>NC_140454.1:28333685-29003685 GCF_963576455.1 Neolamprologus multifasciatus
AAAAATGTGTGCCGTGGAAGAGTTTGGGTCTTAGGAGGTTAAATCTGTATATGATGTGAAGTTATGTTTTTCATATTGTGAAACTTCAGCGAAACAAATTGAACTTTGTGCAATTTAAAGGGTGCATTAAAATGAAGGATAAACAGATTAGTTCGCTGTATTACTATGATGTATTTAAAGTAAAGAGCAGTGTGTTGAACTGTTGCATAGCAGCGGTGGTGTTCATGGTCAACCTTCACACCAACTTTATACTGTCTATTTAAAGACAGCATAGCATAAACAGTATATTGTCAGTGTAGAGCATGGAAATCAACCAAGACAACTAATGAAATCTTTGCTTACATCTTCTTGCATTTAGGTGTGTAAATCTACAAAAAGCAGTAAACTTCAGAGGAGCAGCAGAGGTCAGCTGGTCACAGCCGGTACACTAAGAATATCTATGTATTAATTTGGGGTCTACCTTACAATATAAAGCACCCTGAGGTGACTGGTGTTGTGATTTGGCACTCTATAAATAACTGAATTAAATTGAATCTACTGGACCTCTCAATAGAAATTATTGTGAGTTGTGATTTTTTTTCCCCCATGCTTGGTCTTCTCTGCTCGTGTTGGTCAGTGTTGCACAAAAATAGCTGGTAGAAACATCCTCAAAAGATTTACTTCTTACTTTGAGTACATTTCAGCCGTTACTTTTTCACTTTTACTTGCGTAGAGAAGTTGAATCAGTTCTTCAACTTTTATTTTTAAGTATCTGTACTTCTACCTAAGTACTACTTAAGACTGCATTTCTACCACCTCTGGATATGGACTAAGGAAAAAGCAGAGAAACAAGGTCAAAAACTATTTATACTATTTATACAGGCCATTTCCTCTTTGGGAATAAACCCTCCCCGTATTCTGTCCTAACGCTGTTGTGGAATTACTTATCACATCATGCATCTGTTTGGTCTAAGATCCTTAAAAAGCTGTGCTTTATCTCAGTTATCTGCTGGGCCTCACATCTGCAGGGATGGTCAGGGAGAGGCAGAGAATCTTGTGGCCTGTTTTATTCAGCTTCATCATCACAAGCTTCAAAGCTTTAACATCTGACAAAGTTATAGATAAACACTGCAATATGCAATCATTACAAAGGTAGGAGGCAGGAATGAACAGTCTTTTATTTTGCTGTTTCCACACAGTAGGAGGTTCCCACTTACCTCTGCTTTGGCATTATTATGTCTTTTATTTGGACATGTTGTTTTGTTTATGAGATAAACAATGGCAACCATAACTGGAAAAGCATGGTGAATGTCCTTTTTATTAAGTCATTCTACTTAGAGCTAAAATATTCGCCTACAGTACAGAGCCTTCTTTACATGATAAATAAAAGCATTTCTGTCACATAAGCATAGCCTGTAAGATGCAAATGATTTGTGCTGTAATTTTTAACACCATCTACAGGGTCACTGGGAAATAGAGGAAATCTAACAAATCAAAACTAAATAGGAAGCAGGGAGGGAAAGCAGCTGGCCGAGAGGGAAAAAACTATTTAGGCCAGCAAGGAGTTATAAAATAGAAATGTGTTGCACACATGAGGAGCTCAGCTGCGTACCATTCTTCAGTGATCCCATTTCCTTTGATTTCCCTTGCTCTTACTGGAATTAAACACTGATAACCTGGAATTGCACCAAGGAGTCCAGATGAGTGGTGGACATCATACTGTTGTGGCCTGAATCTTTATCTGGTTTCATCTTCTTACAGTTTTGCATTTTTCCTTTTTTACTTTCCTTTGCTTTTTAATTCCCCTTTATTTTTTATTAGTATCTGCTTAACATTTCTAAATTATAATATGCCATTTGTCAGGAATTCAGATGTTTGCATATAAAATATAAACACAGCATTAATTTTCATTTTATTTACTGTATATACAATATTGTTTATATGCTTTTTGCTTAATTTTACACAATTGTAATAACTTCTCTGGTGTGTTTGTACAGACACCTCAAAGCATTACTTAAAAAAAACACGTAAAGTTAAGCATTTTGCATAACTTTTCTTTCATAAGTGGAAGATGTATTAGAGGAGGGAATCTGAGTTCTGATAGTAACCTTTGAATGATAATATCAAAGCGCCTTCTTCCTCTTCAGGTCGCGTGGAGGCCAAACCAAACATTGTTATGTCATCATCCCAAGCTGAAATATCATCACTGGGATCTTGGTGAAAGCTCCCATTAACAGAGTTCAGTTTTCTTTAGTGCAAAAGAGGACTGGAGCCCTCAGTTGTGCTAGCAGCTCTATGAGAATGTACTGTGGCAAAGCAAGTAACCTGCTGAACTTTTTTATATTTACATTACCTGACAGGATATCATGCACTAGTCTCTGGACACTGCATTTTGAAGCCTCAGCATGTTTTATCATGTTTTGGAGCCACAAGTGACCATATTTGGCCAAGACGGTGGAGAGGTAAGTTACAAGCTAACTGCTTGAGCCTCAAAAACAGCTAGTTAGTGCTAAGTAACAGACTTATGTACTAAGTACTACAATGTCATTCACCAAAGGTTGAGCACAAACTTTCTACTACACCATAATCCATATAATGCCATCAGTTAATTCTATTAAAAAAGCTAAAAAAAAAAAAAATGCACATAGTCAAAAGGCCCTGTTCAGTGACCTAAATTTCAGAAGTGAGGCCTAGCAGATAGCTACAAGCTACAGCTCTTTGGGTGTGCACAACTATCAATCAAAGCAACAAACTTTAATTTAAAAATATTCACCCTGTTCATGCAATTGCTATGAAGTGAGAAACAAGTTATAGACCTAAACCATTTTTCATACCAGGCTATAAAGATGTAAGCAATGAGCTAAATTGGGTAAATGTGTTTTCGGTTTAGTATGTCCACACGCTGGCTTCTTTTCTCAGTAACCTTGATGGCTGCTGCTGCACAGTACCACACAGGCAGTTAAAAATATGTCAGTTTTCTTTAATGAGCACTCAGATGGATTGAAATAAATGCATCGGACCAACAGAAAGTCAAAGGTTGTGGTATCAAAGCATCTTTACGCAAACCACTGAAGTGCCTTGAGGCTTCAACAACGTATAGCGTTCAGTGTTTGCAGACATGTGTGAGGCTGTTGTAGCTTTCTGCAAGAGCAATGTCAAGAATCTGTGGAACAACCAGAATTTTATTGCTATTACTGTTTGTGCCTTGAATGGAGCTAACAAAGAACTTAAAAGCAGACGTTGTCCACAGTTCACACTTCTCTTGTACTCTGCTGTGGTTGTTCCCTTTCTATCTCAAGCCAATCTTTGAAATTCAGTCTATACAGCATCATCTCCCAGAGGTGCTGCACCTTTACTTTGTTGGAGGATTACATGCAAGTGCGTCTCTGTGGTATCCATGTTGTTGAATTCCTAGAATCCTTCTATTCTAGAGCAACACAAACATGGGATCATGTATCTGAAGGAGTTCTGGCTGCTTTTGACATTGTAATAATCTGCATGTGTACAGTATAAAAACACATTGTGCATATGTGCTGTGGTGGTGTCGGCACTTCAACACAGCAAGAAGGCGATCTTGCATGAATAGTTTTATGGCAAAATCCAATGAATATGGCATGCAATCTGATTTATTAACTCCATATGATGTAATACATTCATGCATTTTGAATCTTCACTTCAGTAGTAAACAATGTATGCAAAATAGAAAAGATTTGAACAATGAAAGTAAAGCCAATATAAAACATAAAAGATTTTTAAGTGCCTCTTGTCAGGGATTTTATTTGGAAGCTTTCAAAGGAACAAGTCATTCCCTTCCAAGTGTCTCTTTGCTAACATGGGTCCACTGTTCTTTTTCAACAAGGCCTCAGTAACATGGGCGGTCACGTGATGCGCACATATTTCCACCCATTTTGGTTTGGAAAGTCATTCTGGAATATTCTTCTCTTAGTTTTCCCATGTCCAACCTCAGACCGCCGTTACACCTCTTCTTACATGACAACTGATGGCACAGCTGACCACACCTCCTCACCACACCACCTCCTCGCCACACCACCCACTCAATCTCACTGGGAGGTAAACTCAAAAATTGGACCAGATATACTCAAATCAAAGTTACAGAGGAGGCTGGTTATGTTTTGATGAGTTAATGCTATCAAATGTTTTCCATTAGGGTTTGGGGGGTAATATTAACATTCAGTTATTTAAACCAGCTTTTGAGCAAATGTCTACTCTGCAGAAAAGCAGTTACTTGGCTCCTGCTTGTCCCCACAGAAGAGGCAGAGGCTGAATGCCTTTCCAACCCTTAACTGTTGCTGTAACTTGCTTCTGGTGTCTCACATGTCCCTCTTGCCCTGCCAAGTATGGCCACAGAGTCCTCCAGTGCTTCTCTGACTCACAGATCCGACTGAACAATGCCTACCATTGAACTCTCAATGCATGTCTTTAATTGACAGCTGGAATCTATTAATGCAGAGTCCAGTAGCTATGACAACTCCACAATAAATCACATACATATTCATGATTGGAAATACATTTTCGGCCTGATTGAAGATGGAAACGTGGTGGGACTCTGTCACAGTCCTAAGCTGTCCTGAAAAGGCCCTTCAGAGCTGCTGATGTTTACGAACTGACTCATTTCACCGTCGTGTTTTCCCCCCGTCGTCCATGAGTGGTACTTACCTTGAAACGTTGTAATTTCCATGATTTGGAAATATGAGTTGCCTTGTTTGACATCTGGAAATAATTGTTGCTCATCAGGCTTACAGTTGCGTTCCCTCGTCTGTCTTAATGTAACATGCGGTGCTGACAGTGTTTCACACCATGGGGATGGGGGGATTAGATAACAGGACATGACTGTTGACACATGTAAAATTCATAGCTACACAAACCTCTGTTTAGTTTTGTTGATGTGACAAACATGCCGTTTTCACACTCTTGCTTTAAATCAATCTAAAGTTGCTGCAACAGGGATTGTAAACCAGCTGTCTGCAGCTGGATAATCGTTACAGTCAAGAATGACTCATTTTTAAAAGAGTCTCCAACTCACCATCATGGCATAGAGTATATCAAACAATATACACCATGTAATCATGAAAAGCGGACACTATGCAGTAAACTGCATAGTGAAGTAGAGGGCAAGAAGCCAAGCAAGTGAAATAGCAAGTGGAATAATATTTAAGTCTGAATGTTCCGCCTTAGAGGTTCATGTAGGGGAGCAGCTGTTACATAATGTGGCACAAGGGTGGCAAACACTTCGACATGGGAGGAAAGCAAACACTGCTAGCTACTTCAGGATGGCACAGAGTTCAGTGATAGATCTTTGGACCCTCTGCCTCTCATAAATGACTTTGGCTAATTGTGGTAAATCACCATCTCACATCCATCTGAATCCAGATCCAGAAATAATTAGACATTAGAGAACATTAGAACAAAAGAAGCAGGACAGAATACACATGTGTGAATGAGAGAGACACAGGTGGAAAGGTAAAGATGCAAGGAGCAGAGGTGGTGACTGTGGATGAGTTTAAATGGCTGGGTTCAGGCATCCAAAGCAAAGGACTGTGCACAAGAGAGGTATGGAAGAGAGTGCAGGCAGGGTGGAGTGGGTGGAGACGAGTTTCAGGAGTGATTTGTGAATGGTTTTAGATGGACGAAAAGACAGGTAGCTGAGCTAAAGATTTTAAGAATTGCATTGGGAGTGACCAGAATGGATGAGAATAGAAATGAGCACTTCAGAGGCACAGTTTGGAGACACAGTCAGAGAGGCAAGGCTGAGATGGTACATACATGTGCAGACAGATGCAGACTGCAGTGGAGATACTGGACCAAGGATGTTGAAGATGAAGCTGCCAGGCAGGGGCAAAAGAGAAAGACCTGAGGAGATTTATTGATGTAGTGAGAGTTGATGTGACAGATGGGGCTGTATGGCATAGGGTGAGGTGCAGGCATCTGCTGTGGCAACCCCTCACAACATGTGGGTTGCCCTAACTTAATCATCTTAAGTAAACAGTACTTTTTTAAAGGCAACGAGTTTAAATAAATGTTTACATTTCTGGGAACTAATTACATTTAACAGTGTATAGGGAGCCAAAAGAAGAAGCTAGTACATCAACAACAATGGAGTGTTTCCATGTTGCTGATGAGAAAATTAATTAAAGTTTCAAAGTGTTTAAAGCCAAAATTCATTATACCCATCATATCTAGATCACATAATAAACACTTTGCCTTTAACCTGAGCTGATGAGCATTTTAACAGTTAATCAGTGACCCATGGTCATGAGCTTCACTGCTTGGAACCTCAGGATCAATCTTTACTGGACTCACCCAGACCACAACTGTCCAGCTCCTCCAATGCATATAAGTAAGACTTTTAACATTTTTTTTTTTTTCATTTATGTTTTTGAAAGGCACAGAGACAGTACAAGAACAAGATACATCATACAGTTGTTTCAAAAGACTTTTGACGTTTGGACTTTGCTCACTACTTCTCAGGACCACCCTGATTCCCTTTTCCTTCTGTTCCTAGTCCATCAACTCTCAAGCCACAGTTTCCCTGCCAAGCCCAGCCAGTTGTTAAGTTCATGTTCCCAGCCTTCCTGCACTAGTGTTTCATAGCTCATGTCTCTTGTATTCTAGCTTGCTAATCACAGTACCTGTTTTTGTTCTAACCTGGTTCATAGCGTTAGTACTTGGTCATTTTGTTTTCCATCTCTTTGTATTTTTGTAGTTTTCTGGATTCTTAGCTCTGAGCCTTCATGGTGAATCTGCTTTTGAGTCTGTTCCTCATTGCTGGCGACTGAGCTGTAACAATTCCTGGTCTCTTTATCCTGCTGTCAGCTTTACTTCCTGCCTCTGTCAGTCCTACCTACTGCTTAACTGTCTGCCCAACCCTCAATATTTTCAACTGTGTTGAATTTGTCACTTCTGCTTCTACTTGGTGTGTATAATCCCCCTCTCTTTCACCTGCAAGTAACTAGATTGTCTTTATCTCATGACTTACGGCATTTCCATTTTTCCTTGTGTTCTTCTTCGTGTTTCTAACTGATCACCATAACTTTTTGGACTGTCGTTTAATGTTGTCACAGTTGTCAAATGTAAGGGACTTTCTATAAATTATTCTGCTCTCGATAATTTTAGCCTGCCAATGAATCACTGTTCATTGATTTAAATGTGGTCATAACAGACACTGTATTTATCAGTTAAGAAATTAGAAAAAAATTAAAATAATAAGTCCAACCACCAACAATCTTTCATTGTACATGAAAATTTAACAGGGAAGGTGAGTCATACTTAACCAAAGTTGGTATGTGAGCTAAGATGGATGTTAATACAAGATAGTTTGGTTCATTGCAATCCTGCCCATCATGATTTAAATATCCTGGATGGATGGTGACTATCTGTGTAGAGAAATTATGAATGTTCTCCCAGTATCTTGATAGATTTCCTCCAGGTGTACTCGCTTTGTCTTATCTTCCTGTGATGGACTGGCAATCTGTCCAGGATATTCTCAGCTTTCACAATCATGTCTTCTTCCCTGTCTTCTTCTAAATGTACTGGCAGATGAAGGCTGTTTTAAATGTGGTATGTTTTAAAGCTTACTTTCTTACAATGCAATAACCCGCTATCAGCTTATCGTACACTTTCACACAGTGCACCAAGTTGTTTGTCTGGTTCATTCACCGTCATCACCATTTTGAAGTTAAGTGTCTTTTGAGAAGGACCATTTCATTTCTAAGTGGCTCTTCAGCTTGCTGTGAACAATCTTAGAATTAGCCAATTTCCTCAGACAGATGATGCAGTCAAGCTGAAAGCTAATGAAAACTCTTCTCACCAGCTGAACATTGTATACTATAAAAATTGAAAGTTTTTGTCAGAGCTGTGATAATCCAAAAATCCTAATTATGCTGGTCTGAGGCCCCACTGTGCTTGTATAACAATTGTATCTTTTAAGTCATATCAGCTCTTTGTATTTGCAGACAGGAAGAAGCTGATTCATGCAGCAATTGCCTCATTAGTGTAACTCCATTTATTCATGGCTCATCAAGAAAAATGTCTCCATCTGCAGTCACTACAGAAAGTTGTTGCCAGCCTGCTAATCCTCTCCAGGGGATGAGGCCATATTTTTTCTTTCAGTCCCTTCAACCCTTCAGTGGTTTCTTGCCAGCTTTACATTTTCAAGTGCACCCACAGACTGATCACTGCTGAAGATTTTTCTGGCCTTGATCCTCTTACCAGATAACTTGGAAAGAACATGACGCTGCACACATCTGTTGCCCCCAGTAACCCAGTGTTTTTGGAGGAAGCATTGGTGGGAACAGTGGACCCAAAGGATACCCGGATACAGAACATAAAGATTTTCCAACGTTACTGTTTTAACTGGATGTTCATGCATCTTGCACCACACCACTTTCAGCTTTAAACTTGTATTGCGCAGTAATCTGTATCCAAACCTCTAGAATCTCTAGGCAAGAGATTTGTGGCACGTAAAGACTTAAAGTTTGATTGGAGATCTACTGAACATTAACAAATGAGCAGTAAGAGGTCCCAGTATTCTGAAATCTATCAGAGTAGGGTTTCAAACAACACTTTTCTAGTCTTACTGACAATAGCCAGACCTTGAATCAGGGCCGTTCATGCATCATCATGCTGCCCAAGTAAAAGGAAACTTTTAAAGGTTTTGATGTAATTTGTGATTGTGCTACATCTGACGTTAAGAGCTGCTGGTGTCAACTGCCAGGTCTTCATAAAGATAAAGGACTTTCTCTGGTGTAATTACAACAATTTAAAAAGGGACAATAGCTTTATACTTACCAATAAGATAATGATCAGTTATATATGAAAGCAAAGAGAAGAAAGCTGGGGCATTTCTCAAAACTTCAACCTTACTTTGTGGAGTGTATTACATGATCGATCATACTGAGAGCTTCTTCCAACTATTGCATGATAACAAGCATAAGAACGCTCCGAGGCTTGTGAGTCCCAGAGTGCATTAAAAAGGTATGATTCATTTTCCCTAAGCAGTGTAGAAAGAGAGGCTGAGCAGACACTTGACAGCATACTTAACAAGACAAAGTATCTTTAAATTGAACATTTTAGCACCAGAGTGTGGGTGCTGCAGACCAAATGACAAAAACACCTTTTGTAAATGCTGTCCCGATGCCGGGAACAAACCGATCACATCATTTTTTTTACTGACATGTCAACAAAAAATAAAACTGTTTACGAATCTGACACACCATCATTTTGGTTCGGTTTAGGGCTTTTTGGAACAACTGCGGCCAGGATTTAAGGAAACCAACAGTGGTCATTGGCTGGAAACAGTAATCAAACCAAGTCACATGCTCAAATCTGCTGTTTTTCTTTTAGACAAACAAAATTCACAAGTCGCGTCGCTTCTGCGTTGATTCCTTTTTGGGAATTTTCTTAAATGGCAGAGCCTGTAGTTTTTCTAAAGAGGACAGTCAGAGGTTAAGTAAAATACCTCTGGATTTTTTTTACACTCCAAATATGTGACATAAAAGTACAAAAACATTCATGCAAAAAAGGAAATGGAAAGGGAGGTTTTTTTTGTTCACTCTCTGTTGTGTGGAATATGTGACTGCAGCACTAAAGCTGTCTCTAGAATGAGCCTTTGTCAGTTGGTCCAAACAGATTTCACATAAGAAAAAAATGCAAGGACAGCCAGCAGTGCCCAGCTGGATGTGTGAAAGGAAACTTTTCCAGCTAAAGCCTCTGCAGTCTTAAAACAGGGGATTCCCATAAAACTACTGTTGCGCTGTGTTTCCCATTAGAAAGTGCACAAAGAACCTTTTAACATTACAATATATTTATTCTAATCTTGGTCTTACTTTACTTAAGAATGATTCAATAAAAATTCACTAAGTGAAAAGACAGTAACCACAATATTAACGCTCATAATAAATGTGGGCTCCTATTTTACCATCTAATGTTAAATTCTGGAAACAGAACCACAAACCTTTCTGATGCAACAAGGATTGTGCTCACTCCCTGTCCGCTGGCTGAATCTGATGACAATCATGATGTCAGTACAAATTTCCATATTCAAATTCTAAGAAATAAACAAAAAAGAGAAGTGCGTAAATTAATTTAATTAAGGTTTATATATATATATATATATAAATATATATATATATATATATATATATATATATATATATATATATATATATATATATATATATATTAAAGTTGTTAATGTATGTTAGAACATAAACTGCCAAATTTATGAATCAAAGTGCCAAACTGACATAAAAATTCACAAATATGTACAAGAGAAAAACTCGGAAATATATGAGAAACAACTGAAACTATAATGGAAATCATCCAGCAGTCTGTGGTAGCGAGTGGCATCTATTTTGCTGTTGTCTGGGGGCATAATTAGTGCCAGAGATGCCAGCAGGATCAACAAACTGATCCGCAAGGCTGGAATCATCACTGGTCAGAATATGGAGGCGTTTGAGTCAGTGAGGGTCAGGAGGTCAGTGAACAAACTACTCTCCATCATGGAAAACCCATCACACCTGCTCCACTCCAACACTTCTGAGGCAGCACAGCTCCTTCTCCCTCAGGCTGATTTAGGAAATCATTCCTATGGTTCTCTACATCCTGTAAGATAACTCTTCATTCTGTGACAGGAGAACAAACCTGTGAGGCATAAGATTACAAAGATATTTAAATATATAAATTCCTGCACATCTCAAGGTAGAAGGTCCTTGCTGGGGCGATCGTGGCTCAAGAGTTGGGAGTTCACCTTGTAATCAGAAGGTTGCCAGTTCGAGCCCCGGCTTGGACAGTCTTGGTCGTTGTGTCCTTGGGCAAGACACTTCACCCATTGCCTTCAGAGGTCAGAGGGCACGGTGGTGCCAGTATCTGGCAGCCTCGCCTCTGTCAGTGCGCCCCAGGGTGGCTGTGGCTACAATGTAGCTTGACATCACCAGTGTGTGAATGGTTGGATGACTGGATGTGTAAAGCGCTTTGTGGTCCTTAGAGACTAGTAAAGTGCTATACAAATACAGGCCATTTACCATTTACTTGGCACCGGTGACACTGTTATTTACTTGTTGTTTGTTTTTGGCTGTACTATTTTTACTCAAACTCTTTTTTCATGCTGCTGTAGCACAAAAACGTCCCCTCTGGCTTCAATCTGTCTGTCCATCTATCCATCTATCTACAGCTGCAGAGACACGGTTAGGCTAATGTAAATACATTAACACAAGGAAGATGAAATTGTTCTTAATAATTCATGTCCCCAGTGGACAGAGACAAATATCACAACAAAGCAGAAAGAAAACTGCAAAAACAGGTTAAAACTTCAACTCAGAGATGATCCAGTTAGTTCAAGTTAGCCATTAATGTGATGCTGCATGCTTTGGATTATATTCTATAAAGAACTTAGCACTGTCACGACCATTTATTTAAGCTAACTAAAAGCCAAGATGACTTGAAGTTTGTATCTGTTCAGAAAAACACAAGACAAAGTAGTGCAGCATGTAAAAAAGACCCAGCAACACATGATGAGGTCCATGGACACATGCACACACACACACACACACACACACACACTTGGACACAGAGACTCAGCTGATACTTCATCAACTTTCAATTTAATATAGAGAAAAACTTTCAGTGAAGGCCTGACTCCCTTAAAGTATTAAAGGGCATCTGAGTATGTTTCCTGCTGTTACAGGCTTATCGCAGCATTGAAAACAGGACCTTTCCCTACATGCTTTCCAGTGTGTACAGGAAACAAGGCCCAGAACTCCTGAAAAACCAGGAAGAGATAATCAACAGGTCCATGTCAAAGTAAATTCTTAATCAAAATGGGCCTAAATTCAAACAATAGTGAGAAGAGGCATAAGGAGAAATTCTTTCAATCTTTCAAATAGTTTGTTTTCAGTTTTTCAATCCAGATTTTTAAAAAGGCTAAATGGGGTTATGATCTCTGTGGCTTCAGTTAAAACTTAAAAGTTAAAGCGGAATAAATGCAGTAAGAGTTATTTATCACAAACTGTATATAAAAAGACTTCTACATTTAAAAAGTGAAGCTGATGTGCAATTGCCTTAAATATGCATTCTTTCTAATGACCAGGAGAGGGCAGTCCATATGATTACAAGTTGTTTATTTTTGTTTGTTTGTTTTTTAATGCTGATGCATTTGTAGGATACATGAATATTATTATTTTTTTGGGACTCACTCAACAAAAAATGTCTTAAAACTAAATTAAATAAACACTAGTAGGTTGTTAAGAGCTGCCATTTCCATACCTTGATCTAATCAATGTTGTTAGCTAACATGGCTTAAATAAAGACAGTACTTTAACATATGATTTACTGATTAAACTGTCTATTGTGGGGTGGCTGAGAAACATGTCTCACAGTGTCACAAGCCAAATTCACCATAACTGTTTCTGGACTCAAAATGTTGACAGAATGCTGTTTAACAAATTTTTTACAAAGCTCACTCAAAGGAAAAAACGATCGAGGTGGGGAATCACTCCCTGGATGAGTTCAGGTGGCTCTTGCTGTCTGAAAAGGAGCTAGAGCAAAGGTGAAGTGTGGAGAACTGAATCATGTTTAGCATCCAGGGTTACTGGACTGACCAGGGTTCCTTAGGTTGGTGGAGGGGGACAGGCAGGTGAGTATTGCAGGGAATTTTCAATAATTCAAGATATTAGCACTAAGCGCTTAGACTGACCTGATTACCATGCTGATTGACAGTTGTGTTTCATCATGGTCCTTCAAAAATCAACCACTAACTACTAGATGGAAGACAGGCATAGCAAGTGAAATGTAGGAGGTGGGAAGGCAGGACAAGCGCAAGAAACAACCACAGCCACCAGCAACAAATCCAGCAGTCAAAAAAACTTGAAGCACAGGGGCAACGGAAAAGTATTAAACCTCAGTGTCTCATTGTAAACAAAGTTTAGGGTTGGGGTGATTTATGATGACTTTGTTATTCAATGATTTGGTTCAAAATATATTGACAATCATACTAAGCTATAGAAAGACATTAGTCTGAAACCTGTGCAAGCACAAGCAGCACAAACTAAACTGAGCCCACTGTCAAAATAGACTGTATAAAAAGATAGACATATCCAGCATGACATGAACACAAGTTAGTGAAGTCCCATTGAAGTTAAGACATAAGTTGCCAGCAAAGCATAACCTGTTTAATTGACTGTTGTAGGAATTTGTCGATAAAACAATTTTTGTTTTTTTTTACTCCGGTAAAGGCCTTAATTTTTAAAAGGCACATCATAACATCCTCAGTTTAATTTTAACCTAATAAGCTATTAAGCTCATAAAGTCATTAGGAAAAACAGCTATGTGTCACGGCACTGAGTCTGCGACCGAGTGTTCTGTGTTTGTGTTTAATTTATAACCCTTGATTATTGTTATTTGTGGTTTTGAGTTCTCTTGATGGTTTTTTGTTCATGTTAATTTTTTTTTCCTGCTTCCAGTTTCAGTTTTCTGTACCTTCTCCGTGTTTCACGTCTGGTTGTTTTTTGTCTCTGTGCTTCATGTTTCCTTTTTTTCCAGGTCTGTCATGTTTCTATATCTTACTGTCTAGTTTGCATCTTTGTGAATTGTCTCATTTTTCCTGTTCTACAGTCTGTGTCCTGTGTCTATGTTTTCAGTTTTGCTTCCCCTTGGTCTCATTATGTTTGATTGGGCACAGCTATGTTCCCTCCTGTTTCCCATTCCCTCGTTACTGACTCTTGTATTGTTTTCTTTGCTCTGTTTTGTGTCATCAACCTCCATGTATACCCTCTCTGTGCTGTGTGTTCCTGGTGAAATTCTAGCGAGTCCAGTTTGGTTTCTAGTTCATGTTCAAGGTTTTTGGTTTATTTTATAAAGTTAATAATTATGACAAGTTTCTCCAGCAGAGTCCTGCATTTAGGTCCAATCCTGCCTGCCACACAACACATATGATGACACTATAGGGTATTATCTCAGAGTTCCATGTAGAATAAATAAAATTTACAGATCTGATTTTTGTTGTTGCTCTTTTTTTTGTTTGTTCGTTTTTATTGTGTGACACAAAATTAGATCATGGCAGATAGTCAGAGAAGTTGTCCCTTTGAAAAGAATGCAAGTTCAGTGTGCTTCCACATTCAATTCACTTTTTAGACCCTGAAGCTACGTCCCTATTTTCTGCTCTCCATGTGTCTCCCCCTGCTGGTGATTATAAACAATGCATGTTTAAGGCACTTTTGCATTGACTTCAAACTACATCCATCTTCTATATACCTTCTACGCAACACAGACACACATACTTGGGAATTATTGCAAACTGATTACAAAATTGGTAGAATTAAACTCATTAAAACCAGCTTCTTGAATTTTATTTATCTCGCAATAAATGGTAGCATTTGTCAGATAAGACAATTAAATTTCAAAAGGCAAATACAGCTGAGATAGTTCAAACATCAAGTGAAAAATTAATGGTATTTACTGGTGTTTATTAAGGCTGCTTAGTTTGTTTTAAATATGTGACCTTAATTCCATCCGTCTGAGCAGATTTTGAAAGATCGCCATCATGTCCATTTAAATACAGAAGATGAGAGGAATTTATAAACAGTGTAAGTTGTGTTTATTCGAATGTACGAAAAGTTAGAGGATGATTCATTCAACTTACAGCATTGTTGCTAGACATTTCTGCATTCATTTGTCATCATATGTAATAAAGTATTAGTAGAACAACTCACTATAAGTTAATAAATAAACTTTCTTTTTATAGGACTTTTTAACACAAGCAACAGTCACAAAGTGCTTTACTGAGGTAAATTGATACAACTAGCCGGTACTAAAGGCAAAGTGAATACACATAAATCAAGCAACACAACACAAAACACAAACACCACCCTAATGCCTATATGAACAGTTAGGATTTCAGCTGCTTTTAAAATTTGTCACAGAGTCAAGGGTGCGGCGAAACCGACTCGGAGCAGTTCCATATTATAGGCGGGGGCCTAACCTCATAAGTCGATAAAAGGAAAAACTGAAATTTAAACCTGACAGGAAGCCAGTGCAAAAGCTTTAAAATCAGGGTGATACACGAAGACTTATGAGAGTGAGTTAAAAGCCTTACAGCGGCATTTTAAACAGACTGGAGATGATTAATAGATGCTTTATTCAGACAAGAAGTGCATAATCCAAAAATCCAAGGAAGAGGAGATGAAAGAGTATATAGGTATCTCCAGTTCATTTTTTGAGACAGTTCTTTGCTCAACAGTATTTCTTTAATGAAAAACAACAACAACAACAAAACCAAAAACAACAGCATTTTAGAGACTTAATATAAGCATCAAATGTCAAAGGCTAATACAAAGTTAACCCAAGACATGTTATCTTTCAGACAGGATGAAAAGGACCCCAATCACTATTTGATTTTGCCAATAATGTTTCAGGAGTGATAATTTGTCACTCTGTTAAAAGTTATATGGAAAACTTGTAAATTTGTGAGGTTTAAAAGAGAGATATAGTTGAATGTCATCTGCAAACAAATGTTAAGAATTGACTTTACTATACTATGACCTAATGGGAGAATATACAATATAAATAAGAAAGGACTTTCAGATTCTCGAGGAATGCAGGAAAGCAACACTCACCAAAAGCTTCCCACGAAAACCAAATGAACCAATCCAAAACAGGGCTGGAAATTCCTATCATGCAGTTGAATTTATGGATCGGGATCTGATGGTCAATGATATCAAAGGCTGAGCTGAGGTCAAGCAAAACAAGGACTGATCTCTTACCTTATAAATGGTAAAATGGCCTGCATTTGTATAGCGCTTTTCTAGTCCTTAAGGACCCCAAAGCGCTTTACACTACATTCAGTCATTCACCCATTCACACACAGGCGATGGCAAGCTACATTGTAGCCACAGCTGCCCTGGGGCGCACTGACAGAGGCGAGGCTGCCGGACACAGGCGCCACCGGGCCCTCTGACCACCACCAGTAGGCAAACATGGGGTTAGTATCTTGCCCAAGGATATTTGGCATGCAGCCAGGAGGCAGCCTGGAATCGAACCACCGACCTTCTGATTATTGGCTGACCTGCTCTGCCACCTGAGCTTATCTGCTTATCTGCAGCCATCAAAATGTAATTTGGGACTTTTAGTAGAGCAGTTTCATTGGAACTTTCTGAAATAAGAATGAAATTTGTCAGGAATATTGATCATCTCCAAAACATTCCTTAATTGTGTCCCAACAACCTTTTCTATAGGGCTGGCCTTTGCCCCTGCAACTAAAACACTTGAAAAGGTGAAGCTTTTACTTTTAAGGTAAATGTCTCCATTTGTGTAACATTTTTCAGTTTCATTTCCACACTTATCAAGTGTTGGCAGACAAGTCGCAAACTACATGTAACCGCATCAAAATGATAGTGACCAAAGCATATGCATATATATGACTGGCAGAAACCACTTGCCAACTGTGTAGGGAATACACATTTGTCCAGATCAAAAGACCGGCCCCTAAGCCTGTAAGAGTGAGCCCATCATAGGCAATTAAAGTCCTCTTCAGTTCAATATTTGCTGGTGTATATTCAAATTGTTCCAGATTTGGCTCATCTTTGAACAGACAGCTTTTTATAAGCCAAACGTTATTCTAATATGTGCATATTGGGCTAGCTCAGCCTTTCCATGTCTTGAAAGAAACTACTGTATGTATATATGGATCCACCCACTGGAATGCAATAAAGTCACAAAAATGTGAAGTGCAAAAAAATACTGTGTTCATGTTTATTTATTGCACAGGGAACTTATAGGGACTAGTGGTTGCACAAACAAGAAAATTGGATTGCTGAACCTGTCACATGGCTCAAATCAGCTCTTTTGGTAATACACACATGAGCTGAGGGAATGAATGGGAGAAAATCCTATGTTTATAAGAGGAGAATGACATAAAGAGGTCCCCTCAGTTCAGTCCCTGTTGATTTTCACATTCAGTTGGACGCTTTACCTAATCATCTTGTCTTTGTACATTCTCATCATCATCTATGAGAAGTTTCTCCAAAATCCTACTTTCACATTAGTGACTGTAATGATTTCAACACAAAATAAGCACTTCCAAGTTGCAACTCAAAGCATAAAATGTTTGGCTTTGTACGTGAACCTGATTGCTTTCTGACAAAGAAAACTGTTCCACCTGCTGTGTTAATAACAGGCCTACAACTATGTTGTGTTTCTAAGTACTCTTTAAACACGGCAATACATCAATTATTAACAGCAGTGATGCTTTTTTTTTTTTTTTTTGGGGGGGGGGGGGGGGGGTTGCTTTTGTTCCCATGTTAGAAGATCGAGTGTTTTTCTTTTCAAAACTATAATGGAGGATATCAGGTATTAATTAAGTAAGGTTAACAGCTCTGTAGTCATGCATCACACTTTCTCATCTAACTCAGGATCCACTGCATGTGACTGGCTTTAATATAACCTCCTGATCACAGCATGTTCTGACCGTCCTAGTGATCTAATGCTCCCAAATAATTGCTTGCAAATTGATTGATTACCATTATTCAGCTACTTTCTTGACAAAATAGCAGTTCCAGTATATTTGAATAATGCTATGGATGAGGCCTGGGAGGGGGGGCAAGCTTAAAGCCAGACCTTTTGAAGTAAAGTCAAAGAAGGCGGAGAGGAGGCTGTCTCCCCGGCTTTTCTTCCTCTTGGTTAACAAGACATGTGATTAGCAGTGCTTTCTGCTACTTAGTTTTTGCCCTGCAGTCAGCTTTGTCTGCCTTTAGAGGAAACACTGCCTGCAGGCAACTAAACCACCACAAAGGTAAGTCAGTGTCTTGTTAATGTGTTCATATCTCCTGATTTGTAAGAATTGTGTTACTTTAATTGTCAGGGTTTTAACTTGTGTATGTCTTGAAAGGTTTTAACTTTTAATGAAAGACACATCTTTTATGTTTTTTAAGGTCAATTTCCTTTAATCTCCTCAGAGGTAGCATAGGTTTACATAGGTGTAAAATGACTTTATATGAAATAAAGAACTTGTTTGTTATCGCTATAGTTTCTTAGAGTAAAACTATCCCAGGATTAATGTTTCCAACCCTGCTGTAAAACCTTCCCTTTGCAAACATAAGGATTGCTGCAAAACCCCTGCACCTGTTGAATACATTGCAGGAACAATAAATTCCCTGAATTTCATTTCAGAATATGTTCAGTTTACAGACCTCAGAAAATAGGATTATTGAAAGTAAAGTGCCATACTGATTGCTTTTGGGAATTATTTATATCTTCTTATTCACTTCTTTACAATGTTTACTTAATAGAGCACAGCGAAATCAGTAGCTCACACCCACTTAACAAATACACGTAGAGGCAGCATAGACAGCTCGCCTGTTAACATGTAAGAGTTTAACTGTGGGAAAACTGTGAGCAATGATGTGTTCATATTCTACCATTTCAATGAAACTTGTTTTTCTCTCAACTGGCGCGCTTGTTTTTAACATTACTGCCCACTTGCACAAGGAGAAATTAGATTTGGTTGGCCAGTCACGTGATGGAAGAGTTATTCTTGCATGGCCTCTGGAAAACAAGACAATTATGTGACCATCCGGAACATTCCTTCACTTATTTATGTGTATCATTCTGTCAGCTTGAGTAGCCTTACCTCATCCTCTGAAAGTAATGCATTCTGAAACCGAACCATGTGAAATATTTTGTCGAGGCTCCATTATAACAGAAACTTGATTAAAATCCTGCAGTGATGTGATTGTTGAGCTGTGCCAAACCTTTCCGGATCACAGGACACATCCATGTGGTTGAGAAGGTTTAAGCGCTTAATATAGTGGTCTGATATGTTTGGGCAAAACAGTGGGAAATGAACTTGACAGTAGATTTCCCCATAGGACATTGTTTTCAGCTCTTGAGTGACAGCTTGAGTGACTCACAAGCACAATAAAGCTTTTCTATGAAGACAGGAAGTAAATGTACTATACTGTACAGTAAAGTCGCATTTTGAGGCCTTGAAACCAAAAGTAATCACTATAGGGTGGAGTGCAGTATTAATATCGGTATCAGTTAAAGCCAAGCAACAAGCCCTGGAGGTTTGAAATTGACAAAGACTGCAGTTCTTCTACTGGACATTTGAGGCTAACTCCAAAAGCAAGTCAGTCACCACAGACTGCCGTAAAAATCATTAAAATGCCCAACTTTACAGAATATATGCCCCCTAGCAACAAAAAGTGTTTTTGTTTTTAGTTTCTAGTAGCCCACATTCAGGTTTATTTGCTTACATTTCCAGTGGAGTTTGCAAACCAAACTTTAATGTCTGTGGTCTACTGGGTCTTTGCAACCCATTGAGGATTATAGGCGAGGTTAGAAGTTGGCTTGGGTTTTAGTTAACATGTACTCAGTTTGTATAGAACGTCACCTGTATAAACTACCCAAGTAGAAAAAACAGCTCTTTAAACAGGAAACACTCCAATTCCAAAACGTATGAGAATTCATTTCTTTCTGTAAATCTGCCCATTTAGCATTGTGGCTAAAACAAACAGGACACACACACTAGCTGGGTTGACATTGACCTGGTGGATCTTAAAAACTGTAATAGTTGGTCAAGTAGAACACCTTGCAAATGCTAGGTTGGGCCTTTCTTTACTCTCAAATAGCCTCAGCTCTAAGTGGCATGGATTCAACAAAAAGAAATCTGAAGTTCTTGTT
Organism: Neolamprologus multifasciatus; assembly: GCF_963576455.1. Classification (NCBI taxonomy): domain Eukaryota; kingdom Metazoa; phylum Chordata; class Actinopteri; order Cichliformes; family Cichlidae; genus Neolamprologus; species Neolamprologus multifasciatus. The sequence continues at coordinate 28,353,357 of NC_140454.1, forward strand.
GATTGCATGATATCATTTGTCAAAGATTGGTTCCAGCATATTCCTGATTCGACTGGATTTAGATCTAATCACTGGGAGGCACTGCAGTCTACTAAGATTAAGGTCATGTTCATGAAATTAGTTTGAGATGACACATTCTCATGCTGGTAGAAGCAATCGGAAGACAGTGAACTGTTACCACAAAGAGATGCACATGGTTAGCAGCAATTATCTGACAGGCTCTGGCATTCAAACCTCAAGTGATTGGTATTAAGGGGCCTAAAGTCTACAGTGTAGACTGCTGACACAAGGCATAAATACAGCCTGAACCTCATCATATGCAACAATGCTTTTTAAAGCCAAAGCTGGCATCTGGAACTGGTGCAACTCTCTAGATTCGGTCCCATTTGTCTTTTTGTAGCCACTATAGGAAGAGAACATTTTCAGCACATGCAGGGATGACTTAATAAATCTGAACCTGACCTTTAATATTAAAAAAATCTTTTTCTCATACAGTAAAGTGAGACAGGATATGTAATGCATATCCATGACCTGTGCTGTTTGGTTAGATTTTGCAAACTGAGTTCAGTGAGTGAGTTCAGAAAGCTGTTTATTAAATCCCACTTCCACTCTCCACTCACACGTACGTTGGACTTGCAGGGACATTTACATGCAAACTTTGTTTAAAAAATCTTTTTTAAACACTTAGCTTGTACTAATAAACATGACGTGATCATCCCCAAAGAATGTGATAGAATTTAATCACTCACATGTCATGCTATAAACCTCATCATTCAGAGTTTATCTTAAACGTTACAATGCATGCAGAAATGTTCCCATATTGTTATATGCCACCGGGTGCTATTAATGCTGACTAATGACTTAAACTACTTCTGTTTGTTACAGCCCAAAACCAGGGATATTGCTAGTTTGCAGGCATCAGGTTCACAATCATGCCTGGCAGCACTGCAGGCAAGAAGCTTGATCTTTCCAAGCTCACAGATGAGGAGGCTCAGCATGTGTGGGAAGTTGTCCAGAGAGATTTTGATCTGAGGAAGAAGGAAGAAGACAGGCTTGGGTAAGTTTACTTATTTCTCTGTAATTTGTCATTGGTGTAGATGTCTGGCTGGTGTTTATCGAACTGAATTATTTGGCAGCAGTAAATCATAAACTGTTTAACATTATCTACCAATTTCAAGATGGTTGGAGTTTTTCCCACTAATGGCTTTATCTTTAAAACTCAACAATAAAACAGACCCACATAAAGTTACACAAACGATTAAACAAATTGAATTAAACTTCTTTAAAATGAAATCTCTTCTGCTACTAGATCTCCTCTTGCTCTTGTGCGTATTCACCTTTATAATTTGACTTGGTAAATTATGGGACTTTATTCTGCTACCCTAATCTATCCCACATGCGTATGCTGAATAAGGATTACATGATTATTATATGTGAAACACTTACTCTTTTGACTTTCTTCTTGGTAATCTGAGACCACTGTATTGCAGTGTTCATTGCCTCTCAGTGACAAATGCTTCTGTTGATCCATAGAGACAGTTCATGTGTTGTTTTAAAAGTATGAAGTTTTGTTTTGTTTTTTTCAGTGCTCACTGTTCATTGTTGATTATTTAGGAAATGAAGCTCTGCATCCAGTCATGCAGCTTTGCTTATTTAGTTTCGGCTCATTATTTTTGCACCGCTGGCCATTTTCAGTCCTGGGGTGAAGAGTAAGGTGGTTTTGTTGAATCTGCTGGCATGTTTCAGTTAGGCCACATGTCATTTGGCATGTGCCCTTTAGTGCGTGGCTCACTGGGTTATGTGATTAATGAGACTGGGCTGTCCAGTGTGATCTCATTCTGAGGTGTTGCATCAGGGCATTTCGTCAAATGTCATGTGCATCATTACTCACAAGGTGTTTTTTAGCTTTAGTGCCTTAATGCACTGCCCTTGGTAAAACGGCCTGCCTAACCATGGCTTGCCTCATTTTTGTGACCTGCACTCTTGACCTAAGGATGTTGAAGGAGTTACAGTGGTTCAAAGTTCAAAAACCCAGGTGATTGTGAGTCCCATCATGTTTGAAAATTGTGTTTGTTCTATCTTGAACATGACTTTTCCGCATTTTACTTGCACATTGTTGGCAAAGATTAATCTCCATCCAGGTCACAACAACTCGTTTAGGGTGTGGAGCTAAAACAAAGCCCCACCCTAACTCCAATCCTCCTCCTAATCCTAGATCCTGTGACCTGCTGGATGTGAAGAGGTTAAAGTAGTACCGTTTACACCAGTAGCCCACCCATTTATTTGTATTCATGAAACAGAATTGCTCTAGCTTCTGATACATTTCAGATTAGACTGGCCTATGGTAGTGGAAACCTACACATCCTCTACCTCCATGTCTATTTCATTTGTGAACTTTCACTCCATCCACAGTTCATGTCATATTATTAAAGCTGTGCAGGGCAACAGCTGCTGAACAGACACAGGGCAAACCTGAACAGAAAGTTTTTGATGTGTGCTATTTTTTAACTATGGCCACTTGTACAGTATGCTGGGAATCTATTGCTCTAAGGTCTCAAAAATAGAAAGCAGACGAGGTGTATGCATCATTTTCAATTACAACATCCTGAATGATGATTATAGACTTTTTTTTCCCTCAATGACTCAACAAACAGCTTTAAGGTTAACCAGTGCCAAGTCAGCACTAATTGCCTGTCAGCTGGTCAGCCTCCTGTTCTTTTTCAAATTTGAACACACCAGACACAAAGCTCATATAAAAGCCTCTTTTGAAAAGCAGTCAAATACAATTTCTGTCTCCATAGCAAGCAGCTAGCCGTTAGATGTTCAGTAAATCGCAGACGAGACACACACAGTGGTAAAGAGTGTGTGCTGTGCACCTGTAGTACACACATATAAGAGTTGACAGACATCACAAGATTTTTTTAATTCATTTTTCACAGCACTAACCTCGGTATATCACACTGTATATATATATTTGAGTGTCATGTAATCAGGCTGTGTTTTGCTTGTGTAGTCCCTCAGTGACATTACACGAACATCAGCAGTCAGGCACGAAGAGTGAACACTGCTTACCCAGTGGATTTTGAGTTTAATTCTGGACATTTATGTGTGTTTTTTGCAAGATTTTCGTCACGGGTGTGGTAAATTTTGGACATTACAAATATATGCCCGATACTAAAGCACCAGCATGTTTTATCAATTAGAAATTCAACTTTTTGGTTTAAAAAGAAAGTGGACAAAAAAATCTTTATTCAAATATAACTTTGAACAGAAACCAAATCTCACATTACCTTTCACTGCACCAGGGCCCTCACATGAATAACATAGATCTCAAATCATGTTCCGCTATAAGATTTATTCATTCTTAAAATATGCATCCTCGGTCAGTTTGTTTGATGTGAATTGAGCAGATATAATATGACACACTGACAGGAAAAAGCGAGCAGACTAATTTTGTTCCACATTCCCAACAGATGATTGAGTCATTTGATACTAATTCACTGACCTCCTGCTCACACGCCTTGTTGGCAGCATTGGCGGATGGTTTAGAAATCGGGCTATGGGAGGAAGATGTTTTACAGGAAATTTTCACTTTACCTGTGGATGATCAGTGCAGGGAAGCAGCAGCAAAAGTCCCCATTTAAAAGGTTAGACCACAAATGATATAACAGCCATTATTATTTTTTTGTTCCATATAACTTTCACAACCCCCCCTTTTTTTAGACAAAACAAACATTAACAAACAGTAATAGAAATATTGCCTATAAATCTTGTGCATGGTTTTACCCTAAACTGCAGTTTCTTCTTTTGTCTACACTCAGCTTTAGAAAAGTTTCACACAGATGTAGTACCCTTTGTCTGGACAGACCAAAGTAAAGTAATTTGCAGACTAGCGGTTGCGGCAGATCGACTCGGTCTCACTTTGAAGATGTCACGTTGTTCTGTCTGTTCAGCACCACCTTAACAATGTAAAGCACAGATTAGCCTGTAGCATCGTTTCCGACATACGAGGTGGTTCCAGGGGTCTCTCAATGACTGAAACAGGCATAATTAGATCACAGAAAAGTCTGCTCCAATTGGTTTCATCACTGTTGCGAGGGTAACAGAGGAAATGCCAGAGGAACTTCTTGCAGATGGAAGAAGTTTGCCTTTTAATGTGAGGCAGCAGTCTGAGAACCCTGGCCTCAGATGATGTAGCCTGAGTTTGTACACTCACAGATGTTTTCACACCTCAGCAGTATAGCTCTAGTATAGTAGTATAGAAAGTATAACTTTATGCTATTCACATTGGTAGTGAGTAGTATTGTCACGGCGAGTGAGATGAGCCGTGTGGAAAATAAAGGAGGATCCAATCGCAGGCACTTGTACAGGTGTGAGGGTGGTTTATTAAACACAAAAAAAGGAAATGGACAAACGGAGCAAAGCCTAAACTAAACTGGGAACAAACTGACTATAGAACACGAACCTAGACATGAATGAGAGCGGGCGGAAACAGATGACGGTAGACTGCAGGGAAACACACAGATGAAGCACGGTGGAAACACAGACGGACCAGCAACTACAAACACAGAAGACACGACTTAAATACACTCAGAAAATCACAGGGAGATTACACACAGGTGGGAGACACAGCTGGGAATCATTAACGGGATGAGAGGTAAAACTGAACACACTCACATGAGACGCAGACCTTCACAATAAAACAGGAACAAGAAACCATCACACTAAGACGCAGACTCGACATTGAGAGACAGACAGAAAATGACACATGGAACTAGACATACTAAGCAGACACAACCGAAGAACAAATCCTAAACACAAATAAACAGAAACCCTAATAAACATAATCGACATCATCAACACAACGAGAGAACAAGAAAACAATCCCTGATGGAAAATTAAACCAACACATTATAAACTCAAAATACTGGGTAGAAACTGACCCAGAACCGTGACAGTACCCCCCCTCCAAGGGCTGGCTCCCGACAGCCCTAAACAGAAAACAGAACAACAAAACCGAGCATCAGACCAGGGCGGGCGGAGGGGGTCCAGGAAGGAGGGTCCAAAACAAAAAACAAGGAGCACACAGTCCAGACCAAACCAAAAAAAACAGGTCAACACAAAACAAGACAGTCATGAGTCCACAGATAAGTCTGGGGGTCGACAACACAAGAGCCAAAACAGTTCAGGGGGCCGACCGTGCACACGGCAACGGCGGCGACGAGCAAACAGTTCCAGGGGCCGACCGTGCACACGGCAACGGCGGCCACAGAGCAGGTCGGGGGGCCGACCGTGCACACGGCAACGGCGGCCACAGAGCAGGTCCGGAGGCCGACCGCGAGGCCAGCGGCGGCAACGAACCCTTTCCGGAGGCCGTCCATAATGGCCATGATGCCAACTCAGAGGCCTGGAAAATGGCCGCCAGAGGCGAGGTAGAACAGGCCGAGCGGGCTCTGACGGCGGCATTGCAACCGCAGGACCAGGCGTGGACGAAGGCACAGAGGCTGGACCAGGCGTGGACGAAGGCACAGAGGCTGGACCAGGCGTGGACGAAGGCACAGAGGCTGGACCAGGCGTGGACGAAGGCACAGAGGCTGGACCAGGCGTGGACGAAGGCACAGAGGCTGGACCAGGCTGTGGACGAAGGCACAGAGGCTGGACCAGGCGTGGACGAAGGCACAGAGGCTGGACCAGGCGTGGACGAAGGCACAGAGGCTGGACCAGGCGTGGACGAAGGCACAGAGGCTGGACCAGGCGTGGACGAAGGCACAGAGGCTGGACCAGGCGTGGACGAAGGCACAGAGGCTGGACCAGGCGAGGCGGAAGCTGAGGCAGAGGCTGGACCAGACGAGGCGGAAGCTGAGGCAGAGGCTGGACCAGACGAGGCGGAAGCTGAGGCAGAGGCTGGACCAGACGAGGCGGAAGCTGAGGCAGAGGCTGGACCAGACGAGGCGGAAGCTGAGGCAGAGGCTGGACCAGACGAGGCGGAAGCTGAGGCAGAGGCTGGACCAGACGAGGCGGAAGCTGAGGCAGAGGCTGGACCAGACGAGGCGGAAGCTGAGGCAGAGGCTGGACCAGGCGAGGCGGAAGCTGAGGCAGAGGCTGGACCAGGCGACGATGAAGCCGGAGCTGGACCAGGCGACGGCGTGGATGAAGCCACGGAGGCTGCAGCTGGCGAGGATGAAGCCACGGAGGCTGCAGCTGGCGAGGATGAAGCCACGGAGGCTGCAGCTGGCGAGGATGAAGCCACGGAGGCTGCAGCTGGCGAGGATGAAGCCACGGAGGCTGCAGCTGGCGAGGATGAAGCCACGGAGGCTGGATGAAGCCACGGAGGCTGCAGCTGGCGAGGATGAAGCCACGGAGGCTGCAGCTGGCGAGGATGAAGCCACGGAGGCTGGATGAAGCCACGGAGGCTGCAGCTGGCGAGGATGAAGCCACGGAGGCTGCAGCTGGCGAGGATGAAGACACGGAGGCCGCAGCTGGCGAGGATGAAGCCGCTGCTGCTGCCGGCGGTGTAGATGAAGCCGCTGTTGCTGCCGGTGGTTTAGATGGAGCGGCAGCCGGCGAGGATGATGATGAGGCTGCAGCTGGCGGCTGGACGGGCTCCTCGGGCCCTCCAGCTGACGAGGCAGGCAGCTGGACGGGCTCCTCGGGCCCTCCAGCGGACGAGGCAGGCGGCTGGACGGGCTCCTCGGGCCCTCCAGCGGACGAGGCAGGCGGCTGGACGGGCTCCTCGGGCCCTCCAGCGGACAAGACAGGCGACTGGACGGGCTCCTCGGGCCCTCCAGCGGACGAGGCAGAAGACTGGACGGGCTCCTCGGGCCCTCCAGCGGACGAGGCAGAAGACTGGACGGGCTCCTCGGGCCCTCCAGCTGACGAGGCAGAAGACTGGACGGGCTCCTCGGGCCCTCCAGCTGACGAGGCAGGAAGCTGGCTGGGTTCTCCTGAACCTCCAGCTGACGAGTCTTGGGGCTGGACGGGCTCCTCGGGCCCTCCAGCGGACGAGTCTTGGGGCTGGACGGGCTCCTCGGGCCCTCCAGCGGACGAGACAGGAGGCTGGACGGGCTCCTCGGGCCCTCCAGCGGACGGGACAGGAGGCTGGACGGGCTCCTCGGGCCCTCCAGCGGACGGGACAGGCGGCTGGACGGGCTCCTCGGGCCCTCCAGCGGACGAGACAGGAGGCTGGACGGGCTCCTCGGGCCCTCCAGTGAGAACAGTCTCAGGACCAGCGGGCACAGGGGCCCCTGGCGGGCACAGAACAGAACCAGCAGGCGCGGGGACCTCTGGCGGGCGCAGAACAGAACCAGCAGGCGCGGGGACCTCTGGCGGGCGCAGAACAGAACCAGCAGGCGCGGGGACCTCTGGCAGGAACGGATCAGAACCAGCAGGCGCACGGGCCTCTGGCAGGAACAAATCAGAACCAGCAGGCGCACGGGCCTCTGGCAGGAACAGATCAGAACCAGCAGGCGCACGGGCCTCTGGCAAACACAAGGCTGACTGCAGCTGCACCGAGCATTGACTCAGCTCAGGCAGCGACAGCCGGGTGCAGTCCTCAGCTGGCTTCTTTACCTCCAGGGGTCCAGAGTCTGCTGGGGGCTGAAACCCAGCCTCTGGGGAGGCCCTGGAGTGCGTCTCAGTCTCTGACATGGCCAGCTTAAGAGAACCAGCAGATATTGTGGTGAAGTGTGTTCCCTGCTTAAAATGAGGCTGTGAGGATGATGACTGAGTGAATGAGTGGGTAGGCTGCTGAGCTAGTGGTGACTGAGCTACAAGTAGCAGAGACGTAATTGATGGTGAAGTGGCTGACTGAACTGAGGGCAGCTGGGCTGCTGACTGAACTGAGGGCAGCTGGGCTGCTGACTGAACTGAGGGCAGCTGGGCTGCTGACTGAACTGAGGGCAGCTGGGCTGCTGACTGAACTGAGGGCAGCTGGGCTGCTGACTGAACTGAGGGCAGCTGGGCTGCTGACTGAACTGAGGGCAGCTGGGCTGCTGACTGAACTGAGGGCAGCTGGGCTGCTGACTGAACTGAGGGCAGCTGGGCTGCTGACTGAACTGAGGGCAGCTGGGCTGCTGACTGAACTGAGGGCAGCTGGGCTGCTGACTGAACTGAGGGCAGCTGGGCTGCTGACTGAACTGAGGGCAGCTGGGCTGCTGACTGAACTGAGGGCAGCTGGGCTGCTGACTGAACTGAGGGCAGCTGGGCTGCTGACTGAACTGAGGGCAGCTGGGCTGCTGACTGAACTGAGGGCAGCTGGGCTGCTGACTGAACTGAGGGCAGCTGGGCTGCTGACTGTGTTACAAACCCAACGTTAGCCTGTGGTGAAGGTGTAGATGAGAGAACATGGTCAGTGAGGTTTACAGCTTCCCCTGAATAGACCAGTGCAGATGAAAAAGAGTCCCGAACGTTTTCATTGTCTAAATTCATAATGCCAGGCTCAGTAATTCCAGGTTTGGCAGCAGCAAAGTGGAAACAGTCATTAACACAGGACGTGGGCTCAGGAAAGACAGTCTCAGAAGCAATAGCCATAGATGAAACAGAAAAAACACTATTATCTTCGGTGGACCCGCAAAAAATAGCCCCAGAATAAATAGTCCTTGTATCTGACAAAGCAGAAACAGTGTCCCTCTCACTCACCACTGCCAGTTGCTTACATGTCCCGACATCCGGCTGTGGGGTGCCACGCCGACGGCGCAGACGTCGCTTCTTTCTTGGAGACGGCTCCGACAGGCCGGGTAATCCCTCGTCCGGCGGTTCGGACGGCACGTCCTCCGCTGAAGCGAGCAGGCGAGCGGTAGCGGCGGGGGGGTGTAGGTGAAGCTCGTGGAGAATGAAATTCTGCGCAAGCGGATGCAGAGAGTCCAATAGCCAGGGATAACCCGAAACAAGGTGTTGTAGGTCGGCTTCCACGGTGTAAAGAGAGGTTTCTCCCTCATGCTCTAACCACTGGTTAATTAATTTAGAAACAGAGTCGATGGCGGCCTCCTGAAGCTCCCTGGGTGGGCTGAATGCCGCTGGATCCATATTGGCTGGTCCGTACTGTCACGGCGAGTGAGATGAGCCGTGTGGAAAATAAAGGAGGATCCAATCGCAGGCACTTGTACAGGTGTGAGGGTGGTTTATTAAACACAAAAAAAGGAAATGGACAAACGGAGCAAAGCCTAAACTAAACTGGGAACAAACTGACTATAGAACACAAACCTAGACATGAATGAGAGCGGGCGGAAACAGATGACGGTAGACTGCAGGGAAACACACAGATGAAGCACGGTGGAAACACAGACGGACCAGCAACTACAAACACAGAAGACACGACTTAAATACACTCAGAAAATCACAGGGAGATTACACACAGGTGGGAGACACAGCTGGGAATCATTAACGGGACGAGAGGTAAAACTGAACACACTCACATGAGACGCAGACCTTCACAATAAAACAGGAACAAGAAACCATCACACTAAGACGCAGACTCGACATTGAGAGACAGACAGAAAATGACACATGGAACTAGACATACTAAGCAAACACAACCGAAGAACAAATCCTAAACACAAATAAACAGAAACATGAAACCCTAATAAACATAATCGACATCATCAACACAACGAGAGAACAAGAAAACAATCCCTGATGGAAAATTAAACCAACACATTATAAACTCAAAATACTGGGTAGAAACTGACCCAGAACCGTGACAAGTATAATAAGTAAAGGTGTATTTGCTTCTTATTTAAAAACTGTAGAAGGCAAAACTTTATTAAAGACTTAACATTTCTAAAGAGTTCAGAGTGAACCTATTCCACAGCCATGCGATTTAATGTGTACCCTTCCAGATTTGATCTTTATCAAAGTGTTCTCTTCCATGCCTGGAATCAGGACAGCCTGCTCTGTCATGTGAACAGTTACTAGTTTGAAAGAACTTATTTTAACCTTTCAGCATCCTCAGGGACCCCTGATAACTTGTGTAGGGGTAAAAGTGTGCTAGCATGGGGTTTTGTTTGTATTTGGGGGTTTCAAATCAAGTCTCATTCATTCATTTTGACATTAAAGTTTTTCTGTTGGAAGATTTTTCATCCTAACAGACCGTAAACCAGACCAAGTGGTGTTAATGAATGAAAACAAAACAGCACCAGAAAAGGCAAAGACCAATGTAAGATCATGTGACTGTGCTATCTGGCACCACACCCACCTTCTAACGCAGACATTTGTAAATGCTGTTGTTCCTCACGTTGAAAAGCTAAGAAGCTAATGGGGTGTCCGAAAATTAAGGTTGCCACTTTTGCCTCACAGCAAGAAGGCTCTGGGTTCATATCCACGGGATGGCGGGGGCCTCACTGTGGTGCTCTTCTACCTGTGCCAGAGCTGGGTTTTCTCCAGGTACCCCACCTTCCGTTTACAGTCCAAGGACAGGCATGTGTTAGATTAATTGGTGCTTCTAATTTGGCAGTTGATGTGAATATGAGTGTGAATTGTTGTGTGTCTCTCTGTTAGCCCTCAACACATTGGTAACCTGTCATAATCTGTAGTGTACCATGCTTCTCACCCCATGACAGCTAGGAAAGTGTCTAGCACCCTTGTGAGTCCCCCAGACTGGATGGACGGTTCCTGACTCAGCAATAATGCAGACATATAGTGGATGGATAGTGCATCAACAGTTACTTCAGATGCACTTTTGGTCATTTTTTTCTGAACATATCTAGGCCAAGTCTCATCAGAATCGCTCGTGCTAATTTGGAAAATTTGTGTATTTCTGCAGTTTATTATTTTGTTGTTGCAGCCAGAGAAAACTGAATTGTCTGGAGTCTGTTAAACAAAGTGCTTTCGCCTGTCTACAAGTCCATAATAAGAGTCTTTTTGTCACTAATTTACTTAGAATACATTAACAGTGAACCTTCGTGTCTCCAGTATAAATTACCCAAAATAGAAGGCAATGAAAAGCGTGATGGACACAGACTACAGGACAGTTTTAACCATTTGGGTTGAGGTCCCTGCCAATGTTCTTCTTCAGCCAGTTGTTTTCCATTTAGATGAGCCAGTTGTTTGCTTCTCAGGCAACTGTTGTTTTCATCCGAGTCTTCTGTGGTCTATAAAAAGGTGCAGATTTTCATGTGGTTTACATATAAAACTGCCCACGCCTAAATCGTGCAAAACCACATCTACTGGATGGATCGCAAATGAAATATTTTGGCAATGATTTATAATTTGCTTTGTTCACTAAAATAACAGACATCAACACACTTCCTAAGTGACAGACCTTTATTTTAAGTAATTGTGTTGTGTAAACTACAATCTCGCAATATGTGTAGCTGTAAAACTTTAATTTTTTGAGTCACATCTTATTGTGAGAATTTTAAAAAAGCATGCAAAATGAGACAATAATACTGCACTAATCAATATTTTATTACTTACAGTAGATCAAATGACTCTGTGCAAGGAGAAAAGATTTATCTGGAAAATTGTTAACTTTACAAGGCAATGTCACTGTTTTGGTTTTTATATGTTGGGGGTTTTTTTGTTTGTTTTGTTTTTTACATACTTATACCATCTCTCATTCTTTTGGTTTTCTGGTCTGTCAGTTTACTTTTTGGTTTCACTGTCAACACACATCAATCAGCTGTTTCAGCTGAAGTTTTCCTCTGGTGTAGTTAGTGTGTTTTCCCTGTTTCTCACCCAGCTGGGATAGCCTCCAGTCCCACGAGATTCAGAACTTGAGACGCAGTTAAGAAAAGGAAATGGGGGTATTTTGTTTTTCTGTTGTAAATAATGCACTTATGTGAAAAAGAAATTGCACCCTTTATAAGTTCTAAGATTTTCATATTTTCACCAAATTAACTCAATTCAAAACCCAATATTCACCAGGTTTTAAAATTAGGCAAATATAACATTAGATAGACACAACATATGACATGAAACACAGCGGCATTATTTATTTAACAAAAATTAAGGCAAAATGCGGAAGCAGTCCAAGAGGATAACTGCAGTCAAATCAAATGCACATGATTTATTGAACATCAGTAGATGTGAGCACCTCTATAAAAGTCAAATTTTATTTATATAGCATATTTAAAACAACAACGGCTGACCAAAGTGCTGTACATTTAAAATAATCAAAGGAGATAAAAGCATGTGAAGACATGGCAAAATTTAAGGAAAGAAGCATGAACTGAGAAGATTTGAATACAAAATAAGACAAATAAAAGTAGGAGGTCCTGATGTGAAGGGGCAGTTTCTTGGATGATGTATCCCCCAATATAACAGAAAAGGAGCAGATAGGATAGGAGATAGGAGCCTATCCCAGCTGTCATAGGGTGAGAGGCAGGGTACACCCTGGACAGGTCGCCAGTCTGTCGCAGGGCTAACACACAGGGACAGACAACCATTTGCGCTCACATTCACTCACACATCCACACCTATGGGCAATTTGGATTAGCCAGTTAACCTATCCCCACTAACTGCATGTCTTTGGATGGTGGGAGGAAGCCGGAGTACCTGGAGGGACTCATACTCACATTGTCAAAAACATCTTTCAGTAAACAAGATGGAACTATATCCAGAGTACATCTTGTGGGTTTCAAGTTGTTGACTAGTTCATTCAGTAATGAAAGTAGAAATGAAAAGAAAAAAATCAAAGTGCTCTAAGTCCAGATCTCAACCAGACTGAAATGCTGTGGTGGGACCTTAAGAGCACTGTGTATAAATGAATGTGTGCAAAGTCCAATGTCCTGAAGCAGTGTTGTAAAGAAGACTGGACGAAAAGTCCTCCACAATGATGTGAAAAACTCAAAGTCACATAGAAAACTATTATTCCAAGTTATTGCCGCTAAAGGTGGTTCTACAAGCTGCTGAATCATGGGGTGTGATTATTTTTTCATTCACTGCTTCTTCGGTTTGATTCAGCTTTTGTTAAATAATCACAGGGTGTTAATTATCCCACGTGTTGTTGTTAAACTGAGGTTTTATTTTTATATTAGAGACTTGTAAGCAGATAGAACCAGATAATTTCTTTTTAGGTATTGATATATAAAACCTCAGATTTGTAATATGATACACTGCACTCATAGTGTTTGTTTTATTTTTAGATGTCTCCTTTTTCACATATTTCAAATAATTAGGTCGGTTCCTGTACTCCCAAAAAGTACTCCCAAAAGCTCAGGCTGCAGCCCGCTTGTAATAATTGGTTCTGTGCATGCATGTATCTATTTTCTTGGATTTTAATGATGAGAGCACATATCCCTAATATCCCTACAACTTGTCTTAGGCACAGAAACCTCACACGCCTGCTGTTTATGAGGAGTAGAAGAAAGTTGACCTAAAGTGGGTTAGCGCTATTTTAACAGACTGTTTAAAAGTCCAAAGGGCAGCATCTGCTTCTTTCCTCAGAAACTATTATTTTCCAGCCCTAATCCTCTGTGTATGAGTGTCACCCTCCCTTTTTATGTCTCACTCCTGATCTTTTCCAATTGCTTAGATCTAGTTTATAGCAACTTGTCAGATAGAGCTGAGTCAGCAGGAGAATAAAAGATGAGGATGTTACTAAGACTCTACACCAGCTGAGTTAAGCTAGACAGAGTCAGATTTATGCGAAGAGCCACAGAGAGAGATCGCCATGTATGGGAACAGGCAGACAGCTATGAGGACTAAAGTAACTAACTGAATGCCTGGCTGCTGCACCCGGATTCCTGAGCTTTGCCGGTTAAGCAAAAACTCTGCACTACCTGCTTTTAATCAAATACTGGAGAGTGCTGGGGAATACACGAAAGCATAAGCATAAGCATTTAACCATAAAGATGCTTAAATGTTTAGAAAATTTGTAATTATATTCATCTGTTTTTTTTTATGTTCTTCGAAAATGAAATGCCTGTAGCCTACCCTAGCAGTCATGGGCCTAAAGGTACCAGAGAACCCAGGTGAGCACAGGGAGGACATGAAGCATGCCCACACAAAGGCTGGGTGAAATCCAGGACCTTCTTGCTGTGAGGGCACAGGGCTAATGCTGCATCACTGTGCTGCCCAAGTTATTTCAACTATTTTTATTAAAAACAATTTAACGGCCCCTTTGTTTTACTTTGTTTTACTACTTTTATAAAATATAACACTCTTTGAATCTTACTGTTTACACTACAGAGGTACATACAAATACTCTGCATATACTTGTGTGTTTAATAGCGTTTAAATATTTAGGTTCTATTAATCTGAATATTTACAGTTTATTGAGAAATGTTTTTACTGTTAGTACTAGTGAATATATTATTTATATTAGCAATGTGTCAAGGTTTTGTTAGCCTTTTGCTTATTGTTGGCAGTGTTTTTTGTATTTATTTATATTACGTATTCAGCTCTGTACAATTACTTTACTGTACAGCACTTTGGTCCTGTGCTGGGTATTTTAAGGTTCTTTATAAATAAAGTTGAATTGGATATTTTATGACTGTGCAGCATTCCTTAAATGATTAGTTCATGTATCCAATAATACCTGTAAAATGTAGGCTAGTTATTGACTAGCTCTTATATGTGGTCACTTTCATACCCACCAGTGGGACAGATTTGACTATGATCATATCTGAGTAACATGTCCTTCTCAGGTAACAGTAAAAGGTGTGTACACAGACTGTATATCAAAGATGGACTTGCTCATTTGACCTATGACCTCAGTAAACACTTTTTCTGATCAGAGTCGCAATAGCTAGTGGTCCTATTTAAAGCCAAAAAGTACTTTAGAGCAAGTGCAGCCTGTAAGTGCACAGGTCCCTGACATGATTATTGAAGAAGATAAGACAAAGCTCATAGTTAAGTCTGTTTGGAGAATTGGACCCAATGAGAAGATAGGCTTAGAAATCTAAAGAGTGAAATAGACAAATCAAGAAAGGCTGATTGCACCAGTGTGTAGTCCTGCTCAGCTCTACTGAAGAATCAAGCCCCTTTTCGCTCATTGTTTCAGCTATGTGATCTGCAGGTTATGGTTTTGTCATAGTCTTGCTACTGTAATGACATTCAGCAGCAAACATGAGCTGAAAATAAAACAAAATTACCAACAATACCAACAATACAAAAATACCAAGCTACGGAAAGACAAACTTAGCAGCAACATTTCTAAATATTTTTCTCAGGAGCCGATCAAATTTTTGAGGTAACCGTTCAAATGGCTCTTAATCAAAACCTTTTGTGCTGTTGCTGAAAGTCTCCATTGCCCTTAAGTAGATTAAAAAAACATTAACTGATGTAATTTTGAATAATTACCATAGAAACTTGCAAAGTGATAATTTCTTGTGCTTTCACGACCTTCATCAGTCATTGGAACATAAAAATCTTGTTGCAGTTTTTGGGGAGCTCCACTTATAAACTTCTGCTATCCTCCCCTCTTTGCATGCTGCTGCACTTGTCTTTTGATAGTTGACTTTGCAAGTCATGCCCTGGTGCTTGGCAGGTATGGTAGTTGCCTACAGCACACATGTGTAGTTGAAATCATAGAAGGGCATCTTGTATACCAGATTTGTGGGATTTCATGTTTCAGAGGAGGGTAGATTTAAGAGATATTACTTTTAAATCGCACTGCTAGTGGCCAACAGCTGTTTCTGCAAAAGGTTAAAAGAGGCTTACAAAGTATCCCATTCATCCCAATGAGCTGGGCTATAATTTAAAAAGCATGGCCTTTAAAAAAAATAAATCTTTAATAAACAATAAGCATCCTCTCATCCCCGGCGGGTGTTTTGCCAGACTCCACCCATGCTGTGTGACATTTGGGAGTTGTTATCTGAATTTTTCCATTGCACTACTGTCAGCATCCTTCAGCACCGAGTGAAGCTGTTACTTATCCAACAATCAGCAAATGTCTGAATTAAAAACGTTGCAGAACAAAATGATCTGACTCAAAGCAATGAAGTCATTGTTAACACACATGCAAGCAGATTCCAAGCCACACAGAGAAGAGGAAAGATTTGAACAGGAAGAAGGTTAAAATGGATTAAAACTTTACAACAATAACAATATCAAAAGTTTGATAATTACAGCAGTTACGATGTAATTTTGACAAAAAAGTCACAGTGAAACATTTTCCTCATCGAGTAACTCTAGAAACTTAGTAGTATTTTCTCACGTTACTGGTTTTTCAGTGTAGCAGGCTGACATGATTATTTAAAAAGAGGTGCCAAATAAAGCTATGTGTTGCCATCCATGTGCTGACAGCCATCTCTTTACTCGTGTCAGCCAGAATTTGACTCATAAAATCTTTTTTTAATGCAGCAGTATGAGGTTTGTTTTTGCAGCTATAAAAACACAAAGTGAGCAATGAGTTAGAAATTAACCTTCAAATCTCTTTCATGACAGCTACATTTTTATTATTTGAACATCTGGGGGGAAATGTGTTTTTTAAATTGTCTCGGACTCAGCGGTGTAGGCTATGGTTAGCTTAGCAAAGCATAAATACTTGAGTCAAAGGGGGGAACTTTGTCCGATGGTGTCCAGGGACACAAAAATCCACCCAAAGCAGCAGCAGCTAATGGTCCATAGGATTCATGAGTTTAGTGTTTTGGAAATGGCGTGAGGGAAGTCCAGTTCTGCCGTAAGATTTTTGATAAACCAAAGTACAACTGAACAAAGTTATGAATGACCTAGCAGACTTTTTTTCAGACCGCTGAAGATGATCAACCACATAAATGAAACACAAAAAGCCAACTGTCTTATGACTTTAACTGTCTGCAGGTAAGTTAGAAGCATTTACAAGTTGGCTATTTACTATGACCTCAACCAATAATAGCAAGAGGATTTTTTGTATTGTGTAGAAATGATTGATAAGACAACAAAGTCAAGGTGTGTGTTAGTGTAGTTCTGCAGTGTCTTATTCTAGATGTTGGATATGGACTGTCAAGAACTGCAATCTGCAGAAGGACTGATCACATGACATGGAGGCTATTTCACACAGATATGAATATAGGTCTGTTTTGTCATGTCCTTGAGCATAAAATGGTTCACAGTTACTGAATGTAACCAGTGTTACAATGTGTGATGGCCAAACCCATCTCCACACTCTAAAGTTGGTAACTCTTGTGTATTTTCATTTCTTCATTTGAACACAATAACACACTTTAGTTTCCAATAAGTGGTTTGGATACATTTGTTCTATTTGTAAGCGTGCACATATAGTTTACTTATTCATACCAGTTCATTGCTTTGTTTGATTTTTAACTAACCTTTGTTTCTTTTACTTCTTACCTGCCATGATCCCTGGGAGTTGCCAGACAAAAGGTGATGGCCAGGGTTTGAAGCTGTTAAATACAAAGAGGGATAAATGGACGGCACCACCACTTCCTGCTGAAGGGGAGAATGTATATTTCCTTTCATTAAAAAAAGCTTTTGTATTTGATTAGATATTTGACTTTAGGGTTTAGTGGTTTTTGATTCTCTTCTTTGATCTTTAGTTTGTTAACAAACTAGACTATGCTGCATCATTTTTGTGGTTTATGATTGTGTTTTGTTTAGTTACCACTCGTGTGTCATAGTGGTCTAATCAGCCATTATATTTACCCTTGTGTGTCATTTCCTGTTTAGGTCAGTTGTGTTTGTTTGGGCAGTTGTTTGGTTTGTTAAGTTTGCAGTTCTTTGACGGAGTTGGGTTTTGTTTCTTTTACCTCTTTTATGACTTCAACATTTGTTACTTTTGTAAATATAATTTTTGGGGTTAAATAAATGAAAACCCTATTTTTCTAATGACTCCTGCTTTTCCAACTTGGTCCATCACACAATGTATTCTGGTAGAATTGCAATTCAAGTATTACCAGTGTTGGGGAGTAACGGAATACATGTACCGCCGTTACGTATTTAAAATACAAAATATGAGTAACTGTATTCCGTTACAGTTACCGTTTAAAAAGGTGGTATTCAGAATACAGTTACTTTGTTGAAATGAATGGATTACACGGTGGTACTTTCCTGTTTCATATTGTCGCGGGTCAGGCCTGTTTGGGTTTTGTTTGACAGCTACGTTCTGTTGTTCCAGGCGGCAGCGTTACGGTTGCCATGGTTACAGGGTGACACGCTCTCTCTCTCTCTGAGTGTTTCCTGGGTGAGAGAGGCCTTTTTGTTGTTGTTGTGCTAAGCTAATAGGCAGAATGCTACCGGTATAGCTCTAAAGAATGTAGCATCATAGGCAGTGTAGTCCGTGGTGCAGGGAGAATGGACTGCCATACCCGTTATGTGTCTGTGAGCGAGGGAGGGAGAAAAAGGAAAAGTACTAGCTGTCATCGAGCAAAAACGGGAGCTGGAAGCATGTAAATATAATAATAACCACTGCAGCCAAGAAGAGTGCCTGACAGCCCAGTTGTAAGTAAGCTATTAAGACTCGACTGTACACCGTGTTCGTGTTTTCCTCCAAAAACAATAAGTTCCTTTGGAGCAGCCTTTCAACGCCTCTCTCTGTCTCTCGCTAGCAAAGTTGACCCAGACAACAAAGTAAAGCTAATTTTTGGCTATGAGCCCAACACAGAACCCACCGTATTAGTCAGAGGTCCCTTCACTACGGTTCGGAGCCGCGGACCTTCAGTAACAGTAATAAATCACAGCAATAGTACATTCACATAGTTGTAAACAGCATGATAATATATGAGGTAATCCAAAGTATTCAGAATATGTTACTCTCATTGAGTAACGTAACGGAATACGTTACAGAATACATTTCGGGGCATGTATTCTGTAATGGAATACATTTTAAAAGAAACCTTCCCAACACTGAGTATTACTCAAAATCTGCAAAAACCCGAGGTCTAGCAAATTCAATACAAATCAAATTTGTCTCATGCTTTTTGTATCCTTTAAACTTTTATACCAACTGCTACCGATCTAAAATGAAGACGGATAGATTTTTCAAAGGAGCTACAATATTAGCTCTTGCCTGAATCTGTCTGTCATCTATAGTTACACTATGTAGACAATTGTGTGTGTGTGTGTGTGTGTGTGTGTTTGTGTGTGTGTGTGTATGCTTGTTTTAACCCGTATCTACTTTAAGTGAAAGTGGTGTTATTTATTAAGTGTTTCTCCATTTTAACAGATATAATTTTAAATGTCGTTATTAATGACCAGCAGCTGGATTTAGCTTTATCCGTCTTATACCAATCATCTGGGCTAAATTTTAATAAATTATATCTGCAGTTTATGGGTATATCAGTCACACTTAAAAGCCAAATATGCACTTTGACTAAATATATAGGAGATCAGTGTGTTAAGTGCCACAAGCATTTAATAGTCGGTATAAGCCACATTCCTCTGAGTTTGGATGGATCCCTGGAGTAAAAATGTGAAGTAATATTCTCTCAAGGATCTCTTGTACAGTATGTATAACATTATTTTCCCATGCATTTTCTGCTTTGTCTCTTTACAAATGCATGAAAATGACCTGCATGTTTTTAACCCACGACTATTTCTACATTCATAAGTCATACAGTAAATTGGTTAATGTTATATCAAATGAACCAGATGTGAAATAAAACCTTCTACCAGGCCTGGAAGATCATTTGTTGACAGTCTGCCTTCTTGTGGATATGCTAGCCTTTCATAGTGTTGTCTTATTTGTTTTCAGGGATCTAAAGACCAAGGTTGAGAGGGAAGATACCAAGAAAGAGTTGCTGGGGAACCAGACCAGCCTGACTGAGTCTCATTGCATTCGATGTCTCCAGCCTTTTACATTCCTGCTTAACAACAAGCATCAGTGCCTGGACTGCCAGCTCTACATCTGCAAGTCCTGCGGCCGCTATAACAAGAAGGAGGATGGCTGGGTGTGTGACACCTGTCACATGACCAGGTAGGTAATGACCAGTGTAAGAATAATTCAAAAGTGGTCATTCAAACTAAGTGTCATGTTGAATACAATAAATCATATATTTAACTGTAACTATAAATGCAGTTCAAGTTCAAGTTTTAAACCAGTCATTTGTGGACTACACACTGTCTCCATAAGCTTCATAAGCTTTGTGCTGACATGCCTTTAACCATGCTTAATAACTTGACCAGTGAGCTCTGGGATGTGTACCTGGGAAAGCACTTAATATGTTAGAGCCAGAAAAAGCTAAAGTCAAAAGAAGATTCCTCTTTTAATTTTCAGTGGGATTTCCTTCCACTTGCATACATGGAAAGCCAGAGGTGGAGAGTTCAGCAGCAAGACACTCTACAAAGCAGGCATTAATCATAGTAAATGTGACAGAGAGTAGGTCAGAAAAAGCATGAAAAGAGGTGGTGGGCTGCAAAGAGGCTTGCAGCGAGCAGCACTTTTGACAGGTTCAAGACACATAAATAGCACAAACTGCTCAACATGACAATTGCCAACTGGTTTTGTAGATGGGTACCAGCTCTTCCATCTGCTGAACTGAGCGACTAAAGCTGAGATTGTGTATTTCTGGCCTGAACTGATGCTAAGCTTGATTTGCAAGTTGTGGTTTGCTGTGGCAGCTCAACATTTCTAAAAGTGAATTTATGTTTTTAGGGCATTGTGTTCTTTCTTGATAAGATGAATAGAAATGAGCAAATAACACATTCAGGTTACTAATAAACAAAGAGCAACCCATGTCCTGTCAGTAGTTAAAGAGCTTTGAGGCAACTGTTGTTGAATCAAAGGTTAAGCGTCAGGTTCGATGTGCTTTGATGGATGTTTGGCTGCTTTTTAAACAGATATTAAAAAAATCCTTTTTACTGCTTAGGCTCTGCTGGATGCAGCGATAGATTTCAATACATCCTGCTTGAAATCAGCTCCATATGGAACCATGATACCATTGTTTGTTCAGATGAAGCTGCATACTAAAAAGTTCTTTAATGGAGCTTGGCCAGTGTCTGGAAAGAATCATGTTATGTATCTCATGCTTAAACCTGCACACTGCTGTTTTATAGCAAAAGAGCAAAATACAGCTCTTTTTGCTGGCAAGTCATTATTCCCACAAGCATTTTCTATGTGATATTATGGGATAGTGTATAAATTGGCCTCATTTGGGGCTCATTTCTCACCATGTGTTCTCAATTTAAACTTTTCACATGTAATGTTATACTTTAATTAATAAAGAAATAGAAGAAAATCTCTTAATATAAAATGCATATGCATTCATTTTCAGAATGAACCTCATCTGTGAATGACTTCTTTAGCATCTATATTTTGATTCCTTCTATTCTTCTCACTTACAGAGTACTCAAGATCGGTACTTTGGAGTGGTACCATGAGAACGTCCGTGCCCGTTTCAAGCGCTTCGGCAGCGCCAAGGTGATGCGTTCCCTCTTCAGGAGGTTCGACGGAGAACACAGCCCCTCTCAGAGTGACTTAGGAGGTGAGCAATCCACCTTCCGTCTGGTTTGTTACTTAGTTTCAAACAAAGCTTATGTCTGGAGTGTCATAATCCTGGTTCTGCTGCTGAAAATGTGCATTTTTGCCAATCAGCGTACTGTCACGGTGGACTTTAAGCAAAAAGATTAACACCCCACTGACTAATTAGAAACTGCTTAGCAATTAGCAGTCAAACACTTGCTGCTCTGGGCAGTTGCCAAGTAGGGAATGTCTACATGAATATCCGAACAAGTGCAAATAAAAGGTTACAAATGTGTTGTAATGTTAAGCCTCAGGTCAAGGTGGCTTTGACGGGGCAATCTTAAGAAATTTCCATCTGTTCCATTCATTTCTTTACAAGCCCTGAGGAGAAGCTGCCGGTCAAAAGTTCAATCTGCCAGAGTCAGAGAGCACTGACTCGAAGTCATGGAAGTCTGCTTGAGCTTACCATGAGAAATCCCCACTAAATGAAAGGCTTCACTGAGATTCAGCAGCTGCATACTATACTGCGGCTGCTTGGAAAATATGCATCACTCCAGCTCGACTTGTAAAACGTCACCGTGACGATCGCCATCTCATCTGTGAACTGTGTGTGAGTTCAAGAATTGGAGTTGTAATGTATATTATTATATTTCACTGGACAACAAAATGCAAGCTCTTCACAGTGATGCACGCAGACTGAAAGTAATGCTGTGCCCGGGCATCTGCAATCATCAGATCCTCTCAATCAAGGAAAACGGCAAATTAGAGAATATTTTGAGACAATAGTGTTTATGGTGTTTGCAATGGCGCCAATCTTGTGGTCCAAGACGTCACCCTTGTCCTTTAATTTGTCAGCCATCTGAGCGTCTTTATTTTTCTGACACTAAGTCACCAGAAGAAAGTTTCTGCTCTCTTTCTCAAATATTAGCAGGCTGCCAGATCTGTCACAGGGATTTAATCTTCCATCTTTCCTGTTTTTCCTGTTTTCTGGCTCCTCGCAGCTGTATCTCTCTTTTGTCGTCAGCTGACCAGGATGCTTATTGTAACTCTGCCCTGCAAGAGATTATTACCAGAGATACTAAGGTGGAGGAAAATGCTGTTTGTTTATTGTGTGCAGCTCAGGTTTAAAGTCTGATCCAGTGACGCTATTAGGCCTCATCAAAACCATTTTTTTCTCTCTTTTTGAACTTGCTCACGCTGCATTGCGAGGCCACACCCACATCATATGAAACAAGTGATCCTTGAAGCATACTTTATGTCAGTTTCAAGCATTATTACTCACAACAGATTACCCTTTGAGATCACCACACCAGGAGATGAGTGAATGTGATGAATTATATAGAAACAGCCGAGACTTCTGGTACTGTTTACGCTGAGTCACCCCTGAGGATTTTGGGAAGGAATACAGAGCAAGTTGGTTGGCCGATGCAGCTCCCGTGGGCCTTGTGATAATTCACTCACATGTCTCCCATTCTGTGCCTGGAACTGAAGGATTCGGTCCTGCAGGGCTCGTCCAACCAGAAGCAGAGCAAAAGTGGAGGGAGGAGGACAAAACGTTTGTCGTGTATATATGTGGAATCTAGCACACAGTGTCCACAGATGCAAGCTGTAGCCATGAAATACAGTCATAAAAATGCATGTTAACAGATGTATTATGTTTAAAATGAACTCAGCATGTGACCACTTGGACTGAAATCAACATGCATTTCCACACACACGCACACATTCTTTTACTGTCTTTTTGCTGTATGCATTCGATGGTCCGCTGGGCCCCCAGAGCTCGGAGGGTGTCATCCTGTCCTCACACTCTTTGCTGATACTTACAAAAGAGTCTTGTTCACATACAAAAGTCTAATTCAGTCCACTGGCTAACTCTCACTTTGGCTCTGCCGTTTAATGCTGCTACTGCTGCTTCTGATTATTGTTTTATGTGGAAAGTATAAGGACTACCTGTATTATCTCAGTTTGCTGAGCTATTTATTGAAGTTAATAAACTAATGTCATTACGTCTAGATTTGCAATTAGGAGAACAATGTGATAGTAATTACAGGAATCGGATCACTTATATGAAACTATAATTAAATGCAAATTAATAAGCCATGTGCGCGCTGCTCTTCTGTTTTCCAGAGCCTCGTGAGTATGACACACAGAGCATGCCTGAGGTCCACAGTAAGTATACTGAAAAGGTCAGATGCTGTCACAAGACAGAAATATGTTTGAATTTCCAAAATTTAAATATAACCAAAAGGTGCTTTCATTATTTTAGTACATTCTGCTTTGATTTGGTGGATGAATGACTCACCGGGCCTTCTGTAAACATGATCAGAAAGCTCATTTCTAACTTCTATTCACTATTTTCAGAGATTTGTATGGGTTTGTATGAGTAATGGACTCATTCTGTGGTCAGGCAAAAAGTTTCTGACATTAAGATATAAAACTCGTTCAGTGAATCTGTTCAGTGATGGCTTTCTGTGCATTACCTGTTTGCCTGGCTGTGTTTATTTGATTGTAATTGTACAACAGAAACTTTTAAGGCAGGTTCTGTTTTAGTACCTGTTTTGTTTTCATTTTGATTCACCTTAACGGTTCTAAATAAATCTATTTTTCACCATTTTACCACTAATAGGAGTCAATTTGAGCCCACTTACTTTTTCCCTAATTCAGCCCCATGTGTGGTCTCTACATTCTGGATACATATATTTTTTAACTGGTACCTTAACATTTAACAGGAACATCTGTGATGATAATTGTAAGCATAACGATACAGTACATAAGAGAGGTTCATTTTCGTTCATTTACAACAATCCCTTTGGTGTTTTTGAATGCCTCACACATGCGGTGTGCACAGCGGTTTGGGAACAGACCTAAAGGTTCTGGTTAGTCTGGCACAGTCATCTGGCTCCCATTGCCACTGGCATATCAACAGTATAAGAGCAGAGCCAGGGAAGGTTTAGTCAGAAAGACTCAAGAACATAAAAAGTGTAACTTATGTTA
Organism: Neolamprologus multifasciatus; assembly: GCF_963576455.1. NCBI lineage: Eukaryota > Metazoa > Chordata > Actinopteri > Cichliformes > Cichlidae > Neolamprologus > Neolamprologus multifasciatus. The sequence goes on from NC_140454.1 coordinate 28,377,628, forward strand.
CGAGGTTATTGTAGTTGTATTTCCACAGTTTAGTGTGCGTCACAAGTTTTTTTTTTTCTGCAGATAATTTCTGCAAAATGTAGCAAAAGCCCCAAAATTAGTTCAGCAGTTAACAGTAAGAACTAAAAGACTAATCTAAAGATATGAATGTTCATCTTTTTTTGCTTTTATGCTCAGTGTAAAGTTTTTGTTGTTCCCAGCATTTTCTTCCCTCTTTCTCGTGTTGTATTCAAGAGGGAACTGTTACACACTGCAAAAATGCAGCTCCCTCATAAACGCTCTCATAAAGAGGGACTGAAACACAGTCCATAGTGTTTCTGCTTTTGCTTTCTCTTGCTGTACTTTGTAAACAAGGTTCACACTGTAAGGTCAAAGGCCACTGGTTAACAATAACAGAGGTCTCTGTAGTCTGGAGTGACTCTGGTTTCAGTCACATGGTATCTTTGTAAATGCATGCACACTGGAAAACAAAAAAACTTTTTTTGGTTATTCTAACACTGCCATGTCTTCCTTCTTTATCTATAGGTGCATATGGGGAGCACAGTATGGATGCAACAGACTCACAACAACACCAAAGGGTACGGTAGCTCATTTTTAAATTATTTTCTTATTTTAAAAGAACTAGCAGTAGATTCCCCTCGATTTTAACAACTATCTGAAATCATTTTAAGGGCAGCCTTACTAAATGTTTGAACAATGTTGAGAGTTGGATGGAAAATTAAAAGTGATGGAAATGAGGAAACACCTTCTGAGGTCATAGTAAAGACATTTGTTTGGATCTAAATTTGGTTAAAATGTGGAAAGACACAGATTCCTCCTAAAACTCATAGATTAAACTCAGAGCCTCCTTCCTGTGGAACAGCAGTGCTAACCACTGCAATAACTTGCTGGCTTACCATGTTACATCAGTCATTTTTGACTGTCCAGCTCACAATGCAGTCACAACTTACATGTAGATTTTATACATTTATGCATGTTGTTAAGCTTTGTACAACTCAGGCAATGCTGGAGTCTATTCCAGTTGTCACTGAGCAGGATGCACCCTGGACAGGTCAGCAGTCCATCACAGTGCTAACTCATAGAGAACAACAATCATTCCTCTTTTGATGAGGAGAGATCATTTAAAAGAACTGAACATGATTTGTTGAGATAGACAAATTGTTGTCTTAGATGAGTAGACTGGTGACCCATCACAGCAGAACAGAATCCCAGTGGTCTTGACGCTGGTGGTGAAGATGAAGCCTGAGACTTGGGTGCAGCTCTGAGGGACTCGGGTGAGGGAGAGATGGGGAGGAGGCGGGTTGAGCAACTGAGAGTCTGAAAAGAAGAATGACGGAGAGCACAGGGTTAAACCACGCAGAGTGGAGGCTGATTGGCTCAAAGAGTAGTGATGTCAATATTGAGATTGACAGCGTGGGAAACTGGTAGTGATGTAATGGGCAGACTAGCAGCCAGGAAAGCAGGCAGATGGGTGATTATCTTACTGAACGTATGCAGACGCTTCACTAATGTTCACACTTACAGTTAACATCCACAGAGAGAACATACAAGCTTCGGGCGTTGCCTTATTATTCTGTTAACACATTACATAAAAAGACAGCATGCAGCTGTGTTTCAGGTTGTAAAGTTTAAGTGAGTTTGCTGCCAACAGGAGCGACTCAATTGATGTGCATCATAAAACAAAAAATTAATTTAGTGTGTGCAGAGAGAAAATCCTTTGCAGGTCTTTTGTTATTTGCTGTTGTGACATGTGGAGATCTGCGAGCATTTCCTAAAACAAGAGGCAATATCCTGTTTATTATTTACTGGAAATTTAAGTCAGGAGTGATCAAAGCTTATCTGCAAAACAGACAACTTTACTGTAGTTTAATCTGCATTTTGCATCCACATGTTTGCTGTTTTTTTCTTTAATCAATGGAGTTTTTGCACGAGTGTGTGCTGGTCAACACTGACTCCCACTGATGGCTGGTTCCTGATAAAAAGCAGAGGTGCTTTCTTCACAGGTTATCTTAGTGATCTAGGCCAGCCCCTCGTGAAGGACTGGAATGCCTGGCACGGGCAGGCCAGCACTGGCTGCAGAGTGCAGTGGGGAAATACCAAGCTGTCATATATAAAAGAGTCAGACCGGAGCTGAGCAAGCCTTTGGTTTAGAAAATAAGGGTGGGTGTGGGGGCACTGATTCCACTGGAATTCATCATAAAATGAAGATTACTATTGTTTATACCACACTGTGTGTACTGTAGAAGTTAAGCTTTGTTTATTTTCAATCATTGTGCTGACTGTTGAGAAATGACAGGACTCCCAGGCTCTGCTGGGTCTCCGGATGCATTTTTTCCAACCCTTGCAGTTTTGTCTATATATGTTTATCTTAAAGAATCTTAATTTTGATGGATGTTACAAGAAACAGACTGCTGTTCACTGGATCCCTCGTTCAAGTTTCTTTTAGACACAGTGCCCTCTGCTGTTCCAAACAGCCTAATGTATTGAACCTTCTGCCATTTCACTGTAAGGAAACCGGCTCACATTCTGCCTGCTCAGAGAAGCTACAGTTCAGTTTAGATAGTGTTTGGAGCTGGTAGAGACTCAGTGACCCTGACGCTATGTCAACACTGGAACATGGATATGCACCCTTAAATCAAATTTCCCTCTTCGTAGAAGATCCAAACAACCCATGGTGTGCGTCTCTCATTTCAGCATTACATTTAACTCATTTAAAATATTTACCCACGTGCATGTATCTGTGAATCATGCACCGGCACCAAAAATAAATGAATAAATTTAAAAAACATATAAATGTAATAACATAAGTATTAATCATATTTATTTTACTGCAGACCTGAGCTTTTAAGCGTTATGTATGTCCTATTAAAAACTTTCTAAAATATTATAGCCTTGTTGTTTTTAGCCAGGTATTAAACTCTACACATACACTTAAAGCCACACAGAGCTGCTTGTTAATGCAAATCTTTAATTAGCCAATTATAATACATGACAGCAACATGATAATGAGTTCATGTTGAGTTCATCTGAGTCCAGTAGAGATGGGATGGAGATATGATGATATCATCTAAAAAGAAATGGAGGTCCAACCCAGGATGAACTAAGTGTACCTAACAAAGTGGCCTGAGTATTTGGACTATTGTTGGTTAAAAGGAAAAAAAATGTGACTATAAGCCCCATAGGAAGCAATTAGTGCTTAGTATTTGGTCATCATGCATAAGTAAAAGTCCATTTCTGTCTCTACAAGCAATACGAATCTATTATAACAGGCTAATTAGCAGTAGAAGGTATATACTTGTGTTAGTTCTGCTACAATGGCAGTACATTAAAGGGCGACAAGTCAATCATTTCTGAGTGTATGGAGCAAACAGCCTGTTGTCATGGCAGAGGTTTATCTCTTCACGTTTTCCTCTCTCCTCCCTGCTGACGATGGTGATGTTCTTGTTGTTCATGTTCTCCAAAGATGAAAAAGGTCAAAAGGAGGTTAACTGTTGATCCCATTGATTTCAAACTGGACGTTGACTACCTCAGCCAATCAAGAGGACCGTCAAATGAGGTACAGGCTAGACAACTAAACTAACCACAACTAGCATCCCTCCAAAACAAACTAATCTGCATGTTGTAATCCATAACAAAGACCATCTGCCTCTGCTCTCTGTCTTTGCCAAACATTGTCTGTGTTGGCTAGACAGTACTGTATTGACCCTGTGCACGAGAAAATGCTAACTTCCTGGTTTGAGACCGGATGTGGGGTTGTACATTTCCGGTAGCTTTACTTTGCGGTCAATCGCTACTGCGAAGATATACTCCAAAATCATGTCCAAAACTCGAAAACGGAACGATCGCGTTAAGTTACAAAGAGGAGAAGGTGGGAACACTCACCACTGTTGTGTCATAAAAATCTAATGATCAATTTTGACGTTTAAAGAGTTTAGATCGATCAGTTGTTTACATCACTAAACACAAGCAGAACTGCAGAACTGCAGCAGAAGACACATCGTCCACATTCAGAAGCACATCTCTGTATAGTGACTGGTCTTATGATTTAAACAGGCAAATGTTCAGCATTCAAACTACAGGTGAACAATAGTCAAACCAGATGTTTTCCCCGTTATGTCGATATCAGCTAGTCAAGTACACACCTACACAGCATGTTAACAAACCGTGAAAAAAAGCCACACAAAAAATTAATGATTGCTGGTAACGGTTTCTATACATTAGTATTTACGAAGGGTATGTTGTGACTTACCTTCAAAATTACAGCGAGCGGTCCCTCGCTATAACGCGGTTCGCCTTTCACCTCGCTGTTTCGCAGATTTTTTAGTGCAAGTTTGCATGCTTTTTTACGTCCTGCGTCCTGATCGCTGCAGACGATCTCCTCCGTCTCTCCTGTACAGTACAGAATCGCTGCATCTATCGCTAGCAGTGTGACTCTGAAGTGCAGTGCTGTATGTCCACGATGTACACGAAACGTTTTGCACCGTCAAAAAATAAAATTGGCTACTTGATTTCACCTATCACTGGTTATTTTTAGAACATAACACCCGCGATAAACGAGGGACAGCTGAGAAATATAACATTTGAATCCATTTTCTCTTTTCCCCTGAGGCGTGGGGGAAAAATATCGACAAGTCGATGAACATCATTTACAGATATATTGGGTAAATGCTCGAGACATCTATAGAAATGTAAATCGCCGCTTTATTTATTTATTTGCTTAACTTGTTTTGGACAATAAACAGGGCGCGAATAGGACACCGGAAACAAAGCTCCCCACAGGAGTTTCCGCACCGGAAGTAGCATATGCTAACGTGCACATAGTCAATTAGCACTGTCATCATTCATTCTCGTAGCTGGCCACAATAACCCTTTTTGTGTACATCCAAATGTTGTGTGTGCAGACATGGACACATCTTGTCCATTTATTAACTGAACACATTTTCTAATGCAGTGAACTGTTTCAGGTGGTTCTTTCCTGCTGTAAATGTATGCTGTTCGGAATTAATGTAAAGCAGCAGTAAATTTAGGCTCCTACTTGAGCCTGAAAAGCAGCAGAAGTCGAAGGGAATAACCTGCACACAACTCTCCACTCTTACCTCCAGGCGCCGGGTGATCCTGACATCATGGTCATGGATGTAGGCAGGAGGGGGTCGATGCTTGCTGAGGCAGATATGGCCACCGTGTTTCATCAGATCATGGATGAACAACATAAAGAGCTGGACCTCGAAATAACTCCACAACAAGGTAGAAATTAGATTCAAACAAACAAATAAAACAGAAATAATTGTTTTATTTGCAATTGTAACTGGAATTGTTGAATTTAGTAATTAAGTAATTATAATGTGCTAAACTGTTGTTTGCTACTTTGTAATGAATAACTAATCAAAGAAAAATACTTATAATACTTATAATACTTAGCATTGTAGTCATTTTACTGCTGGTATAATGACACCTGTGACAAAGAGGTTGCTTTGCACAGATGACCTGGTGTACTCAGATAGCCGGACAATCCCATCCCGCTCCATCTCCCGGCTCAGCTACTCCTCGTGTGGCAGCGGCAGCATCGGAGGTCCTCGATGCAGCAGCAGCGTCTACTTGCCTGGCCTTGAGGACTCAGAAGAAGAAGAGGACGAGCACTGCCAACCGTACCCGCTCTACCAGTTGCATTCAGGCCTCTGCCGCCAAACATCTCAGGACAGCCTGAGCTCAGCCAACCATCCGCCACAGGTCTTTCATATGCCTCATATTAACATCACACGAAATGGTCATTACATTACACTCATTTAAGACACTCATAAATCGTCTTTCACGTCTGGTTTCGGTGAGTGGAGAAAAGTTGTTGGCTTGTTATACATTTTGCCTGCATTCCACACCAATGAACACAGCCAGACATGAAAACGTAAAGCTGTGAGATTCCGCATTATTAATGATCCGTGTGGTTTTAATGATGATCATAAAAGTTTAATGCCCGTGTTTTGTTTTTTTCTTGGATAATCTTTATTTTTGTGTTCTGTTCACTTTGTTTGTTGGTAGGGGAAATTGGAAAAGGGTAGACCTGGTGAATCATTATAAGGAAAGCAGAAAAATTCAGCTGATGCAGTAAAATCACATGGTTCAAATCTGTGATCACTGAGACATGGTGTTGGATTGATTGAAGCAGCTCAGAATAACTTTCAGTAAATTGTTGTTATTAATTCCACTCGGGATTATGAATTGAACTGCAGTCATAATCTTTGGAATCATTGTCCTGTAGCTGTCAGATAGATGGCCTCACATCATTCAATGACAGCAAAGTGCCCGACTCCAGTGATTGCAAAACAAGCCCAATTCAGCCCTACAGAACCACGCCAACAGTGTATATAAGATTATATGAGATGTTTGTGCTGATATACTGTGCTTGGTTTTCCCCAAACATTGTGCTCTTTATTTATGGCCAAATATCTCCACTTTGGTCTCGTGTGTCCAAACGACATCATCCAGAAGTGTTGTGGTTTGTTTAGATGCTGAAGCTGTACTGCCATGTTCAGAAGAGGCTTTCCCCTGGCGACCCTTCCAAAAACGCCATACTTGTCATACTTGTTCCGTCTTTTTCTAATTGTACTGTCATGAACTTTAACATTTAACATGTCACATGAGGCCTGTAGAGTCTGAGATGTAGCGCTTTGGTTTTCTGCAGTTTCTCTCAGCATTGCAGACTGACCTTGGGATAAATTAGTTGGGACATCCACTCCTGAAAAGACTGTTCTCAATACTTTCTAACTGTGAATAATTTTTCTCCCTGTAGAATGATGTCCCTCATATCGTCCGGAATGACCATATTTTGCAGTTTATCAGAGGTTGTATTCATCTAATTTTAAAACCTGCATTGGTCAAATGGGACAGCAAACTGTAGCGTTAACATGATAAACTTTATCTTGTTTTGAATGGGTTGTATGGGTTCAAACTTGATACCAAACTCAGCATTTGATCTGATCTGGTACATACATTAATTGCAGTGTCGCTTTAGAGGCACAGTTTAGAAAGAACACAAATAACAAGCTGATATTTTAAACCTTTCAAGCAGTGCATGCTGGAAGTCGGACACAAGTTCTTCAGTCTGATGTGCTGAGTGATGTCGTGGAGACAGCTGCTAGATCAGAGGGAGGTTACATACATTACATCAGTGTCTATTTATGTGTCAGTATTAAACACATTCCCTGGAAAGGATTGCAGCAGTAACCGTGGCCGTTCTGTTCTTGTGAACCAGATAGAAAACAGACTTTGTTTACCATTAGTCTGAGGAGGCTGCTTTGCTGGCTGCTGTCACTAATCAATATGTCTGGATTTATCCTTGTGAATCTCACAGTTTTCAGTTCATCTGTCTTTGAGTTGATTCAAACACAGTCTGGAGTTTATATGGAGGTATAACTCGAGCCATAAAAAGATTCTTTGCAGTTGTTAAAGATAAGGAATATAAAAACAAAGAAAGTAATTAAACTCTGTGATGGTGAGTAGCCATGAAAACAGAAGGAATTATCTAGCCTACCTGTCTCCCTGTGCTGATTCATACCTTCGATAAGTTGTGTCATGGTAAATTTGTCTCACAGCTGGGCAGCACACTGAAGAGACATGCAAACAGGATACAGTGGAAAACATACAGCCCAGACATGTCTTTGTCAGATATCGAAACCAGACGTGACATGTCTCATCTGACGACAGTCACTCATCTTGCGTACAGGTGCTGCTGTCTGTTGTCTTGGTATTGATTTGGAGGCCAACAATAGAACCAAGTGACGTCAGCAATTTGATTATTTGTGGAACATCAAGATAAGTCAGCAAGCATAGACTGTATAAGCCCAGGGCACATGTGTAGGGCACATGTGAGGTAAAAACTTTGTGCAAAATTACAGTATGTTTAATATACAGAAGAGGGAACAATTAAAGGAATAGCCTGAATGAAAGAGCAGAGAAGCATAACACATGTGGACGCTTGCAAACAAGGCACAAAAGCTCGCTGATGAAAATTATATGAATCATCCTCTGTGACCTCCAGTCACCAGATCTGAACCCAGCTGTATGAGATTATGGATAGCAACACCACGTCAATCAAGCCAACCAAACAGTTTTATGGTAAACCTAGTCATTTCACAGTCCCTGAAAACTTGGTCTCAGATTTCTTTATAAATTCAACAAATAATCAAACAACAGTCAAAAATATGCAACATATATTATGGGATCTGACTCAAAGTCTTGAATATAAGTCTTGAATATGTGCAGTTATTATGTGCTGGTAAACTTTGAAATAAAAGGTACGTTATATAATTCTTCTAGACAACAACAAAATAAGTGAATTTTGTTCAGTGGCAAGACAGGCTTCCTAAAGGACTTTGCTAACATTTTGATATCAGTGTTTCTACATCAGTGTAGCCAAAGAGACAACAGGCAACAAGTTATAGTCCACCTAGAGGAGGTGTACACATGTCATTGCATAATTAGTTTTGCAAGAATTCCAAGGATGGGAGTGCCACAGGTGGTGTCCTGTTAGCAAACTCCCAACATCCTGCAAGAAATAAAAACACAGAGATAAATCTAAAACCTAGTGTAAATACATACCTGCTCAGTGAAAACAAAGCAGTTAATGGAACTGAGCGTTCACATAATCTTATCCATTATCAATATATGGGAGTGTCTGAACTTTGCATTCAAATATTTGCACAGCTGCAATAATTACAATTGGACTTCCCTCTTGCACGGTCTGCAGGCATCCTGTCAGCTTCTAAATGACAGTCACCCTATCTTTATATGTTTACATGTTTTTAAATGAGTACATTTATAGATTTAATAAAGACATTAAACACAACTGGTTAACAGTGCTCACTACTGCGTTGCAAGCTTATTCAGGCTTATTCTGTATAAAAATGTCCAGAACTAAAAAGAGGAGCCAGTACAGCTCTGCCAAAGGATTCCTCCTTTGGCTCCATTGATCTGTTGACCTTCCTCATGACTTTCTCAGTCATTAGTTTCAAGGGTTTTTTTTTTTACAGAATATAATGTCTATAAGGATTTGCTTTACAACATCACATATTATAAAACTGTAGCTTTGTCAGGTTTCTCATTTAGAGCCACACCTCGCTCATCACATACGGTTTCAATAAAAGAACAAACAACATGGCAAAATGCAACACTTAGAGTGGCTACTTGCATCTTTTATTTACAGTCAATGGTGACAGAGTAATGACAACTCATGCTTATGCACTGATGAAAAGAATAAACAATTATAAAAAAAAAAACAACAACTTGATTTTCAAGTCTTTTTTAAAATTTTATTTACTGTCTTTCTCTTTCTGCCTTTAACATCAATCCCCCCTGACCATCTGAGATCCATAATGCACCACAGCAGTTAAATCATTATGTTTTGGTTGTTTGTTAAGTTTAATATTAGTGTCAAGAGTTTGGGGTTTTTTTAGTAGGTTGAATTTGGATGAACTGTGAGAGGAATTTTTTCATGTGGCAAGACATCAAAGGTGCATCAGATGACTGTCTGCTTGACTTCCTGGCCTAAATATGTACCAAGGAGTGATCCCGAGTAGGGAAAATATTATTCCATTTTGGCCAATTATCCAAAGGAACATTTAGTCTTCAGTTTTGAAGAACATTTTGTGCAGAGTAATGTGAATTTGGTTAAGTACTTTTAGTTTAAATATATTTTTCTGGTTTCTTTCATCCAAGTAAATTTAGACATTGATGAAATATGGTGAAATCAGATTTGGGGACGAGTTGATTTCCCTGACAGCTCACTCTGATGAGAACATGTGAAACTGTAGCTTAACCATCTGCATATTTGGCGCCAGTGTGTTTTGATTGGTTCAGTAGGAGTAAGAGTGGTTTAAGACATGCATTTGCTTTCATAGCATAGCATAGATGTGAGCAGTACCATTTAAACCATTAAGTGTCCAGTACTTCATGTTTTGAAAACCATACATTTTTTGTAATGTTCCTTACGTTTTGTGTTATTTTGGGGTTTGTCTGTTTTATAAATTAATATTTCTTAATTCTGCCTCTATATGTACTTTCATTTATTTTATACCCTTCTTTCTTAGATCACTGACATTAACAGACGGATGTCAGCAATTGAGACTCTTCTGAACCGCTTGGAGCAGAAAGTCACCTCAACATATGACCAGGTAAATCTATCAGATGTCAAGAGTACAGCTGCCAAAATTTCATGATCAGCATCTCAACAGCAGCCTAGAAAGAAATGAGTGAAGCTAAAAAGACAGAAAAAACCTGTTTACATGTATAAAGCCATGGTTAGAGACACTGTGCAGTATTTTAGCATAACAATGTACAGACTGGCGGATTTTCAAATCACTTAAAGCCTAAATTTACATGAAAACAGTTAAGACAAATTACATCTATTTTATTTTATTTTTATAAATAATTTTCTATTTCGAATTTGATGCCATGCCAGTATCAGCTAAAAGTGCACACAAACTTCACTTTTATTATGTCACAATTTGTCAGGGTCATGGTTATACTTGTTATACCGCCCTCAAGTGGCCAAAACAATCAGTGCAACAGACACACTTGAGGTACCTGCATGAAAACTTGATTTTATGAAGGTATTTTCTTTCAAATAAAGAAAACTAACTCATTGTTCATGCATTGTGCTAAAGAAAGGAGACACACACTTCATCATCCTCTGATCAAATGTGTGATTTCAGTGGGTTCAGTGTCTGTCTTTAATTGGGCCGTGAGCTCTCAAACCCACACCAGTATCATCACAGACTGAGCCAAGCCGCAAAAACAGCAAACCAGAAACGAATGTAGAATTTAGACTCGGTCGCTAATTAGTGGCTATTCAACTTCAAGTGAGAGCAGCAGTTGATTGACTCATGCTTTTCCTCTCTCTCTTGTGGCAAAGCACAGCTTAAATCAATTTGCATATAGCTTATGTTCTGACTGTTCTGTCTGCACGCGATAAGTCTGCATTAATGTCCATGTGATCAGTGAAGGAAAAACAGTTCTTGTGCTTTCAGACATCCATGTTCCAGTTCTTGTTTAGGGTCATTACCGAGTGGTCAGAACACAGCTGGACAAATGAATGTGTCTATTGTAATCGGTACACTAAGCTCTGCCCACTTTCTGTTGTATCTGTCTATTCTATTCGAATACTCCACATAAATAAGAACTACAGGTACAACAGATGCACAATCTTCCAGTTGAAAATCGTTGAATGATACATGAGAAATTCAAATGATAACCCTATATGCGTGTTCTGAACGTGCTAGGTTAGAGGTTAGGACTTATAGACCCTAGTTTAAGTCTAGCTAAGGATCCTTGTTACATCTTCACAGTCACACATTGGTTAGAAATGACACTTGTCTTTCATGCAAACTGAAAACAAGTGTTTATGGATCTATGAATCTCCTAAAGCAAGAACATCAGTTGAGACGATAGCAATTTATCTTAGCGACTTTCTAGTTTGTAGTGAGATTAAGACAGATTTGTTTCTGTGAGGGGTCAAGCTGGCCATCTCTCACTGCAGCACAGAGACTCTGCTCTCAGTGATAGTACTGGAGAAAAGTTTGGTTACACTTCACTAGGCCTAAATGCTGACAGTGCTCATTGCCACACATGCAACAAGGTTTTTGCACATGTGGAAAAAGTTTTGGGCATCTTGTGGCACTCCCCGTCACTGTTGTGGGTATGTCTGTATGAAGCAGTGAAGCAAAGTGATGTAAAACTATGTCTAAATGAAGTGACGAAGCCATCAAAGGGGTTTGCGTTTAACCTTTTCATGCACAAAAAAATGCTAGTGTGCTATTATACATTAGGCACCAATCAGATCAGATTAAAGCAGTGCTCTCGTGTTTGCAATGTGAAGCATTTGTCAAAATAATATTTGTAAGTGAATAATAGATAGAAGATGGTTGATTGGAAGTCAGGGGAAATCCTGCAAAGTTTCCCTCAAATCCAACGAGTATGTTAGGTTATAATTACATGGACTGTATCCGAGGCCACCAAAGTACACTGCAGTCTGTTTGTTTTTGGCCTGGAAAAGAAAACTGGAGTATGAAAACAGAAAAACATAATCAGTGATGGAGCATTTGTGTATTATACATCATGCCTTCACTCTAGCAGTACATTTTAAATCAGTATAACAATTCCCATTAGTAAGTAAAAACATTAACCGTATGCTGTGTAGATTTGTCTCAGTCACATTGTCTGTGCTTTGTTCCCAAACAGACTTCTCCCACTCCCAGCAGCACCTCTCCTCTTCCTCAGTGGAACGAAGTGGACCTGGAAGAGCAGCAGCTAAGACAGAGGCTGCACGAGATGACAGACAACATCAGTGACCATAGCCTGACCTCTGATGATGAGGACGAGCCCGAGAGACCACATTCCTCCCAAGAAATCCTAGCATGGAGGAGCCCACAGGCGGATCCAAGGCCTTCTAAACTACCTATCAGACCAACATCCAGAGCCAGCATCGTGGTCTCCAGGCTTGAGGAGGAGCAGCCTCAGCAGACAGAATCTCTGAAGGTACAAATTCTGTGGCATTTTTATAAGAAATCTGTTTTTTTTATGTACACGCAAGCATTCATTACCAGTTTGTTTACCGACAGAAAGAGACATAAGCCGTGAGCATCTGGCTTGCTGCACTTACTAAAAACAGCATGGCTCATGAAATTCCAGCCAACCTCTGCTGGAAATCGGTTCAAGTACACACTGGAATCATAAATCAAGTCACTCAGGCCTTGGGTTTATTTTTCGTCTGCAACCATCACTCCCAGATTGTCGGAAAAAGAAGACGAATTAAATTAATAACCTCTGCTTAGCTGCCGTGCTAAGTTTCCTCAACTGTTTTCGCCGGCAGTTCCTTGCATTTAAGCTGCAGTGCAGTCATGATGTTTTCACATCACTTCACTACAAGTTTGTTCAGCCAGCATTAGCTCAATTAATTTAATGTATTTAAAGTATCAGGTAACACAGGCTTTTAGTATCAGGAAAATGGACGGGGGGACCAAACTTATTGAGCCGGTGGTCACGAAGGAGAACTGCAGATTTTGGTACATTTGATTTGGCATAACTGTAAGCAGGTACCAATCAAGTGGCACCATTTAGCTATCACATAATTTGTTAACATGACATCATTTCAACTTTTATTAAGTTTTTTTGTTGTTGTTGTTTTTTTACTTGAAAATGAAAATTTTTGCTTTCTGACTGGACTTGTCTTCCAGGCTAATGACTCCTCTGAAAGCCTGGAGAGGAAGGGTCACCCCCTAGAGGAGGGATCAAAGGCAAGCTTCAAAGGATCAACTGCATTACTGGTTGAACTGGAAGACAAAGTAGCTCAAGCAGCAGCTAATGTCCAGAATGCCCAGAGTGAGGTGAGGGTTACATTAAAGGCTAAGTAAAGTTTGATTTGTATTGAAAATGCAAAGAGATGTAAAGTTGTGGCACATCCTGTCATTTCTTTCTTTTTACTCCAAGGTATCTGACATCGAGAGCAGGATTGCTGCCCTGAACGCTGCCGGCATGTCCTCGGATAAAAAAAGAAAGGTAACACAGTTTATATCGCTGAGTTTCATATCCAGAACTGTTATGACAGAAAACATTTGCTTATACAAAACCCTTTTATGTTTGTGTGAAATCAAACAAGTGGACACAGGAGTTATTCTTAGAGCCAATGTGTTTTCTGTGATTATGTGGCACGATGGTCTTTGATTTGCCTCTCAAAATAACCACAGATGTGATTTCTATGAGTAGGTCTGCCTTTGATGAACATTTGTAAAGCATCGAGGTGCCAGAATGCTAATAGAATAAAAGTTTTCCCACATCCTGAATTTATGTTTTTTTTCCTTGCCTTCTGCTTTGTTGTCTTGCAGTCCGCAATCCCGATCCAAGCCAGAAGACTTTCCTACAACTTTCCCACAAGTAAGAACTGACACTGCAGCCCCTGAGATCGATCCCCAGGGCATCACAGCTAACTCAGAACATCTTAACCTTTTGAAACTTAGAACACATGATGAGCTGCTTTATAACTCAGTGAACACTATGTGCTCGTTATACTATGGCTTTAATTTTCCCAGCTGGATAGCGCTTCATGTGATTCATTGAGTGGAAACAGTATTGTGTTTTTTTGTTGTTTTTATAAAGAATAGAGAATATATCTAACTTTTTAGCATATTATGTTATTTTTTTTATCTATCTTTGATACTGAAAAGTTCTTTTTAGGCCAAATTCAAGTCAAGTGCTTTTGTAACCTGCTCTTGGACTTGGTGCCAGTTGTTATTTAAAGTTTATAGAGTGTTTCTAATTTACTTTCCCATCAACATTTTCCAATAAGCTTATTTTCACCATCCCACATCTGGGATTTTGAAACATCACATTTGTTTCTAACTGTTAGATTCTGGACTGAATCCCAAAAAGAGCCATAATTTGACTTTTAACTGTGCTTTAATAAAATAGAGCCTGGAGAATACAATGTACAATGCAGCTGATGTATGTTTCCAGACCAGGTGGACAGGTTTACCAGGAACTCCCTCTACAGGGGCTCACTGACACAGAGGAACCCAGTGGCAAAGGCCAAGACCAGGGCTGCCTGTGCGGTATGACCCCACCTTACGGTGCTGGGTGTTGTGAAGAGTTCAATTCCAAAACTACATAAGTGCCATTTGGAGAAAAAAAAAGTGCTGCAACAAAACTGGCATCCGATGCTTACCGATTTTTTTTATGTGAGAAGATTGATTCCACTGTCATAGTTAATTTTACATTAAGTTGGGAGATCTACAGCCGTGAAGCTAAATTTGAATTTGTACTTCTGTGCTTGTCGGGTTCTGAAAAGACCAACAACATCCTCAAAAAATGCTGTCCACCGACACGCTGAGGATTAGTGTTTGGTTTGGGATGTTTATTTTTTAAGCTTATCTTGTGGTTGTTACAACTTCCTGGATAGGTTTAGGAGAAGCAACATATTTAGGTTCAGGTAAAGGTCCGAAATGTAAAAATCAATGTGGAAACATGCGGCTGATTTATCTGAAGGCCACCAGATGGCGATTGGAGTGGTTGCAACAAAACACTCCGCTACTAGACGTCTATAGGAAAACGGCTTTCTCTCTCTGGAAATACTTTACTGCTGAGTTTATGGGCTCAGTCACTAATTTTGGGTCATATTGAATAAAGATTAAGTCTGCTTGTATATATAGGTAATACAAGGTTTCAAAATTGAAAATTATGTGTGGTATCAAAGCTGATTTATGAAGTTATGAATCACAAGTGATTAGCCAATGAGCAGTCACAGTCAGGCCTGCCCTTACTCGTCGGATCCTATTTTTTTGCAAAACATGCACATTTTGAGGTTTCAGAAAAGGTCGACATAAAGCAGTGGGTGACTTAAATGTAATCACACTGATCTTTTATACTAAAATACGTTTTTATACAGTAATCGATCCAGGCTGGGGTTTAATACCACCTTTAAAAATTCAAATCCCTGCTTGTGCAGTCTCAGTACTCAGTCAGATCCAGCCCTCACTTTCAGAAAGCTTAATTCAAGGTTTTTGTAACTTGTCAGTCAAAAGAAAGCTGCTTTGTAAACCTGCGCACTGCATTTTGTGCATTTTGTCCCATGTCATGAATGAATATGGATAAATAAAAAAACAAAATAAAGTGAAACGAGACTCCATCTGAAGGTGAGGATGCTAGAGATGCTCCTGAGCTGCTCCAGTGGATTTGTGCAAAGTTTAAGGATCCATGAAAGTGGATATCAATCTTCTCAGCTAACCTCCATCACAAAATGTGGATTCATGCATTTTCCCAAATGTGAATACAAATTCCTTTAGTAAAATGCTTTGAATATCAGGAATGAACTCTTCACGTGCTGATCACACCAGGCTTTCACTGCTTGTTTGATTTGAGCTGCTGGTGGTTTCTAGCTTTGTGGTGTTTTGAAATAATTGCATTTTTTTTTAACGCATTTGCTGCTTTTTTCCCCAATCAAGCGCACACGTTCACATTTCCTGAATCATGTTTTTGTTGGTAAAGGAAAGAGTTAAATCTCATATTGGGTTAAAATGACTTTGTCTGAAATTAAGTGCATACGCTGGGATGTTTGATTACATAATATAATGCTGGAAAATCTCAGGGTAATTTTGATAAGAGAGAAAAATAATGGCATCAGTGATTATGTGGCTGTTTTAAATAATATAATTGGCTTCCTGCTTGAAGAAATATGCATGTCTGCATTACACTTTGTCTCTGAGTTGAAAGTACCTAAAGTCAATGATAAGAATTTTAAAAAGAGCCAGAAACAATATTTTCTGAGGCCTCCCTTGTTAAGAGAAAAAATGTGAACCTTAAATCACAGGGGTTTTTTTTTTTTTTTTTACTTTTATCACTGTAGGAGCCTCATCCAGTAAAATATATCTAATTTTCAACACAGCGTATCGTCCAGTGTTCAGCAGTCCTCAACCTAGTCATAGCCAGAGCAACCCCAATATGAACACACTGTAATTTGATCAGTGCTCAGCTTTTGCTCTACACACTGTTATACTTTGCAGAAGCATTATAAAGCATGTAAAAACGTGCTCATTTTCTCTTAAAAGTGGACCTATTCTGCCTTTCCTTATTTTCTGTAATTAACATCATATACATCCAGGTGTTTGACTTCATATTAAACATGTCCCAAGTTTGTAATAACGTGGTCCGCATGTGTATAAATAATCCCTATAACACAAAAGCTCAAGCTTCAGACACCTCTAAACACTGTTTCTAACAGTTTTTTTTCTACTTTTGGCTCTGTATGATGTCATGGAGAAAGAATGTCCCTAATTTGGTCATCTCAGACACAGAAGCCCCACCCACCTGCTTTTCAGATCCTTACCAGAAAGCTGTCTTATGCTACAGCGACAGTGGGGCCACTTTGCTTTTATATATGAATATACAACCAGCTGTCAACCAGTTGGATTGAATCCCCATTGCAACCAGATGCATTGCTGAAAAATCAAAGTGACTGAAGCTAATTACAATTGTTTACCAAATGCATACAAATACAGTTCAATCAAAGCCCAACCACTGATTTCGCCTATTGACAGGAGGTTTCCGCTGTCTTTTAACTTCAGTGTGGCTGAGGCATTAGCAGGAGGGTGGTCTTAAAAGGACAACAGCTGAAGTCATTTGTTTCAGACAGACAGTGAACTGGTGGGACTGAGGCTCATTAGATAAATAAAATAAACAAGATGAACAAAAAATATTTTAAACAGTGATTCACACAAAGCTACCCAAGTAGAATGTAAGAATAAAACTATGCAGTTGGAAGTGTGCATCATAGGTCCACTATACTACGCTGTACATCTGTTGTCAATTTCGTGTTCCTTTCTTCAAGCCTGAGTGATCATTCACAAACCTCACAGCTTGCATAATGGCTCATAAGTCATCAGCAGGTTTATAAATATTTCTAACATGTATTAAACACATATTGATCTTTTGTCTCGATTGCTTTGAAACAGTGATTTCATTAACCCAATCAAAGCATTAAATGGCTGATTAACCATAATACTAGTCAATCAATATTTTTCTCTCTCTTTTCTTGTAGAAACCAGTAATGACCCAGGGCTCATGAGGAGGAGGCTGAGTGTTATCTGACTGACAAGTCTTTCAGTTATTACATAATGCTTTACACACTGGAACTGAGCAGCAAAACATGAACTATTCACAAAAGGCGTGTTTTTGTTCTTCGAAACAAATGCATTTGAACCAACACGTGGCAACCAACAAACGGTTGCCACGTGTTATCTTTTCCTGAGTTATCAGGAAAAGTACTACAGAACTGTGGCTGGCAGTCAGTTATCAGTTTTCAGTTATCTTTTCCTGACCATAGTGCAGTAGTTTATGTTGCCTAGACATAACAATGTAGTCTTGGAAATTTAATCCAATCCAAATTAAATCCATTTAAAGCTGGAGAAACATGACTTTGTGTACATATGAATAAGAATCTTAAATATGAGATCAGACTGATGAAAAATCTTGTTCATGAAATTCATGTGCGGTTACACGGAAGTATATAAAATTTGCTGAATTTCATGAGGAACTTAGAAATTGCCGTACAACCATGTTGGTTTAGGTTTTCCATATAAATTGCCGAATTTGTCAACTGAGCAGTGGAACAGAGGGTCTTCCAATCTTCTTACATTTATCTTTAAAAGGTGTGTTTTTGATATTGCTGTTGTTTTACAGGGCTAAATCCATAAAGTATATTACACGTGACATGCACTAACATAAGTATAAACATTTACAGAATTTGTATACACTAACATGCAAGTTAACACATGCATTTGCCTTAATGTGCAAAAGCACTGATTGTACTAATCTGGAATTTATAAGTGGTTAATTCATCGTTGTGGATAAACCGAAATATGCATTGCATGCTTTAAATGCAGTTTCAGCAAACAGAATCAAGCCGGTGAAAAAGAGGTGCAATTCCAAACTGTAAATCAGTTTGAATTACTCTGAAATTTTCACACACAAAAAAAACCATATAGATAAATGTATATTTTTTATAGTTTTTTTAAAAAGTTCTATTATTAATAATCTACGGTGTGTTAGAAAGTTTAATTGATTGTAAAATTAAACTTATGTCACAGTGAGAAGAGCAGGTCTGATGTGATTGTTTTATAATATATGACATTTATGTAAGTTAATGAATAAAATGTATACGGAATATATAGAAGTACACACTGTATGCATTATGGTGTTGGAAAATATTTTTATATTGGATTAATAAATCATGCACATTCATTTTTAACTAAATCTTTAAAATCAATATTTTTATGTAATCTCAGCATATATGGAAAAATTAATTATAAGTGCAATTAAATATGCATCTTTTTTGTCTTTGAGGAGTTATAGTGAGTGAATGAAGTCAAAACATTGTACTGCTTGTCAGATTTCAAGGTTTTTATGATAAGTTGGAATTTCAATCATTCACTAATTTGTCACTTATTGTAAAAATTTTAGCTGGAGCATCTTTGTTGACCATAATTTATAGGCTCAACATTATCGTGTATTCAATAACATCTGAAACTAAACACATCACAAGAGTGTTTACTGAGATCGTAGATAAAGAATGAATGCTCACTTGCTTATAGTGGACTATACATTTGGGTTTCTGCTTGTATCCAGAAGAGCCAGCTCCCTGCTGGCCTTTAGAAGGAATGTGGGTTGACTTTGATGTCACGTTTCAAACTTGGAAGCTATGTCCATCTTCTATATACAGTCTGCAAGGAGAGATTACTCGCCTAGCTTGGACTAGCTTAATTTTGATACTATATTCCAATTAAACTAACTGATCCCCAGAAGTCCTACACACTGCCCTTTCAGTTGAATTTATCCAAACCTTTGAAAAGTGTTTATTTATAGGGTGTACAATGACATGTCTTCGGAGATGACAAAGAATGTATCCATGATGTAATGATAAATTGGGTGTACACTGTGTAAATAAATGCATATGCTTTTATAAAGGGCTGGAGACTGAACGATGCGAGGAGGTTCACAGCCTGTGAGCTTCACAGTCACAGAATTGCTTTACTTTATGTATTACAGTTTAAGATCACCATTTGTAGCCACTGCAGAGACAAACTGACAACACGTATTTATTTGACTTTTTTACTGATTTGATTTATTTACTTTTCTGAATCACCATAAAGATTGTTTCAAGCCTGTGTTAAATTATCACTTTAATTGAAATTATTTGCATCACTGGTCTTATTAAATTATTTACAAGCTAAACTGTTGTTTTCTGTCCTTTTTTAGCCATTTGCGTAGATTATTGTATCAAGCAGCAGCTTTCATATCAGTATAATCCAATCAAAACCTTAACAAGTCACACCAGCTTTTTCATAGTGCCTCTTTGTTAACTGAATCTCCAGGGAAGGTTTTATCTCTGCGCTATGGAAAGAACAATTTAAATAGAAATATACAATAATCCCACATTTAAACATTAAATTTGTATATTTTTGATTAACTTCATGACATCTAAGTTAAAATAATAAAAAGCACTAAATAACCAGTAACAAAAAGCTTGGTAAGACTATAGCAGCTCATTAAAATACATTATGACAAAACAAAATAGCTCAATTAGGTTCAACCTAAAAAAGCTCAACTAAACAGAACAAAAGACCATATAACTTTTAACTAAAAATCTAGATGCAATAAAATAAAATGTCTATGTAGCGTTTGATTTTTTTTTTTTTTTTTTAAAAAAGATCAACTGTGGGGTCCAACAGAAGAAAAACCTCCAAGCTGATTGTTGTGTTGACTGAAAGCTGTGCTGCCATTCTTGCACGTGCATGCACTACATATTCTTCCTGAAAGGTGGGTGACATCAGCATATCAACATACCGCTGCCCCTCCTGCTGCATATAAAGAAATGATAACACAGCTGATAAACTGGCACCCGGAGAGACCCAGACCTGAGAAGCACAACCCCTTTATAGATCAGGTGAGAAGAATCTGAACACTCTTTCTCTTGTAGGCTTATTTCAAGTCATAAATTTATTTTTCTTGCCTTTCCTGCCCAGACAAAGTCCTACACCTGTTTGCCTCAGCTGACTCTTACTGGGACGTAGCAAAGCAACCATTGGAGTTTGGTTCTGCAGGTCAACATGTTTCGAAACGGTAAGTCTTCACATGTGTTCAGTATCTCTATTATGCCTTTCAGTTGCAAAACCAAACTGAGGATTGTTTGGCTCTGCAGTAATGCAACCATGTGATTAAGACAAAGTCGAGCCAGAGAGTCTGAGTAAGAGAAAAACGGGGGGGGGGGGGACTGCTTAAGTATCAGATGTGTTATTTTTGACTGATCCAATCTGCTGATTACATTGTTTGCTTTCCTTGATCCAGAGTTTACTCGTTCTTCATGCTGTTTTCAAACAACAGTAGAAAACCAGTTATGCCATTCACTTTGAGGCCATGGAGTAATTAAACTTACTTTAAAGTCGGCTGTGGAAACTTTGATTGAATTTCCATAATATGCAGAAGGGCACCTCAGTCAGTAATTATATTTTCCATTTGTGTCAAGTGATGGTTCTTTGTATACGCAACAAATTGACAAACCCAGCATACAGTGGGGCAAAAAAGTATTTAGTCAGCCACCGATTGTGCAAGTTCCCCCACTTAAAATGATGACAGAGGTCAGTAATTTGCACCAGAGGTACACTTCAACTGTGAGAGACAGAATGTGAAAAAAAAATCCATGAATTCACATGGTAGGATTTGTAAAGAATTTATTCGTAAATCAGGGTGGAAAATAAGTATTTGGTCACCTCAAACAAGGAAAATCCCTGGCTCTCACAGACCTGTAACGTCTTCTGTAGGAAGCTTTTCTGTCCCCCACTCGTTACCTGTATGAATGGCACCTGTTTGACCTCATCATCTGTATAAAAGACACCTGTCCACAGCCTCAACCAGTCAGACTCCAAACTCCGCCATGGCCAAGACCAAAGAGCTTTCGAAGGACACCAGGAAAAGAATTGTAGACCTGCACCAGACTGGGAAGAGTGAATCTACAATAGGCAAGCAGCTTGGTGTGAAAAAAATCAACTGTGGGAGCAATCATCAGAAAATGGAAGACATACAAGACCACTGATAATCTCCCTCGATCTGGGGCTCCACGCAAGATCTCATCCCGTGGGGTCAAAATGATCATGAGAACGGTGAGCAAAGATCCCAGAACCACACGGGGGGACCTGGTGAATGACCTGCAGAGAGCTGGGACCAAAGTAACAAAGGTCACCATCAGTAACACACTACAACGGCAGGGAATCAAATCCCGCAGTGCCGGACGTGTTCCGCTGCTGAAGCCAGTGCATGTCCAGGCCTGTCTGAAGTTTGCCAGAGAGCACATGGATGATACAGCAGAGGATTGGGAGAATGTCATGTGGTCAGATGAAACCAAAGTAGAACTTTTTGGTATAAACTCAACTCGTCGTGTTTGGAGGAAGAAGAATACTGAGTTGCATCCCAAGAACACCATACCTACTGTGAAGCATGGGGGTGGAAACATCATGCTATAGGGCTGTTTTTCTGCCAAGGGGACAGGACGACTGATCCGTGTTAAGGACAGAATGAATGGGGCCAAGTATCGTGAGATTTTGAGCCAAAACCTCCTTCCATCAGTGAGAACTTTGAAGATGAAACGAGGCTGGGTCTTCCAACATGACAATGATCCAAAACACACCGCCCGGGCAACAAAGGAGTGGCTCCGTAAGAAGCATTTGAAAGTCCTGGAGTGGCCTAGCCAGTCTCCAGACCTCAACCCCATAGAAAATCTGTGGCGGGAGTTGAAGGTCCGTGTTGCTCGGCGACAGCCCCAAAACATCACTGCTCTTGAGAAGATCTGCATGGAGGAATGGGCCAAAATACCAGCTACTGTGTGTGCAAACCTGGTAAAGACCTATAGTAAACGTTTGACCTCTGTAACATAACCTTTGTTGGCAATAACAAAGTATTGAGTTGTATTTTTGTTATTGACCAAATACTTATTTTCCACCCTGATTTACGAATAAATTCTTTACAAATCCTACCATGTGAATTCATGGATTTTTTTTTCACATTCTGTCTCTCACAGTTGAAGTGTACCTCTGGTGCAAATTACTGACCTCTGTCATCATTTTAAGTGGGGGAACTTGCACAATCGGTGGCTGACTAAATACTTTTTTGCCCCACTGTAACGGTACATGTGTGCTTTTTTTTCTGCTGCAGATGGAGCTAAAATGAGGGTGTGTGTGATGCTGTTTGTTGTCTTGCTGTTGCTGAATGTAACTCTGAGTGAATCTCAGAGAGATGGCTCTGTCATTATTAGAGGTAAGGGTTCCCCTAACTACCCTTATCAATTGTTATTTATCCTTGGCTTTTTATTATTTCTGCTTTTCTTTGTTCTTATTTGATTTACATTTCCATGTTTGTCAGTCAAAAAAAGCTGCTTTGTAAACCTGTGGATCATTTTGGAATCTGGTCAAGAAAAATATATACATATTTAAAGCAGTACAGAGGTTAGAGTTGCAGTTAGAGAAAATTAAAATCAATAAATAAAATAAAGTACAAATAAATCGTCCTTCACAAACTGGACCAGATTAAAACATACCACTCTCACAGCCTCTTGCTGCATTTTTCTTGGCTGTAGAAATATATACATGTTATTACAACTATACTTAACTCTAACTATTTACAATTTGCTAACAGTGACAATTAGTTTCTTAACTTAAATATCTTGGCTGTGGAGGTTACTAAGAGAAAACTTTGAGAGCAGTCCTCTGTACTCTCAAAACGCTGCTCAAAACTGAAGTCAGAGCAGGTTTTTCTAACATGCTAGTGTCCCATCACTCTCCCATCAAAAAACAGATTTTTATCTACAATGCGTAAACAGCTAGAAACAGCTGCTGGCCTCACAAGTTGACAAGCTACGGACATTGTTAAGAAGACACAGAGATGCCTGTCCGATGCCTACCCTATAGAGATTTCAGTCACTCCGTAATCAAGCTGAATTTATTCAGCTTCCAGAGACAACAGCCAGCTGTGGTGGCAGTGATATAAAGAGTGGATGCAAACAGACATGGGAGAAGCATTATGACAGAAACCTGTCTGACATGAAAGGAGAGATACGTTCTCTTCATTTTTGTATTTCACTTAAAAAGCAGTGTTTGCCCTGCTTAACCTGATTGAACACCACTGATTTAACACACTATGATGTGGCGGTAAGCAGGCACAAGGAAATGTGTGCACTAATAAGTTCTACTATTAGAAATGCACAAGTCTAAGTTCGGTCTTACAGATCAAGTGCAACCATCCCCATATCTGACAATCTTGTAAACATCCAACTGGCAAGTTTCACGTAGGGTACTGATTTCAGCTGCTTTAGCCTTGCAACAGTTGCTGCATATTTCCTTTGCGATCCACCTCCACCACAGCTCCTGGAGTTGATGCTGCATTTTTCTAATGCCTCTTATCTGTTTTCATTGAAGAGCAGGAAAGTCCAAGAATAGAACTATACCACCATATAAATTACTAGATGTGGAAATATCATTCTTTTTATGACAGTTTGGCCCTGACTAAATTATATTAGTGCTGCCAGAGTTAATCTCGTTAAAATGACGTCAACGCCACATTAACGCGGCAAATCTCCGTTAGCGAGTTTGTGCGGATCACCCCGTGCCAGGGGCTGCACGGCGCTAATGCGTTTTACATGCTAGCAACACTAACGCATTGATGCCATGCAGCGTTTAACAATATTAATGCTGACAGCACTAATTTTTGCAGAAGTAAAAAAAAATATCTGAATGGAGTCCATTAAGCTGACAGATTGGAATAGGGATGGTGAGCTACTGTAATATTCTATATTTCACACTACAACACTGTCAAGAACAGAGTAACTGTAATCTCTCTTTGTCTTAACTTAATATCAGACAATACATCAAGCCTGTCTGACCTGCTTAAGTGGTCTATTTCTGATGGTGTTGGTAATTTCAGTGGGCAGTAAGAGCAAAATTTATTCAGACATTAAAAAGTTGTCAGTCTGAGGCAAAGACTGAATGGCAGTTGTCTCTGCAGTAATCTCCAATAAACAAGTGTGTACCCAGTTTACAGTAATTGAATTCAGTTTGTATTTACATGCGCAATAGCGGTGGAGTTTCAGTTGCTTTTATAGAGAGAATGAGACATGATGATATGATGATTTAAACAAAGATTTAAATGTCATTTTAACCAAAAACAGAAACAAAAAAATATGAACATTTTATTTATTTTTATCCAGTGTTTTTATTTTTCAAATAGCATTTTCTATGCTAAAATACTACAAAAACATATAAATTTTGTTTTGCAAATGAACGTTCAACAAACAATCATAGATCCAAAACATTCGACAAAATATGTTTTGTGCAATCTTCAGTGTGACTCTTTCTGAATGAGATCCAGCCACTCATATAACAATCTGGCAAAGTTTTAGCATGTTCCTTTCCAGCCTTCTTAAACTGTGACATGTGCCACATTTTAAGGTTTAAGCAATTATTCTTGAGCGTCATAGTTTTTTGTTTGGGGACTTGTGAAATTTAAATTGATTTTCTTCAGCTTGTCATCTGTCTTTTTTTTTTGCATCTGTGTTGCTCAGATCCAGACATCAGTGCCTCCTGGTACACAGGCAGGGGGATCAGACCTCTTGGGAGATTTGGTCGAAAAGCTGCAAGAAGAAATGAACTTCTGTCTTTCATCACAGCGAGAGTTTATAGACCAACAGCTGACAGCGGCGTTTGGATCACACAATGAGAACACTGTGGATCGTTGAATAGCTGCTATGCTCTCATTGTTTTAGGTTAAGTAATGGAATTGGTCTTAGATTTAGGAGTTTTCTAACATTACGTTCAGTTATTTTCTGTAAATTCTGTATAAATAATTTGTGTTTTCTGCTCTACAAGCATGGGGATAAAAGAACATATGTAAGAAAAATCAGCATGTAAAGTTGAAAGTGTTACAATTAAAGGAATCCATGAATTAATGTAACATATATTCTGACCTCTGAGACTGAAAAGGTTTGATCAATAATGAAATTGTTTGTTTTATGATAATGGTCTATGACAGAAATGCTCCAACAAGAACTGACAACAAAACTGGATGAAGGCACCGTGTAATACAGATACTCTTCATACAGTGGCTTGCAAAAGTATTCGGACTTCCCACACTTTGTCACATTACAGCCACAAACATGGATCAATTTTATTGGAATTCCACGTGAAGGACCAATACAAAGTGGTGTACACGTGAGAAGTGGAACGAAAATCATACATGATTCCAAACATTTTTTACAAATAAATAACTGAAAAGTGGGGTGTGTGTAATTATTCAGCCCCCTTTGGTCTGAGTGCAGTCAGTTGCCCATAGACATTGCCTCATGAGTGCTAATGACTAAATAGAGTGCACCTGTGTGTAATCTAATGTCAGTACAAATACAGCTGCTCTGTGACGGCCTCAGAGGTTGTCTAAGAGAATATTGGGAGCAACAACACCATGAAGTCCAAAGAACACACCAGACCAGTCAGGGATAAAGTTATTGAGAAATTTAAAGCAGGCTTAGGCTACAAAAAGATTTCCCAAGCCTTGAACATCCCACGGAGCACTGTTCAAGCCATCATTCAGAAATGGAAGGAGTGTGGCACAACTGTAAACCTACCAAGACAAGGCCGTCCACCTAAACTTGCAGGCTGAACAAGGAGAGCGCTGATCAGAAATGCAGCCAAGAGGCCCGTGGTGACTCTGGACGAGCTGCAGAGATCTACAACTCGGGTGGGGGAATCTGTCCATAGGACAACTATTAGTCGTGCACTGCACAAAGTTGGCCTTATGGAAGAGTGGCAAGAAGAAAGCCATTGTTAACAGAAAACCATAAGAAGTCCTGTTTGCAGTTTGCCACAAGCCATGTGGGGACACAGCAAACATGTGGAAGAAGCTGCTCTGGTCAGATGAGGCCAAAATGGAACTTTTTGGCCAAAATGCAAAACGCTATGTGTGGCGGAAAACTAACACTGCACATCACTCTGAACACACCATCCCCACTGTCAAATATGGTGGTGGCAGCATCATGCTCTGGGGGTGCTTCTCTTCAGCAGGGACAGGAAAGCTGGTCAGAGTTGATTGAAGATGGATGGAGCCAAATACAGGGCAATCTTGGAAGAAAACCTCTTGGAGTCTGCAAAAGACTTGAGACTGGAGCAGAGGTTCACCTTCCAGCAGGACAACGACCCTAAACATAAAGCCAGGGCAACAATGAAATGGTTTAAAACAAAACATAGCCATGTGTTAGAATGGCCCAGTCAAAGTCCAGATCTAAATCCAATCAAGAATCTGTGGCAAGATCTGAAAACTGCTGTTCACAAACGCTGTCCATCTAATCTGACTGAGCTGGAGCTGTTTTGCAAAGAAGAATGGACAAGAATTTCAGTGTCTAGATGTGCAAAGCAGTTAGAGACATACCCTAAAAGACTGGCAGCTGTAATTGCTCAGGGGGCTGAATAATTATGCACACCCCCTTTGCAGTTATTTATTTGTAAAAAAAAAAAAAAAATGTTTGGAATCATGTATGATTTTTGTTCCACTTCTCATGTGTACACCACTTTGTGTTGGTCCTTCACGTGGAATTCCAATAAAATTGATTCATGTTTGTGGCTGTAATGTGACGAAAAGTTCAAGGGGCCGAATACTTTTGCAAGCCACTTTAGATAACTAATGGCATCCAAGGCAACAGTTGCATAAGAGAGAGAGCAAGCAACCACCTGACAGCGTTACCTTAAGTCACCAAAAACAGGTTACACACACACAGGATTCTGTTGGGTTTAAATGGCACTTCTAGTGTGTGTTTTAGCATCTAAAAAAAAATTATAATGGGAATGCATAATGTGTAAATTCTCAACAGCCCAGTCAGGTTGCATTAGCAGAATACTAATGTTTTATGGGCAGTCACTGCCTCCCTGTGAGAAAAACTAGTGTTGTTGTGAAATATTATCCTTTGTGAGTTTGCAAAAATGGAAATATAATGTAGTAGTTTTTGTTTGGAGGCTGGTAAATCATGACTTCAACCACTCAGCTAACCTATTCATGCCACACTTCTGAACTTTAGCCAGTTTCTTAACAATGGTTTCTAGCATAAAGAGGAATGCATCCCCTAGGTCGGCTCTGGCAAGTCGTGATAGCAAAACAACAGAAAGCAGCCAACCTTGAAATGATAATAAAGTGCAGTTACTCTTCAAGCAGATCTTTTTAATTAGTGATTTGCAGAATGACTTTGCACGACAAAGAGCCCTGGTTCCATTACACAACTTCTGTACAGCTTTGGCACAAAGGCAATTCAGCTCACTGCATTCTTGATTTAATCACTAGTGAACCTTTGTCCACATCTTCACCGCTGAGCATAGGCTTAGTGTTGTTTATTGCTCAAAAGTTTCAAATGAAGAAAAGTTTGGCTAAGATCACAAGAAAATGTAGAAAACATCTGCAAATATGAAACAAAGGAGGGTTTATACACTAAATCACAATACAAAAGACGACTAAATCATCCTAGTTTTATTTTCATTCTATTTCATCTCCTCTGAGGCATTTTTTTTGTTTCTGTGAACTAAAGAAGGGGGCCAGGGCTCTGTCAGAAGTCCTACAGAAGCTTGGTTTCAATCAGCATTAAATAGCCTCATTTATACTGAAGATTTATCAGCAACGTTTTAAATCACTAAGCAGTAAAAAGTCCAAATTTGAAGCCATCATGTGGAGAAAAACTGTTGTGTTTGTGTGAAGAGAACACGGAAGAATGTTATGCAAGAGCAAGTGACTTAATCCAGGAGAGAAAAGTTGCTTTATGGGGCTGTCCGAATACAACCAGCAACATTATTTTGTTGAATGCATTTGGGAGTCTTTTAAATCTTTGATTCTGTTGTTTGTTTTTATTATTGATTGTTGGATAATTTAATCCACAAACCTTGGTTCAGCTGAGGAGAGGAAAAAATAAGGGTCCATGTGCAAGTCTTAGTTAAGATTAGCCAGCTGAATCCATAAAAAGCTAAACTAAAAACCACACACTGAGCAACTTCCAGACAAGTAACAGAGAGTGAAGCCTATTGTACTCCCATTATGGATGCAGCTTGAGCCGAAAAGTCCGCTTTTCTGAGTTTAATTAGAAGTGCTATGGGGTCCATGTTGGCTAACACTTTTCAAGTTTTCACACCTCTAACTTTAAGTCCATAATTTTTTTGACACTACTAACTTGTTTATTTGTGCTGTAAAGTTGGAGATTTTAACATGGGACTGATGGGGACTGAGACTGACTGCTGGACCTTCAGGTGACCCTTAGAGTATCTGTAGTTTTTATTTATTTTTTTTAGCAATGACTTCATCTTGCAGTTTATTAAATTGGAGGTGGGGGATGCGGGGGTGTCAGTCTCTCCTTGCTTATCAATAAAAGTCACCAGCCTACATTGATTTGTAATGTATTTTATAGATTTTAGAGTGTCTGCTCTCAGGATGAGGTATGGAAAGAACAGAAAATAAGCTCATTTGCAGCAAATATTAATTGTGTCACTTGTAAGTTTCTTCAGTGTTAAAGTGATTCATTCACCCTGCAGCATTCAAAGTTTTAAATTACTGGAAAATTGTACTTCATAATACTGTAATAATTACCTCTATTGTGCAAACCACACTCAAATGAACTGTGCTGAGGGATCTCCATTCCAGTGTGATTGCATGCCAAAAGTAACCAGGCAAGAAAACGCAGAGTGGAGGCAATCAGTGCCAGTTCAACATCTGGCACGCAGACAGGCTGAGGGGGTTTACTGCCTGCTGGAGGCTGATCCCAAGCCCACTGAGAAGAATCAGAAGAACCAGTTTACTGAATATGACAGTGAAATAAAACAAACTGAGACTGTATTCTTGGGTTAATCTTAGGCATGTTTTGGGATAAACAGCATTTTGTGCTCTGGTAACCAGAGTCAGAATCAAAAAAAGAAGAGGACCACAAATTCCAAAATCCACCAGCATTTTATTGTCATGTTACGTATCCCATCCTTGAAATAATTAAGACAAACAGAAAGACACAACAGAAACAGGCAGCCAAGCCACTGGCAGTCATACAGCTTAAGGTCCAACTTTGCAGCAGGATGAAAACAGATTGAACGAGTCTCTGTGCTGCAGCTCCACACTCGGCATCTCCTGCCACTCTGTCAGACCTCCCTGCTGTGCTCCAATGCACTCGAACACTCTGTGGGCTGAATCAGAGCTCTGTTACCACAGACATGAAACTCACAGCTGTATTATATTACAGCGGGAACATGCAGACATTTCAGAGGCCAGACTTTGAAAGAAAAGAAAACTTAAACCTCTGACCTGGACTTATGTAATATTTAATAGTTCTCATACTGCAAGTTATTGCCTCATGTTGGTATCTACTGCCATCTACTGTCCTTTCTTAGGATACTAGGATATTTATGCTGTAAATTTTAATCTTAATACTTATTATTAGTAAGGCTTCCTGTGAAAAAACACAGCAGAAATCTTTCCAGTGTTTCTTTTTTCTTACCTACGGATTGCAGCAGCTCGGTGACTTGCTCTCCAGAGAGGGCTGAGGTCTCAGTGAAGTACAAGCCCCTGTTACTGGCTAGACTTTGTCCTTCCTGGAGGAAGAAATCAGAACTGCTCATCACTGAGTTGGACTCTCTTTACATGTGACTCTGTGCAGGTAATAAGATTACAGGAGCGTGCTTGTCTTTGTCTGTATACCTCCAGTGGCACTTGCCGATCATGAGCCAGATCTCCTTTGTTGCCTACCAGCCATATAACAGTAGATCCTGGTATGTACTGTTTCTCGAGCTCTTTGAGCCACACCTGAGCTCTGACAAATGTTTCCTATAATGACACAAGCATGCTCAAGAACAAGACATAAAGAGAAAACCAGTCGATATAAATCATTTCATCGTCAGGTGTGTCTTCGTTTTACCCTTTGCGTGATATCATAGACCAAAAGTGCTACGTGGGCTCCCCTGTAGTACAGCGGAGTGACGCTGTGGTATTTTTCTTGGCCTGCCGTGTCCCATATTTCAAAGCGAAGAGTGGCATTACCCAGATGCACCAACTGGGTGAGGTAAGCACCTGGAGGAGTAGACACCAAAGGAGTGGGTGTGTGAAATTAGAAAAAATGTATTTGCATTATTATCATGATTATTACTGAAGTCTGAAACTTTGTGAAAGCAGTTTATTCTTAGGTGTGATGATGAGAGGACTGATGCCGCCACACTGGACTCAGATACTGGG
The DNA here is from genome assembly GCF_963576455.1 of Neolamprologus multifasciatus. NCBI lineage: Eukaryota > Metazoa > Chordata > Actinopteri > Cichliformes > Cichlidae > Neolamprologus > Neolamprologus multifasciatus. The sequence continues at coordinate 28,408,441 of NC_140454.1, forward strand.
TTTTGAGATGTAAATTTTTAACATATGCTCACTGGTCACTTTATAAGCTACACAAAGCTACTGCTGGCTTGGATCTTCCCTTCAAAGCTGAGAGATTTTTGTCCATGATGACATGATAGTGTCACACAGTTGTTGCACATATATGATGTGAATCTCAGTTTTCACCATATCCTAACGGTGCTGTATTGGGCTGAGATCTGGACGCCATGACATGGTTAGTAACAATCCTCAAGTAGGCTGTGACATTTAAATGATGCTCTGTTGGTACCGAGGCGCCCAAAATGTGCCAAGAAAAAAATCCCCCAAACTATTACAGCACCACCACCAGGCAGGATGGAAGATGTTGTCTGCACTAAATTATGACCCTACCATCCAAATCCTGCACCACAAATAGAAACTCATTAGAGCCGGCAACATTTTTAGTCTTCTTTTGTCCAGTTTTGGTGATTTTGTGTGAAATGTAGCTTCAGTTACACATTTGTCGCTGACACTCAGTGTGGTTTTCTGCTGCTGTAACATCATCTGTAAAATCTTCAAGCCTGGATGTGTCGTGCATTCAGAGATGCTCTTCTGCATATCTTGGTTGTAACAAGTGATTATTTGAGCTCGAAGCTCAACGCAGTCTAGCCATTCTCCTCTGACCTCTGACAGCAACAAGATTTTTCTCTGGGACAAGACTCCCAGAGAAGTGCAGTTTACTGTATATATCCTCTTTTTCAGATTATTCTCTGTAAAGCCAAGGGATGGTTTTGTGGGAAAATTTCAGCAGATCAGCAGTTTCTGTCATACTTAGACCAGCACGTCTGGCACCAGCAACCATTCATAGTTACTTAAATCTCCTTTCTTTCCCCTTCTGTTGCTCAGTGTGAATTTCAGCTCACCCTCTTGCCCTTGTCTACATGCGTAAATGCTTGAGTCAATCCCATGTCATTAGACATTTGCACTTGTAATCACTGAAGAAGTGCAGAGTCTGTTGGCAAATGAAAAGTAGGATAATATGTATATTTTACATCATCAATTGATTATTAGAGACATTTTTATATATTAATGATGAAAATGTTCAGCTCTGTGCTGGAATATTGAATTTCTGTTGTGTTAATTACAGGCAAAAAGTGCAATTTATCACAAATTCTCCATGATATAAAGATACGCAAATAAATATAATGACAGATTGCAACTTCAAGAATGAACCAATGAACCATTGGCTTCTACATGAGCTAGCTAACACAAATGTTTCACCACTGGATAAACAGTGGAGAGAAACTTTGTATCAAGGCTTTTTACTTACTTACTTAAAAAAGTAAAAAGTCAAGTTAAAGTAAGTAAAATAAAAATGTATGGCTTTAGTTTATGTCTCAAGTGTCTTTGTCTGGCATGAAACAAGATTTGTGTAGTGGTATTTTTAATGACTCTGAGCCAACTGCCTTCACAAAGGGTTTCTACTGTAACGTCTATTCTGAAATGATTCAATCTTGCCCCTGACAAATATGACAATGAATTAAAACCAAAAACTAACAGAAAAAATCATTAAAACTAAACTGAAATTAGTAAACCCAGTCTGGAAACTAAACTGAACTGAAAATCGAAATTAAAAAACTATAGCCACATGAAAAGAGTTTTAATAGGACTAATTGCAGTCATGTGATAAACTAACACAATTGGATTAAGGTCTGGACTTTGGCTGGATCATTAACTGTCACACAGATGGCCTCACCTGTGACTCTTTGTTACACAAAACACTTCATGATGAACTCAATCACTGCGAGGTGCCCAAATCATCAGCCCCCCACCACTGTGCTGACAGCCGATACAAGGTATTTTGTGCTGATATGCTGTGTTTGGCTTTCTCCAAACATGCTGTTAGGCATTATCATCAAACTTGTCCACATTGGTGTCAGGGGACATTGTTCCACAAGTCCTGTGGTTTGTTCTGATGCAGCTGTGCTGACATGTTCTTTTTAGAGAGAAGAGGGTTTCTCTCTGCAGCCTTTTCAAACAATCCACACATGTTCAGTCTTTTTCTAATCATGCTGTCATGAACTTTAACCTTTAACATGCTAACTGAGGTCTATAATGTCAAATGTGGAACTTTTGGTGTTTTTACAGCTTTCCTAAGCAATGGAAAGTCTGACCTCAGGGTGAATTTGATGGGATGTCCAGCCCTGGGAAGACTGTAGCAGTGAGTTAACACACTTGAATACTCCAGAACAGCAAACTGCCAAAACCTCTTCTTTTCTAAAAGTGCTCACACCTACTAGCGACACCTGGGTCCAACTGTCCATTTTAATTCCAGTGGAAGCAATCAGGGTGTGCTCAGTTTACACTGGACTGTAAAGAATCCTTTGTATTGATTTGCAGTACAAAGGCACAACACCCCCTCACTGAAAGGGTCAAAGGTTGAGGTTTTTCTCTAATTGGTCACCCAACAGCACAATAAACACATGTAGCTGTGTCTTTATGTTACTGAGGTAAAACCGAGCTTAGAGCACCGGCATAACCTACAGGTTAACATTCCACGTGTGTTACTCCAGGTCTGCTGAATTTTCCTGTAAAACCTGCTGCTTTTACACAGATGCTTTTTGTTTGGAATCAAACCTAACCTAACCCTAAGCTAGACACAAATATATTACTTAGTGACATTTAAAGGTGCCTGTAGGTTGGTCTTGGTTTGTTAGAGGAAAATAGAACACACTAGCTATTTAGTTCTGTTTCTTATCAAAGCTAAATCTTAAGCCAACATGAGAATTGCGTCGGTTTTCTCATCCACAACCTCAGTAAAAAAGCTGATAGTTGATTCACAATGTTACATTTAACCACTGCCATCCACACTTCAGAGTGTCATGAACTCACAGCCTACAGTGGGCGATGTACTCCTGAACTCATCCTTGCTAAATCGCAAAGCCAGACTCGACTTTCCAACACCAGAGCTCCCCAGCAGGACCATCTTAACCCTGAGAGTATGCACTGGTCTGCGCAAAGTGTCACTGTATTGCTGGGCCCCTCTGTGGACCCTTGGGAGAGTTTCCCCCATGAAAAAGCTTAGTTAACTCCAAAACAGGAGGTAAAAAATAGTCCAAAAAGGGTCCTCAAGTCCTGAACCAACTCTCCTTTTCTTTAAAAACACAACAGTAATTTCAAAGAGTCCAGACAAGCTGAGTCGTCTTGCTTGTTGTGAAAGTGTGTGACTGTTCCAGCTTCAGCTTAAAAAGAAAAGTAAAACTTAAGTCCAGAAATGTGAAGCCAGCAACAATAATCTCACTTCCTTAAGCACACCTACTCCTGACTCGTCTTAAAACCTCCCTGCTATCACATGCTGTCTCATTGATTTGAACCCACACGGACAGACTGGCTTGAAAAAATCAATGGCCACATTTCTTGTTGGGAGGGACTTGTACTGCATGCAAATATAAACTTATAGGAATGTCTGATATGTCTGCAAAGTTTTGTTTTGCTTCAAAATGCTCGTAAAATTACAGAAACTCAGTAGATCCTCTTTGTGCACAAACCCTTCAGATCATTGTGTCAGCACATTTTGCTGCTGGCCTGTTTTCCGGGTTTTATCTCCTTGTAATTCTCATTTTGAACAGCTGAGGGCAACATTGTATATATTACAACTTTGCTCTAATAGTAAAGCCTCTTCACTGCGGTAAGACGATGTGTAGTGAACAGTTTGATATTCTTCTTCTTTATTTAGACTTTTTAAAGAAATATCACAGCTATGCTCAATTATCTGTCCTTGCCATTTTTCCCAAAAGTGTCTTATTGTCTCAGGAATGTTTTCAATGCTTTCCATCAAAGTTTAGAGGGGTTAAAGGTCAGGAGACCCTGGAGGGAGCTGACAGCCTTTTATCTGTGCTGATTTTGGTCATGGATTATTTACTTGGTAAATTCTGAATGTGTGATGAATTTGATTTTCTCTCAGTGCTGTGTACTGATATTTTCTGATGGTCATTTCTGGTCTGTCTGACTCGACTTTGAATACAACTGATCCAGTTTCCAGAAAGTGTTTTGGAGCTCCGTGCACCAGACTCCTACAAATCCAGAGTCCAACTCTGATTTGACTCAGAGAAAGTCCCTCTTTGTTCAGAATAACAGCTTGACCCCTGATACTTCCCTTCATCCTCATTTCTTGTTTTTGGTCACAGTGTTACGTAGTCAGCAAAGTTATGTTAGTTTGAAGCCAAGCCATATTTATATCACACGAACAATGGCTGCTGGCTGATTTATTTTTAAAAGCTTCTGATGAGTCAATCTAATGGACGGATGCAACCTAAGGAAACCTGACATGTGTAGAAAGGAAACTTTTACATCTATTCCTTTTCAACATGAAAACATTTAAGATTTTTGGACATGGTGACACTTCTGGATGGATTTCTGCATCTTAAGAGATACCAGTAAATCATATCTACAAGAAACACTGTGTACAGAAAGAACTGTCTTAAAATACTCTACTAAAGTGTCCTATAACTGGATTGTAAATATACATCATCTAATTTAAAGTAAGTCCAAACAGAAACACAACACGGTAGACAGTAGGTCTTTCACTGTGGTAACTAATTAAACTGTGATTGTGTGAACACACATGAATCACACATTCCTCGACTGTATGAATAGACTCAGAGGGCGACTGCATATTTCAGGAGAAAGTGTGTCCACATTACAACAGTTGCAAATAATAGTACAGTGATACCAGGGGATAAAAACAGCGTTTCATGAGATCACTATACACTGACACAGTCAGCTGGGAGCACATTGTATTTTAGGGGTGGTGGCAGGCCTTGTCTGTCTCTTTAAGAATCAAGAGGCTTTTTAGAGCTGGCTGGTCATTATTAAAAATAGCAGAGGGGCTGTGAGAGAGTGAGATAGTGCATGCAGGAGCTGTGGTTTCTGGCAGAAGTTGGATGGAGTCCAGTCCATAGATTGGTGCTGCATTCAAATGCTGTGTGAAAAATTCTCAACACCATTCTGCTAGTCCTTAAAGAGCTATAACATCATGCACTGCTTCATTGGTGCTAGTATCCAAACTGTAACTAGATCTTAGAAAGGGGGAAAGTATTGTCCTACAGAAGTTTGATCTCTGTAAAGACTTTACTGCTTTTGATCTCAGCCACTTATTTCAGATCATGTTAAAAAAGAAAGAAGTCTATTTTGACATGTGTGTGTTTCAGAATGGAGGACTATCAGTGGTACGCTCTTGCCAGTGAGCAAGTGGTTTCACAGTCAGACCCACCCTTCCTCATCACATCCATTTTTTTTAAAAAAAACCAACAAGGTGACTTAACTTCAGAAACCAATGCATGACATTATGGTAGCTACATCCATGAGTCGCTATGACTGTGAAGCTACATGCTCATTGGCTAATGATTCATGACTGAATTGTTAGTCAGTGGGAATATCCTGACCGACCACTCCTGAGAAAGTTCATCACCGTTCCAAGTTTTCTGCATTTGTGTATAATGGCTCTCACTTTGGTTCAGTGGATTCCCAAAGCTCACAAACAGCTTTGTAATTCTTTCCAGACTGATAGATGTCAGTGACTTTGACAAAGTAAAACAGGCTAAAAGATCTCAAAAAGCAACACATCATGCCACAGTCTAGAGAAAAACCTGAGAAACAGACAGGATTAAAGTGATTTCTTGATTCAGCAGGTCTACCATTAATCAGGCCTGAGTGTGTTTTGTGAAACGGAACTCAGCTTTCCAAAAAAATGTGGTTAATCACAGTTAACACATGTAATACATACATATATTATAGCTTCTTGTAGCTTTTGTCTTAGATAGTTCTCCACTATTTTACTCACTTTTGGTATTCTTTAACTAACCTTTTGTATTTCTTTTTTCTTTCTTTCTTTTTTCTTTTCTTGTGCCACTTTTATTTTAACTATATATATTTATTGTAGCGTGTACTATTTTTATTCTTTATCCTGCTGCTGCAACACAATATCTGTATTTGGACTTCATTTGCATGGACCCCATTCTATTTTAATCTATTATATCCACTATATTAGAAGTTCTCTGCATCTTCAAAAGTGTCCAAACCCAGTGTCATGGTGGCTTCCATCGTCGCTCCTTATATACTGTCTATGTGAACTGCGCAGTGGCCATGTTTCCGACAACATGTGAAAGCAGCTTGCCGGAGCACAACCTTTGAAGTTTTTCAGGGAGACTTTGCTGCAGTGAATCCAACAGGTGGTGGAGACACAACGCTGCTGTACGAGAACGAGACTGCTATCATATTTTCACAGTGTTTTTTCTACAGTTGCTGCTTATTTCCTCAAAAATAATCTTCTACTTCTTTTATGTTTACAGTAACAGGGTCAGAAACACCCTAACAGCACAGGAGCGACGCTCAGGTGATCATTTGTGACCTGAATGCGCCGCTGCACGTGGAGACAGCGCGCAGCTTTGTGAAGCAGACTTGGTCGCGAGCTCGTGCGTCGCTGCAGAAACACAGGAAGAAGTGTGAAGACGGATGTATGACAATGAGGCACGCTGAGAACCGGAGCAGGCAGCCCGGGTTTGTGTCACTGACTCCGCGTTTTTAACTTGAAATCTGTAGAAACACATGAGACGCACGAGCCGTGGGTCTGTGTGGATTACCGAAGTCTGAATTAATCGGCACCCAGTGGATTTAAGCGTTTAAGGGGACGACATGGGGACCCAGGGTACAGGACGGAAAAGGTCCACTAAAAAGGACAAAACGACGGCAGAGGACGATGCCCTGAATCTCATAGCAAGAGAGGTGAGTGAAGGGGAGACAATAAATCTTTACTGAGGGGGGTTGGAAGCAGTAATGTAACTTTTAAAGAGCCCCCAAACCTATTTAATCACACTTAATCACACTTGAAGGCGCGTTTGCGTTTTTGTTCCATATGAAAAAAACATTTGTGTGTTTAATGTCTGACTTAGTGTTTCCACATGTGTAATATTGGTCATTGTTAAAAATACAGACATTGTCCCCAGTTTTTTTAAACATCACTTACACCTGATAACGCTGCAGCAGGGGCGTTTCCAGTGGGACACGGGGCCCCTCATGAAATCGGTATTTCATCAGCAGTGTAGATATTTGTTGGCTGCAATTTTCACATTTCCGTGCAGAGGGTATTAGGTGACCGTACAGGAGTTTAAACGTGGTTTTTATTGAATAACTTTTTTGCAAAGTCACAAAAGAACTATTTAGAACAGGGCTGGTCAAACTGCCACAGCTAAGGGAAGTCTGGGCCCCTGTAAGGAAAGGAACACGTTTTGTGAACAGCTTGATTTTTAACATGATGCACATAGTGGAGTTTAGCAAAACTCAGGACTAATTTCATCACATCACAAAATTTCTTTACAAGTGGAGTGACATATGCTGAAATTGAGTAAAGATAGAAATACCAGTTTATTATGAATCAATAAGACAATGCCTCTTTTCTTATTTATTTATATTTTGGCTGGAGGCTGGGGGTTTAGCTTCCCATTCAGGACATAAGGGGTCAGGCTGAGATGACTGACAGCTGGTTCTGGCCCCCTGAGCAATATGTTCCCCCATTGTAATTCAGACACAGGAGGTTCAGGTATTTTTGTGAAAAAGCATCTGCATAAATAGAGTTTAATATATTCTAAAGTGAAACAGAATGGCGACAGCTATGACATATTGTGTTGCAGAGATATCAGCGGAAGTTGAAAAGGGCTAGGAGGTTGCATAATAACCACATGGTGGTGCAGTGAGTCAGAATAGAATCTGATTCATTATTCCAACATTATTCCAACTGGTGTTAGTGCACCGTTTTTTACAGAATTTATGTTCCTGCCATACTTGGCTAATGAGCAGTTTTTTATAAACATGAACACTAGGGCTCCCACGATTAGTCGACGTGTCATTTGAAGCTTTGTAAGATCCCAAAAGACGCAGGAATAAGTAGTAGGATTTAAGAGTGTAATAACGGACTGAAACAACAGATGGCAGCACTGCATGTACAAGGATGCCAGCTGCCGTTAAACCCCGAAGAAGGAGAAGAAGAAGAAGAAGCAGTGTCCGGTATCGTAGCTGTGTCCAAATTCAGGAACCGCATCCTCCTGTGGCCGCATTTGGAGGCCGATTATGTTACAGCTACACGACAAAGACTGTCCAAATTCGAAGACTCCGACAAATGCGCCCTTCATTTCCCCAGATTTGAAGGATGGGTCAGGTGTATACTTCGTGGCCCAACCCATCCCAGAATTCATAGCGCGGCCCTGCTCAGTTTCCAACAATGGCGGCAGCTAGTTAGTTTTAATATTACTCTTATTATTCTTTCTGGGTCGCAAAATAAACGTTTAAAATATTTTCAGGCGAGAATGTAGCTGTGTAAACCTCAAATATCTGCTCAATTTATCAAGACGCCACATATTTTCAAAAGCGCTGCGATGTTTTCGGAGACATCTGTTACCCACCAGCTCGATAGCTAGCCGGGGTTCAAGCCTCACTAGAGCCGTGAGAACACCGGACTCCCGGCAAATTGTTTTCAAACCCACCGCCGTCTTTCGTTACTCAGGTTAAACATGATATATAAGTCACTTAGATAACTTAAAAATGTTATTGTTTGGCTTTTTTCAGTATTTTATTTGTTCCTGAGTAAATCGGTTTGGCTGTGATTGAAGTTATAGTTTTTACACAGCTGAATAAACTTCAAGCAGACAACTGATTATCAGAAGTGTGAGATGCTCGAGAATATACTCCGGTGTCCTGTTATATTTTAGATAGCAAGGAGTTTATTAAACTCCACTGAAACAATCTGCAAATTTCATTAAAATTTAATAAACTATCATGTCTTCATTTGTAGTTAGCACATACCTTAAACACTTAAAGCTGTAAGCTAATGATAGTTATATAAGAGCAGATGCTGCTGGTGCAATAAGCTGTACGTTTTACATCCAATGGATGATGATCTGATTAGTCGACTAATAGCAAAAATAATCGGTGACTAGTCGACTATCAAAATAATCGTTTGTGGCAGCCCTAATGAACACCAAAGCATTACGTCATCTTTCAAGATAGTACACATATAGTACAAAATAATTTTAGATGGACCAAAACAGACTGCAGTTCTGGTTAAGGAGGACAGCTCTACCAAATCTTTATGGTAAAATGCTTCCACCACACTGTACAATACGTCTGTCAATATTGTCTGGCCTCCCGATATGTCAGTCAGGCTCAAATTATTATAAACATAACCATAATTGTAATCCACAGCTGATTGTAATGGCTTGCTCTACTTACACGAGAAATTATTTCATGTGCTGACCTGCAGGAATTGTTGAGTTCTCTTTCAGTACTACAGAACTGTGGCTGGCAGTCGCACGTTGTTGTCTCTTAGCAGGTGCCGAAGTCATGTTATGACAGGTTTACGCTGCTTCAAAGTTCCTAATCCTTTTTGTTATTATGAGACTGCTAGTGAAGGATAGATCTAATGTTTTATAGGAGAAGTAATGCCCAGTGGGTCTTCAGGACTTAAGCCAACTTGTTTGAAGTGAACACTTTGCGCCTCTCAGGTGCAAACCTTAAGCTAAGTATCGATATTAAAGTTTAGCTTCAAGATGAACTACAAGAAACGGTAAAACCAGACATTTATTGTTACTAAGCAACACTGTGGCCCCTTTGAGGATGTAATTCTCTTTATTTATGAAAAAACTGAGGATCAGACATTCGGTTTATTACTTTCCCTGCTGAAAATAACTTTTCATATTCTGTGCGGCTCCCGGTGAGCATAGAAAACCTCACCTCTCTGTTGTCTGAGCATGATTCAGAGCCACTTGTCTTCAGTTAGGAGGAAGTTGGGTTTTTGCTAACACAACCCGGATGTTTCAGTGAATTTGCATATCATTTCTAACAGTCACACTCTCTCGTCTATTCTTCTTCAAAACCGTGAATGGCCATGGTTGGGCAGTTGGAGTGTTTGAATGTTATCTTTAATGCTTATTTGACTGTTTATGCTGCTGTGGGGAGCCTGAGGTTGCACATTCCTGTAGCTGGTAGTGGTTTCTTCTTGCTGCAGCAGTGTTACCCGGTTGAGGTTAGAGGAGCTTGACGGAGTTCATGAAGCATCAGCAGCAGATACGGTATCTCCGAGGAGGAGATTGTCCGTGATGGATGAATCGCATGTGTTTGTCGGGGTTGGGAGGAACGGCGGCGGGTTGTTTTCTGTGTCTTTAAGCAGCAGCTGGGTCGAGTCCCTCACTGGCTGTCCTCTGACAGAATGGTATGTCAGTGCTGATGAGTTGGCCCACTCTGCAAAGAAGCTTTAAAAATAGATGCTCCTGGAAGATCAGCTGTTGCTGCACCCCAGTTTTAGAGTGAGTCTGTGGGTGGGGGTGGGGAGTGGGGGTGTGAGGGTGGTTGTTGCTCGCCAGCTGGCCCTCACACAAGCCTGAAAGGAAGAAAGACTCTGCACAAGATAGTGCAGCCAGCTAGCTGCGGCTTATCAGAAATATTATCCTGTACATTTACAGTATTAGAGTTAGAGGAAACTGTCAGTACTGTAAACTTGACTACTTATGGAAGAACTGGGAGGAGAGTAGACAGCAGGAAGGAATGTGAGGAATGGATATCAGGGCATTAGTTATACCGTGCTTTAAGGGAATCTGATTCCTGTGTCTGTCAAACAGTTTGAATCATGCTGTAAACATTAATTTGTACTGTAGCGCAAGGATAGAGGATGGCATGCTGAACTTGGTGATCTCTCTTTAAATCCTAATAAGACGGATTAAAGGTATTGCCTTAATGAAAGTGATATTGAATCTTAAATATTGTGATTATATTCTTTTGATTACAGTAAAATAATCTATGAATTAAAGAAACCCTGAAAATGATTTCCATGTAGATGCTTTAGTTACAGGTGCTGGCTCACAGTCACAGGGGGATGCTTGAATTAAACTGGGTGATTGCTCATGTTAATCGTAACACTCCACTTGCTGTAATGTGACCAATCAAGGTTTTCTGCTGTGATAAAGAGTCGAGGGTATCAGTCAGTCAAGCAGATAAACTGAAGTCTGTCATCTGGCTGCTCTAACAGCAACCTCTGTCAACTCTGATTTAGATTACTCATGTTACACTGGTTTGAAATTCTTATTTGCTCAGCAGTTATTACCCACAGAGGCAGAAGAGCAATGCCACTGAGTTGAACTTTTCCATGATGAAGCTGAAATTTGTCTCTCGTGTGGGATTGAAGTTTGGTTAGGATGGTGTCATCAGGCCAAGATTTTAATTTGGGCAATACTTTGGTTTTAAAATAACATTCCCATCGACCTCAGCAGATATTAGCAAGCTGTTGACGTGTCTGTTGACAAATATGTACCTGACCGATGTAATCAGCTGCTTCTCAACTAATGCTATGTACACAAGTATTTTAATAAATGTACACTTAAAGGGCATTTTGGATCAATGAAAACTGAGCTTTTCAAAAGTGTTCAAACTCTTGAGAACTTTTGATTGGCCAAAAATATGTCCACAGTTACTGTTATATCCGTTATATATACACACTGTTAAATATGCTCTGTAGTTTCTCAGAGTGCTCAAGCTTGTAGTGGATCTCCAACCAACATCTTTGCAGAGGCAGGTGATCAATATTAAAGTTACTGACAATGAGATGTTTCCCCAGCTGAGAATCTGAGGAAGAGCTTCAAAATGAGAGTCACGAGTAAACTGATTAAATTAATGTCACATGGGTGGCTCCAGTGGGAAAGAAAACACTGGGTGTTTTCTCCTCACGCTTAGGTGTAGGCTTGTGGTCTTTTGTTATAAGTTGGTTTAACCTGCTGCAGCTTTTTAATTTGGTCGTTAGAGACTGATGAGTTGATTATAAAGCTCGGAGGACAATTTAGTAAAAAGGATTATTCAAATCCTGTAATACTGCATATTAGTGGAAGTGATTTCAGCTTGTTTATCTACAAACTGTCAGTCCATCATCTGCTTACATTTTGTTCTTCTTCTAGTTTTTGAACCGGAGGTCATCAGCACAAATTTGACTGCATAAAATTGTTAACAAGCTGTCTTTGACAGTAATTCAAAAAGAAACAAGCCTCATTGGTCACATATACAATCATACAGAGTATGATTGTATATGAGAATGTGTCGTGTCCGAGCTGTGACAGGCTGCAGACGTAGCTGCCCCATTCCAGGGCTTGGTGTTTGGCATGGGGGGCCTAGCCAGGACCCTTACTGGATACTGGAAGGGAATCAAACTTGCGACTTTGGCTCCAAAGGTGTGTGGTCTTACCACTACACTATCCAGCTAAAAACAGCTAAAAACAGTATATAGACTAAAACAAGGAGGTTTTACTTTTTGCCAGGCTCCTGCTGTGAATAATAGGGTTCTCTTCATCACTGTTACATACAGGTTACACTGACTCTTTGTACCATTATTTTGGTTAACAAAGGTGTTATATGAAAGTACAGACTGGGCCATGTTTAGCTTCAGTTGATGTCTTTTCAAAACAGGAAAAAGATGTGGAAATAAAGTTGTAGCACTTCTGCCTTCACTTTGTGCTAACAGCTATAGTTAATTTCAGAAGGTTTTAAATGATCTTTAATCAGCAATTTATACTAATTAACTTTAAAGTTCAGATCACGGAGTTAATGAATAATTGTTTTAAATAATGGTTGTTATAATTATTGATCATAATACTTGTTATTATGTTTTTGCCATAATTGGACAGTCTGGGTTGACTTTGTTGAAGTTGTAGTGACGTGTGTTATGTACCTTTACCCCCAGTGTACCAGCTATTCCCCTCAGGTTGGTCTACTATCGGTTTTCACAGTTATGATAGGAGCGCTGGAATTTCACCAGAAACAGACTGTGGTAGAGACTTTTCTGCAGTATGAACTACACCAAAGATTACACCCAGCTCTGTGTGCCTAAACCTAAATACGTACCTGAGTCTGTTTGTGTGAACTTAGTTGGCCTGTGAATTCTGTTAAATTTTAGTAGCGAGCACCTTTGATAAATATTGACTGTAAGTTTAAGCAGCTTGTATTCCTAAATTCCAGTCAGGTGCTGGAGAGTCAAAACAGAGGCTGATATCTTCATGACAAGTAGCAGAGTACAGCCAAGGTTATATACTGCTCTCTCACACACACACTCACTCACTATTCTGAGGTTATTAGTTTTCATTCCTAAATCTGATCTGGTCAACGTGGATTATTAACACACACATGAACAATTGAGGTCCACAGAGCTGACCTTCAGAATCATTATTCACATTATAATCTGATAATGTAATGAGGTCAACTCCATTTCAGATACTTTGCTTGTTTCAGAACAGCCAGCTGTCAGACCTGGCCCACTGAGCTCAGTTTTAACAGCTGGAAGTCTGAGTACATCTCAGTGCAAGATCTGGTTGAAAAATTAAGACAGCTCATTGAATGATCCTACAAACACGGAGAATGTAAACATGGTTCTGTCCAAACTGTGAACTGAATATAAACATTTTTAGTTCAGGACCAAAATTGTTGACGATAAAAAGGCAGGAAAAAAAACATTTCAGCTACTTTTACAGCTTTTTTTTTTAACATCAGAGTTGGAGGAAATTTGAAGGTGAAGATTGAAGGTGTCCTCAAAATGCTACTTTTGATCCTTGTGATTGTTTTGGACTTTGTACTAAAAGTTGTTAGTAAAAGTAGTTAATACATAATGTCACTTGTTGACTATATATAATGTAATTAAGTTCCTCACTCTGTGGATGACTCTGGTAGTCCTGCTTCTGCTCTGCAGCCTTGATGAGTTCAGTGAAGCTGTGCCAGCTCTCCACCTGCTTCAGATTCTGGTTAAAGCAACCATCCTGTTCAGAGAGTCACTCCAGAGCAGAAGAAGGGGGAACTTCACTAACCTTTAGACCAAGGCATTCGAATTGGAGTTTGTCTGAAGCATCTTGAATGACTTTGAGGACTACTGTTACAATTACCTGAGCAGCCATTTCCTAAAGAAACAGGAGACAGGAAAGGATAAAGATAGCTGTTTTGCAGTGATTGATAATTTCAAAATAAGAGCGAGGAGACTGTCTGATAGTAAATCACATTGGTGTGTTGAACAGATGGAAAAAAAAATCTAAATACATTTAAGAATATTTTGTCAATATAATCAGATGGCCCTCCCATTAAAACATTGACTTGTTTTTGTGCAGCAGCTGGATTTGTGTTTATTTAGGTAGAATTGAATTGAAAAGGAGATTTTTGTTCTCATAGAGACTAAATAAAGGATATAATTGGTCCCTGTTGGTAGGGAAACACACACACGCCCATAAGCACAGAAATGATTTTGCTGTTCTTGGATTGTTTCCATTAATGCGGCTAAAAATGTTTTAGCTTGGCAGTAGAAGAAAAGCTGAAGGAGCAAACTGAATTGTCATTGCTTTGAGTGCAAGTGAAAACTTGTCGCCTGTAGTAAGTACAGCTCTAAAAACTAATGCAGAGTTGCTGGTTGATTTGTAGTTTTTCCAGTCATTACTCTGTGTGTTGGTCAGTTTAGCACTTTAGTCCTCACCAAACTAACATCTGTTGGATTTATTACCATAAAATTTATTTCTTACTCAGGATGTCCAAGATATTATGTCACTGCAGTTTGTTCTACATGATGATGTTAATTACATGACATCTAATATTGTTTAAGCTTCCAGGACAAAAACTGCTTTGACATGTTGCTTCTTCAGATCTGTTTTCTCTCTGCTTCTCACAGACACAAGGGGAAAAAAAGGTGTGTGTGTGTGTGTGCGTGTGTGAACGGAAACAGGAAACAGGAGTACGTTGTTACTGACTTAGGAACTTTGTGGTTAGATCACTGTTTCCTTTAAGTTGACTGCGTTGGAATGCTGCTGTCTGGAGCAGCAGTCCTCCCAATATAGAAGTAGACTACTTTAAGGAGGTGTGCATCATGCCCTTATGTATACAAGTTTCCTGAGGCTGTGTCTGGGTACAGCAGAAAAAAAAGAGAGTAAAAGTGGAAGGATGTTACTGGTACAGAAGGTGGTACTGTGATTTGAAGTATCATAGTATTAGATTAGATGTCTATTTAGATTCTTTTCCTAGAAATTTCTTGCTAAAGCCTCGTTCCCGATGTCATCAGATACCTCATGAAACATCATAAGCATAACTGAACGTAGTCTTTTCTCTTAGCCACACTGTACTGAGTAACTGACAAAAATATTGTGCAGTTCGAGCCTCGTATTAGGCTAAACAGTAGACAATATGTAAAACCACTGCAGGAATACCAGGTGATGGCGTAATTGATTATCACTGTATTATCTTAGAATCTCTCAGGGTTAAATTAGAGAACAGTCCTGCCTCTGTGAAAAGCTGACAAAGTTACTGTAAATCACTTCAGAGAACAAGCATATGAAACCGTCCCAGCCAAGTCTGAAAGGTCCATGATTGCGTACTCGCTTGGAACATGTTCATGATATCCTGTTGTGAATTAAGCTCAAATCTCAGGAGTCCACTTGCGCTGTTTGGAAAGAGATGGACCAAAAATTTAAAGACCAACAAATCAGGGGTGGGCGTCCTGCATTTTGTATCATAAGTCAGGTTTGTACTTAAAGGGAATTGACATGAAAGATATTTTCAAATGTTTTATTTTTAATAGGAGTGCTAGATGATGTATGCGCCAGAACGTTTTATGGAATAGTGATAATATCAGCCAGCCTGGCCTTTAACCGATATGGCACAACTTGTTCAATGTTGATAAAAGCAAAAAGGTGGCATTCTTTGCATACCAAGAAAAACTGTTTTTGTGCCATAATGGTTGATGATTTGGTATAAACTATGAAGAATGGCTCCAATAATCTCAACAAAAAAAAAAAACCCTGAATATCGCTGATGTTTACCCTCAGTTACCAGTACCAGATCCATGATTCTGCATCACTTACTCCACAGCAGCTTGTCAGGCTTTATGTTGAGACTCTGTTTTGTCTGCAGGAGTTTAAAAAGACAATCTAAACTGGGGATTAACTTGCCAGGTTGGCCCTGCGTGGATCTCAGAAGCTTAGTGAAGCGTTTAAGGAATTGAGTATTTAGAGTGGATTAGTCTGAGCCCTGATGATGATGAAGAAGATGAAGTCCACCACATAGTCATCTAGGGACCAGGCCAGAAAGCCACACAGTCCCTCAGGCAGAAACAGCCGAGTTAATCTTTAATGCTGGGGGCACACATTCATACAGTGAAGGCCACCAGTCAAAAGGCACGCTGAATAAATAGTGCGGTTTAGTAATTCTGCCTCTGTTCAGAATAAACACCCAATTTCAGTTGGGTGCTTAAGTTTTTTTCACTTTTAAAACCCCATTTAAGGTGTTTCCAGCAGTGAACACCCATTATACCATGAAGTACTCAAATATTATTTCTATAAACAATTACGTGGATGTAGTTCCTGATATGTGAATATACAAAGTGCTGGCTTCAGTTCAGTTTGCCCTGCCTGACTCATGTCTCCATAAAAGGAAGTGGCTTGCCTGTGTGTATTAGTTTCCTCTTGATGACATCACCATGTGCACAGCCCAATGTAGATTGTTATCACAAACTCCTTCCTGTTTATTCCACAAGGCTGAGTTTCCTCCGAAGTTCAGGGAGCGAGGTGGGAGGTGGAGAGAGGTTTGGGTGGGGTAATTGAGTGCAGATATAGCAAGTTATTAGATCAGGTAGATTTTTGGGTGGGCGGGGGATGGGGGTAATGCACTTAGACCAAAGAGTGCTGATGTCCATGAAAGTAGACCCAATGTTTTCCTGAAGATCCTGAGAAGCAGCTCTGTGACCAAAACCCTCAGTACAGCTATGCCAGCATAACGCAGCAGCATTAAGTTACTGATTATTTGCTAATGACTCAGACGGACATCACCATTATCAGCGAGCTAACTGTCGCTGGAGAAACATGATAAAGCACCCAAGGTGTTCAGCTGGTTTTCAAACTTCCGAGTCCTAATCCAGTCAAGCATGTGATCAAGATGTGGTAATGTGAATGGAAGTGCATAAACCACATAGGCTCCATCCAGATATTGTATATAAAAGATGGACATAGAGCAATGTAAACCTCAACTTTAGTGTTTTTGCCACCACCATGTGGATTTATGGGAGCCAGAAGTATTAAGACCACATTTGGACCAGAGTTTGGAGATCTAAGTTAACTGCTAATGATAGCATGCTTGGCTAACAAGCTGTATCCATAAACTGTATGAGTGCCACATTTTTGGTCAGGTTGTTTTGTTAAACACCAAAAACATGGCTGAGAAATTTATTCAATCTTTCAAATTAGCAGAGATGAGGCCTAGCAGCTACAGCCACCTGATGACACACCTGCTAATCAAAGCATCCATGTCGCCAAATTTACAGCTTTAATAATATCGAACCTGCTCAGCTTCCACCTCTGGTGGAGTTGTTATAAATAAGGAAGCTATTCACAGAGGTCAGAACCACAAGTGGCCATTAGAGAAACTACAGCTTTTGGCACTTTTGCATTGGAATTATTTTTTTATTTTTTATTTGTTACCTTGTATTTTTTCCAAGAAGTCCCTTTGAGATCAAAATGTCTGTATGGTAACAGACATGCAACAAACATCATGTAAAATGCAGCTCATATTTTATGATACACAAACACCCACAACAAAAACACTCTTAGCCTCTTACGAAAAACAACCACACTTCCTTCATTACATTTATTCCTTCCTTTAAACTCAGCATTAGATCAAAGCTGTGTTTCCTGTAAAGGTATTGCCTGCCTGAGGTGTGTGGTAAGACAATGCAGATTTCTACAGATCTATGAAAAACCCAGCAGGTCATGTTTTAGCTGCCACAGGACCCGAAGGATCCACTTCCAACATACTAGTGCCAAACACTTCAGGATAGCCCCAGTGGTCATATGTCAGTACTCTGAGGTGTCAGAGCTGAATTACAGGATTACACGGGTGGTTTTACTGTTGTGGCTGAGTGCTTGAAATCTGTTGATGGCCAGTAACATTTTTTTTTCACTTCTCTTGGCCCGTTAGCCTGCTGACCTTTCAGCATCGCAGTTACATCAGATTCATATTTGTCAATAACTGCATGCATGTAGCCGCCACGTCTCTACAGTACCATATTTGGTTAAATTATAGTACACTGTGTCACTGTGTCTTTTTTAATTTGTCCAAAGCATCACTTGTAACAGCTTTTGAAGATGGGCAGTAGTGACTCTGTTGTCCTGAGTTCATTAAATCACATGAATGGAAAAGAACCCTAAACTGAGATGATCAACCACATGTTCCTTTGAGTGACAGAGGAGCATGTGGTTGTTTGTTTTGACTGGTTTGCAGTGTGATGAATAGGGAACAGGAGCAAGTATCGGAAAATAAACTTAATGTGCCCTGTTGGTGTTGAGCTCCCTGATGCAACAACTGTTTTTGTGGTCTCTTAAGCAAACCCAATCCTCCTCCGTTTGTTGGTGTCACTGCCCACAGGCGAGCAGTAAACAGCTTTGTTTGAAAGTGTGATTTAATTAAGAAGTATATCAGCATTTGTAAATAAACATGTCACAGAAATTACTCTCTGCAACAAGTCTCCTGTTATTCACTCACAGAGCTACATTTTGCAACTTCCTGTGAGGAGTTGTTCTCCCATCATGCTTTAGGGGCGCTGGGAGTTTCAACATAAACTGTTGCTGTCTGAAGCGCTGTGGTCAGGCAGTAAGAAGTGTCCTGATACTCCCACAGAGAAAAAAAAAACAAGAAGATAGATTATACCCAGTTGGAAACGCATTAAAATAACTTAAACAGGCATCATTTACAATATGTCAGTGACTAGTTTGCAAACAGAGTGTTTGTATATCATTTAAAGTATGCACAAAGCGCTGAAATGTAGCTCTGCCGGTTTTATCTCATGCCCTCGGTGTTCAGACCCAGCTGCCTCCCTCGTTTTATTTTTAGACATGTCTGAAGCATATACTGTTTATTTTTATTCCCGGCTTGAAGTAGCTTGCCCAGTGGCTGACCACTTTGTTTGCAATGCTGAGAGCTGTACAGCTGCTCCATGTGTTTGTGGTGCAGCCTGGGGTTTAGTTGCAAGGCTTTGTGAGCAGAAGCTGGCAGGAGTTTTCCTTTTTTCCCTGGATGTTCTGTACTTAACCACAGTTCATTAACCCTCTCCAGGCAGACGTTGCAGATTTGCAACAGTTAAGACCTAACAACCTGATTACCCCACATACATATTTTTTTACTCAGAAGTACCACTGCAGGACTTGGTTGTGCATTAGCAACACAAAACTTAATTTGGGCCTGAGAGGGTTAACATGTATGGGTGGAGTGAGTTTTAATCAAGAAGCGCGATGGTTGGACACTCGGCATTTTTCCTTCAAATTTGCGTTTATGTGGTTTGTTTGATAATATAATTTAATCAAGTGGAACAAGTTATTATGACCTCAGTTGTTTGGGTTTGTCATTTATTGGTCAGACTGTTGTCATTTCATAATGACCTTAAAAGGCAAATTATATGACAAACTAAGAGCTTTCAACACAGTCTTGAATACAGACTGTATGTAGAGGATGGATGTAACCTTTAGCCTTTGACATGTAGGTTTTTTGTTTTGTTTTTTTTTAATCCAATGGGGCCAGTGGTAGTGTGTGGATCTGACTTAGAAATATGAACCCGGTGGGCTCATGGTAGTGACCTGTCAATTACAAGTTAGGCCTACCTGAAAGAGTACACGACTTTTTGTTGTTGTATTTTTTTTACAGTAAATGGGACCAAATTCACAAAACTATCATTGAGTTGCATTAAATAATAAATGTTATTTAATGTTATTTAAGTACCAACATTAATAAGCAACATAGACATTTTCTGCAGTCTGATTTGTTTTTGTTGTTGTTTCTTAAATCAGTCGCTGTCTACGGGTCATGTGAAGGAATTTTTGCTTAAAGCTCTACATTAATCTTTTTCTGTCATTGGCTGTATATTTAAAAAATAGCAATGTCCCATTGGTTTGTTGACTCATGTTGATTGGCCATCTTAGCTTTTTGAAACCAGATATCACAAATAAGGGGTGAAACTGAGTAACAAACCAATGAACTCTACACATGGTCACTACACACCTATAAGGTAGTTACTTCTTTCTCATAAGGCCAGCCCACTGTAAAGTAAACCTTCTGTTAACCTCTATTCTGTACCTAATAGAGAACATAATATAATATATAAGCAGAATCATCAAGATCTGATGCTTGATGATTACTGATGTTATTGATCAAGAGAACAGAGGCCCATTTTCCCCCAGACTTCTATAAGGAGTTTTAATAGCAGTCATCCCTTTCTGACCATTAGAAAGAATGCAGTTTTATGTTTTCACTTCTAAAACATGGAAATTACCCCCATCTTGAAATGCAGCCTGTGGTCATGAATGAATGTTTATGCGTGTTGACATGTTACCAATATTATCATTGGAGACACGCAAGTCAGCAGGTGATCTGATTGATACCAGAGCAAATTTTAAACGCTAAAAAAAGATTAACGATTACTTTTGTATTAGGTTTTGTTGTCCCCAGTAAAACAATAATATTAGATTTTTTTTTTCTTATGAGTTATTAACTTGTTTATCATTGTGCTAGATAACTATAACTATACACATTTCAGCTTGAAACTTGATGGCAAGTTAAGTATTTTTTGTTTTGGTGCTATAGTTCTTCATGGTCTGTATTTTCCTCTATGAGCACATGTGGAATCGTCTGCTGAGCTCATCAGGTTTGGAAACAACGGCTCGATTTGTCCATTTGTGACGTCCGTTGAGTTGACTCATGTCTATGGCTTCATAGTAAGCTGAACTTTCTTCCAGCCACTCCCTTTTAGGCAACATCTGTGAGGCTTATAAGGTTCTGCAAAGAGGAAATAAACTTTTTTGGTACACTTAGTCATCACCCTCACCGTACAATGAGCGAACTGTGTGTGAATCCACCTAATGATCCCTTCTCATTTTAAATGCACTCAAACAGAAATCAGAGTTATTTCTGTGCTCTCTTTGTGGAGCCTGTCAGCACTCGTGGTCATTAGAATAACCACCCAACTTTGGCTGCTGAAGACGGGCATGCGGGGCGTGGGAATCCAGCTTACTGGAGACAATCAGACTAGGCTGGCATTCGGCTCTTGAGGACTTGGTGCCCTGAGAGGCTGTCAGGATACTTAAGGGATCAAGTTGACAGAAGCCAGAACTATAAATTTGACCTCTCTAGGTACTTAAGTAACATATTATTATGATTGAAATGGAATAAAAAAAAACAAACTCTGCAACTTAGAGCTTGAAGGAGGCTATATAATCTTCCTTTACGCAGTATGTCTTAATGAACCTTCATTAAACTAGGGGGTGAATCATTGTTTTGGTTTGGGGTTTTTTGCAGCTACAATTGTGGCTTCTAATGATTGTGAAACTATGATTATGGGAATAAAATTATTATTATTTTGCATTAATTTTCTCTCCAAATCTCTCATTTGGTCTTACACAATAAATTGCGCTCATCAATCAAGGAAAGATGATGAAAATACTGTGTGTGAACTGTCATCTCTCTGTCAACCCAAATTATTCTATTTATTTTTCATTTAAAGTTTGAGGGTTTATAACAAAACAAACAAAACAAAGTTAAATCCATAATGCTTGTTAAGGTGATGAATAGCTACATTAAATATCTGAGATTGCCATAATTGACCAAAATAGTAATTTATGATTTTTCCACTGTGAAGTATTCCCACTTAAACTTGTGTATTTTTTTTCTTCTGCTGCATCTCCAAATCACTTTAGAGCATCCCAGTTTTGCACTGAACTAGCTCACTGTCTCTCAGGAGGGCGGACAGCCCATTGACATCATGCTGAATTAGAACAGTTTGATAGAACCAGAGTCCATGTAGGTCGGTATAAATAGCCTTAGAGGAGGAAAGAGAAAGGAGGTATGAGTGTGTCTTTTGGCCTAGTTATGTGCATCTTTGTGACTGGAGGCTGATGCAGCATACACTCGCTTGGAAAGATGCCCCAGTCTGTTACAGCTGCTCGCATCATGTTGGATTACTTTAACTGAAAGCTGGTACCCCGTTTAACTGTTTATTTTAACTTCAGCTTTTGCTTTTTTGTGTGTCTTGAGTTAAGCTGTTGTATGCTTAAGTACTGCACTCTATGGCCATACAGTAAAAGGGAAGGCAGTAATGTGGTCATGGAAATAATTCACACCTCTTAGTGTTGTGAAGGTTTTTGAAGGGTGGGTTTTTGAAAGACGGGTTCCCTTAAGCAGTTTGTGTCTGAAATTTGACTTTCAAAGTTTTAAAACTGAACAAGAAGATGAAAGAAGGAGGTCTCTTACCTCATCCTGAAATGAGTGAGTTTTTTGTTTTTCGATATGAAATTAATAATTCCCGAGCTTCCCAAGCTAGGCGAACACCTCAAGCATAATACACTCATTTGTCCTAAAACATATCACAAATCCCGGGAGTATAAACCATTTTAGACATAGGATTGATAACCTTTAATATAAATTAATCAAAGAAATAGACTACAAGTTGGAATTGAATGAAAGTGGATAGTGGATGTTCATATTAAGCATGACCAGGGTTTCCAGTAATGAAGATGAATGCCAGTAATGACCATGGGCCTAAAGTTTAGGCCTCAGACTCAGTTTTAAACAATTTTTCCTTCTCTTGTCTCTGTATGATGTCATTGAGGGGATACCCCTAAATATGAGCACAAAGCTCTGACTGTGAGCACAGAAGCCCCACCCACCTGCTGTTCAACATTTTAAGATATGTAACCAATCAGAAGAAAATGTATTTAACGTGAGGGAGGAGCTAAAATGACTCATTTCAACTAGAATAAACTATGTTAAGGGATTTTTTTGAACTGTGAATCATGCAAAACTACTCGAGTAGAGTCAGAAAAACGAAATTTGCAGACTGAAATTAAATGAAAGGGACACTTCAACCAGTGCCGATACTGATTTCATCCCTTCATCACACCATCTTTTAATATTTAGCCAGTGCAAATATGAGTGTGATACAGCAAACAAACATCTGACCGGTTATATGTAGTTTTCCCAGCTGGCCTGTAATTAAAGGCACCAGTAAAACAAATTGGTCTACACAATAGATGCTGAATGCAAGGCAACCTTTGTGACTTGACGGGGAAGTCTAATGCAGTATGCAATTGTTCACATTTTTCTGACACTTATTGAACTGAATTGTGTTGCATTGTGTACAGCACTATGTGCCCACCCATAAAAATATTTCCAGCGATTCATGCTCCCTAATCTGCCTGTTGCGGGTCTGTTTTGCTCTTGTCTTTGATCTGAATTAAGTTGGTGGTTGAACTGTTGAACAACCTCACTGACAGAGTGGATAAAAAGCACTTCACCCCAGAGCCTGCTGTTTGATGGAGCAACTGTGTACCAATGCTAATGGAAGTTTTTAAGTGCTGTATTTATGCTGCTCGAGGTCAAACAGACTAATGCCATGTTACTCTTCTGCTACCTCTAATTTCATGGAAGAGAAAATGTCTAAGAGGGAGTTTATGTGTGTATACATAGTGTAGCTGTCAGCGCAGGGAGTGTTTTAGATGGATTTGTGTCTTAAAGCTTTTGGTAGAAATGCAAAGAGTCCCAAGGACAGTGAGCACTGACTTGGAGGAAATGGCACCTACGCAGGTAGTGAGTGCAGCACAGAGTCAATATAGACTCCTGCATCATCATTTTTAGGAGCCTTTCAAAAAATTCTTCATAATTAAGGTTTTGTTTTGGGCTTTTTTGTCATTATTTAACAATGTTTAGTTATTTGGCAAGACTTACTTGGGACAATTCTTTTGAGTTGGAAGTTCCTGGAATGCATTATGGTGGCATGGCTCGCATTCATGTGCATGAGGTGCTTGGCAAATAGACACAGTTCACTGCAGGGCAAAAAGCATCTCTACTGAGGCAGCGACCAGCCTGCTGTTCAGATATTTCAATCCTCTGTTGCCCGGCTCCATACCTCCAAGACATCTTAAGAGCAGATTCAAGCAGATGGTCGCTGTGTGAGTCATTCTGTACACTTCCTAGCTCATAACTTCTATCAAGCGGCCATAGCATCACTGGGATCTACACGCTAAAAAAGCAGGCTTTAAGTAAGTCATGAATGCTCGCAGCAGTTAGTTGTAGTTCATATTTTCACCTGTTGCTTTGCTGTTCAAGTCAGCTTTAAATCCAGATGTTTGCTCATATAATGACAGCTGTCAAAAACGGCTTATTGGTGAACTAGCGGCATCCATGACCCAGCATGTATAACAAACAGATGCCAGTTTCAGTTTGTGTAATATAACTACAGCTTTACTGTGGAGGAAGCCTGGGAGGAACTGCTGTGTGTCTGTTTTTGGTGAGCTTCACCACATCACCACACCTGGCAAATGCTGCAGTGAGTTTAGTGTTTTATTAGTTTTGAGATTAATAAATGTCTAAATGTTGTACAAGGTTTCCTGCAGAAAGCACTCACACTGAATTTTTCTTTTCTCCCTCAAGTGTGCACTTTAAAGTTGTTTAAATAATGCAACAAACAGAATTAAACGCTGAATCATAAAATAGTCAAGTGACATAAGTGGAAGTTTTGCCCACTCATCACTTCCCAAATGAGACTCTGTGTCATGGCAAGGCATCAAAGACACATGAACTTTAACCTGGACAATTTCAGAATGATACAGGAATATAAAAACCTGGATAATAAAGCAGGATAATAACAAAGCGAGCATGCAAGTGTTGCTGACGGCATGAACACAAGCTGAATAAAAGTGACTGAATAACTCAGAAAGTTTGCTCAGCAAGCACTGCTGATACGCAGCGAACATGCTGACATACAGACCAAATGCTGTTCTTTCTTTTAATGTACATATTCAGAGAGCATCTTCTCTTCTTTGTGCAAAGGAGAGGAAATTGTTAAAACTAAAAAGTGAAAACAATGGACTAAGTGACGCAGTTTGAGCGTGAACATGAGTAGAGACCTGCAGAGATGTTGCGTAAAGCTTTAATATCCCTGAGGGGCCGTTTGCTTTATATACTCTAGTCCAACAGATTACAGAAATACAGTACAAGCTCCTGCTGGCAGAGGAAAAGGGCCACAATTGGTTTAAAGAAGCAGCATATGGAAGAAATTACTCAGTGTGTCTATTATTGGTGCCTTCAGGGAGCTCAAACCTTTGCCCTGATGGAAGCATCTGGAGAACAACATGTAAAGGATGCTGGGGGCCAAAACAATGATCTGTGCCTTTGATAAGATCCTCATTTCATCTCATACAGAGGCTGAAGTTTGCTAACGGCAGCGCAGGAATCTAGCTTGACAGTTTGCTCCCATTTTAAGACTGAGATGAATGTGCTTCTGTTATCTGCGGTGCAGAACGTCAGTGTTGTTGATGACAACACAGATTTGGCCAAGCTTGTTTGTATCCCCTGGTGAAGCTTTTAATGAATGCAGACACGTGTATGTGAGTCCTGAGCTGAACTTTGTTGATAGCGTGCATGTGTGTGATCGTGCTTTCTTCTGAAACCAACTCTGTATTTAGTGTTTTCCTGTTACTCAGTCATGGTGACTGACATTGGGGAAATGCATTAGTGCAGCGGTATGAGCTGTTACAGTTACCCCGCCTAGAGGCTGCAGCCGTGTAGTGTCTACCACAAGTTAGAGGAAGGAAATGCTTACACACACGCACACTGTAACACACACACTTGCAGCACACACTCTGAGAGAGAGATCCTTTTAAGGGAAAGACCCTGCTCTCGCCTGAGTGCTGAGTGGAGCAGAGGCAAGTCTTTCAAATGTACGGGGGCCTAGGAGTCTCACTAGATTGTCTGCTTCTAAATAAAGTCCATGAGATCTGTTCAGAGTTCAAATCATTCTTGATGTCCTGTGTTTGTTTACTGCTTTATTGACTGGTTTTTAGGGGCTGGTAGTGTCCCCCTGTGATATTAATCTTCAGCTGTGTGACTGTTTTTATTTCTGTTTCCCAACAATGTGTCACAAAGTTCCCAAAGTAACTCTGTCAAGGAACTGGAGCTCTGTTCACATTTGTGTTGAACATTTATAGATGTGATGTGTGTGAGTTGGACTAAGTCTGCTGCTATCTAACTTCTCCATTTTTAATTTTCTCTCTCTCTGTTTTTATTTGCCCCCCCCCCCCCCCCCCCCCCCCCTTACCATCCCAAGGCCGAGGCCAGGCTGGCAGCAAAGAGGGCAGCCAGGGCAGAGGCCAGAGAGATCCGTATGAAGGAGCTGGAGCGACAACAGAAAGAGGTATACAAGTCAAAATACCCCATGGCATGTGACACACGATATGGCATAATACAAAACTTCATGTTAGGACAGATATGCAAGATTTTACATCCGTAAGAGTTTAATATTTCATGCTGAATCTAAACAGCGGAGTACTGATGGAGTTAAACAAGTATTTCTGCTGTCTGCCAAATGGCTAACACTGTTCTGAAAAACAAAAAGGATTTAAGCAGACTTGTTGTTACTAGACACTTGGTTTTGTTTGGACCAAAAGCATTTCCGGTCAGCTCTGCTTTCTGCTCTTAAGCTGACTCTTTGATCCTGTGGGTCAGAGGAACTGTGACTGCAGCACATAGGAGCACTGCTGTTGAGATCCAAGCAATCCTTGCCGTTCATAGAAAGAACATTCCTGTGGATTTCATTTGGATTGATGTAAAATTTAGTTTAGACACTGACTTTTGATTGACTTTTTTAAAATTCCTTCATTAAAAAACCTCCAACAACTATAGATGATGTTGTTCAACACATTGAATTTATGAGTTGATTCGAACCATAGACTGTTACCATATAATTAAGATGGACGTAACAAGCAGGAAGTCACTCATTAATTTTTGGGCTCCCATTCTGTAGCCTCTAGCTGAGCATGTTAGCAATCTTGGCCTTTTGAAACCAGATAAGGGCGGGATCTAAGGAGTCAACCCCTGCTGGACATGTTAAAGAATCCAGCTTTAAGGCTTTCGGAAAGGGAAATTACATCTATTATTTATGTACTAAAACAGTGCCCCCACCTATACACAAACATGTCGTAACAAACTAATTCCTTAGTTACAAGGTTTCTAGGTTGGCTAAATATCCAACAGCTGATACTGAGGTTAAATAACCATAGCAAATGAGGAAGTCCTCCAAAGTTCTCACTAATTACTCTTTCAACAAAACCTTTTAAAGTTAATCTGAGCCCAGGCTGATACAGATATTGACACGTGGAAAGTTTTTAAGTAACATAAAATTAGAGCTTTTTCTTCAGACACCATGGAGCACATTTCCTGTTAATTAACCGTCACATGTAAAGGGCGTCTTCCAAAACAATCACAACAGTAATTTGCATTAGCTGTTATAAACTGTACACGTTTGAAAGGTCAGAAAGTCTAACCTGCAAAGTTGTTTGTTATTGCATTTATATTTTTGTGGCTTTGTCTCTTTGGGTAGCTAAATACAGTACATAGTATAACACTGACATAACTTATTCCAGATATTAGAAGGCCCTTAATGTGATGCACTACCTTCCTGGGAAGTAAGCAGTGAATTGAATCTTTGTTTTTTTTTTTGTTTTTTTTTTATTCAACATGTCCATTTTTACCAATGTGTTGTGGAAAACTTGTACATCTCTCGCAAAAAGAGCAAAGAACCCCATAAATCTCTGTACTGGACCCTCGGCAGCTCCAGTGTCGGTGCTGCCGTCCGTGCTGTGTTCTGAGTTGTGTTGAATCAGGTGCAGCGCTGAAAGGTGTTTGGATGTGAGCTCAGTGCTGTTACATGAGTTTTTCTTTCTTTGGTTGAGCACCTCTGATCTGAACCACGGGGAGTCTCGCTTTTCCGAGCTCACTATTATTAGTCAGTAGTAATCCTGAACACATAAACAGACTACAGACTGCCTAGCACCTGTGGAAACTCAACTCAAAAGTTGCTCAGTTTCTGTGTGAAGGGATTTTTTTATTTGTTTGTTTTAAAAAAGCAGAAGAATAAATGACAGTGAAATAATTGTCTGCTGTGGCAGACGTCAGTCACAGTTTCTGTACTGTTGAAGCATATTTCTGGAAATTCAGTCGATAAACTTTATTTCCTGTGCTGCTTGAGCACACGGACATGGAATCTCTGGGGGTGTTCTGGCTGTCTCGCACTGTGACGTTAGCAGACACCCCTTTGGATTCTGTGGGTTTCAGGCTGGAGCCACAGATGCTGTATCAGATTGAGATGTGGGGAGGTTGAAAGCTTCTTAGCTACTTTGCTACGTCCCTCGAGCAGTTTTTGTGGGTGCATCGTACTGCAGATGGAGGCTGCTGCCATCAACTCCTGCAGTCACTGAGTGCTGTGTTTGCTCCAAAACAATAAGTGCCTTCATAATTTCAAGTGACTGTCAACATTAAATTTTGTGTGACCAGAGTTTACTGTGATTTTAGTAGACAACATGCATGTGCTTCCGCAGCTTCAGCAACCACCACATTAAAAGAAAAATTCCATAAACCTTTTAGGCAATCAGACACAGAGCAAAATGAGTGCCAGTTTAGCTCACTGGTTGAGCAGGCACCCATACATGCCTTATGGCCTGGGTTACTGTGAAGCCCCCCCTTGTGCAACCCAAACACCTTTGACCCCTCAGGGTATAAACACAGAACCTCATAACCACAACATTAGCAGCAGATCCTTCAGTTTCATTCATGTCACAGACACTTGGATACCAATCATCACCGTGGGCATTTTTGGTCACCGAACCATTCCTAGGCTGTGTTTTCAGTGTGGCTGAGGGTGTTATTACACTGTAGGAGACACTCAATGGCACAGACTGGTGGCCTCAGTAATGGTTAGGTGGGACAGCGTCCATATTAATACCAGGTCACTGCATTATACTGAGACAGTCTGATGTATGTTATTCACAGAAATTAGTATTTTACATCAAGCTGAACCTTTCATTCCTCGTCAATATGGAATGCCTATTTTTAAAAGATAGATTTTTAAGATTATTAGTAATTATAATATTAATTTATTGTTATTTCACCAATCAAAACACAGGTGTCAAGCCTGAACAATAATCTTCTGCATGTACACACACACACACACAGGTCACATATGCCAGATTAATGGTCACTAGCAAGCTGAGTGTGTGCGTGTGTGTTTGTGTGTCCTTTAAACCTTTTAGCCGAGTTTTAAAGTAGCTTAGCAGGTTGTGCTCTGTGGTCCAGCCCGCAGTGGAGCAGTCGTTGTTGTTATTGTTGTTGCTGCCGTATCGTGGATGGCAGCAATGGGTTGCTGTGCTCTCGGCCACCTTCTGGATTTTTGGATGTTTCCTCATACGCTGAAGACAGAAGTTAGGAGTGGATTATTAGCAGAAGCTTTGCAGCATTAAACGCGAGGGGAAATTCAAACCTTTGTTGCTCCAAGTGCTCTGAGCTCAAATCTCAGCGTTCTGTCATACCATCAGCCTGCCTTCGTGACTGGTCATGGTGTTACCTGGTGACCGCTGAGGGATGCGACCTTTCCTGGTTTCCTGAGGGCAGCAGGACGGCCGGGCGGCGGCTTACCGGAGGGGGGCTGAGGGCTGCCCTCACCAGGCGCCCAAAAACCCCTCCAATTAAGAAGGTGCGCTCGGTGAGTCAAAGGGGACCGGTGCTAGCATGTAGGCTGATTGTGTAACTCGGTTGATGAATGGGATTATGACGGTGCCTGGCTCACTTGCTAATAGGCTGTCCAGACACATAATAAGAGATAAGTAAGCAGACGAGATCCCTCCAGTCACTTCCTAATCTGATTAGACTGGACACTGGTCATTTTTGTGCAATATTACGCTCTTTGGAGTTCAACTCTTTCATTTTTAGACACAAATCAAATTCTCTTTAACTAGATTGTAGTATTGTTATTGCTTTGATCTTAAAGCAAGATCAAAGTTCACAAGGTCAGAAGCGTCTGAGGTTCTAATAGAGGAAGTTTCAGGAAGATGTGTGCAGAACATTAGAGCTGTGACTCTGCAACGATATGAATTATAGCGATATTTAAAAATAAATCTGACCTTTATAACTCACTTTCACCTTCTTGAAGTTTAGTATGACTTTCCTGAGTTGACAGCATATCTGTGAGGTTATCGGTGTGGGGACGTGGCTTTCCATTTCAGGTTAATTATGAATTGGGTGAGGGCAAGAGGCCGTTCTCCATTGATCACCTAAAAGTGCTGCTGCTACTACAGCGATGCAGCGGGCAGAGCGGTCATCTGAAAATCGCTTTGTGATGACCAGAACTGCAAAAGTGGCCAATCCATTTATTGGGCAAGTATACAAGGGAGACAGTGGTAGTAAATCTGGATTAAGCACTGGGGTAGAAAGTACATCATTGAGGGTGGGGTGTGTTTTTAGTGTGTCCTGCTGTCAGCAGAGTTTTTGAAACAAACTCAAAAAGGCAGTGTGTAGGGTTGTTTTAAATTTAACAGGTAATGTGTTGGTCTCACTGGTGGAGGAATGTGGGAGATTTTAGGAAATCTGATTCCAGTCTTTCCGTTTTGTCCCGTCACGTTAACATCAGCAAAACACTCAAAGAATGAAGGAAATTGGAGGCTGCAGAGATCTTTATTTTACTTTAAAAGTTTGCCAGCACAGAACATCTCGAATAACAACCACTACCAAAATAAATAAAGCCAAGGTTAATTGTATTTATCGGAATAGTCAAACTATCTTAATTTTCCGTAATTTCCTCAAACATTCCAAATTTCAGATGGCAACACCCACAAGTGACGCAGCACATCGACCACAGGAAACACTAAGAGGGTCTCAGCCTGCCTGGTTTGATTTGATCTCTTTAGTCTGCTTTTGATAAAATAATAACAATAATAAAAAAAATGTAACACTTATCGCAAAGGGTTAGGAGCTCAGGTTCCTGGACCCCAGAGGGTTTTAGGGGTTTTTGTTTGTTTGTTTGTTTGTTTGTTTGTTATGGACATTTTGTACAAGCTGCTGATATATTTTCATTTTTCATCACTCAAAATTACAATGTCTGGGTCTCCACTGTACTGTGTGGTCTCAAGAGCTCTGCTGATGATGTCCAAGCAAATGTGCAAACAAACAATGTTGCACTAAGAAAGAATTAACCACCAAATATCTTTTAAAATCTGGAAGGTAATTTCAGGAGGATTGTTTTGTTTTTGGTTGTTTTTTTAACATCATCATCTAAGGCAACCTTCAGCTTCCTGAGGGGAAAAACATCAAGTAGCTTGGAAAAGCAGTGAGCTTCAGCTGCAGCATTTTGGTGACAACGTATAACACACATACTCCTTGTTTTATCTGTGCATATTAAACAAGCAGAGTGTAACTGAAATGGTGATCTTTCATCTGGTTCACCGTTTCCCTTTTGTTTCTTTTCTTTATTCTGAGATGAGTCAAGATGCAGCTCAGGGCTGCATCTTTAATTTTACTGCATATGCATTATGTTTCTGTCTACACAAGCATAACGTTTATTGTCCTAGGTGTAATCTACTTAACCTAACAGGAAAGTTTGAGATGTTTTGTAGAGTTATTTTTATTTGGAGAACCACCTTGTGGTTGTGGTTCTGGAAGCCCTCTGTACCAGGATCTCTCGAGGTCACGTGGTTTTCTCTGCTATGTAGCCGTGGTTACACAGACTATGTGAAAGTGACATTGTGGCACTGGCACAGCTTTCCGTCACTGATACCAACGTTACAGGAGCATGGGAAAATGCTGTGAAAGTGTGTCTCACAGGTAGTTAAATCTCGGGTGAACTTGTGTTCTTGGGTCAGTTCCTGCTGTGCAGCAGGGTTCTTCACATGCCCGAGCCTCGTGCTCTTTTTCCTGCATGCTGTTTTGCTTTTTATTTTCCAGTGTTTCAGTTTTTTTCCATCACTTATCTTTTTTTATGTTGATTTAATTAAATCTTTCCTGTTTGTTTTTTCGCTCTTTCTCCTCTGTCGCTGTTCGGTGTTGCTGCTTAGATCTTTCAGGTGCAGAAGGTAGGTTTACTCTTCCTCATTTCTACCTTGCACATTTTTGGATTTAATGTGATCGTCCTCGACGTGTGTTTCAGATCGCACCCTAGAAAAAGATGGAACAAGTTACCTGTTTTATCTTGCCCTTGTTTCTTGCCTCTCCCTAGAAATACTATGGCTTGAACACCAAATTAGATGACCGCGTGGACAACAAATGGGGAGATATTGAACAATGGATGGTAGAGTTAGTGTGCTGTGATAACAACACTAACAGATCTGCATGTATTTTGACTTTTCCATGTGCCCAGTCTATATTTGAATTCTCAGTCATTCCTGTTGAGCCTTTAAAAAAAAAAAAAAAAAAAAAAAAAAAGATTATGAGGAATCAAAGCTTGAACATTAATGATAATCCACTTATTAAAAAAGCAGGGTGACCATCTGGCTTTGAATCAGCATGACCATCTGCCCCGGTGGTGTGAGACTGCATGGGATTTACTGCGTTGAATTCACTTACTCAGTATGACTGTGCAGATTATTCAAAGGGTTTGGCACAGCAATCATACTCTGTGTGTAGGAGTAACTGTTTGACTAATTGTGATGTGTAATTTTAGGTGGTAATGAGAATTTATGCAACTGTTTATTGTCAGCAGTATCATAATGTTTCAGTTTGAACAGTGTTGGCATGTGGTGAAAATTGCATGAGTGTCAGCTGGATTACTGTTTGACAGCTGTGGATTTAAAGTGTGCATGGATGAGCCTCTGTGAGCTTCCTGTTACCCAGCTTGTGTCACTGTGTCAGTGGCCATGTTTACATGTGTCAAATTAGAGCTTCACTGTTTACATTGACCCTAACTGAGGTGATCTGATCCTAATGTGCGTTTGCATCATGCGTCAAGCATTTAAACAGAATCATTTTGGAATTGTCCAACTTTCTGGGAATAGTAGAAATGATAGTTGTGATTGCTGTAAACAAACACCGCTGTCTGGATTTCTCCTTTTTTATCGTCACCTTGCTGCATCGTATGGGTTTCAGTTTCTCCCCTCTCTCACATTTGTCACTTTTTGAATGCACCTACATTATGTTCAC
Source organism: Neolamprologus multifasciatus (assembly GCF_963576455.1). Taxonomy (NCBI): domain Eukaryota; kingdom Metazoa; phylum Chordata; class Actinopteri; order Cichliformes; family Cichlidae; genus Neolamprologus; species Neolamprologus multifasciatus. Next base: position 28,441,447 of record NC_140454.1, read on the forward strand.
TAAATGGTAACAGACATGCAATAAGGATAATTTCACTTTGAACATCGGAAGTAGGGGAGTTTCTGGCAAAGAATTTCTTAGTCGACTAAACAAGAAAAAGAAATTAGTCTAAAACTAAAAGACTCGAGATATCAAATTAAATTTGAGGATTGTTTAATGGTCAATGTCAAAAACTGTCTAAACAACGGCCATTGAAACTATTAATTAATCTGTTCAATACTGAATCTTACTTTAAACTCTGCTTAATCGGGTGGCACCTTGCATTATGTGCATTATGAACATTGCATGTTATGCTCCACACAATGAAGAAGTTTAAAAAAACCCACTTAAAATAAATATTTTATGATATTAAATATGATGTGAAAATGTTTTACTAAAAAGATGTTCATATATTACTAAAATAGGACAAATTAATGTTTGAAAAAACTACTAAAGAATACATTGTGATTGAAAAGAATAATAGTAACACAAAGATCAGGTTCTAAATGAACAGACTTGCATTTTTCTACAACTATGTCGAGGCTGCAGCTCTATATAGTAGCAAATGGCTGTAGAAATGTAAACAATTAGCAATTAGCAACAATTACTGGACTAGTCGACTTATCGAGAACATTCCTGACTGGAAAAAGTGTTTACATGCACACCTCTCTGATTAAGGATTGGTGTAACCTACCTGTATCTAGGTAGGTTAAGCTACAAAGGTGTGTGATTGGGTCAAAATCTTCCAGTTGGTGTGTTTAGGTGAAGCATTTCTATTCCAGTCAGGTTTTTTAACTGGTTATTTGTGTCCTTGTAAACATGGCTGTTGTCTTGGTATAAAATATGCATCGTTTGCATTGTACCAATAGATTCAGGTAATAAAGATGATGGAATTTGGATAGTTTTTAATCACATCTGAACCCAAATATTGTGATTTGTTTACTAGAATAAAGAGAGTTTGTTTTAATTACTTTTTTATTTATTTGGCATAATATCTAAATTCCAGAGAAAAAGGAAGGCACTATCTTGTGGTGCTGTTCAGCCCTGAGGAAGAACCACTTAAGCTGACCATTCCCAATGCACATTTTTTCTTTGTAGACTCCAAATTGAGCAAATAAAAACATAAAGAAATCTGCTCAAATAATCAGCAATGGACTAACAGATATGTTCTAATCCACATCTTAACGCAGTTAAAAGGTGAAAACAGCAGTGCAGTTAAATCTAATTTATCACCTGGCAAATACAAATTGCATGACAGATTCCCTTTGCTTTAAATTAACTATCAGTTCTTTAGCAAGTACGCAAAATGTATTTATATAGCACTTTTCACAGATAAAAAATAAAATAAAACACAAGAAATAAAAATATAACATAACAATGTAAAGCAACACAGTAAATGACTTTGATCTCTTTGTGGCGTTTAAATGTTTATCTGTCCTGGACTCTTAATCTGGACTCTTCAAAAGACATTTAAACGCTCAAATGACACTTTCCTCTTTCGTCGTCTATCCTGTTGATGTTTGACATCTCTCTCCTACCTTTCTACCCCCTCCTTCCCTTCTCTCCTCCATCTTCACCCCTCCCCTCCCTTATTCAGGAAGACAGTGAGAGGTACTCACGTCCTTCACGGATTCACATGGTTTGTAGTCCTCTCTCTGTTTCCACCTCTTCATGCTTTAACTCTGTAATCTATTGTCTTTTACCATGAAAATGTCAGTGCCGGACGAACACAGCATAGAGTAACTAAATTAGAAGTTATATGTGGCTTTGTGTTGGTCGATCCAGCAGCATGTTTTCATGACACTTGAAACAGGCTCATACTTTAGGCAGCTCTCTGTTTTTATTCATCTGAGTAGAGCGCTGAAGGAAGCAGTGGTGAAGTTTAGATGAGGTTTGTTTCTGTCTTTAGGGTCACACCGAAAGCTGACTTGGAACCATGTGTGTTTGCAGCGCGAGGCCTCCTGTCAGAATCTCATGTTTGGAGTCTTTGCAGATGTAAGCCATTGCATTCTCCGAACCCTAACCATTCATTTCACTCTCTCGCCCTCTCACGCAGCTCTCAGACGACGATGAGCGGATGTCAGTGGGAAGCCGAGGCAGCGCCAGGGTCAGTATCACAAACAGCTCATGTAATTTAAAAAAAAAAATCCAAAGCCTCCTTCATTCTTCTCCTATCAGTTATTCTCTTTGCATTTTCATTCATAAAAACCAACCCTCTCCTCTGGAGACAGTGTCAGTGCTGGATAACGTAGCAAGCTGGTGTTAGTGTGACATGATGATGTTGTGTATTTTTGCACAGTCGGATCTTGATGCAGTTGGAGCTTATGGTGGAGGGGTAAGAGCTGACAGTGTCTGAACACGCGATGGATGAATTTGAACTGCTTTTCCCGGAAATTTGTTGTGAATTGTTTGCTTTGACTAACAGTTGGTTTGCGAGTTCCTGCAGTTACTCAAATAATAGTAATACAAAGCATGTTTATGTGCCAGACATAGGTCATTATTGTCTATTCTCATTATCCATCTGCCTATTTCTTTACTTTAAGATCAGATGTTTGAGTAAACCTGTGCACGATGTTGGACATGATGCATAAACCCTTTTAAAAAGATGTAACATCGAGGGCGTTGTAGGCCTCCTCTACGCCAAGCAGCTGGAGCTGAAGCTTGTTAAGCCTCTAAGCCTTGTAAAACTGCCAAAATATTTAAACTCCACGGCAATTCCCTGGAAGGCTTTTTAGCATTATCAATCACTAACCTCCCAAAGCAATTTCCAGAGTTGCTCATTGAGTTCTTGTTTGTGCTGTTGTAAAGGAACTTTGATTACCTTGGAATCCGTTGAGGAGCCATCCTTCTCCAACCAAAACAAACTCTGCACTATTTTAGGCTGTAGTGCAGCTTGTTCCTGTGCTTTGTGATTGTGGAAAAATTCTTCTTACTAATCATTCTGCCGGACATGTGAGATCCCGGATATTTGGCTCAGTCATTTTATTGGCTGAATCAGTTTCTTATTGTGCCACTAATCGCTGTGTGTTCAGTGTGGAGAGTCATTTGTGCATGAACATTCGGTAGGCAGCTCGGTTTGCTTCTGCACTCTCAAACCTGTCGTCAAACGGCTCTGTTTTATACTTCTCTGCTCTGCTTCTCTTCACTCTCAAGGGCTCCTCCTCACATAAGAAGTCAAAGAAAAAGAAGAAACATAAGCACAAAGACAGAGATGTATGTAAAAGCTCAAACTGCTGCACACATGGCACAAACAGAGTTGGTATCTGTGTGTTTCATTCTGGTTCTTGATTCACAGAGAAACGGCTGTGATGACGAATACAGCGTCATATCTGACAGGGTCAGTAGCTGTGTGTCAAACTGATTGTAGCATTCAAGCTGATGATGATGAAAAAAAGGTTTATGCAGCATCTGCTCACAGCTCTCCTCTTTCTGTCAGAGCTCAAGACTCAGTGATGAAAGCAGAGTGTCTCGCTCCAGGCTAGACCTCACGGTGCGTGCTGTCCACCTCTGATCCATGCCGCCAAACAGCCTTACGCTGGAACAATATGAGAGATCTGCTTTTGCTTTTGGCTTGATGAGCCAGCTTCACCTGCCGTGTGTTAAAACTTGTTTGTGGACAAAAAACTGCAGTCAGAAAGAGAAAAACATTTAAATTTGTCTGATCTACATGTGCGCCACGGGACCATTTCCAGTGCTGTGGCAGGTTGTAGATTAGAAATTGTCCAAATTTAACCTCATTTACATGTGTTTGAGTGTCAAACTGACCTGACCCTCATGTCACTGCTGTGGGAGGACTGATCAAGACCCAGAGGCATTGCAACATGAGCACAACTGCAAGCATACCAGTGTTTTGTTCAGACCAGCACAGCTTTCACTCACAATCCACCCTTCACTTCAGATTTGTCTTTTCCCAGCTTGGTGAAAATCAACTTAAATGGGGTTGCTTTTTGGACATCCTCAAAAAATGAAAGCTTCATACAGGTGGTTAGAAAAGGGCTTACAGAAACAAAGCAGCTGCTCAATGGAAAAGGTGAATTTTTTTAGTAACACCTTGTAAATAGAATCACTTCTAATATTACTTCTAATAACTTTATTTGTCTTTGAAAACTCCTTTGAAGATTACTGTTAGTGGTCAACTATTACAGAAAGGTAGGCAGTAACAAGCCTAAGATAAAAACCTGAACTAAAACATGACAAACAGGGTGTAACATTTGTGAAACCAACACTGAAATTGTCATTTGGATGTCCCGTGTGGAGCTGCTGATCTTGAGCGTGAAGATTGTTCGGACAGTGAGTTAACCGGAAGAGCGTTCAAATAATGGAAGTTATTTTTTTGTTCACGATTGAATGATTAGACCAGTAACAATAAGATTTACTTCCACATTTTTTTTGTTAATCATCCCCCTGAAAAATAACAAAACACAAATTAGGAGCTCTTATGACTTTAATTAAAAAGCTGAAATATAAACACTATTATACTGTACTGTCTCATTTTTGTGTCTGTTTGGCCACATTTGTATGGGACATGTTAGCTTTCCTTTAAACATAACAGTTATTTGCTTTACTTTGAACACTGCATGCGTTGGTGATGATGTGAGTTCAGATTTTGCTGGACGGTGTTTAATGGTATCAACTCTGTCTCCCGCTTCTCAGAGCTCCAGACTGAGCGATGACAGCCGGCTGTCTCGTGTCTCCCGATCAGACCTGCAGCTGGTGCGTGGCTCTGCACGCCGTCCACTTGCTGTCCAAAGTTATGACTAATAACCAAAGTAGCTGCTGACGGTTTAGTCTGTTTATTTTAACTGAAATATTTGTGTAGTGTGTGGTCTAACAAGTTCTAGTACTTGCTGGTGCATGGTTAGATGTTACTGAACTTGCTGATGTGGTGTTGAAGCCTGGGCAGCTGTCTGCCTTTGAATTTAAAAGAAGCTTCAAACACGACTGTGACATTTTTCCTGCAAAGAGTGGTTATACTGTGCAAAACTCTTGAGTCATCCTTCTTGTTTGTGTTTCATGTTTCTTGGAAAATAGGTGCAGAAATCGATAATCTACAATTTATAAAGTAAAAACAGCCTGTTTGACTTTCAACAAGCTTGAAAGTCAGTATTTGGTGTAACCACTTTTATTCTTCAACACAGCCTGAACTCCTGTCCAGGTTTCTTCTAATTTCTTTGAGTAGTCCGCAGGAATAGTTCTCCAGGCTTCTTGAAGGGCATTCAAAGCTCTTCTTTGGATGTTTCAGCCTTTGTGTTCTGGTCTCTGTCAAGGTGATCCCCTACTGCTTCAATAATGTTGAGGTCCGGGCTCTCAGGAGACCAATCCATCACTGATAGTGCCTCCACTATGTGTTTTTCTATTCAGGTATGCTTTTACTGCATTGGCAGTGTGTTTGGGATCATTGTTGTACTGAAAAATGAAGCTGTTACCAGTCAGAGATTTTCCAGATAGTGTTATAGGATGGATCAAAATCTGTTTAATGTTAAATTTGGATTCATCATTTGATTACAGATCATCAGCCTTTTCTCACTGTTTCTCTTCATTAAGAAAGGCTTTTTGAGAGCCACTGAGACATTTTCTGATGAGGCTTCACTGAACATAATGTGTTTTTGTGACAGGCTGATAGGAGTGCCTAAATATACAATTTAAAATTGGCTCTTTGCTAAGTTGTCTGTTATATGTAGACACACAACTGCTTCATCTGTTGAGTTAGGTGTCTTTTTAATGCTTTCTTTCTTTTCTTTTTTTTAATGGACAATAATAGGTCAGTCATTAATGGCTTAACGAACAAAAAATAATTTCATTTGAAAATGTACAGGCACAAGGACTGGACTGAAAATGAAAGGAAAAAAGCAGCCAATAACTTCTGAAAAGAGAAGATTATCAGAAAACATGGAGAACTTTAAAAATATAAGAATGTCTGGTTCTTCGAAAATATGAAGAAGGCTCAAGACTTTTGCACAGTACCGTAGTTTACAATGGTACCAAAGTGAAGTCAGGAAGGAATACCCTTAATTGTGTGTGTGTGTGTGTGTGTGTGTGTGTGTGTGTGTGTGTGTGTGTACTGCTGCACTCTTTTAAATGCTGCTTCAACAAACAGCTGTGTGACCTTCTGAACCTCCTATCAGTTTTTCTCTCGTCTCCCTGTTATCTCTGCTCATCACTCTCGCTCTCCTCATTTCAGGCCTCTTACGCTTCTTCTGACTTGTACAGACTCAATGGTCTGTCCTCTTCCAGAAACCCAGGCTCAGCTTTCAATGGTTACCAGGTCTGTATGCAGACAAAAGCCAGACCATCAGAAAGACACATGCACTTACCCCCAAAACAGTTTTCTGCTGCTTCATGATCACGGGTGGGGCAGCAGGACAGCAGAGCTTAAAGTTAAATGTTTATTCATTTGTTTCTCATACAAGCATCATTGTTCCTTCCTTCTTCATCCCTTCTTGCAGTTCTACAGGTCACTCAGTCAGTACAGCCAGGAGCTTTATCGTAGGGTTGGTTCATTTCCAGCTCACCTTTTTCACCGCTACACCTCCCACTCACCTTTGACCTGCACTTCTCCACACTAGCATGAGCAACTGCATCTGAGTTTGTTGATCTCAAGAGCAAAATGTTTCAGTTAAAGGCTTCCTCACAGAGCACAGTTTGAATCAGGCACTGAAGGCAGCGGTCACTTTTTTTTAATCCACTGAGCAAAATATAGAAATATAGAAACCTTACAGTCTGCTCACACTGCTGAGGTGTGACCCTGAGCTGACCGTGTGTGTGTGTGTGTGTGTGTGTGTGTGATGTCCAGAGCTCCTTATATGAAGACAGTCTGTGCAGTGGGTCGCGGCGAGTCATCAGCGCCAGCTCTCATGTAAGATGTTGCTGGAATTGTGGCGTTATTTGGTGTGTGGTGTGGTTCAGTTTGATGTGTGTTTGAATTAACTTGCATGTGCCAATATGGTCTGGATAGATGTTTCTAATGGTTACCTGAAAGGAGAGTGAAGCCGGGTGAGCCAGTGGATGTAAATCATCTACAGTCGCAATTTGGCAAATGATCTGCTTTTTAAAAGGATTTGTGTGCATGGGTATCATCTTCTTGTTTATGGGCAGTAGTAATTAATATGAACTCACACACACAACATGCATTTATATTTTTTTATAGAGCAGCGCACAACTCAGATCTTAACAACAAACTGGACACAGACAAGAGTAGGAGGTACAAACAAGTGCAGTGAAGCAGCATTAACAACAAATTTTGATTTAGTTCTAGAGATTTTTGACTAAAACATCGTTTAGTTTAGTCATCATTTAGGATGTACGTTTTTTCTGCTGCATAAGAGATGTTGAATATGGTAAAGCTTGAATCCTGACGTATAAAAGAAGGGTAGATTGCATGTTATGTACTAAAGGCACCATGCGAGTGTGTGCATTGTAGTTGGTGACAGAAACGTGACGACGTTTTCTCTCTGCAGCCTGTAGAGTACACTAGTTATCGCAGCTCCGGCTCCAGAACCTCCAGCAGGGCCGGGTCAGCCCGTACCAGCCCAGTGGTGAGCCTCTCCTCCCCAGACACGCTTATCCTCATCCTGGAGTTTGAAATGATTTAGGCTGCATGCCATGTGGACATAACATTAAATGACAAGATGCTTTCATTAACCCGTCGTGTATTTAGACTGAAACATTTAGCTCATGATTCACTGTTTGGAGGATTTGTTCACTCAAAGTGTGTTCAGACACCTTACAATCCTTACTCCTCCCGTTTCCATCAGCTCCACTCCGTGTGCGAGGTGGTGTACTTGCAGTCAAAGTGAGCAGGGAAAGTGGAAAATAGCTCAACCATAAATAAGAGCAGTTTGCAGTAATGACTCCTACAGGGAGCTAAAATCAGATTTTAAAAAAATATTGTTTATTTAAAACACTTCATGTCATTTATCTTGGGCATGTTGATATTTTATTTTTGGCCGGTGTTTGCCAAAGTTGGGAAAGAAGTTTCTACCAGCTCTGCAGCACAGATGTGACCCACAGACCATTTTTGGGTGTCGATGGCATAAAGAAGATCCAGAGTCTGTGGGAAAATCTCGTGGCACAGTGTCAGATGATTTTCAGATATTTCTAACTCTCCTAGCACTTAAACTATGTTGAGTATTTGATCTGAATGCATCACAGTTAACACTGTCTGCAGATCTCTCCAGCATGAAAACATACCAATGCTCCGTATTTAGAGTATAAACAGAAAATCACTCCTGGTGAACTTGTGGAGCGTCACTGCTAAATACATACCATCAAGTTTATCAGTAATGTGGAGATGAACTCCCTGCAGGTCACAAAGCATAATCCCTTTCATGCCTGAAGTGTGGGCTTGGTCCAGAGTGTGTGATCATCAGAGCGGTCGAGTGAGCTTTGGATCAGCTGCAGAGCAGTTCCTGACTGGAACCATCTGTCACCAGCTTGCAGCTGCACAGAGTACTTTAAGTGAAGGATTTTAGTGACAGAAACAGTCCCACAAATGTTCCTCTTTTAAATTAGTGCCATCTAACTTATCACACACATCTTTATGTGGCAATGTGCTGCAGAACGTGCAAACTTGTGTAATAACAAGTTTGGTTTTTTGCATTTTTGGACAGCACAGTGATGTCTGTGTTTTTGTTATCGGCCCTTTTTTTCACACATCCAGGTTTTAGAAAATAGGAAATGAAAGTTAAATACACTGATGAATAACCTTTACAGCACTGATGGTGATTATTTGTGGTAATTTTCTTCAGTTTTAGCCCCTGCTGCACTTTTTCAATTAGTACTTTTAAAGTTTTCTGAAGTCTTAACATTCAATGAGTGTTTGGCTTCTTTGTTGTTGTGTTGTGCCCCCTGGTGGCTGTCACAGGACAATTGCAGCTCTGTTGCCAGTTTTTTGAGAAGCAGTAGCAGTGGTCTTCCCAGGGACCTGGACGATGTCACTATTCCCGACTTTCCTGACGTGAGTAGCTTTGCACCCGCAGAAGGCCGAGGCTGTGACATGAGCTGAGTTCCCGCCTGATTTCTTATATGCCGCCTGTTTTTTTTTTTGGGGGGGGGGGGGGGGGTTCCTTTTCCTTTTTAAACTAACTTTGTTTATTATTACTGCAAAGACAGCGATTGCTGTTAACTGGGTTTGTGTGCGAAGTTAATCTGTGTTGAAACTGCAGTTTCTGCGTGTGCTGTTGTTTTTTTTTTAACACAGATCTGCTGTTAGTTTGATATTTTGAGAGAGCTTTGACATCACTCTGATTAATCATTTGCACGCTGATACAGAGATGAATTTGTGCTTGTGAATAGATGGCAGATTCCGGTCCTTGGAAGTTTTTGTATGGTGTGTTGCTTTTTATCAGCAGTTGTGAAGATAAATCAGTGCTGCGGTAGCTGCAGTGACGATTGTGGGACTTCCTTCCTCCCTCAGTTCATCCTCTTGGCCCTGTGGTCTCTCATGTGCCTCTGATTCCTCTGACTGTGTTTATCTTTCTCAACAGGTGGAGGACAGAGATTATCTTGAGAAGGTGAGAAATGCACTTTTTTTTTGACAGTTATGGAGAAGACTGAATGCTATTGTTACAATATGTTTGGATTTATTTTATGTAACAAATTTCTTTTTCGTTGTGTCAGGGATCTCGAGCAGCTTCAGCCTTAACAGCAGCCACGCTCACTTCATTAGGAGGGTCGTCCTCCCGGAGAGGAAGCGGAGAGACGGCTTTAACTGTAGATGCCGAGAGCTCCATACGAGAAATCAAGGTACAGTCCTGTAGACAGACAGCATTGTGTTAATAGCAGGGATGCTTCAAAACAGTAGCTGGACATGTCCCAGTTGTTTATTTATTTTTTATTGATCGCTATTGTTCAAAGATAGTTTGATGAAAAGCAGAAAGACTCATGTCAGAATGAATCGTGTTTTCCTAGCGCAAAAGGCGATGAAATTTTTTAAAAACAACATAAAAAATAGCTTTTTTGCATTAAGCAATAAGCCAAATTTTTAAAACAAAGTTTTTATTTAAACTGTTTATTTAAACAGCCTCTGAAAAACATAACTCAGTTACTAAGTCATAACAACCGGGCTGTTTTGTCAGTTTGTGCCATGTTTTTACCGTTCTCGTTGTCTTTGTGAAGCTGTCCTCTCACGGTGTTAACTGTTCACCAAACTCTCTGCTTCACCTTCACTGCTACTGTCACGCTGTGCTTCTCTGCTCACCTCTGCTGCTGCTGCTGCTGCTGCACTCTTTACCAGGAGATTCACGAACTGAAGGATCAGATTCAGGAAGTGGAAGCCAAGTACACTCAGAACCTAAAAGAAGTCAAGGTATAAACCTGAGAGCCTTCCATACTGTTAACTAACTGGTTTGCCTCCCCTGACTTGAACTGGTTATTGTGGTTTTCTTTTTGCTTTTATGGCACACTGGGTTGAAATCCTTTCCTCTGAGGCTTCTGCTAATACAGATCAATAACTTGTGGAGAGAGTGTTCAATTCTTCCTCAATAAGTAGGAGTGAAAGGACACTAATTAGCAGTCCTTTGATGTGGCTCAAATACGTTGCATGCTAACTGTGACATCTGCACGTGGTCTTTCTTTTGATGTGTGCATGCATGTGTGCTTACTTTCATTTTCACTTACAGAAAGTACATCATTCACACTTTAATCTAAATTCATTAGTGCAGTTTTATTAACACCGTGCTGATTCATCAACCACAATCTCATGGAGTGTGACATAGTAAAATAAAAATACTGTATATATAATGGTGCTAGCTGAACAGCACATGGCGACGGTGGTGAAGAAGAACCGGGTTCAGGGTGTGCCAGCCACCTGCTGTTACCGGTTGGAGGGTGATGAGCTAGCAAATGTGATATTCCTCTATCCTTTGTCAATGTATCAGGATGCACTAGCAGAAGTGGAGGAGAAGTATCGTAAGGCCATGGTGTCGAACGCTCAGCTGGACAATGAGAAAAACAACCTGATGTACCAGGTGGACACGCTCAAAGACTCACTCATGGAGCTGGAGGAGCTGCTAACTGAGTCACGCCGAGAGCACGAGGAGAAAGTCAAGGTACGACAGACTGTCTTTAAAACTGCCATTAATATAAAGTGAAGAAGCACAGTATGTCATTTTTTTAATGTTGGATCATAAAAAATTTATTTATTCAGTACATTAGCGTTTCTTGGCTCGTGTGACATCTCCTGTCAAAGCCAATAAATTCTATTTAGAGTATCAGCTGGCCTCCACAACGTCATAGCCATCTTTACTGAAGATCTCTTTAGTCTGCAAAGAACTACAACATCACAAAATTAAGGATGTCATGGAACAGCAGAAAATCTAGAACCAAAGCCTGCCGCAGTTTGAATGTTTTAGTTTCCCCAAAGCAGACATGTCTGAAAATAGACACAGAGAATCACTGCAAAAAAAGTAGACTGCATATCCAAATAAATATCTACATAGCTTCCACGTCTGGAAAGTGAATCAGTGCAAATCCCAAGTACAGCCACCGGGGCAATGTTCCCTCTAATTTTTCATGTGTCTGAGCGAATGCACAAACTCCCTGAGCGATCCCATGGATCACTGTGAGCAACAGCAGACGTGTGCACTGTGGTCACACCAGCATCGAATCCATCCAAGTTACATGTTTATTAAAATAATCAAATTACAGCATTTACATTTATGTTAGACTACTTTTAATTAACTGCTTTAGCCCACTTACAATGAAAATTAAAACAAATCTTGTTCATGACCTGTGTAGTTTGTTAACACTATTGGAAGTAAAAATAACTCCAATTTTGAAAACACAACTTTTTTTCTTTTTTTTTAATAAAGCTCTGACTTGTATAATGAGTCTGTGGTCTGGGAGAGAGTCCTGTAACTGTCTGTCTGCAAAATACAGCATATAATGACCAATGTTGGGCAATTAATTATATAGTTACTTCTTCAAAAAAGTAACTGAGTGTAAAAACAACAAAGTTTTTTGCAGCTGTTTACCTAAAAATGTAGCCAAGGCGTTTTTTTTAAACAAACATTTCAAAATATATACAGAACAATCAGCTGTTCTGCATCAAATCTGATGCCACACAAATTATTTGTGCCACTCCAAAAAATAATTTCTGTCCACTATGAGATAAAGGAGAACAAGAGCCTGATACCTGCAGGCCTGACAGCAGCAGATGTATCACTCCTGTAACACCTGTAACATTCAGCACAACTAAACGCCATGTTTTGATTGGTCGACATGGTACATTTTTCGACCAATAGGAAAGGGTGGGGGTTTTTGGTTTTGTTTTTGCTCACAGGCGGAGAGTGATTTTGAGCGTTTTCCTTATAAAACACAGTTTTTACTGTTTCTTCCCGCAGTAAATATAAACAACGATAGTATTCAGGAAGAAAAACAAACATTACATATTTTTTTATCATAACTCTGGTTTTACGTGGCCGATCAACACAATTTAAAAACTGGTATAAAGTCCACACTTTTTCCATCAATTGTTCCGTCTGTCCTGCTCACATCTCCAAAGGTTGTACACGTTGTCATTAACGTGGCTTCACTCCTCATCAGGCGCTTTGCTCGCTAAAACACCGGTGTCGGCACATAAGGACGCTGTCATAGCCTGTCAACAACATTGATTAGCTGCGTATATACGCATGTGAATCATGTGATTGGCTAGGCTATGGGATAAGGTGGCATCGTTCTAATCCCATACTGGAGCAGCCAGTCACTTACTGACTAACACTGCAAAACAGAATTGTTAACAATTTACTTTAATTTCAATTCAGGTTAGATTTTTTTTTATGCACAACGCAGATTTTTTCTGCGCAGAGACCGTGCCAGCAGTGCGCAATTGCGCACGCGCGCAGCTTGGAGGGAACATTGCACAGGGGGACATCTGTTATCTAAAGTCTATGTATCAAACAAGGCTCTGACATCCTAACTTCTAATAAGAAGCAGTAGAAAAGTTTCTCCTGGACAACCCAGCATCTAACAAGCTTCATATAACCCTTATGCACCGAGTGTTTTAAAGAGTTTTGAAACAGAAGTGAGGCTGTACAGTCAGACAAGGAAATCATAACTGAGCTTCATTGCTTTTTATTACACCAAAGCAGAGCTGATAAGGTTGCATTAGGACATATGAGACATGTGTATTGTCAGCTCATTAAATCAGTATTGGTATAATACTAAAAAAGTAATAAAGGTGTTGAAATTCCCAAAAGCAGCTGTGCTGTAATGTTTTTGTGCCCTCTGTCAGTTATTTGGCTATTAAACTAAATCTTGCTCCCTACAGGAATACGAGCGAGAGAAGTATGCCCACAGCGTGCTTCAGTTCCAGTTCAATGAAATGAAAGAGACGCTAAAGCAAAGTGAAGAGCTCCTAAATGTGAGTACCCCCCATCACCCACTCACTATGAGTGTGAAGCGTTTTGCAGATTTCCATATTTAAAAAAAAAAAAAAAAGTCTGTCCTGTACTTAGTCACACAGAGAGGCTGCATGTTGGGGTGCTTTTCACAGCTTTTCCTTCTTTTCCCGCACAGTTGATACCTGCTCTGCTTTACTTTCATTCTTTTACACCTTTGCTTTCCTTTTCCTGCTGTTTAGGAGATCCGTCAGCTGCGTTTGAAACAGGAGGGTTTTGTTAGAGAAATAACTGATCTGCAGGAGACGGTGGAGTGGAAGGATAAAAAAATTGGGGTATGGCCAATGAGCCAGCAGTTTTTCATTTAATCATATCCAGCTTACTGACATGAAATCAGTATCTTCTTTGCGTCACCCTGAATGCCTGTTTTCACTTCTTGCACACTTTTAACTTTGTTTTGCACTCTGCAACACTTTTGGGTGGGTGGCTCTGCTCAGGCCTTAGAGCGACAGAAAGAATATACAGATGCAATCCGAATTGAGCGCGATGAGCTCAGAGAAGAAGCCGTGAAGCTGAAAGATATTCTGAAGGTACTCAGTGTGTGGAGAGAAAAAAAACACTGTAAGCTTTAGTTGTTTGGGAATTGCTGTTCTGGTGCTTTCCGATGCTAACAATTTATTCTAACTGTGCAGAAACATGGAATAGTGTTGGGACCTGATCTGAGCATCAATGGGGATGTTGACGTGGCAGAAGCTGATGAGTCCTCCAGTGTAGACCCTGCTTCCCAACCAGCTCAGGAGTCACAGACAACCCCAGCAGAGGGGAACAGCATGCTCGGTAAAACCCACTATGGAATTAAAAACTTCCTTTCTTCTTACTGCATGGCTTGGCGTACAACTGATGCAAGAGTCTCATTCCAAAACAGTAGTAACGATGAAATAGAACATGTTTTTCTACTATTGGAGTTTCCTGTCAGATTTTGGAGTGAACTCTTCAATTCCCAGCTTCATGTGTCATATATCACTTAGACTCTGATTTGCACCGATCTGTTAAGGATAAGCTTGGTGATCCTCTGTATTTTTCTGGTAAAAAGGAAAAACTAGTTCACTAATCGAGCCTTCATCAGTTACTCACTGTCCAGAAGCGTTAGTCCTTAAAAAGACTAAAACCATTAACCATCAATATATATTTTTATAACATAAATTTCCATAAAATAAATTTCCATCGTTGTCCATTAACTATTTAAAACATGTTCATGTACCACACAGTTGTGTCAGAGTGCATGCTCCGTCTGTGGACGCTATAAAAGATGTGCACTGGTTTGACTGGAGCAAATATGAGAAATTTTATTTTAAGTTTAAGTTTGGCCTTTTTTTTTTAATCTTTCACTAAAAAGAGGCATACTTCTTCAGGATACTGGAGCGCTAAGTCATCAGCTAACACTAGAAACTTAGCACAAAACATCACACAGAGGCCTGCTGTTTAGTGCTAAGTTGAATATTAGATGAAGTACTAGAATTTCAGTTATAAAAACTAGAGCACGAGCTTACTTCATAGATGGATTTTAAGACTCAGTAAGCCATATGAGTTTTATTTTTAGTGACCTGAATTAGCTGAGGTAAGCCCTTGCAGCTACAGCCGCATGCGTCTGCATCACCCTGTCGATGAGAGTGGCCACGCCCCTAATAATGCAAACTTTAAGCCTTAATCCAAGTTCAAGTTAGTTAAGAAATTCAGCCTTCATTCAGTTGTTATAAAGGGATAAATTAGTACCAGTCTGTAAACACGTTTCTCTTTTTCTGCAAAGTTTTGCACACTATCAGCTAAAGCGAAGTCAGACTGTAGTGGGAGACAGGCTGACATATTACTGAGAAGCAACTAGAAACATAACGAGAATCACCTCTCTAAGCTTTTCCTTTAAAATATCATCCACTAACAGAGTTGCTTTTTCTATATCATCTTCCATTACTAATGCTTGGCTTTCATGCACCTCAGTCACTTTCACCAGAAACACATAAGTGTTGAATCACGACTAACTTTGTTAATGCGGCTGGTGTTGGTGTGTAAATCCTGATGCATCCTACAGTGAGAGGGTTCTTAAAAGTCAACATCTGGTGTGTGTAGCGAAAATTCAGTTGGAGTATTCCCTTCTTCTTTTCTCTTACATACTCGGGATCAGCAGCCTTATTTTGATTTTCCTGTCTTTCTTCTTCTGCTTCTTTTTTTTTTCTTGTGCTTCCTGGTCATCTTGGCGCTCTGCTTCTCTTTCTGGCCTTTGAATCAGCCAGGTGTTCTGCCTTACCTTGACTTCTGCTGATGCGCTTCCTGATGAAGTGTTGAAAGTCTTGTCTTAAGCCTACACTTTTTTGGCCTTCCATCACCGTATGCTCTTCATGATCTCCCAGGCAACACAGAGGAGACTGAGTTGAGAAGTAGCAGAGAAGAGGAAGAAGTGGGTCCAGAGCAGCAACAAGAAATGCACGAGAAAGCCAAAGAGAATCGTATGAGCTCTGATCTTCTCTGTAATGCTGCTGATGTTTCCACACTGAAAACATCCAGTGAAGAACAGCCTCAAGAAGAACAAGAGACATGCTTACCTGCAGATAAAAACAACACTGGAGAAAATGGTCTCAGTGAGGACTTAAATGCAGAAATCAGTGACTCTCCTGGTACAGAACCCAGTAGCTTTGAGCTGAAAGAGATTGTAACAAGTCCTGATGTTCCAGAAACAGAAATGTCTGAGGAGGCTAATTTAAAAGAGATGAGTAGTCTAAATGTAGTCGAGACAGATGCCAAAAGTGTTAGTGTTGACACCAGTGAGGTGCAAGACAGCAAACAGGAAGCTGTTGAGAAAAGTAGTTTGACAAGTACTGAATTATGTCCTCAACAAAAAGTTGCAGATGTTGCTCCAAAAGAAAATTTAACCGATGAATCCGTTCCAACTGCTTCCAACATTGAAGTTCAACCTGAGCCTGAAAATGCAGAAGAGGCAGAGAACGATGAGGCAGAGGAAATGCCCAGTAAATCTCAGCCTCAGGGTACTCCTGCTTCAGGGAAAAAGAAGAAAAAGAAGAAGAGAGGCAAAAAGAAAGGAGGGGCTCAAGACGACAAGACCAAACAGAAAAATGAAACGGCAAATGAAAAGAAAAAAGACAAAGAACCAGCAGGAAGTAATGGTGGATCTGCTGCAGAACTTACTGTCGATGGCTCTGTCACTCAAACCTTTAAGGAATCAAAGATGGATCGAGTCAAGGAAGAGCAGGACAAGCAAGAAACTGAGGAAGTCAATGCAGTGGAGCTGATCGAATCCAGTAAATGTAAACAAACTGTTTCAAATGAGTGCCATGAAGAAGAAACTTTGGAAACCAACACAGTAGAAGAAGCAGAAATGGTAGTACCTACTCAGGCCATTTGTGAAGCCCAAAAAGAAGTAACAGTGGATCATGTTAAGGATGAACAGAACCAGGAACAAACTTTAGAAACAAAGGCCACAGATACAGTAGAGGCAGAGGAACCTACTCAAAGTTTGTCTCATGCAGAAATTCTCGTGGAAACTGAAACAGACTCCAAAATTGATGATGAAGACCCCAAACTAACTTTAGAAACCAACAAGATCGAAGAAATGGAAGAAGTATCACCTGCTGAAAACCCTTGTCAAACAGAAACTCTCAGCAAAGTAATAGTGGATGATGTTACAGAGGAACAGAATGAGGAAAAAACTTTGGAAATAGAGACTGACAGGGCAGTAGAGACAGAAGAACCCACTGAAAGTTCTTCTCATTTGGAAACCATCAAGGAATCAATAGAAACAGATTCCAAAGAGGGTGATCAAGAGGAGAAACCAACTTTGGAAGTAGAGACATTAGAAGAAGTGGAATCTGTGACCTGTATTGAAAACAGTGAAACTCCCAGTGAAACAATAGCAAATCACGTTACAGAAGAACAGAATGATGAAGAAACTTTGGAAACAGAGACTGTAGAATCAGTAGAGGCACTGAAAAGGGTTGAAACTCTTGAAGAATCCAGAACAGATTCTGAAAAAGATGAACAAGACCACAAGCAAACTTTTGAAAGAGAGAAAGTACCGGAAATGGAAACGGCAGCAAATCCTGATGCAGAGGCCAACATCTGTACAGCCGAACTCAACTCCAACAGTGCAGAGGGAACTGATGGCCTTGACAAAGAGTGTACGTCCAGTGTAGATGATCCTGAAAGGGTCGGTATCTCAACTGATGGTGATGTCATCCATACTGATCAAACAGAAGAGAAAGTAGAGTCTGCTGATGACCGGAAATCTGACAGCACGTCTAACAACACTGAAAACAGCCATGAAATGAGCAGCAACACTGAAAGAGAATCACACGTTGCAACCAATGGTGACATTGCTGCCAATGACTCAGAGTCTGCTTCTGAGAGTAAAGACGACACATTCATCCTGCCACCGTCTGCTGATGACTCCCCTATTGGTGTCAAAGGTTCATCTGACATGGAGCCATCCGAAGTTATAAACTTGGGTACAGATGACCCTCCCACCGACGTTACCAGCGAGGTTCCCGAGGAGTCCGCTGATGGGGAGCCAAGAGCAGAGACTGAACAAGAATGTCCTTCTGCCATTGTCACATCTCTACATCAAGATGGTGATAATTCAGAAAACAAAAATCTGGAAGAACCCAAAGATTTAGTTAATCCAGATGAAAAAAGCAACAGTTGTGATGGTGCATCATCAACAGAAAGCCCTGAAGCCTTAAGCACTGAGACTGTAGTGCAGGACGAAGAACTAAAGGTCAGGGCTGCTGTCGTGTTAGATACACCACAGGCTCCAAAAGAAGCTACTGAAACTGGTTCTTCAGCTGATCTGGAATCGGCTGTCGTGGAAGATCCGCAACATAAAAACGATCAATATGAGGAAGCGTCATCCTTGTCAACTGAGCAACTGCGTGAATCCAACAAAGACCAATCTGAAAATAATAATCAGTTGGAGGATGAAGGGGAAGAGGATGAGGATGAGGAAGATGAAGGGCAGTCTTTTGATTTTGATGACATGGATATGGAAGCAGCTGAAGAATCGACTCGTTCCCAAAATCCAGAGCAGGAAGAAGTTGATGAGGGAGTTGAATTAACAGCAGATGAAACCAACGATGGGCTGTGCCAAAGTAATGCCGAGTCAAATGAAAACAAGCCAGCTGAAGGCAATGATGGAGGCAACCAGGCAGATAAAGACCCAGATATGGTGCCTCAAGAAGACCAGAACTCTGTGGCTCATGAGGAAGCTACCTCAGAAAAGGTGGAAAATGTGTGTGAAGAAGGGAAAAACACACATAAAGAAGAAGCTGGTGAAGAAGACCAGCCAGGCAAAGCTTCAGAGGAAGTCTCGAGCACTGGAGCGCTGGGAGCTGTTGCAGAGAACATTAACCAGACCGTGTCTTCATCAGTAGAGGCAGGGATAGATGTGGTCAAGAATGCATTGCAGGGTGAAGATGCGGATTTACCAAATAGTGCAGACCAAGCGGGCAGCAATAAAGGGGCAGCACAGTCAGGGAAGGAGTCAAAGAAGAGTGGAAAGAAAGGCAAAGGAAAGGGCAAAGAGGAATGTAAGATGTCGTAGTCTACAGATGTGCTTAACATGCCTTTACTATTATTTTACTGATGTTTAGAAAGCGGTTTAAACCTCAAAGCACTTTGATTCTTTCCAAATAAATATTGATGTAAGTTTGTATATTTTCTTAATCTCTTTTCATTGAGCTCATTTGTGCAAACAAACAAAACAATTTGTGGAAAGATGAAATTCTAAACTGTAAGGTAACTGTAGGTTTATACTAGGGCTGGGTATCGTCACTGATTTCTAGAATCGATTCAATCCCGATTCACAGGGTCCCGAATCGATTCGATCCACGATTCGATTTAATTCGATTCGATTTAATTCGATTCGATTCACTTTGATTTGAATCTGGGAAATTTTGACAGTCAGAAATATTATAATTCAGATCAGTACATTTACATATTTTTGTATCTATAAAAAGGAAGCTGACACACCAAGACTTTATCAAAGGTGTAAGCATCACAGCAGAGGCCTTTGTGTCAAAGTAGCTGAGGATAAAACACAGAAAAACATGAAGGTGATTTTCCTGTTCTGGGATTTTATAAAAATTTCTGCAGTAGATCAAAAACGAAAGAAAACCATTAATCAACACATGAACATTACCTCTGAAGTTACAGCGGTTTTATTAGAGACAAGGCTGAGCGTTTTGCATTTTGCATAATTTTAAAAAGTTTAAATTTGTTCAGTATTGAACGGCAGAAATTAGGTTTTATTTTCGGAAGTATATAAAACGAAAAAAAAAAAACGTCGGCTGACAGCGCTGTAAACAACGGTAGACTTGTACGTAACAAGCAAGCGAATAATGCAGAAAACAGTACAGAGAGGGGGGGGGGGGAGAGAGAGAGCGCAAGAGAGCGAGCATGCGAGAGAGAGCTGTGCATCGTGGTCGAAGCAAAACAATAAAAGTCAGAGTTGAATTCATGACTTTGTTTATGTGAAGCCTAGTTTGGATCTTCTTTTGCTGCTGGTTCGGTCAATATTGTTTGGAGAGAGATAAAACTAACAGCTTTAGAATCAGCGCATAAAGGGCGTGAACACAAAGCGCGGACCGCCGACAGATCAGAATCAGTGGGCTGTCGGCTTTCAGCCCCGACTGTGAGAAAGGCAACATCTCACTGATTCTGATCCGCGGTTGGGCTGTGTGTTTAAGTCTTTGTGCAGAATCCATGTTCCTGCTCTCATTTACTGTCTTAGCTGTTTGGTGGTTGTTGAAATTTTGTGAGATTTCACCAGAGATTCTGGCATTTCGGGCAAAATAAATTTATATTAAAAAATCGATTCAGGATTTTAATGAATCGATTGTACGTTATCCAAGCCAGAATCGATTTTAATCGATAAATCGATTATAAAAACCCACCCCTAGTTTATACACATGGGCCATGATGCACTTGATATAACAGGTAACATTTCTTCAGATATTGATGCACATTTATTTTGCTGCTTGTACCATGTCACACATCTCTGATTATATTGCTCTCTAACGGTTCTGCTACAGCATCATTGCATCTTGGTGCAATTTCCGTCATCTACTTATGTCATGAGTCCACAACAAAAATAAATATTAATGGGTAATTGTTATTAAGACTTAAGCTAACAAGCTCAAACATGTTCTGTCCCTAATGTCAGTGTTTAAATGAGTTTAAAGCCATTTTTGCTTTCACGAACTGCACAGAACACGTATGTTAATGTCTGTTTCTTTTTTTATTGCACTAAATGGAAAACAACTTTGAAATGCTAATAAACACCCTGCTGTTACCTGTTTGAAATGTTGCTCTAAATAAATGTTTTTAATGACATTATTTTTAATTAGATATGTTCATTCTTCACATTTACACCTAAATATCATTTTTCTAGCTCATTGTGTGTTGTCATGCAGTGTGACTATAGTCCAGGAAGCTGTGTGCTCTTGCACTGACCCCTCCTCTCCACAGTTTGTGCATGCTAACATCCCCCCTCCCATCCCTCACACACCGCTCCATCACGCCCTCATTGGATGCCTGCTCTGTTGCATGCATCAACCCCAGCCCCCTCCCTATCATCTCTCCGGGTCCTCCCACCCCTGGTATGTGATCTTATTTTCCTTTTTAAGATGGAACAAAGTCGTTGTAATTATTAGACAGTGCAAATATGCTGCGATTCTTTTTTTTTTTTTACCTAAAATATGTGCTTTAATTTCAGAGATTCGCCTGAGGAAACTGGTGGATGAGCGTGAGAAAATGATAGAGCAGGTAAGCAGGTTTATATCATCTACCTGTCAAATCTGTATGAATCTTACTTCTCCAGTTGCACCAGCGCCTCCGGTGACTTGTTTTAAATTCATCGTTTGTTTTGTACTTTTTAAAATTGTTTTTAAAAGATTTGACTGGTGGTGTCTCTATTACAGGTAAAGAAACTAAAAGCCCAGTTGGAACAGAAAACGCAGAAGAACGGCACAGACAGCAGCCCAGACGCTGAAATTATTGAAAATGGAAACGATCCAAACATAATGGAATTACAGAGTAAGTCAAATAAATCAGAAACAGCCTGCTAGTTTTTAAGTTCGTGTCTGTGATTTAAAAAAAATAAATTAAAAAAAAAAAAAAAAAAAAAAAATTAAATCTCTTTTAAAATTCCTTCTAGGAGACTCCAACAGGCAGATCAGCGAGTTGAAGTTCAAACTCGTGAAGTCAGAGCAGGAAGCGACGGCATTAGAACAAAATGTAAGCAGATAAAAATCATTAAATACACTGTGTGTGTTTTATTTTGAAATTTCAGTCACTGCTAATCAGCTAGCTCATTTATCTCTCCCTGCATGCAGGGCAGGTCTGTGTTTAAAGGCCGTCAGTGTCAGATGGCTCTTTGTGATTCTTTTGTTCTCTGGTCAGACCCCAACTCCTTATTCTGCTCTCCATCTAGATGTAGCATTGGATTAACAAATTCTCCACCTGTATGTGGGGTTCCTGTTGGGGAGCTGAAGCTCACCATCTGCAGTTTAAAACTCACTGGAGCTGAACCAGTAAAACAATGAACTAACCAGTCTGACAAACACAAGATGAAATGAGCCGGGGCTTCTGCTTAGCACTAGCTGGATCTTGAAAGTAAAAGTTGAAAGCTTGTGTGTCAAAACATTTCAGACATATTTTAATTGGCTTTTCAAGTACGGAGTGTCAAAGTTTGTAAATTTTCAAAATAAAATGCTCACTTTTAGCACCTTTAAAGACTTAAATGCTGAGCTTTAAATCGTGGACTTTCTTTGTTATGCAGGTGACCAGACTCGAGGGTCAGGTGACGCGCTACAAGTCTGCTGCCGAGAACGCTGAAAAAATTGAGGACGACCTGAAGGCCGAGAAACGGAAACTCCAGAGAGAGGTAGAGTATCGTTTTCTCACCCCAGAATTACAAGGCAAGGCAAGGCAAGTTTATTTGTATAGCACAATTAAACAACAAGGTGATTCAAAGAGCTGGATAATCTAAGAGGCTCTAATTCAAAGGTAATCTGTTTTCTTTCCTCCTGTTCAACCCAACAGCTGCGATCGGCACTAGACAAGATCGAGGAGCTCGAGTCCAACAACAGCCACCTTTCTAAAAGACTGGAGAAGATGAAGTCCAGCCGCGGCATGGCGCAGACTCCATAGCACCAACTGCACGCAGCAGCTTCATCGTGATTTTAACCAAAAACTGGCTTAAAAAGGGAATCATCCTTTCAGCTGCCTAATAGCAACTTTAATAAAACACAAAAAAATCACACAGTTATCCACAGAATAGAGAACACCAACAAGCCATGTGCCATTTCTTTGTTTTCTTTCCGATGAGTGTTTTTCGTAGCATCGTGCTCACACCCAGAAAGTACATAAAGGAACTGAGGGGTGCGCCCGTTCGTGTACTTTCATTGTGACTGTGGCTGAACCAGAACCGGGCCCACAAAATGTTGCGCTTCCTCCCCCAACTCTCTGCTGCTCTTCACTGAGACGTTTCTTCTCCTAACTCAAACGGAGGGAAGAGACATTCAGGACGGTGCACGACGCCGTTAGCCACGGCTCAGACTGTTACCTTCAGCTTCCTGTTGTTGTTTTTTTCTTTTTGCATCCAAAGCCAAACTAGTTTTAAAATGGGGTTAAAGTCTGGGTGTTTGTCAACTATGCAAGATGGTTTTTGTAGCACCTCAAACATGATCTGATCAGTCAGAACATTTTTGGAGTTTTTCACGTAGCCAGCCGTTTACTGAAAGTTTTTGCCCACAGCGTGTATCCGTCTCCTGGGAAATCTCGGAGCTTTTTCCTGCTTCACGTAGTCGGTCACTGGTTGGCTCTTGTGCACTCACATAAACGCTGAGACTTACTGACGAAATGTGACGACAGGGACTCACAAAGCGGTGTTAGCAGGAGATACAGAGCACACTGGGGAGATGCTGCTTCACTGTTTACAGAGCTTTAAACTGTTTGTAAGGAAGCAAAGAACTGTAACCTTCGTGCAATAAAAATTCAAACTGAACTATTTGCTGTTTTTCTATTTAGATGTGCTTTTAATGCACTGGTCGATCACAGGCTTGCCAGGTGATACTGAACGTTGCATCAAAATCTGACTGTACTCTTCCTTGTTAAGTCCATCAGTTTTGACATCTTCAACACCACTGACTGAAATTCAGCTTCACACCATAACAGAGCCTCCACCATGTTTTATATTCCTTCAGAATGGCTCCTTAACAGCGACCTGTCCACTGAGAGCATTTCTGACCAGGCTTCAGTGGAAACTCTGGACTTTCAGCTGATGCATTTATCACGTCCTGTGTCAGGTGTTTGCTGGATTTGTTCCTGTTTTTTTTAAAAAAAACATGATTTTCAAATACTGTTCATCTGCTACATATAGGTCTTTAGGCCTGCCACTTCTTTTGTCAAATTTCTTCAAATTTTTCTATTAACCTGTTGTCTTTAGCATCTTTTGTGACAGGCTGCGAGTAAAAGAGTACCTAAAGATAAAATACAACTTGCTGTTGGCACAATACCAGTTAATTTCTTTAGCTAGGTGCCTAGCATTAATTGTCCTAAATAACAAATAATTTAAGAAATACTGGCCAACACTAGTTCTACCCCTCAGCCTCGTAGGAGATTAATACATCACCTTTTTCTAAAGTTGTGATTTTCAGCAAAACCTTGAGGTTAAGGTCACTTAGATTCAAACTTATCTGAGATTTTTAGTAGCTGCACCTATGGTGTCACTTTGAAGTCCGTACATCATTTGGTTCTCACATTACCGCATTCGCAAACTTGTGTGTCCGCTCGTCTGCCCGGCAGGTTGACAACAATACCTCATCAGCCTTTTACAGCCAAAGGGTAATAATGGAAATGGTCAGGCAGTAGGACTGAAAATGAGTGAAAAAGCAGCCATTGGAGGACCATTGTTCACACCCACTTTAAAAATTTACAAAAAGTCTGACTGCTTAGAAGCAAAATATAAGAGTCTGCTCAAGACTTTTGCACAGTATTTTATCTCTCTTCATGTATCTCCACAAACATGGTCAAGCTGTCAATTGCCATTCAGAAGTGGCCACACCCCTTTCCATTCAGTCTTTAAGCTTTATTAAAGGAATAAACAGGTGAGCTGCATCCATGTTTCCTCTGTGGACTGTCTCATTTTTCAGCTCCAATTTCAATTTTTTGTACACAACACACAGTCAAATTATCAACAGTCGACCTCCACGCTGAGCAAAGCAGTGCTGCTTTACTGGACTCACATGTCTCAGAACTCATCCAGGTTTAGTAAATGGACTGCTGGGTAATGTAGCCTCAGAGTTCTGCTCCGCGTCTATTTTCCCGTTGGAGTACGTCCTCTTCTGAATGCGCTGAATCATGCGCCGCCCGTAGAAGTCCCGATACTCTGCTGGCAGTTCATCCAGAGTGTGAAGCGCCCTCTCCAGGGCCTGAAGTGCTCGCGTTGCAGCCACGGGGTCTTTGTTACCGTACGGATCCTTCTTGTCGTAGCTGTCTGCAGGTAGATGGCGCCAGAAGATATTAACGCCCACTCCAAACTGCAGAGCGAGCGTGTTGTGGAACCACAGAGCTGTGGAAAACAGGGACACTCGGTTCAGTCGTGTTTCATGTTTGGGTGTAGAAGGAATGAAGCACTCCACCTACCGGGGATGAAAAGCAGATCTCCGGGCTCCAGCACGCACTCGTATCTCTTTGCTTTCACAAACTCAGGAAACCGCTTCAGATCGGGGGCATCAATGTCCAAAACCTCTGACTTATCACCTAGTGGGAAACAATGGGAAACACGCTGCTAACCAAGCTCATGCCTGTTAGTGGATAACTTTAACCTGCGTCTTCAAAAGCCAACATTTAGCAACCTGAATGCTAAACCAGTAGGTACTTGTTCTTCTAATGTGTTTGAGAAGATCCTGCAGATATCTCCAAAAACGGGCATCTCATGGCAGAATCATCTGCAAAACCTCTTCATGTGATTTTGGTGCTAACTGTCCCTTTACAAAGAGTGGACACAGTAGATGCGATACTTTTTCAGCATTAAAACTAACAGGAAGTCCTGTTTTTTTTACAGCCACTAACCTGACAGGTAGAGGTGCAAAGCATCCTGGGGGCTGTAGAGGATCACTCTCTTTGTCCCGGTCACCTGAGCCAGCAGGTTGTCCATCACCTAAAGAAACCAAAGTGCAAAAAACCAAGAAGAAGGGACCGTGCATGTTTAGAAAAATACACCGACAGTCCTGCAACAGCTGCCTCTGAAACTCACATCGTAGTGCGTCCACAGCTGCAGACCACAGGAGCTGATGCGGAACACGCTGGAGAAGAACTGCTCAGGTTCAAAGAAGTCAGGTGTGTGAAAGTCCTCCGCCAAGCCCGGGAACTGTTTGCTGAGCTCAGCCGGTTCCTGCAGGAGAGAAGAGAAAGCTCCTGTAGTCAGGACTTGCAATGTATACCCCAAAAAAGTCATCAGGCTCCATTCTTTGTGAGATTGAAAGTCTTCTTTGTACCTTTCGGACGTCCTCCCCAAGCGAACGAAGGTAGTAGCTCTCATCCTGAAACCAAACCCAGCAGTTTCTCATTAAAAGAATACATTTGTGTATTTTATTATGTGCTTTCTGATCCTCACCTCACACAGGAAGAAGTCAGAATGTTTCTTCTCTGATGCTCTTCTCACAAATTCATTAAATGGCAGAGTCCTGTCAACGTGGATCACATGACAGGTGTGGAGATTTACTGCTTTCTGTGTGTTTACATCTATCACTGTGAGGACATTTTGGCTCTTTGTAGCTTTAAAGAGCTGTGTGACACTCAGAGCTGGTTTAATAAAACCAGTTCTTCATTCTTAAAAAGCAATACAAACTTGTGTGTGTGCACGTCAGCTTACTTGTAGGCAAAGTTCTTGTGAAGGAAATCCATCTGGGGCACCGTGGACACATGAATCTTCACCTCCTTGTCTCCTCCTTTTTCTCCAAGATAGTCAACTGTCCACTTCTCCAGGCAGGGACCCAGAGACACACCTCTGAGAACAGCCGGTCGACGCTGCAGGGATAACAAACCCGAGGAGACACTTCACTCCAGTCTTTATCACTGATTTCAAATTAACGTGCCTACGATCCAAAAGTTAAGCAATTTATTTGATCCCCACTGGACAATGGAAGACAACACAGTCCAATAGCAATAAAACGTTTTTTCTGTACCAACATGATGATCCTTTAAAGAGCTAATTGATAAAAATCGGCATATGTCAGCATGGTGTGCAGTGTGTCCTTAAAAAAAATGAATAAAGTGGAGGACAAAAGAAGAAGCAGTTTCAGCGGCAGTTGCAGTATACAGTGTGTCAGGTGGATGAGTTGTACAGGGAGATGGTCACAGGCAGGAATGATTTCCTGTGTCGTTCAGTGGTGCTTTTTGGACTAGACTGAAACGTCATCCAAAGAAGAGCTTTGGATGTCCTTCAAGAAACCTGGAGAACTATTTCTGAAGACAACTTAAAGAAAGCTGCCAAAGAGAGTTCAGGTTGTATTTCAGAATAAAGGTGGTCAGAAAAATGTTAAATTTAAAGCTTGTTAGAATTATACAAACTCTGTTTTTGCCTTATAAAATGTGTTTCCGTGTGTGTGTGTATTTGAATAAATTGCTGTCTCTATTTGCCACGTTCTGGGCAAAATACAAAGAAATTAGGGATGACTGAGACACTGCACAACACTGCATGCATAAAAACTTCCCTGGTAGCAGTGAAGTATTAGTAACAAAGTCCAAGTTGATTATTTTTACTGTGAAAGTTTTTCCGTTGTCTTGGATTGTGTCTGGAAAAGCTTCACACTTTTTCACAACCAAATTAAACCTCAGCCTAAACAATTTGTTAGCTTGAATGCTGAAGATCGGCTCTTTGATTTTAGGAGGGAGAGGAACTGAAATGTACTTTCTCAGGCTTCACATCCCTTCAGAATAAACGTCCTTTTACCTGGATTAGGATATAAATCATTCAAATTATCTCTAGCTGCAGCATTAAAGCAAAATACACGTAAATGAATCGATAATACGGATCCAATACATAATTCATGTGATTCTCCATAAGGAGCACTTTTAGTATTTTAAGAAAATTTTGATGTTATAATTTGTTTATTTTTACTTTTATAGTGTATTTTCTGTGGCAATAAGAAGTGGCTGGATTCTTTTTATAAAGCAGGCTGTGGTGGAGAATTAAAAATGTATGAGTGAGTGTGATGGTGCTCGTGTGAACTGCTGCTGTCACTTTTTCCTGCGGCCCTGCCCTCGTGCAGTGAAGCACATCCGTCTCACCTGTGGATAAATGTTCCTCAGAAACACCTCCCTGTCTACTGCTGCGAAGACCGGCACAGGTATTTTCTCCTGGAGCTCCATTTAACATGATTTAACGTAGAAAGTCTTCAGTCAGTGATTGTAAACACTCACACTGGGTGTTACATTATCAATGTTCCCCATAGAAACGAAAAATAACTGTAAAAGTTGGCTTTAAAAGAAAAGCGGGATAAACTTTAAATTATTCGTAATTGCTAGGCTTATTTTAATGATATTTTTTTTTAAAAACTGCGTCACTGTGTGTTTTATGAATATCTGTTTGCAGGTTTTTAATGCGTGACGTGTTTCTAACCGGAAGATACAAGAGGGTGGACAAGAAAGCTTCGCCCAGAGCAGATATGGGGAAAGACCGTCCACTTCCTGTTAATTCTATTGTACATAAACTAGCTGCGGGTCAGCAGGAGGAGCAGCAGAGGACGCCCTCAGGCTGGTCCTTAATAAATGATCATAAAACAGAAAAAGCCCATGTTTGTTTGTTTGTTTATTTTCACAAATAGAGCATCAATAGTGTGTCTTACCCAAGATAAAAATGACGCTTATGTCCGTTAGCTTTTCTTACGGGAAGCCGATTTGCTCATAAAACGCTAGCATTTTGCTAATACGTGCTGATTGGTCGGTTCTTCCTCAGTAGTTCCAGTTTCCAAGCAATAACTAAATATTAGAAAGGTCGGTAAGCCAAAGGAAAACGTTTACCCCGTTAAACTGACGATGTTGGCTACAAACGTTAGGTGCCTATCTAGCGAGCGCCCCCTATGAAGCCCCGACGTTCAAAGAATGGCAGTTCTTCACTTTATCAGACGCTCTCTGGCTTCAGCAAATCTACGGAAAAAGATGGCGCTGCCCATGTTAAGAGGTTGTTTCAGGTTGCAGTCAACATTTAGCTTCAGTCGCCTGTTTTTAAAAGAGCGTCTCGTCCTGAACCGGCTCGGTAACAGGCGACTACCTCCCTGTTCCCCCGCCGCTGTCGCGGCAGCGGTCCGTCGCTATAGCTCGGACCAGGGAGAGCAGAAGCACCAGAAGGTGGTGGTGGTCGGCATCCCGAACCCCTTCATCTGGTTCCGCACCCGGATTTACTACTTCCTCATCAGGACGTACTTCGACAAAGAGTTCAGTATAGAGGAGTTCACGGAGGGGGCGAAGCAGGTGAGTGGAAGGCTGAGCTGCAGAGCCCAGATTTCCTCCATGCCGTTTGTTAATGTGTTATTAATGATGGTGTGCTGTTTTCTGCAGGCCTTCTCTCATGTTTCCAGGCTGCTGTCACAGTGCCAGTTTGAAGCCTTAGAGGGCCTTGTAGCTAAAGACGTGAGTACGCTAAATACACCTGCATCAGGCACAGATTCACTTGGTAACAGAGGAGAGGACCACAGGAAATGAGAGCATCGGTGGGCTGTTACAGAGCTTAAAGAAAATGTTGCTAAAGTAGCCTAAAAGTTCAAGAGCTTTAACGTTATAATTTATTTAAAGTACCTGCAGTAAATTATGCAGATTCGTTTAATGCACTAAAACAGGAGGAAGAACTGAAGATCGTCATTAGGAGTAACCAGGATTAGAAATGAGTACATCAGAGGGTCAGCTCAGGCTGGGCTGAGATGGTTTGGACATGTGCAGAGGAGGGACAGCGGATATACTGGGCAAAGGATGTTGAATAAAGAATTGTCATGGATGTAGTGAAGGAGGACAAGAGGAGGGTTGGTGTGACAGAGGAGGATGTAGGATATGGGGTGAGGTGGATGCAGATCCATCTATTTGCTGTGGCAACACCGTTTCTGTTTACTGCACAGTGAACTTACCACATCAGACCGCCACAGCCGGTCTGAACCAGCTCTGAAGCTGGGGATGTCCACATTAATAAATCCTGTTAGGGGACTATTAATGTGTGGGAATGTGGAAGTGTCGTCGTTTAGCTCTATGGGATAAAAAAATTGTCTTATGACTTATATGACTTATTTTTTTATTTTGTTCTAACTTATAAACATCGGATGAAGCAGGGCTGGAAGGTAAAATGATCTCGCAAAGGTTGGGCTGCGGCAGGCCCAGAGCAGGGCAATTCAGGAAATTACCACAATCGCCAAAAAATCGCGGCTGTCACTGAAGTGTGAAGGGCTACCAGTCACCCTGCAATCACCCAGGTCTGATTACACTGCAGGAGGTCTGCCTCAACTGAGGGTATCTTGTGATAAAAGGCCGCGGTAAACACAACAGATGACGTGAGATACTGTTGGAAACATACCCGAGTTGTCAGCACCATCACCCTATCAAGTCCTATTAAACAAACAGAGACACTATGGCAAAGTTCACTCTTGTTTCCTCTCTGGACAAATCTGCTTAGTTGTTGTTCTCACTGGTTGGTGAAGTCCTGTTAAAGAGTATCGTGCTGAGGGATTTTTGTTTTCTCTGACTGAGAAAACAAGGATAGTACATCTTCTCTGGGTAGTAAACGGTCGGTCACATGACCATAGGAGCATACCCCCCTCGAACATGACGACCATCACGCTTTATTCATAACTGAGACCGTGAACTCATCTGGAAATTACTGCTGTCACAGAGCGAGGTAACTAATCGCTGTGCAGACTTATTTACAGTCAGACAAGCAGAGCAAACCCCCCCCTACTGGCCATCAAAAGGAATGCAGGTTTAAGGCTTAGCATTGGCTTCATTTTATTACACCTGTCCATCTTTTAGACTGTCTGCCAGTTTGTGTTTTGTGCTTCAGGCTAGAGAGCAGAGTAGCAGAAGGTTTGACAGAATAGAGATCTATGAAGGAAACAGAGCCTGCTAAGTGCTGCTAAAATACTTGAAAGTCAGGTCTAAATCACCTTGATAGACTCCAGAGTAAGACTAACTCCTGAGGTTCAGGGTTTTGCTACTAAATATGCAATAATCTGAACATCTGGCCTTGTTTTAAAAGATAAACTCAGGATTTTAAACTGCTTTTTATTTTTGCTTGTTCTAAATTTCTAAACCATACAGCTGATTGGGAAGCTGGAGGAAAAGTGCAACCTGCTGCCTTCCGACTATAAGAAAGCACTGTCTGCAGAGCCCGATGAGATCATGTACACAACCCCCGGGGATGTGGGAATCTTCTACGATGACAACGGTAAGCATGAAGTGCTACAGACATCCAACCACCAACAACGCACCCCAAAGAAAGAAGCACTGAGAGGCCTTTTAAAGTTTTGATAAGTTGACTCCCCCTCGTGCTTCACAGTGGTTTGATCCAGTCCCAGATCACAGAGAGTTAGACGCTGGAAAAGATGAGAAGCTCGGGTGTGGGGCGGGGGCTTCACGGTCACTTTGCTTCCTCTTTTGGTGTCTTCTATTCCTATCAGCGCTGATGTGGATGTCTTTTCTGACTTGCAGAAAGTCTGCAGACATTAGTATAAATGTTTACGAGGCTGTGATGATGTCACAGTTGGCGTGTGCAGCTGCGAATGCTGCGATTATAAACAAGGTTTAAAACTGGGGTGACGTGTTCCTTCCTTAAGATGAACATGCACGATGTTTGTTTTCACTTGGTACAACAAAGCCTCAGATAGTGTATTAGTCCACAGCTGAAAATAGTCCCCAGCAAACACTCTTGTTGTGGTTGTGGTGGACTGCCGAGTGCAGCGCCATGCTGTTTAAAAAAAGAATTGATTTTTGATGGGGTGTAGGAAGCTTTAAATACAGAAATAGATGTGTATACTTGTTATACACTATATCACCAGTACGTACGTTATAGTGAGCACTCACTCACCCATCCAAATCAGTCACTTCCATGTCCACGGGTGTATAAAATCAAGCGCCTAGAATGGATTCGAGAGGGGGGAGCTCACGATCAATGATCTGAAATGGGTTTCATGGTCGAGCAGCTGTATTTGCTGTATTAGAGCAGGGGAGACTTGTTCTCTGGAGTGATGGATGACACTTCTTCTTCGACACCTACCGCCAAACTCAGACTCATCCATCGGAATGATGGAGGAGTTTGGGTTTGGCGGCTGCCAGGTGACAGTACTTGTCTGACTGCATTGTACCAAGTGTAAAGTTTTGTGGAGGGGGGATTATGGTGTGGGGCTGTTTTTCAGGAGATGACCTCAGCCTTTTAGTTCAAGTGAAATCAACTCTTATTGCTGCAGCATACCAAGATGTTTTTGTCAATTTTATGCTCCCAACTTTGTGGGAAGGCACAGGCATGGCTCCTCCTGTTCCAACATGACTGCGCACAAGTGCAAACAGTGAGGTCTATAAAGACATTGATGAGCAAGTTTGGTGTGGAAGAACTTGACTGGCCTGCACAGAGTCCTGACTTTGAGACTGTGAGCCAGGCTTTCCTGTCCAACAGCAGTATCTGAACTCACATATGTGCTTCTTGGAGAATGTCCAAGCCATGGGCCAACATATTAAACCCTATTGATTAAGAATGGGATGTAACCCAAGTTCATATGTGTGTGAAGGCAGACAGTGAATATTTTTGGCAACATAGTGTATATGTGCAATGAGATTTACCTGTATAAATAAAGGTGGAAATGAACTGTTTACTTTTCCAGGTAGGAAGTTTGTCAGCATCTTGATGCGTTTCTGGTATCTAACGAGCGCGCGCCTTCCCGAAGACTCCATGGAGGGAACTCGTATCTTCCAGATGGCCATTGGAGAAGGAGAACCAGAAACTAAGAGACTGCTTACTGCAATTTATGAGTAAGTATATTTTTTTTAAATATTTCTGTGCATTTTTCAGTTACTCTGATCTTTCCTTTTACCTCTCTGACAGATTCCAGAGGGAGTTTACTAAAGGAGTTCCTCCAGACTGGATCATCACCAGGATAGAGCACTCCAAGCTTTTGGACTGAGGTGGTGTTGAAAGAAAAATAGTCACAGCTCAAGATTATCCACACAGGGGGGAGTGAGACACAGCTCCTCAACGAAAAGGACTAAGTTGGATTTATCCACAATTTACTTAAGCAAAGACACAGGAGCCAATCACAGCCACTCTACTAAATACCACCTTGGACTCCTGGTTTGTTTCATGACGTAGAAATTAGAGATTCAAGCCTGATTTGGCTTGTAACCCCTGCTCTCAAGAGTCGAACACTTTCAGGAAGAAAGTGTTATCTCCCAGTTAACAGTCATGTGATCCCAGATGGGTGGGGTCTTCAGACAGGTTAACAGCAACCAGCTGATTTGAAATGAATACATTGTGATGGTGCTGATGCGATAAATGTCTCCCAGCTCAATTTAACCTGAGTCTGACGAAGTGACTGAAACCACTGAGATTTTTTAAATCTTTTTTCAGTCTTTGATCTGCTGCTGTTTATTCTCATATTTAAAAGCTTAACACATTATGAGATTAAACACTTCATGTGAAATCATTCCTTGAGAGAAAACACTCACTGTTTTTCAGAGAAGACCGACATCTGCTTCTGTAACTGTGGAGCTGCGATCAGGATGTACGTGGCATTTTTTTTGTTTTTGTTTTTTGTCTCTGATTTATTTCCTGACCTTTTGCCTTCAGGGGTTTTTGGAGTATGAACCTGCTGTACATGTGTCTCTGATGGTTGAGGCAGCTTCACGAAGCTGCAGCAGACTCGGTTTTATTAAAGATTTGAGGAATGAAGTGTATGCTGCTCTTGTGCAGTTTATGACATGTTTGTTGTTATACATGATGACAGCATGTTTGTGGATGTTCTAGGTTTTTTAAAAGAAATAAAACTATTGGAGAGGGGTGTTTTGTTTTTGTTTTTTTAAAGGAAAGACTACATTTCCAAAATTACAAAACTGAAACCTTTAAATAAGAAAAATCTAAAGTTTTTCTTAAAAATTTGTGATTTCAATCTCAGAATTAGTAAAACATTTTATTTTTCTAGATTGTTTTCATGTATTTGTTATGATGTATATAGATTTTAATTTAATTGTTGACATATTTTAAATTGTTCAAAAGTATAGCAGAGCTGATACAGTCCACACAGGCCAAGGACACTGTCACTAAAGCAAGCAGGCAAGAATAATTTGTATTGCGTTCACTTTACTGAAAACAAAATAAAACCCTGTATGAGCCACAGTGAATTTATAAAGTACTGCACCTGAAACATTCTCTATACTTTGATTATTGTCGGCATCTATTAGACTGCAGGTGTCAGAGGTTGTGTTTAAATTTTCTTGTTGTTGTTTGCTTTCAGACAGAGGAGCTCTGAGAAACACTTTGTAGCACACATTGAATACTTTATATCTTTGGCTGCTTGACACACTCACGCCATGGTTTTAAACTTGATTATATACAGCAATAACAATATTGTGGCCCGTACGGGGATCGAACCCGCGACCTTGGCGTTATTAGCACCACGCTCTAACCAACTGAGCTAACCGGCCATGTGGCCATTGGTGTCCGGTCCCCGCACGCTGAGATTCTTACGTTGTCAGCTGGACTCCAACTTTTTTCTCTTGTCTGTGTCAATGGTGTCACTCGTCAATATGCAGGGCCGGTTAGCTCAGTTGGTTAGAGCGTGGTGCTAATAACGCCAAGGTCGCGGGTTCGATCCCCGTACGGGCCAGTCTAAATTTTTTGGGCAGCTTTGGTATGTGGATAAAAAAAAGAGAAGAAACAGACAATAATGCCATTCTGTCGCAAGATACACTGATCTACACCAAATTTGGACCCAAGAGTGGTGAACAACAAGTGAACAACTAAAGGTTGCTTTAAAAGAATAGTCTCGGCAAAACTAAGTAATCCTGTTGAAATCACATATCTTAGATTATACTTATTCTTCTATTATACTCTTATATAAAGACTTCTTAATTAGATGCGCAGTTAAAGCCATGGATGTGTGCATGCATATGGACATGGGAAGAGGCCTGAATTACACAATCACACAGAAACAACCCAGTCGGGACATTATTGCTGTGAGGCAACAGTGCTAACCACTGCGCCACCACCTTGAGAAAAAATATCACAGACACACATATGCTTATGTTTTTTCTTTAGACAGAAATTACTTTTGAATTTCACTTTGGATTAATCACTTTAAGAAGATATGAATGTGAGATTCATTTTGAGACAGATTTATTGTCTCAAAATGAATCTCATGAGTCTCAAAACTTTATTTTATTAATCTTTAATTAAAGAAAAAGTTTTGGGGGTTTTTTGTCTTGGGATTATACAATCAGATTTTCAAGGGGGAAAAGGGCATGGTTTTGGTATTTCTCTTTTAATTTTTTCCAGTTGGCAGCTGGAATACTGTATAATTTGCATTTCAATTAATTATTTTAGCTTTGAAATTGTCACAGATTGACTAATGTTTAATTGTTTGAAAAATATATACATATAAATAAAGGTAATACTGTTAATAACACACAAGATGATAAAATAGCGTAGCTATTTCTGGCGTGAAACGTGTGACTCCCTATCTGCTCTCTCATTGGTCCATTTCATTTAGAGCTTTACACCCATTGGCCGGCCGAGTTGCCACTCTCTGGGTGTGCGGCGTGTGGTTCCTGTTGTGAGCTTCAGCCGGTGTCTGACAGCCTGGCGGGGAACGAACAGAAGGAAAATGGAATCGTGTAGCTCAGACAGCAGTGAAATTTAAAAGCCACACTCACGGTGGAAGCATGAAGCTCGCCGCGATGGCTTTTTACGGTTTGGCCGCGGGGCTGCTGGCGGTCGGCCTGCGAGAGTTGCTGACAGGATTCGAGGAGAACAGATGCAGTATGACCTATATGTTTGAATACCCGGAGTATCGGGTGAGTACTCAGCTAATTATCTCAGAGCATTCCAAAGACCCGCATATCAGCCATCAGTTAGGTATATTCGGTGTGCTGTTTAAGGCAGAGGCTGGTTGTGTGTCGCTAAGTGGCTTCTTATTTTTATTAGCGCGAATGAATGTTGGTTTATGACTGCCAGGTGTGTTCTAAGCTAGTTTCTGAAGGCTGCTAGCGTTAACTGAGGGAGAAAGTAATGTCAGGTGCGTGGCTACCCTATCAGTGTGTGTGGTCGCTCTTTCAGTACACCTATGTCCTCCCTGACAGGTGTGTGAGTGTTTGTTTGCTGAGGTTTGGGTTTAGGTTAGTCGGATTATTATCAATACAGCTTGAATTAACTGCTGATGCCCCTCTCAGCAGGTAACCTGCAAATCAGCTTTGCACGATATCGGACGTGGGTTAAATGCACACAGGTCCAAGCCTCGTGAAAGTAGCTGAAGTGGTCGCCTTCCTCTCCTCTATATGCGCACTAATGGGTTCATCTGTCCAGAAGTGGGGCACAGCTGGAGGCCATGCGCCATGTGGGCATCAGCCTGAGTTCACACAGTTCAGGAGTGTGTGTTCTGTTAGCGAGAACAAGGATTCAGAGTCCCACTTTATGTTGCTTAATGTGCACAATGGACAGAGTATTGGGAACAGAGTTCCGAGATATACAGGGCGGAAATGTATGGAGGTCCAAGACTACCAAAGTTTAAACTAAACAGATATTTCTATGTTAACTGGCTTCTTTATTTATTTAATTTTAAATTAAAAATAAACAAAACCTTATTTACCTTTCAGTTTATTTTTTTGTGTTAAAGGATTAACAATTCAAATACTTGAAAGACAGAAACAAGAGTCCCGTCCAAGCCAGCATATGAACTAGCACGTCATAAACTACACAGGTGTAATGCACAGATCCAGATACCTGCTAACTAGGACTAATAAAATAGACACCAAAGCTACACCACTTGCCCCAGCAGCAAAACGTGGTGTAGAGGTGCAGTTAAGTCACTAAAATTAGCAGAAGTGAGGCCCACCAGCCATCTGTCAGCTACAGCTGTCTATATTGGCACACCGATCAGGAAAACTGGCCATGCCCTTAATGTTAAGGCTTCAAAAAATAAGAACAGTTGAGTTAAAAAAATTTCACCCAGTACAGTTGTTAAAGGAAGAAATTATCAATTGACAAGCTGTAAACATCTTTATTTCTGATTTAAAGGTGGACAATTTAACACTAGAGTCAATGGGGACAGAGTTAGTGCATCTAGTGGACATTAGAGGAACTGCACCTTGTAGTATTTTTGTGTTGGCTCAGTGCTTTTGCCACGTGGTTTTGACATATCTCACATATGCTTCCCAGATATATTATTAACTTCTTTTGAAAAATGATCTTATTTTAAAACTGTCTGTAAGGTGTTTTATTTTAGATAGTCTCTTTGCTCTTATTTTGAAAAGTCAGCAGGTGTGTGTATGTCTGAAAATAACTGCTACAATATCCCAGCATGAGACATCACATGCACGGTTACTTTATTTAAAACATCAAAGTAAATGGTCCTAACTGACAGCTTTATTTTCAGCTCGCTAATCCCCTGACTCGAGGAGGCCATTTTAGTCGTGAGCCGAGTGTTGATCAAACGGCAGGTGAAGAGATGACACTTTGAAGGACATCGCCCTCGTTCGTTTCATGAAACAGAAATTCATGAAGAAATGTAAAAAGATAACAAAACAGCCGAAATTCACTTCACTTCCAGAATTACAATGTTAATGAGACATTGTTACCAAGTATTAACACCGTTTATAAGTCACTTAATATAAAATGTATCCATTTACTTTCAATAAAATCCCCCCTTTGATAACTAAGACATTTAGAAATGTCTCATTTAGACACAAAGCCCTCAAATTGATGTCACACATGGCCATAAAATAAACTGCACTCAGGCGCACAGTCTCATCACCTTTGGTTTAATGTCACATCCATAAACCTCAATTTCTTTAGACGGGCATTCAATCTAATATTTCTTTGTCCCTAAAAATTTGGTTATTATAATGTTTTCACAGCTTGGATCAGAAGTCTTTGTCTTATAAAATTAAAGTGCCTCTATTGTCCCAATAAACAGGTTAGTTTTTAGGTTAGAGGGTCACTATTTTGGTACAATAAGTACATTTCATTTGAAAAGGAAATATGGAAATAAACAGGTTTAAGAAAATGATCGATG
Source organism: Neolamprologus multifasciatus (assembly GCF_963576455.1). Taxonomy (NCBI): domain Eukaryota; kingdom Metazoa; phylum Chordata; class Actinopteri; order Cichliformes; family Cichlidae; genus Neolamprologus; species Neolamprologus multifasciatus. Next base: position 28,479,086 of record NC_140454.1, read on the forward strand.
ACCATAAATTGTTTTTTAAATCATGCTACACTTTAAAAACATGTCAAATTTTAAATAGACAATGGCGTAAATTCATAGGTAAGTGAATAAAGAAGCAGTCAGTAAGTTGTGGTTTTTTTGTTTTTCTTAGTCATTTGAGGACTTTTAATTTTGACACTTTGGGCCCTCCATAAAAACCAAGTAAACTATTTATTTCTTATGAATGTGGGGCATTTCATCAGAGTGTCAAACTAAAATGAGAGTTAGCGCTTTGTCATACTGCAGCTCCCCAAATGACTTGTACCTGACAATCCCAGAATGTCCTGTTAAAAATTTCTAGGGAAAAAATGAATTTTTAATAGGACTTACATAAAATTTCAGCTCCTTACTGTCTATACTTCAGTTCATTTCAAACACTCCACCTCCCCAACAGAATTATTGCCTTAATGCTCAATACAAAAAGCTAGTGTTATAGTATATTTGTCACTTTTAAACATTAAGGATCAGCTGTACTCATGCTCAATGTTTGCGTAGGTGCTTGGAGTAAATCAGCTGTAGATTACATGTAGGCTCAGCTGTAGTTGCTTTATAGCAAGCTCTTTGTGATGTAACTGTGACAGCAGGCTAATGAGCTGTGTGAGTTTTTGCCTCCTAACCGCTCTCCGTGTGCTTTCAGCGTGTGGCGCTGCCTCGCCGTGTGGCCAGACTGTACCCGGCCTACGGGCTCTACCTGTACGGAGAGGGTGTCTACGCCCAGGAGACCCGGGCGCTCAAACTCACCGGCGCCCCTGTGCTTTTCCTGCCTGGAAATGCCGGAAGTTATAAACAAGGTAAGAGTGCAAAGTTGATAATTGTAACCACGGTAACTTCTGACCCCACTTCCGCCAGTCCCTTTATTGTGGCGGGAATGAACCCTGTATAAGTTCCGGGTCAATCAGCTGCATGTTCCCTGCTCCTCTGGCTGCTGTTGTTCCTGTGGTTGGCGTACTTGTCAGATATTGACAAATTATACACTACAGACCAGTTGACAGCATGCAATAACCCGGCCGATTCTTTCATCTTTACACCACCTCACAATCGACCGCGTTACATAATGGTCCAGTGCTTACATTTAAATTATCATGAAGGAGTGGGGGAAAAAACTGAGAAGTTAAGTTTTGTGCTACAGCAAAGACAAAGGAGAAACGGAGGACATCAAGCTTTTTGTTGAGTCATTACTGGCTGAAAAAACAAACTGAAGTTTCCTTCACAAACAGAAATTTCTGCCTTTGTGATACTTGCTTTTTGCACATGAGGGGTTCAAATGTCCAAAGTTAGTGTTGTGTTTTGCGCTGTTGAGGGCTGTTTTCTTGTTCAACAAATGACATTCCTTGTTAAGAGACTAGGGAATCGCGTGGTCTATTTATACTCTGACACACGAGAAAAAACTGCAAAACCAAAAGTTGGTATGATGTGTGACAGTCTCTCTCTGCTCAGCCAGTTGTCATCAAGAGTACCTCACAGCCTCCAACTCACTAAGAGGAGCATCGCTTGACACTTTTTAAAAGCATAAATTTAACCTGAATAGAAAAATGGTGGGAGGTTTTATAAAGGTGAAATAGCATAAAACCAGTTTCAGACCACAGCTGTATGATCTGTTTCCATACTGTTGTGAATATGGATTGTCAGACAGTGGCACCTGCTTGAGCCTGTTAGAGTGTTTTTCCCTGTTAAAAGGCAGTTTTTCTTTCCCACTGTCACCATTTGCTTGCTCAAAGGGGTTTCTTTGATGTTGGGTGTTTCACTCATTCATTTTAGTGGCGTCTTTATCTTCCAATATAAATCATCTTGAGGCAGCTGCTTTTGTGATTTGATGCTATATAAATAAAACTGAATTGAACTGGATGTTGTGGCTTGTTTGTTTTTTTGTTTTTTTGTTTAACTAGGAGGTTTTTATTTTATTTTTGTAGTCGTATAAAATGAGCAAATATATTTATGAAGAAAAAAAGAATTCAGTGATGGATGGATTTGAAAACAAATCTCTGAACATTTTCTTGTAAGAAAGCTCTAAAAAAAAAACAGTTGGTGAAGGATTTGCCTTCACTCGAGGACTGGATTCATATAGTCCACAAAATATATGTGATGTAGAAACTGACATTTAATTGAAGACAGGAAAAGGCAAAGTGTTTGGAATCCTGGGGTGATTATGTATCATCGTTTAGACTAAGCACTAAATTAAGTTGGTCAACAATAACTTGTGTTACTTAACCCCCAAGTTGCTAAGTCATGTTAGTATTAACTTATTTGCTTTCTTAATTAGGTTTATGGGTCTTGAAGCTGGTTTGCTGTGTTGGGGTATACCATATACATCCCTGGTTTCGAATAAAAACTCATAATTTGGACCACAAGCATTCAGTTTTTTAACTTTAAGTAGATGCTCAAAGCTTTTTGCATTATCACATCGATCAGGATACCTCAGTGTGTTTTTCTAATCTATTCATCATGAAAAACTGGTTCAAGCACATGTTTTCACAGTTTGGTCTGGGTTTTTTGCTGTGTCGTTATGGCATTTTAAACGCATCACCGAGCCTCACTGCTGTGCTTCTCTCAGTATCATGAACTCACTCACTGTAGTTTAATCAGTCCAAAATAATAGAAATAAACCTGTGAGTGGAAACAGTCCTCAGCACATGTGCTGTTTACTCCTGCTGAGTAGAATTTGCTCAAACCTGCAATGCTAATGCTAAATAAAATGCAGTTAATAGGTGAATATACTTTTTAATGGTTTAATAAATGTGCACTGCATTTTATAATATAATTTATTGTATATTAGATTTTTAATTCTGGGGGAATTCTTGGGAAATTCTGACCTGGAATCTTCTGGTGACTTCAATATTCTCTCCAACTAATAACTCTTGTTGATGCAACTCCTTCCTGAGATGATTGTGGCTATCCGTTCTTTCCACCAGCTGTGTGTAGGAGGGGAACGCCCCCGCTTTTATTCCTGTGAATACAAACAGATTTTGCTGTTACTCTGGTGTTTTTTTGCTGCCCTGCGTGCAGTATTCCTCAACGTTTTTTCTCCTGCTTCCATTTTCTGGCTTCCATGATCACTTTTATCAATAATCCAAAGTCTGAAAAAATACAATTATAAATAACTCTTGCAGAGATTTATCTGATCAGATGACGCTGGATAGCTAAGTAGTACTGACCCCATAGTTGCACCACATCATTCAGTTTAAACCACACTGATTTAACACCATCTGTGTTCTTCTGTTGTTGAAGCTCGATCTCTGGGCTCAGTCGCTTTGAGGAAGGCTGAAACCATGGAGGGAGGTCTCCACTTCAACGTGTTCACTGTGGACTTCAACGAGGAGCTGGTGGCGCTTTACGGCGGCAGTTTGCTCAGGCAGACGCATTTCCTGCACGAGAGCATCAAAGCCATCCTGAGGCTGTACAAGGTTAGGCCTTGAATATCAGACTGGGTTACTCCAAGTGACGGAGAGAGAGAGATTATAACCGGTCTTCACCTAATGTCAAATTTAAAGTGAAGGGAAACTAAGTTGAACTCTACACACGCCAGAAGACTTGAAAATTTCATGGGTTTTTATCTCTCCAGCACCTGAAGACCCCACCTCAGAGCGTTGTGCTCGTCGGTCACTCCATGGGAGGAGTGGTGGCCCGGGCACTGTTCACTTTGCCTCGTTTCAACACTAACCTGGTCAGCCTCATCATCACCCAGGCCTCCCCTCACCTGGCTCCAGTGCTGGCCCTGGACCCGTACCTGCTGGGTAAGAGTTGGTCAAACCTGCTCAGTTCGACTCCTTTATGTAGCATAAACAGATTTCTACTTTTTTTTTTTCTCTGCTTGGTTGCTGTTTGTGCAGATTTCTACTCTGCAGTCAGACAGAAGTGGGTTAACCAGGCAAACAAGCTCAGGAATGTCACAGTTTTGTCTGTCGGGGGTGGTTATCGTGACTACCAGGTCCGCTCCGGCCTCACTTCCCTGCCGTGTCCTCCAGGAGACCCGAACAAGCTGTCACTGGTGGTACGATTTGCTCCTGAATAAAGTTTCAATTCAGTCCTTTTTTCTCTGGTTCCTTTTGGCATTGTTCTCACTTTGGGACTACTTGAAGGAAAAGTTCTCATTTTGTGTTGTTTTTGACTCTAACTGCTGTTTTTTAAAATGTACTTTTGCATTTTAAGTTTTTTGTCTTGTTTTTACCAAGGTGACTGCAGTTCCCAGGACGTGGGTGTCTACTGATCATCTGTCCATTGTCTGGTAAAGGACTTTTGCCTTTTTTGGAGCCATATTTAAATATTACTAAAATTATTTATGTTTGTGTGTCTTTGTGTTTCAGGTGCAAGGAGCTTGTTCTTGCCACTGTCAGGGCGTTCTTTGATCTCATCGATCCTGAAACCAGACAGGTGTGAACAACAACATATGTTTTTCTTCTGAGGAGACATGAAAGACGAACCTCCATCAGAGAGAGTTGGGAGATGGGAATATTTAAAGCAAATGAATAAATCTGACAACCTAACTTAATCAGTTTATTCTTAACAGTTCACAGAAAACTCTGAGAAGAAATTAGCTGTGCTGAACCATCATTTCATTAAACATCCCGTGAGGTTGCCTGGAGAAATTCAAGAGACACCAGTCTCCATCTCAGGTCTCCAGCTCTTCTTTTATGGTTCATGGCGACAGTGTAATACACTTGCATCCAAAGTTTCACTGTACCTCACTGTGCATTAATGACGAATCACTAAGATCGGTGTCCTGTTGTTTGTTTTCTTTTCCAGATCTTCCTGATGCATGGAGTGAAGTTAACACACTTCGTCTGGCTTACAGCACACCAAAGGTACAACAGAGCCTCACCCATCTGTAATGATGATTAATAATTGAATGGATTATCTGCCAGTAGCTGATACAAGTTGTAAAAGAAAGTTATTTTTAATCTATAAAATGTATCTACTCGGTAAAAATGAAACCATCTGGAGTGATGTCTAATCCATAGACTGTATGAAAAAGATGGATGTAGCTTACAGGTCTGAAAAATGAAACCAGTGCAGTAGTGCTTAAAGGCCATGAGGGGGCGGGGCCTCCTGTTTCAAAAAGAATACTGATTATATAGAAATTATAAAATTACTTGTGACCTCAGTAAACATGTTCCTGATTCATTGTTCGAGATTACAAGCGCTACTTTAGAGTCTTATCGAATATAACACAATGTTTATTGTGTCAATTATCGTCTCATTAAAAATAAATGAAAATAAGATAATAAATCAGGCTGTGCTTTACGGTGTGACTACACTGCTTGAAGAGTATCTGCCGTGTGAGCGTGTAGCGTCCCATAAACGATGTCTCAGTTAAACCCACATGTCGCACTTCACATCTGGTCAAGGCTACAAAACAGGATTATTTGACTAATTAATCTGACAAAACAAACAAAGTGATTACAGTAATCATAAGTGTTTTTGCTCTCTTTTTGTACAGGAAGGACAACCCAAGTTCTTCCTGTTTGCCCTGTCGAGTCGCAGGAAAGCCTACAGCCATTTCTACTGCCGGAGCAACAACCTGGTGAGTTATTACCTTTTGTTTTTGAGCTGTAAGAGCTTGATCATATTAACATGTGTAAGAGTTAAGGCTAAATGCATATTTAGTGTTTCAAATTGTAAGCCAAGTGAAAAGAGATTCTGATTTATTGTCCAACAGGAGATGACCAGCTGGGTGTACGGCTGTTTGCAAAAGAACGGCTCATCATGGTAAGAATATCATTAACGTCAAGCTTTTCCCACCACCTTTATTCTCAATTAGAGATGGCACGATACCACTTTTTTATGTCCGATACCGATATCATAAATTTGGATATCTGCCGATACCGATATGAATCCGATATAGTGTGTTTTTTAATCAATAAAACGTTTTTTTAATATCTTGCTGCATTTTGTATACGTTTATACTCAAGTTTAAATAAATAACAAGACTAAAGCTATTCTGTTATACCTGTATGTAAAAAATACACTGCGCCCAAAATATTTCATAGTTCAGCAAAACTGATCAATCTAATAAACTTAAACCTACTCCATCCTCCCTATTCTGGTATTTTAAAGAGTACTTAGCAGAAATATTAAGCAACCTAACTAATAGGGTTGCAAACTCCCAGCAAAAAAATAGGGAACCACCCCCCACCCTCACCTCATGATGCTTAATCAATGTAATCAAATTTCATTTGACGCAGGGGAAAAATGCACAAAAATAAATTATTTTTCAAGAATAATTAAATAGATTCAACATCTTTCTTCAACAGAATTGCAGACTGCACAGATGGTATCTTCCCAAAGGAAAAAGTACTATAGCTTACTAGGGTATATTAGACTTAACAGTTACTATATACAGTAATGGACTTCTATATATTTTACATCAGATTAAAACTTTGGGTGTAAGAGTCAGATAATTATTTATTAAAAGCTAGACATTTTAAATGAGAATAAGAAAGAAAAGTATGTCTTTGTGCCCCCCTTTTCCCTGATCCTGGTGTAGAAAGTAATATTAAATAGATTCTAACAACAGCTTATCAAGCTTAATAGTGCTGCTGTTGTTCAGCCGCTGGTTTCCTCTTTCTGGTGAGAAGTGGGCCAAAAACAAAGAAGAGAGACGGACTCGCGACAGAAAAGCCGATCAGCTGATCATTGATCAGTTTCACGATTGAAGTAGCAGCAGGAGAGAGAGAGAGAGGCAGTCGCTCCATATATCTGTTGTTAAGCTTAACGTGGGAACGCTTTACAAACATTCAGAGATGAACTTACACACTTGCTTTACTTCTCTCTGGGAAAGCTTCCTCAGAGATGAAATGCTGGTTTGTTAGCGAAGCTACAAATACACACAGCCGCTCTATCACTGACCACACTGCTCCGAAGTGCTACGGTTATGAGCCGAGTTACGCCGTGTGGCTAGTTTTGTGAGGCGCTTTTTGATATTTAATGGATCGGATTACATTTTTTATTTCTCACCGATATCCGATCCAGTAATTTGGGTCAGTATCATACCGATACGTAATATCGGATCGGTCCATCTCTATTCTCAATAAGCATCTTTAATATTTTTCTCCAACTTGAAAAATGTGATGGAGTTTGTGGATGTGTTACACAATTATTTATTTCTGTTTCTTTTATGTCCCTTTTCCTCCAGTGTGTTTGCAGCGGATCTGTCTAAGGGAACTGAGCTTTTGCCTCCCTACAAGGTAACTATGGTCTAAAAGAGACTCCATTCAGTTCAGTCTTTGTCCCATCAGCTGTCCTAACAGTCTGTCGTCCTCCTCAGGTCCTGACTCTGAGGCTCAGTGACTTGTCGTCTTTTACTCATCTGTTTGTCTCGGCCTCAAACCTCAATGGCAAGCAGGTACTTCAAACGAAACAACGACTCAGTATTTTCAGCTTAACCTGCAGTAAAAATGTTCTGGTCTGTTTACCATTGTTATACTGTTACTTCCATAGTTTATATTTGAAATGAGGAGACCAGTGTTGGCTTGTTTTATTTAAACTTTAAGCTCCAGATCATCTTTCTGGCTGTAGATTTTGTACACAGCTTTCCTAAGAATAGCTGAGTTTAGTCATGAGTGTTTGTGGTCAATGTGCACAAGTCCACAGTGTGGATTTAAAGTTTTTTTTCTGATATATAATAATCTGAAGCTGTTTTCACTCCTTTTACCGTTTTAAACCTAACAGAGGTGAAACTACAATGATTCACAAATTCTGCTAAGACTAGCTTTAACCTCCTAGTTCCATAGTGTAAAGTCTGTGTGATGTCCAATTTAGCCCGCAGATGTTATTGTGCTGTAAATTTACCGTGAGCAAATGGATTTGATGTGTGCTGCGTCCTGCTTGCTCTACTTGGGCAAGCCTCTCTCAACTAAACCAAAAGCAGTGATGGAGGTGATCCAGTTGTATGTTACATGCTGATTCTGACCTGATCTGTGATCAGCCTGAGACTACCCAAAAACAGAGGCCAGAAGAGGAAGAAGCCTCTTTTTTTTAAAAAAAAAGAGCTTGTCAAGGTTTGTGTGTTTGTCTGCTCTGCAGTTCACGGTGGAGTGTGAGTGGCAAAGAGAAGAATCTCAGACTCTGTCTGTCGCAGTGCCGCATGTCCTGTCCTTCGGTGAGTAATCTAGTAAAACCGATTCACAAACTTTTCTTTTCTTTTTTTTTTTTAAAGGGTTTTTTTTTCAACAATTGTTATTTGGGTTTTTAGGTTTGACCTCGAGTGATGTTACGGTGAACTCCTCTGGACTTCTTCACACCATCGAGCTGCAACACTTTCACCAGGTAGCCTTCACTGTGTTCTCAGGTTCTAGTCAGGATCAGCTTCCCTGTTTCAGCTAAATTTAAAACTCCTCTGTGTCTCCAGGTCTATCAGGCTTTCAGAATTAATGTTGCAAGCCAGTGCAAAGTACAGAAAGGTGAGTGTGTGTTGTTGGATCAAGAGGCTCATGTGCTCATGCTGTAATGTAATAGTGGTGACTGATTGTGTGTCTGCAGACAGATTGCCGAGCGTGTACAGGATAAAGGTGCCATGGTTTCGAGAGGACTCTTTAACCACGGTCAGGTGAGTTTCTGAAGTTATTCTTAGAGACTATGTTTAAGTAACCATGGTGAGCCAAATGCTTTTATTTTCCCTCCACATTTTGGCCCATCTGATGTCAGTAAGATCGAATTTCCCACTGCGGTCATGCCAGAGCGCAGAAGCCTGTTTGGGAGGGGCAGCCAATCAAAAGAAAGTTTACTTAAAGAAGAGGTTTTACATCTGCTTGTTAGAGACAGAGGATGAACTGAGGGGCTTGACTTGGACTAGTACCAGTAAAACAAGAACTATTTTTGACCTATGATGAGTAGCTTTTCTTTTAACCTATCATGATGTGATCTGTCTGCCAGCGTGCCATCAGTGACGGAGATCTCAGGGATGCTCCACACAAGTCGTCCAGACAACACCTCAGGTGCACTCCTGCAGCTCCACACTGCCCCCAACTGCCAGTATAAGGTACTACCTTCCAGCTACCAGAAAGAAGGTCGAGTCTTCTTCACATTTGTTGTGACAAACTGTTAAATATTTACCCTGTGACTTAGGTCTCCATAAGAACTTCGTTACCCAGGGTGCTCGGGCAGGTAGGAATTGCCTTGTTTTATTTATTCCGGTGAAATTAGGGGCATCGTGGCATTCGACTAAATCTTTCATCTTTAATTACCAACATGATTCATGCTGTGGCATCTTATCTGACAGATACTGAGGTTCTGTGGTCACATGGTACCAGTGTACACAGCTGTAACCCTCCTTCTGGCCTGTGGGGGGCAGGTGTCCTCCATCCTGAAGTCAAGGCGAGCTGCAGACATGAGTCAGATGGTGGGCAAAGGCCTGCAGCCCCACAAAGTCAACCTGCCTGTGTATATTCTGCACATCGCACTCAGGTAAGCTTAATGGTTCTAATATGAAGCTGAGTGGGAATGTAATTTTTTTCTGGACTCAGAAAAAACTGACTGTGGTTAAAACCGCCTCAGCCTCCTGCTTTAATTTAAGATAAATTTTCATATAACATTCAAACCCCTCAGGATGGTTTTCCCTTCTGTCCCCCCCCCCACAGCTGTAGCTGCTTTCAGGAGGTCTGGTCCATGCTTTTCCTCCCCTCTATGGACACACTCCCTCCAACCTTCCCTGATGTGGCATTTCATGAAGAGGAGACCCCGGGTGAAGAATGGGTTCACCTCCTCTCCCCTCTGCTGTATATTTTTGGGGCAGCTGTGGCGTACTGGGGCAGCACTCTACTCAGACTTGTTATCCGGCTGATCTCGTTGGTTTTGGCTCCGTTGCACAGGTACCGAGGTTCATTCAAACATTTGAATCTGTGGCTGATTGTCTGTTTGTTCGCTTGAGTTTTAATTCTTTTCATCTGCAGGCCGTCTGTCTCCAGAGACTGTGGCACCCTGCGGCTGCGAACCCAGCTCCTCATCACGCTGTGTCTGACTGTTATGGGCGGGACTTCCTGTGGGGCGTTGTCGATGTTTGCCTCGTTCCTGTTCCACCTTTATAGGGTGAATATTGATTTAATTAAATTTATACTTCTGCTGTCCAGAGCTGCTTAGCAGGTAACACTTCCTGCAATTCAGATTATAATGAAGGGAAAAAAGCCTTGAAATATCTAATATTTACCATAAATTCACTTTAAATTTGATTATGTGTTTAAGACTAGCAGATAAAAACAGTGCTGGGCAGGTCAATTTTGTGAATCAGGTTTTAAAGCTTTTGGGTTTTTCATAAGACTTTCTCAGGAGTATTCAGTTAGTCTTTGTCTTAACCAAACACCAAAGCAAACAGATTTTCTAGTGTATATTTTATGTTCTTAAATAGATATTTAAAAAAGATTAATTGTATTAATTTATTTATTTTTAAGTGGTGCAGGAGCCATTGGTGTAGCATGGACAGTGTTGGGAAGGTTACTTTTAAAATGTATTCCATTACAGATTACAGAATACATGCCCCAAAATGTATTCTGTAACGTATTCCGTTACGTTACTCAATGAGAGTAACGTATTCTGAATACTTTGGATTACTTAATATATTATCATGCTGTTTACAACTACATGAATGTACTATTGCTGTGATTTATTACTGTTACTGAAGGTCCGCGGCTCCGAACCGTAGTAAAGGGACCTCTGGCTAATACGGTGGGTTCTGTGTCGCTCGTAGCCGAAAACTAGCTTTACTTTGTTGTCTGGGTCACTTTGCTAGCGAGAGACAGAGAGAGGCGTTGAAAGGCTGCTCCAACAGAACTTATTGTTTTTGGAGGAAAACACGAACACGGTGTACAGTCGAGTCTTAATAGCTTACTTACAACTGGGCTCGTCAGGCTCTCTTCTTGGCTGCAGTGGTTATTATTATATTTACATGCATCCAGCTCCCGTTTTTGCTCGATGACAGCTCGTACTTTTCCTTTTTCTCCCTCCCTCGCTCACAGACACATAACGTGTATGGCAGTCCATTCTCCCTGCAGCACGGACTACACTGCCTATGATGCTACATTCTTTAGAGCTATACCTGTAGCATTCTGCCTATTAGCTTAGCACAACAACAACAAAGGCCTCTCTCACCCAGGAAACACGCAGAGAGAGAGCGTCACCCTGTAACCATGGCAACCGTAACGCTGCCGCTTGAACAGAAGGTAGCTGTCAAACAAAACCCAAACAGGCCTGACCCACCACAATATGAAACAGGGAAGTACCGCCGTGTAATCCATTTATTTCAACAAAGTAACTGTATTCTAAATACCACCTTTTTAAACGGTAACTGTAACGGAATACAGTTACTCATATTTTGTATTTTAAATACGTAACGGCGGTACATGTATTCCGTTACTCCCCAACACTGAGCATCGACTTCCTCTGTGGAAACAAACTCCATTTTGAAGTTTCAGCTAAGCTGCTGTTTGTGTTTATTTGTTGCTCTCAGGTTCTGAGGCTGCAGATGACAGAAAGATATTTGAAACACATGTTGAATCTGGTAAGATGTTCAGGTTTAACTAACATTTATGTTGTAAGATTTTCATTTTTCTTTCATATCAGGCTGTAACCGTACTTAATTTTGCTGCAGTGATTGAGTGAGTGATTGGCTGGCAACGGCCTCAAGTGGACAATAGGGGAACTGCAGTTTATGGCATTCCCACATCTGCTTATTTAAATACAGATTACCAAACTGTTATAAACAGAGCTTTTTCTGATTCATCTCCTCTGGTCCTCTGGTGTCTTTCCAGGCTCCCCGGAAGCACAAAGAAGCTGAGAATGGCACGATCGATCCCGAATGCTTGAGCAGGTCTAAAGAAAGCAGCGGCACCCCCTTGCTGTCGGAGTGCGCCCTGCAGGAGGTGAGGGATGACCTGCAGCTCCACCTCTGCCTGTCGGCGCTTTTCACGCTGCCCGTCATGCTCAGCGGTCCCTCGCTCATCCACTGGATCCGTAACCTGAGGTATGTGAGAGGAAGATGCTGCTCTGCACATCAGCGTTAATTTCTCTGAACCTCACAGTTGATAAATAGATGCTAACCGTGCAGTATGTTTGTTTTAACGCACATGTGCAGTAGCAGAATGACTACAGCAGTCTCCAGTAGAGTGTCTGATTTACAAAGGAAGTCTACCTGAAGTTCTCCCATGATCACACAGCTGCTGCTCTGGCTTCAAGCAGACAGCCGAGGGAGCAAGCTGTTATGACTCAGTGTGTGCGGAAGAGGGCAAGAGATAAAAAGGACTGCATAAATCATTTTTTATTATTACACTTGAGTAAATTAAGTCTGAAGTTATATATATATATATATATATATATATATATAGGATCACATTTTATGCACTTTTTTTTTTTTATCACATTTTATGCTTGCAGCTCCATTACTGTACCCTGAACTAGTTTCCTTGCACACAGAGGAGCATTTGATGGGTAAATGTGTGGATGTCATGGAGGCAGAGTTCAGGGCAGACACCGTCATATCGTTTGGATTTTCCCTGTAAATTCACATGAATGACTATTTATTATATTAAAAATGTTACAGAGTGCACCTACTTGGTTATTTGCATAAAATGCCTAAATGTCTGGACTTGTTATTTGGGTTTTTAGGTTTGACCTCGAGTGATGTTACCGTTAACTCCTCTGGACTACTTATAAGAATATGGGAACCGTATGCTTAAATAAACACAAAGGTACAGAGTGTGATCATTAGGATAAGGAGTTCCATATTAACGCTCTCTGTTTGTTAAACCTGTGCAGGTATTCCACCCAGCTGAATCCCGACCCTTGCTGGCCATACATCATGCCTCTAATTTTTGTCTACATGCTGCTTATTAACTGTAACACTTTAAAGCTCAGCAACAGGTAGGAGCACACCTGCCCAGCACACACATTCCCAGTGAGATCCTTCATGCTAACAGGTAACTTGTTCTTCATCTTTTTCAGTAAACTGCTGCCTCTGACCTCCTGCCTCCCTCTCCCCTTGGCCATCATCACGGTGACTTTCTCTCCTCTTCACCTCTACAGAATCACCTACTTCCTTTTGGCGTCACTCATCCCGCTGGCCTTGTGCTGTCTCCTCTGACAGCACCGGGCTGGTTTCAGTCTCCATCTCCACCATAACATGCCTCTTCTTAAGTCGCAGCCTGACTCTCTGAGGCTGGTTGAGGACTTTCTGTACCGGGCTGCTATGGAGCGGAGCCATAGACATACATAGCCTGGTTAACTTCCTGCTCACTGTTAGCACTAAAGGCTCCGTGGTGATTACACAGGGCGTTTTAAAAAGAGAGGCTGTAATGGCCTCGGAGCATTTGGTGCAAATATGGCTCTGTTGGATTGTCCTGAAACCATGTTTGCCTTACTCTGTATATCTATAGCTCTGCCTTCAGGGAGCGCCAGCTCCACAACCAGTGAAGCTTCTGATATGAGAGACTGTGGACAGGGTGTTACTGTTATAACATGATGTTGTTTCTGGTGTCAACAGTGGCGTTGTTCACTGTGGTCACTGTGCTGTAAACTCTTACACTGCCTACTGCTTGGCAACGACTTACTGCTCTAACTGTTACCTGCTCACTGTCATAGTACCTCCTCTAAACCAGAGGCAGAGTATTACATTTATTCCATTAGAGAAATCCAAAGCAGGCGTGTTTACGTTCTCACCTATTTGATGCACAATATTGACGGTGGCTGCAAAATGAAGGGTTGCACTGAGGAAGGCTTGTGTACACGTGCAGGTTTGGGGCGTCTTGTTATCCAGAGAAAGTCTGAATCTCCATGATCTCTACTACAGCTGATCAATAAGAAACATTCTACTTCCTGTTTATTTGATTTTAAAAAGTTTAGCTGTAATTCAGGGAAGGGTACAGCAGGGGGAGCTCATGAGATAGTGTATAATGAACATGAGTGTAAGAAACTAAACAAACTAAAAGAATTTTCACCGGATTTTCAAACATATGGCGGATCGAAACTGCTAAAATAATAAATGTGTAAATCTGTAACTGAATTAAAATTATATTAAATGCCTAAAACGAATATAATGCACATACGCATTCATGAATTTATAACAAAGTAAATAGAAATTTCTATTTTAATTTCCCATATCTTATTTTTTCCAATTCCCCGTTACCCTTTTACGCCTGATGGGGTGTTGCTGTCACACCACGGGGCAAGCGGGCAATGCGGACACCCAAGTTTGTGAATACGACATATGATACTGAAACCGATACCATAGATTCGCCTACTGAAAATCTAGGACAAGTTCAAAATCTCAGTGAGCTCGAACTCGAGGTCAGAAGTCAACTATTCTACATATCACCCGGGCATTCATTATTATATTTTGCTTTAATTTTGGCAGTTTCAGTGCTCTGTAGAACAAATTTATCCCTGCACGTGTCAGATTGTTTAGGGGTTTTTTGTTTTTGCTTTTAAAAAAAAAAATATTACATGTAATTTTGAGAAGGAAGTGAGCACTTTAAAGGCATCGCTGTAAAACGTGTTCAGAAATCTCTATGTGCCAAACTTGCTGTAATCCTGTTAATGGGTTAAAAGTAAGTTAGACCAAAATGCCAAGGAATTTGAGAGACGAATGCTAAGCAGAAATAAATTAGCGTTTTAAGGTGGAACAAATCATAAATATTTCATTATGGGCATATAATCACATGTTCATTCTCTATCAGGTGTGGTTGTTGGTGTTTTGAGGTGAAGGCAGTGTGTTGTTTCTGTGTATATTCTCTGTGATATCCGGGCCTTGAATCCTGGGATTGGAAGTAGAATTTGCTTTTTGCTGGTGTTGTGTTGGGTTTAGTATTTATCTTATGTTTGAGTGTTGGTTGAAGTTTTTTGTTTTCATTTAATATTTGAAACGTTGAAAAAAGATAACATAAAAGAACTTCTAGATTTGGATTTTAGCAATTTAACAAGGAGAGGATAGAGTTTTGTTTTTTTGCACTGTCATCAAATCAAACCAACTCCACGTTATTTATTTTGGCACCTCCTGACTTCCATATTTTTCTTTGTTTCAGAACAAACCCTTCAGCTTCCTGCTGAGGATGTAAATATTCTAAAACTGCTCACAAAAGTTTATTATCATTAATGTTGGTGTGAACCAGATGTAAATGGTGCATTGATTTGGGACTATATTCAGTTGCGGATTATTACAAATTTAATGCTCTAGTTGCTTCCTTCAGCAGCTGCACAGAGTGTGAAGTAGAATACAATGGATACGGGTTGAAAATATGAATGAAGTGAGACCTTTTACAAGAAATATGACGGAAATAAGACTTTTGTTTTAATGAGAAGAGAGAGCATCTGATATGTTGAAGCTTTTGAATGGAAAGAGTCAGAGAAAAAATCTGTTGCCACAATTACTTGAAACTGTTATCATTGCTGAAAACAGTTTTCTGTGTGTGTGTGTGTGTGTTTGTTTGAGTGCTGGTATAACATGTAGGCCTGACTTTTTGTTGCCTTTTTGTTCAATTTTTGTTGCCAAATTCACATTTTTAAGCCAGTTTCACTCACACTTGTTTGACCTTAAATCGGTTTAATCAGTTAAAATGTTTTTTGTGTGATAAATATGTGGGTGTTGTGCTCCAAGATTACTTAACAGAAAAAAGGGAAACATGTTGTCAAACATTATTTTGGCTGCTGGCCAAAACGTATTCAAGTTCGAAATGGGGTAATGTGTCTAAAATTGGCTGTAATTCCTCAATAGCTTGGAGATTACTTTTGTTCAGCCCCTCGAATTAAAGCAGAGAGAGTCTACTTTAAGCCTGTAGTCACTATGTCACTCTAACTTGAATATGTTTTATTCAGTAACTAAAATAAATCAACTTCAAGCATATAAGAAGCTAGCTCTGAGAGTTCAGTTTTGTATTTCATGTCATGCCTTTCTCTCTGGAAAATTATAAAGGACCAAAAATGCTGAAATAATAAATTCCTAAACAAATAAGACAATAAGATAACAAATAAGATGTAAAATGCACTAAAATTAATAAGTAAAAATTAACGTAAGTATTACTTAATTTATGGCACATTTTATAACATTGTTTGTTTGTTTTTTCATTTTATTTTTAACTTGTGATTTAATCTTCCATTGTTATTAGTTTGTGGTTAAGTTATGCGTTTGGAGGCAGAAAGGAAAATTATCTGAATGACAGTGCCATCATTTTTATGAAGGAAAAAAAATCAGTTTTAGCTAAATAAAGATGAAATGAAGAAACACGTTTGTGGAGATAAACGGAAGGAAAAAATTTAATGGAAATAAATGAATACTATATAATTGCTATTATGGGAAACAATACGGTGACAAATATGTCGCTCTTTTTTTTCATTAATTGAGTTGTACAACTTTTTACTTTTTTATTCTTTATAATTTGATCTTTATTCATTTCCTTGTTTCCTGTACATGAATTTTGACAGCTTCAGTCCTCCGTACTAACAGTGTCTTATTTTATTTCTGTCTTACGTCCTGCTGCTGCTGCTGTGCCTTTTTGCTTTCTTGTGTAAGCAGCAGTTGTGTTCAGATCTCAGCAGCTTTGTGCTGGCTGAAGCCCTACATTGAATGTAAAGCATATTTCACTCCGTTGTGTCCACTCGCGAAGCTCCTCTGTTTTCTTTACATTTTATTTAAAATGTGGGACTCTGTAGTAACTAAATACTAAAGATTTAGGGACCAATCGAGCTCACAGTCAGAAGTCGACACGCTCTGCAGAAACCGCTGTTCCCAATGTGAATGTACCTGCACTGAATGTCTCTGTGTGTTTGAGTTTATACAGTGGTGTAAGTGTTCAGCTTTTCTCTGCACTTGTGCGTTTTTGGTATAGTTTTAGTGCTTTGAGATGCACATCGTCTGCCTCGCTGTGAATCGGTGGCAAACACAACTTTGTAGAACAAATTAGTAGCGATGAGAGTTATGTTTTCTATAAATAGACGTGTGACTTGTATCGGTGTTCACTGTGATCACGTCCTTCCACATGCACTCTCGCACAGAGTAATCCACACACAGACAACTGCTGTTCTGGGGACATTTTGCTATTTCAAATTTGGTGTGTTTTGTGTTTTTTAAAAATGTGATGAAGCTCTTGGAATACATTCAACATAAAGTTTAAACTATTTGGATTGAAATAAAGCAGAAATCAAATTCTCATTTTATTTTGTTCTATTTTGAAATGCTGTCACTTGAAACCAGTGTGCCAAACTGATGCATTCTCTATGTAGAGCATCTGTCACATATATGAATGTGCACCATGGCTTCAGTTCAGGTAAAAGGACCTTTGCATAGAAGGGCAAGTTATTCCTCCAAATCTTGGACTCCTCTGTAGCAGCTTTGCATGATTTACAGTTCAAAGTAATTCTTCTTTATCTTACACTGGGCCAGTTTTAACTCCTCTCCTTTTAAGGCCCTCATTAGCAACAGATTTGAAAAAGCAGGTAGGTGGTTCTTCTATGTCCCCAAATTTGGATATATCCTCTTTATGATGTCATACAGCTGCAAACTTAAAAAACAAAACTGTCTGAAACTGAGTGTTCTAAGCAGTCTTAAGATGGTATTTTCAGAGAACAGGGGTTATCTCTTTATTTGAAAGTTTCATCATGCTTGGTATGAAAGGCCAAATAGAAAATACAGGAAAGCAGAATATAGTTTATAATATCCTAAATGTCTACCTGTTCAAAGTGATTTTTTTTTTTTTAGGCATGCAAATTTGTGTGAACAACTAAAAATATGAGCTGTTGTTTTTTGTTTTGTTTTTTTTTCTCATCCAGCTACTGACACATTCTGTCATATTTAACAGGATTACTTTCTTCCAGGGTTCCAGTCAGCAGCTTGACCTCTCCTCTTCCTCTTTTCTGTGTTTTCCTAATTGCATTACACTCTGTAATCTTCCAGCTTCTCCTGCTTTCTGAGCATCATTTATTTTAATGTTTGGAGTGCTGCTTACAGGAGCTTGTGCCTGCTGATGGTTGGGAACGAGTTCATGAACTTTTGAAAATGACATCACCCCATCCTTTCATTAGGTCTCTAAAGATGCTCATTGAGGTTTGAAACATTAGTAAAAGTTAAATAGAGGTCAAGTCTTTTGCAAGGTGCAGTTTTCATTGTCCAGAAAGATTTGTTATAATTTCAGTTTCAGACATCAGTTTGTCTTCTTGCTGAACTGAACCACAGTAAGAGAGGTTTTCACCAGACTACTGCATCCCACTGCATCTTTCTTTCTTTTTTTTTTTTTTTAATGAGCTTGCTTCTCTGGCTCCCAAGGTGACACTCACTCTGATTGATCTCTGGAAACATCCTTTGTGCAGCTGCCAAAACTCGAGCCACTTTTACCCCTAAAAACAGACTAGAGGCTTCAAGATGTTGCAGTAATTTAAAGTCTTAAAATCAGCCATTTTACTGGTACTTACTGTAAATTCAAGTGTTAAAAGTTATCAGCATTTGCAGAAACTTTGATTTTATCTGTTTTGTGCTGAAGAGATATGAAGTGAAGCTGAACTGTGGCCTGGCTGTACTTTCATGTATGTACCAAAAGATGGAGCAGCGAGTTAGTGTAACCTTGCATTTAATCAATAAAAAGCACATTCCTATTTACAGTGGCAGCCAAGGTAAAGGCTGGTAAACTGCTGCCCCCTGGTGGTGAAAGTTTTAGTCGTATTTCCCAGAACAAACACAAAAACCTTCAAACGACACACATCCTTGATCTCTTTTTTGCTGTTAAGTGACAGCCAAAGAAACAATATCAGAGACAGCTGATTGTTTTTATTCATAATCATCTTCTGTACAAACTTGTGATGTTTAACAGTGTTTACCTGGTGATATGAAATGTTCTTACTGCAGTCTATAAGTGCTTTACAGTTCAGTGGTTCCACTTATCTTGCTTCTGCCTACAGTGACTTTAATACCTGTAACCTCCTGCAAGCTGGTCCTCTAACACGTGCTCATACATCAGGCAGTTGGAAACGTCTTGTTTTGTTTATTCACGTTTTCTGAAGAGGCTCTGGCGTGGACGAGTATTTAATCCTCAGGTTTCTGTGTCGGTGTGTCAAAATCAGTCGCTTTGATGTTTTTATATCTCTCACATTTTTATCTGATGTGACTGTAAATGAGCAAACTGTGCAATTTTTTTGGCACTGTTGTTGTTGGAATAAAACTGCGAAAATGACTGTTTTTGTTTTTATTCTATGGTGATGTGATTAGTTATTGTTACAAAAGCATCCTCGGGGCAGTAACAGCTGAACTTACCTTGAGGTATCCAGAGACTTGCTGAGACATCAGTGTGATTAAGATCGATGCTTCCCTGCTCATAAAATTTAATATTTGGTATACAAAAGATATTTACATGGAGGGCCGAAACTATCAAAATGAAGTATAAACTAATAAACAACATATTTTAGACATTTATTATTTTATTGTATTTTTTGCAGTTTACTTCATCATATTTTATTTTTTCTATTGACTTCTCCATTGTATTTTCCTTTCATCCATCCATCCATCCATCCATTCGCTTCCACTTATCCTTTTCAGGGTCGCAGGGGGCGCTGGAGCCTATCCCAGCTGTCATAGGGCGAGAGGCGGGGTACACCCTGGACAGGTCGCCAGTCTGTCGCAGGGCCAACACACAGGGACAGACAACCATTCGCACTCACATTCACTCACACATTCACACCTAATGGCAATTTGGATTTTCCAATGAACCTATCCCCACAAGCTGCATGTCTTTGGACGGTGGGAGGAAGCCGGAGTACCCGGAGAGAACCCACACAAACACGGGGAGAACATGCAAACTCCGCACAGAAAGACCCCGGCCTGATGTTGGAATTGAACTCAGGACCTTCTTGCTGAGGTCCTGAGTTTTCCTTTCATTTATTTTGATATTATTTCAATCCATCCTTACATACTGCTTTAGTCATACATACAGTGGGGCAAAAAAGTATTTAGTCAGCCACCGATTGTGCAAGTTCCCCCACTTAAAATGATGACAGAGGTCAGTAATTTGCACCAGAGGTACACTTCAACTGTGAGAGACAGAATGTGAAAAAAAAAATCCATGAATTCACATGGTAGGATTTGTAAAGAATTTATTCGTAAATCAGGGTGGAAAATAAGTATTTGGTCAATAACAAAAATACAACTCAATACTTTGTAACATAACCTTTGTTGGCAATAACAGAGGTCAAACGTTTACTATAGGTCTTTACCAGGTTTGCACACACAGTAGCTGGTATTTTGGCCCATTCCTCCATGCAGATCTTCTCAAGAGCAGTGATGTTTTGGGGCTGTCGCCGAGCAACACGGACTTTCAACTCCCGCCACAGATTTTCTATGGGGTTGAGGTCTGGAGACTGGCTAGGCCACTCCAGGACTTTCAAATGCTTCTTACGGAGCCACTCCTTTGTTGCCCGGGCGGTGTGTTTTGGATCATTGTCATGTTGGAAGACCCAGCCTCGTTTCATCTTCAAAGTTCTCACTGATGGAAGGAGGTTTTGGCTCAAAATCTCACGATACTTGGCCCCATTCATTCTGTCCTTAACACGGATCAGTCGTCCTGTCCCCTTGGCAGAAAAACAGCCCCATAGCATGATGTTTCCACCCCCATGCTTCACAGTAGGTATGGTGTTCTTGGGATGCAACTCAGTATTCTTCTTCCTCCAAACACGACGAGTTGAGTTTATACCAAAAAGTTCTACTTTGGTTTCATCTGACCACATGACATTCTCCCAATCCTCTGCTGTATCATCCATGTGCTCTCTGGCAAACTTCAGACGGGCCTGGACATGCACTGGCTTCAGCAGCGGAACACGTCTGGCACTGCGGGATTTGATTCCCTGCCGTTGTAGTGTGTTACTGATGGTGACCTTTGTTACTTTGGTCCCAGCTCTCTGCAGGTCATTCACCAGGTCCCCCCGTGTGGTTCTGGGATCTTTGCTCACCGTTCTCATGATCATTTTGACCTCACGGGATGAGATCTTGCGTGGAGCCCCAGATCGAGGGAGATTATCAGTGGTCTTGTATGTCTTCCCTTTTCTGATGATTGCTCCCACAGTTGATTTTTTCACACCAAGCTGCTTGCCTATTATAGATTCACTCTTCCCAGTCTGGTGCAGGTCTACAATTCTTTTCCTGGTGTCCTTCGAAAGCTCTTTGGTCTTGGCCATGGCGGAGTTTGGAGTCTGACTGGTTGAGGCTGTGGACAGGTGTCTTTTATACAGATGATGAGGTCAAACAGGTGCCATTCATACAGGTAACGAGTGGGGGACAGAAAAGCTTCTTACAGAAGACGTTACAGGTCTGTGAGAGCCAGGGATTTTCCTTGTTTGAGGTGACCAAATACTTATTTTCCACCCTGATTTACGAATAAATTCTTTACAAATCCTACCATGTGAATTCATGGATTTTTTTTTCACATTCTGTCTCTCACAGTTGAAGTGTACCTCTGGTGCAAATTACTGACCTCTGTCATCATTTTAAGTGGGGGAACTTGCACAATCGGTGGCTGACTAAATACTTTTTTGCCCCACTGTATGTTTTCTTTTGAACATCCATCTATTGAACTTTCTGTCTTTATAATTTGACAGTTTTTGTAAATCAGGGCGCAGCTGAAATAAGCTTTTATTGTGATTTTAATGTGACTAAACTATTTTAAAAGTAGTGAATGATGATTAGTTGTAGTATTTCAGGCTATACCTATAACTGTTGACCACATATCAGCGTCTCACCTGAAAGTACTCTTTACACTACACTTTCATGCAACACCAAAGACTAGTGGGCGCGAGAGCACTAACTAATCAGTGAAGTCCTGTTAAAACCTGAAATGCAGCGTTTTCTTCAGTCTTCTTAGCTTTTCAAACCAGCATACAGCCCTAAAGTATGCCCTGTTTTATCCTCCTTTTTAACTCTAATGGGAGCATAATTTGCAAATAATACATCATTCTGTATTAAATTAGACCTCAAACTGCAGACTTGAATCATAATGTCATTAAGTGTCATGGATCAGGCCAGCTGAGGGCCATCTTCCCCACATAGCAGGATTATTTTTTCAGCCAGAGCAGTCTCCCCCTGGTGGTCATCAATGCCCATGCAGTTTTTAAGAGACAGGTTCACCGTTTCTGCATTACCTTCTTCTGTTTCAGTGTGTGTGTGCCTGCCATCACCTGTTTATCTACAATCTGAATCACATTATTAAAGGAACCAAGACAGTGTTTCTACAAACTCCACTCAATTTTACTTAACAAAAAAAAAGTCTGTAAAATGAAATCGGTTATACCTTAATGACTACAGAGTTTGGGTGATACATACGGAAAGCTTCAAAGGCTGAAAGCAAAATAAATAAATACATAAAAAATTTAAGAAGTTTCTAATTTTTGAATATTTTCATAATCCATAACAAATTTTAAGCCTAATCATGTTTTGATGCATTTATTTAATTTTATTTAGTAGTTTACTACATTAAAATCGCATTAATGAACCTCAGTTTTTTCCCCACCAAATATTACTTTCTTGGAAAGAAAAACAACTATATTAACATAAACATATTTGAAAAGGTCATTTGATTATTTCTGAGCTTTTCAAAACATTTTAAAGAAAGTTAATTAGACAAATATTTATTATTTATATTTATAACTGCTACAGATGTGTTTGTTTTTTGCGGGGGGGTAAGTAAAATTGTTATAAACGTTTTTAGAGGCCCGTGAAACATGAATTTGTCATCTTGTGATATATTTTTAAATTTTTATTATTCTTTGATTTTGTCAGACTTGGTCCTCCATAGAGCTTAAACGTTTTTAAATATAGTGCTTTAGTACTGTGTGTGTCTGTGGTGCAACTGTAGACAGGTAGACAACACTAAGCGCAGTCTCACTCTCTCTCTCGGTGGGACGTGTCCAGAGTCACGCCCACTCTGGCATTTTCCCACATTAATATGCAGCGTATATACTGTACGTTATCGTCAGTCAAAAAACTACATCTCAGGCTCGACGATCCTCTGAAGAAATCCCTCCGCGCCCTGAAGAGGAGAAGTCGCTCCTCTGCAAACACCCTGCCGTTACACCATCCTCCGGCAGGCTACGCTTTTCTCGTCCCTTCCTGGACTGACAGCAGCTGCTCAGCCCAGTCAGGTTTTGAGCATCTGCTGGGACTGCTGGGAGGACGTCGGCTCAGACTGCAGCGCACTGCGATGCAGAGAGGGGGGCACTGAGGCTGTGATGCCGGAGCTGTAATCCGTAAACCTGTGCGGACGGAGCTCAGGGTGGAGCTGGCGGAGTTCGTGCGCACACCTCTGGAAGCTGCTTCCGAAGAGGAGCCTCTGCAGCGCCGCAGCTTTGCACCGGGAACCCGCCTCGGTACGTGACTCCGAAACCGAAGCTGCCCCGGATCCCACAGGGAGGGGGGCCGTAGCGCGGCACCCCGCCCGTCTCGCCTCATTTGGACCGCACGGAACTGAGCCGTGATATTCGCGCACGGAACCCACCGAGCAGCCCGCACCTCTGCGCCAAAGGTAAGCAGCTCCGCGAGGCGCGGGGGGCGCGTGCAAGCGCTCGTGGCTTCCAGCAGGCAACGAGAGCCTGTTGATGATGATGATGACGATGATGAAGGTGCTGCTTAGAGCAGCTGAACGCGCCGTTGAAGCGCCGCAGCACCGACTCCGCGCTGCTGTTCGATCGATTTCTGTGTCACGCGCGTGTCTCTGCACAGACGCGCAGAAAGGGGAAAATGACGTAGGGAATTCCCACAGTAATCCAATAGCGCGCGGCGACACCTGCACATTCCGCCAGTGCGGCCTGCTGCCGCGCGCGGCCTCGCCAGCGGCGCGCGCGCGGACTGAAACGATTAAAGTTGGATGCGAGCCGTTATGTAACGTGATTCTGCTGACGCGGTTCGCCATGAGCGGGGGTTACCTCCACGTCCCCGCGTCTCGGGGGTGCTGCTCCCTGTTTACGTCCACGGCGGTTCAGCTCAGCCCGACGGGATCGATCTGAATCACAATCCATGAAAGTGCAAAAACATCCCCTCGTGTGTCTCTGCACTAATGAAGTCCTCACCTGTTTATTTAAGGCAGAAGGTACTGGGGCTATGTGGCAACATGTGGGCTTGAATACTCAGTCTACGTTTAATTTACCTGATGGAATTTTACATGCACATTTGAATTTTTCTGTTTAATCCGTAGAGGATAAAGTTGTTGTTTCTCACACTCACAACAACTCCGTCACCACTGGATGTAGCTCAGCATGCTGTAGGGCCACAAGGCTTACCTCTTTATGTAAGACTGTACATGATTTTTATGCCTCCTCCCCCTGTCCCACACACTGAGGCACTGCTGCACTCTTTGAGTGGCTCAGATATTCAAAATTCAGCATTTCAGGGAATGCCAAACCTTTAATTTGCATCATCAAAGTTTAGTAAATTATACTCTTATACTTGTTGTCCCACATTTACTTTCTTGTCATTTGGTCACACTGGTACACTGCCATGGTGTGCCATTTTGTGGGGGCTACCACATTAGCTACGCCCACCTTCAGAGTGGTCCAGTCTGACAGTGTAGACACGCCAGCAGTGGGTTTAGTGGATCAGTGTTGAACACCAATGCTTCAGAAAGGGTCAGGGTTAGAAATGTGTTTATAGTCCACGAAATAAATTGTGGTTGAAGAGTGTGGGACAATACATGAATGATGAATCACATGAGTCACATTTAACGACGTGATAAACACAAACATGATATTTGCAGTTTTACTGGTTTTGCTGCATTCGTGCATTGAATTCGTGTTTCCATCACTGGTTTCTGGGATAAGTGAGCAGTGACAATTTTATGATAGAAACTAGTTATTTTCTGGGTCAGCTTCCTGTGTGATGATGAGAGGCAGTTTTGATTATGTAGCTTCACATCACAGCTTAGCAAAAAGCCTTTCTCACTTTCAGCCATCAGGTAGGTAAACAACCCCACAGCAGAGTTATACTGTCCCATTCAAGCCCCAATCCCCCCATAGTTCCCCCTGTAATCTCAACATATTTGTGGTCCTAATTGAGTTTTGCTGTTGTGGAGCCTGCAGTGTCTTTGCTAAATTCCCCTTTGGGAACAACTTTATTATAAATTGTTTATGCTTTGATCTGCTTTCAAGGTAGGGGTTTGGATGATATCTGCAAAGCTGCAAACACGCTCAGCTTTCTCAAAAATCTGATACTTGAAACAGATGCGTTACCTGAGATGAACTGGAACATGCAGAATTTCTGTTTGGCTCTTGCAAAGAAAAGAAAATTTCCCCACTTGACAGAATTTGACGAGGTTATGGGGGGAGGTTTGGTCCTGATATCTGTCCTGACTGAGACCCTACAGAGTCTTTAATGTTAGCTGCATGTAGGTCTACTGACTGAGGACTCAATATACAAAGTAATTTGTAAAAGTGATGTGGAAAAACAGCATAAACTATCTTTTTGGCTGTTTCAGTTCTACATATACTTCTTAAATAAAGTACTGTAGTAAATGCACGTGTGTTGTAATTGTTCTTCGAAAGCATATTAATATGGGATAAGTGTGATTTTCCCACTTTAATATGAACTGGATACACAGTACATTATGATTGGTGAAAAAATAAAGCAGATGTGCTGCAGTTTGGAGAGAAAACCCCAACAATCAGATAATTCCCTGTTAGCAGCACTTAGTGACTGTAGGGAGGAAGAACTTCCTTTTAACAGGAAGAGACTGACAACAGAGCTGGGATCATGAAGGGACAGCCATGTACTGTGACATGCTGGGGATGTGAGAGGAAGGCGAAAAGAAAAAAGGAAAGCATAGAGAGACCATGAATAACAAACAGGTGACATGGCTTTTTGTTTTGTTGTCTACCTCACTTCCTGTTTATTTTGAAATCTTAAATGCGCTTTAGTGAGGTCATGCTTTAATGAGGTCATGCCATTTTTCTTCTATACCTCTCAATCTTAGACCGTATATTAAAAATGGCTACTGTGACATCACCTTTTGGTTTTAGACTCCATATCTTGAATCATTTAGTCTGCCACCATGTTGTCTTTTTTGGAGCCAGAGTTGACCATATCTGGACGAGGGGTTGGAGTGCTAAGTTATCAGCTAATGCTACCAAGCTTGGTTATCAGTCTGCATCTATAAACTGGACAGGGTTATGTGCAGGCACAGATATCTACAAATTATAGATCAGTAAAAGACTGGAGGTCTCCTGATGTTAAAGAGGGAGTTCTTCCACCCCACAGTCTCCTAAGTCTTGCTCACAGGGGAACGTCCAATCACTGGGGTTCTGGTGCTGTATGAATGAAAAGGAGTTGGATATGAAATCTTCAAATAGTATCATAGCAACAGTTCAAATGGTATTTAACCTTTTATACAACTTTAACTATTAGTTAAGCGTTAAGACAGGGTGTGCAGTTTTGTGGTTTGTAACAAAGTGAAGTGGAGCTGTATGGTGAGAAAGAGCTGGGTTATTGTTATCATTAAGCACTCTTATTGAGTCTTTTTTTAGATGGTTAGAAATAGAAGGAGACGATACGTCAGATGTTAAAATGGGCGAGGGATAGAGGGCTGTGTCACCCTGCAGTGATGTCACGAAACGGCTGACTGCTTTATGTGCAGGTCATCATTAATCCATGATTAACTTAACCCGCGAATAGCCAGCTGTCTCCTTTGGTTATTATAATTGTTGGTTTTGCAGATATTCACATTTCTATAGCTGCTCTGTTAATATGAGATTCCTCTGTGGGTCTCAGCCTGATGCGCTAAGAAACTTTAGGTTTTGTGCTCGAATTTTAAGCATTTGGCTGCACAGCATAAATTTGTAATGATGGTCTGCACAGTCACCGGTGAATGAAGATGAGGAGTTAAAGTAAATAAAGAGAGCAGAAAACAAATGCCTCGAGCGCAGCTGTTTACAGTTTTTACACATCCACACACAACCCACATTCCCATTTATAGTAAGCATTTTAAACTCGGAGATATCAATCAGCCTTCCAGCGTAAATGCTATTTTTGACTCCCCGAGGCCTGTCACATGGAGGGATACCTCCCGAGGAGTGACTCATCCTGGACATTTACTCCCAGGGCGATGTGTTTAGAGGGGAAAAATACCCAGAGTGGGACAACGCTGCACTTTTTCTGGGAAGTGGGAACACACCGGCACTGAAGTCCGTGTTCGCTCAGACTGACTCACAAAGGTGCATCTTCCAGTTTTAAACCTGGCCTCGCTGCAGTGTGTGAGCTGTAGTCACTCAAAAGCATGTCTTCATCCACCTTTGGGGTCATCATGGAGCTCAGTGAGAGGATATTTTATGGTGCTGCATCTTTCTTGTGGATAGAAATAAGTGCTTTTAGTGTGTAAAAGTTAGTTTTTTTGTGCTGGTTGTGTGATTTGTTCGTGTGTGTGTGTGTGTGTCAGCAGAGGGACCCCTCTGTGCCCCTGTGGAGGTGACTGCAGCACTTTACAGCCTGACAGAACGGGCACCTTGGGGAGCTGGCACGCGCACACACACACACACACACACACACACACACACACACACACACACACACACACACACAGGCAGAGAAACAGAGGGGCAGAGAGTGAGAGGTGGAGAAATCCCTTTACTGACATCATGGCACCTACAGCTCACAGCACGTATCCAGATGGTGAAACGCAGGCGGTGAATTCAGCGATTATTTTCATTATTGATTCATTTTAATGTTTGATGACCTGAATATTTTCCACTGTTAATTGTTTTCACCACTGAAGATCATGAAACTGGTGAAACTTGACCATCAAAAAACCCGAAGTGATGTGCACGAGGAGCTGCAGGTGTAACGGGTGCATCTGTCTACGAGAAAATGATTGGTTGACAGATGATGTTGGGTCAGCGCTCCTTACGGGCGCTTATTTGAGCTCCGTGTGTGTGTCCTCAGGTCCAAGCCAAAGAAAAGCCTTGCTTGCACTTGTGTGTCAAGTACACAGACACTCAGATACCTGCACACATGAAAACACCAGAAAAGCAGCAGCAAAGGTTTTCATTTTTGATTGTCAGTTGTAAATTTTTTTATAAAATGAAGCAACAGCTGTGCATAGACTGTATATAAAAGATGTAGACACTTCCAGGTCTGAAAAGTGAAGTCAGCAGGGGGCGACTCCTGTGTTTGCGAAAACAAAAATTTATGACGTTCTGATGGTTTTATGGTCTCAGTTTCCAGTTCCAAGTCTTATTGAAAGCAGCGTAATGTTCATTTTGTAATTTATGGTCTCCATTAGCGTTCACAAATACTATAAAAATGCTCAACTCGAGGCTTCACAGCAGGACTTCACGAATCAGTGGGTGGTTGTCCACAGTTTATCCAAAAAAGTGTTTTTAAATCACTGTATTCATTTTAGAGGGGAAAAGAAAATAGTTGGTTTAGCTGCACAACATGAAGAAGTAAGTCAAGTACAGTTGAATGTGCAGTTCTCTGGAGGACTTAATTTTTGATCCTGCAGAGCATCTATCCACATACACCCTTGCAGGGATCTTAGACTTTTGCATGTACAAGCCTCACAATAAGCCTTTTAGAATAAGTGTCCAGAATCGGGTGAGATGAAAGAAGTTCAAAGTTCATCTTTTGTGTGGCTTCATCACACGAACACAGGTACCTGCTGATTACTGCTAAGTAATCACTGGAGCAGACATGGAGCTGAAGTGACGCAAACTTAAATTATGATAAATATTTCGATTTTTAACAACATCACACCCCTACAGTTGTTACAGATGGGTACATTTCCTATAGAGAACAAAACTTTTTGGTTTTTGTACCAGGATTTAAACATGTTTAAGCAGCCTCAAGTGGCCATGAGAGGAACTGCACTTCAACGGCAGCTTTATTCTTCAGGCCCAGAGGTTAATGCAGATGTGGTGGGACCACGAATTGGCCTTAAATCCATCTGTGTTTTTCTTACTGCCAAGTAAAAGTTTAGTAATTTGCTCAGTAACAGATGGTCACTGTCGATTTCAGAAAATGTTAATCCCACTGAGTAGAGGTGCGTTTGCTTAGGAGTATTTGCAGCGGAGGATTAATACACATTTGTTGCAGGGTATTTGCAGTAGGACAGTGTAACTTACGTGAGATAATGTGAAACAACAGAGTTTAAAGCATCAGCAAATCTTGGTAGAGATAGAGCTCAACCCCAGCTTCACCCCTTACTGTAGTGTCACTTTTTGAAGTTGTTCTGTTACTTGCTGTTTGAAACCAAAGCTCCTTTTTAAACTCAGAAAAAGATCAAAAATGGGGTTATAATAGACTCTTTTACAACTTTAACTATGTAAGAAGGTTTTCTACAATTTAATAGGTCACGGACTTGACGAGTAGAACCCCATATTTTTTTATGACTGGCTAATCTATTCTGGAGGTTTGCTTCTGAATGCCTGTGAGAATGTAGTTTAATTATATGAGAGCATGTTTTATAGCAGGTATGTACAGAATCTCAGAATTCTGACTTTTTCTCAGAATTCTGGAAAAGGAGAAGAAAAAAGATGTGCCCACTTTTTTTTCCAGTCCCTTATAACTGCATTATTTCTAATGGCCAGCAGGGGGCGACTCCTCTGGTTCCAGAAAGCAGGCAGATTGTATGGGAGTCTATGAGAAAATGAGCCTCCTTCTCACTTTCTTTATTAAGCTCTATAAATGTCTTGCTAATGAGTTTATGGTCTCAGTCACTAGTTTTAAGTCTTATTGAAAACAACATGATGTTTTTTCAGTAAAATACGATCCCATTTAAAGTAAAACAGACAATATTTGAGGTTATACTTTAAGGTGGGACCTAACTTATGATTGGCAGGTGCATATCACTTGTTTTTAAAAAGCAAGATGGCAGTGACTAAAATGTTCAGCCTGGCATTAAAAAAAGCTTCTATTTAAAAAAAAATACACTGACATCTGTGGATTTTGTTTTTAAGGTGTCAGAGTCTCGATTCATGATGGAAACTGCCATTAAGCTCAGTTTTATAGGCTTTTAACTGTTAGTGAGGAGGTATGTCTTGACAGCAGAAGCATGCTTTTTAGTATTAAATGAAAGAAAGGCAAAGAAAGTGTAATGATCTGACTCACTGGTATATTTTTGAACTGTGGTTGTGACAATAAGATACATGAGGCTTTGGAGAAGAAGAAAAGTAAATCCAGAATCTAACTAAACTAAACTCGATCAAATTAATTAATTGTTTAACCAGGGGAAAACTCGTGGTGTGCGTGCAGTAGAGCGGTGCATGTGTCTTGTGTTGAGAGAACTGTGAGCTGTGCAAAGGGAGATGTACAGCCATAATGCTTCCATGGTGCCTGTCAGTCATGCCTGTCACTTGGGACGCTGGAGTTTTCCAGCTTCACAAACAACACTGAAAAAAAAACGACCTGCCACGAATACCTGAATACCTAAACCTGCCATCTGGTTTTGGGAGCGTTCTCTGAAGAAACTCTTTTTGACAGGATGCGAGAAAACAACTATCCAGCAGTGTCTGGCGCACTCCATCACCTCCTCTGCTGCAGATGTGTCTGCTGTTAGTATTCAGCGCACAGCGGTGCACTGTACAAAGTATTCAGTGCCTAATAACAGAGCAGCGCTCAAATGACGGTATTTGAGACATTTATCATCCCTGAGAAAAGATGTTTGATTTTGGAGTTCTCATGCAAGGCTTTATCTATATTCACCTTCCTGAGAATCAATCGCTAATCCAAGTCAAACTGTGCAGGGCCGGGCTTCGGGATTATAATGGGAAGCAGGAGTCTTTTCAAAGAAAAAAAGCACTGGAATGGGTCCAGATTACTTAATGCTGTCTCCTGAGGTCATGGTTTGTTCTGTGCTGTTTGGAGCTGCTGCACGCACTCCTCATCCTCTCTATTTTAGTGTACCGTCGACCGCTACACATCGGGGTTAGACAATGCCTGGCAAGAACTGCAGGAGGGGGCCGATTGGACCACAGGAGCGCTTACATAACCACCAAGCAGCTTCACATCTATTTATTTTTTAACTGAAGATGCCTCTGCTTGCTTATGAATGTTACCTCTCTCCCCTGCTGGTGCTATATGACTTTGGCCATGTGAGCACGTGAGCTGGATTTACGTATTCCTGCATCTGTGATGAAGGTTTTATTCTGCCATAAATCCCTGTACGAGGTCTGGGCTCGGTAATCTCGTTGAGTCAGGGACGTCCAGGCTTTCCTCATGACAAATGCAACAGATCTTATTTCAGCATCAAGCCCGGGATATTTCAGAGACACGCATGAATCACCTTCAGATTGATTTCCTGCTTTGCATGGTCAAGAGTTTCAGCTTACCTCATGGTCTTTGAGTGGAAATGAAACACTAATGAGAATGTAGTGAAAGACAGAAAGGAAGATGGTATTACTGATAAGAGGAAGCATTTATAATAGCAGCTGTGTGAGGTTTATACCCACTGTGAAGTGGGTATAAACTGACTCATTGTCACTTTCAATTTGATTCTTTTAGTCAACAAAGAAAGATGGAAGTAGACGAAGGAAAGGAGAGAGTGTATGGCTGGAAAAAACACACTAAAATCAATGTTTGAGGAATACTTCAACATAATTGGGATGGCAAAAAAACTCAAACACCCTTTTTCTGTGCTCCTATATGGAGGACCAAAACTGCCAAGATTACAAATAAACTTATAAACTAAAATATATCAATAAATACAAAAATAAAATAACTTTACTATTACTGTTGACTTCATAGTTAACTAAACAGTATAACAAACAATTACATAATATTTAGGAATGTCACAATACCAAAATACAAGTAGAATTACGTGATTCTCGATACACTAAAACAAAATGATTGTCCCAGTGCTTAAAGATAAACTGTTTTATTAAAAGTCATTTTAAATCACTGACATAGTGACATGGAGCAAAGCTGATTTCACAGTGCCAAATGGAAAACCAGAAAACATACGCTGATACCAAAACTTTTAGCCTATATCAAGAGCTTTATATAGGGGAGAGCAGATATTTGGATCGATCTAGTTTTTACCACAGATATGATTTGTCTTTCAGGTGAGGGGTGTTACTCATACATGTGAATGCATCCATGTGCACTGTGAAATAAGTGCAACATAGAATTAGATAATGCTGTTTGTACTCTAATTTATGCCATGAACGTTGTGACATATACGTAACTCAGATGAGTTCCAGCTTCAGTGTGCTGGACTCCAGCAGGTAGCTTAGGTGAGGTTCAGGTTAGAGTGATCCTTTAAGACGATGGAGCCGTGCAAGCAGCTGCATGGACCACCATAGGGGCAGCCTGGTCAGCGATACAACCAGTAGGGAAAATGTTAGATAGGACCGTTTCAAACTAGTTATTATTAGTCATAGTCATTAGTCAAACTTTCAGAATAAAAGCGTGGTGATTATCCAATAATATGCATGTACATTTGGGTGGAAGTTAAGACTGCAAAGGTAAAGAACTGAAATGTCAATGTATCTATCTATCTATTTTTTTTTTACAAACTATAGAATAATAGCCTGCGTTTATTTAAATTTTGGGGTGCATTTAATGGCATAATTATTTACTAAGTCATTTATTTATTTATTTTTCTCCATAGTTCTTTACAGTCATTTTTATTTTTTTGGTCCAGATTAAAGAGCAAGCAGTGAGTTTTAGACCTGGTTGGCAGATTAAGTTACTTCTGGAGACTCGGTTTCATTTCTTTGACCTCCACCAGGTCACCCGCATCCTTTCTGCAGCTGGTGTTAGGTTTTGATTTTAAGCCAAAAGGTGTTACCTTTCAAATTAAATCTCATAGACATAGTTTTTGTTTGAGTGTCCCAAATAAGAGACGTCCTACCTGTAACCCTAACAGGCTGCAGTGACTTATCATAAGATAAAATGAAGCTCAGACCATCTAGTGATTCTTGTTTTTTTTGAATACCATTAGTCTGACAACCCACTTTGAGGTCTGCAGACGAGCTGACAGTTTTAAAATGTTACCAGCGGCTCGCTTATCGAGGCATACTTCAAATACCACAGATATCAGGCTTAGCTGAGACTGCAGCCCACATTATTTTCCAGTGACTGCACCAGGCATGCGTTAGCTAAATATTACCAAACCTTTTCTACCCTTAAGAAAAGAAACACACACACATTTACCGCTAATGCTCCTCAGTCTAACTGAAACCAGCCTCCCCCTGGCTAGACTCTGAAGTCACATGGCATCCTTTCTTTAAAAACAAAATGGCTGTGGTTGAGACTCTGACAGCACTCCCAAGACACTTCCCAAACTGGCATCTGCTGATTGAAGAGCTTCCTGGGAGCTGCTTGTCACCTCTCTCCTTTCTTTTACTGAGGCAGCCTACACTGACTGAAACCTTGTTGCAGACACGAGTGTGCGTGTGTGTAAGTGAGTGTGTGTGCTTTTTTAAAGATTTCCTTTTCCAGCGGTCTCGTAGAGATAATGCATTCCAAATGAGATCATTTCAGCCTGCTCTTCTCCTCATGTGGGCTGAGTGTTTCTAGCAGAGAGAGCGAACACACGGTACGCATCGTTCATCATTCAAAGAAGTAAATAGTGCATTAAATTAATGAAAGAAAACAAAATGAGCTCTAAAAGTAAAAGTGTTGGAAAGGATGGACCACGTGGCGGTGCCGGGTTACTTGTGTCTGTGACGGCTTCTTTGACAGCAAACAGCCGCTCCGGTGACGGATGTTTGTTCAGCCATTTGTTGATTGCAGTTCGTGCCGTGCAATCACTGCTTTTGTTGTGCCAGAGCAATTTTGTAGCTCACTGAGTTTTGTCTGTCTTTCTTTTCTTTCTCCATCCTCAGGTTCTTAATGCCACTGGATAACATGAACTAATGAGTTGACTGTTTGGCTTCATTAAGGGACGAAAACGGATGAAAATGGACAGCTTTGTGGATCAGGAACCCACACATCACTTCTAGACAAGAGGCAGATAAATCAGAAACATGTGTCATCGCTTCGGTGACCGTCCGGCTCAATAAGAAGCTCATCTCTGCCTCTACTTCTCGGCTCTACTCATTAACTTCTTTCACTTGTTGCCAACATGCGTCCTTCCCTCGCCACAGCGGTCCTGCCGCCCAGGACCCGTTCCCACAATCCACCCAACCTGTCCGTTGGGGGCCGCGAACACCTGTCGGCCCCACGAAGGCGCAGCCCGCATCTCCGGCACACCCTCAGCCCGGAGAACCTGCGGACTCTGGCGGAGAGGGGCGGGGCGGCTGTAGATACCGTGTCCGTGGTGAGCAGCCCCATCGGGCTTCCGCGGGCAAACAGCGACACTGACCTGGTGACATCCCAGAGCCGGTCCTCGTTGACGGCGTCCACTCTGGAGTACACGCTGAACCGTGGCCAGAACCTCGTCATATCCTGGGACATAAAGGAGGAAGTGGATGCTACAGACTGGATCGGGCTGTACCACATCGGTAAGATGATGCAATGGCAAGTAAAGGAACTTTAATTTGTGTCAAATCTCAAGTCAGTGCCTCCCAGCTCACCCCCTCAGAGTCAGCTGATGTGGTTTGTATGGTACGTCAGCATTTTTGATGAATCAGTGCAAAATTTCAGTTTTTTACTGTAAAAGCTACTGATTCCCAAGATCCTCTATGATCCAGATCTTTCGGTGATTTAAAAAACTGTCCAAATTATTATGCAAAACGTGTGAACGCCAGCGCTGTGTCTCCATTTCACAGCCACATTAAGAAACATTGCAATATGGCTACATTACAAAATTATTGGATTCAGAAGGAATTGCAGTAAGGCGATGATCCTGGCATCTAAACGTAGGTAAAAAAGCTGTTTTAATAAAGCCGCCTATTAGGGCTGTTTGATATAACGATATATATCGGATGACGATATAAAAACGTCTATTGTTTCGCAAAATAAACTGTTTACGGCAATATTTTTTCATCGTTTTGATGGTCACTGTAGTGGCTATATTAATTTCTTAAAGTTCTCTCTTTCTCTTATATTTAATATAACCACACTACAGACGGACAAGCACCTGTTTTTATGCGTTGTGGTTAGCAACAACAACGGTAACAGCATCGCGTGTCCGCTTGTTTATGTTCCACGTAAACCTTTCACAATAAAGCTCAAGATCCTGTTGAGACTTTTCAAAATAAACTGAATCACGTGAAAGAGCAGATTATTTACGGATGAGAATTAAAAAAGAGCCGTCAGGTGCTAAAAAATAAACCTTAGACTCAAACGTTAGAACAGGCTTTTCCCCGCAGCACGCCGTGTAATAAATACTCACAAAGAAAACGGCGGCCGTTACAACTTATGTCTAAGAATGTATAGTTTCATGCATCGGTTAAAACACTCGACTTCAGCTACATGACGCGCAGCTGGAAACACTTCTCACAAGTCGAGCTGCCCGAGATTCACAGAATTTACAGAAAATGTTACATTTTTGTGATTTATATCGTTATCGGGACGATAGAATTCTTATATCGGGATATGAGATTTTGGTCATATCGCACAGCCCTACCGCCTATCCAACACAGTGATACAAGCCTTGAAAATTTAGACAAAATGCACTTTTTAAAGTTTTCTCCAGTAAATTATGAGAAAACCGATCAATCATCCAGGCTACCAGTGATTTTTTCTGCTCATCAGAGACATTAAACTGGTGCATTTTATTCAAACTATGATAGGTCACAAAATGCTGATGCTCAGAACTGCTGATAAATAAAAAATGTGCAGAAAAAAATGGATTTGGCTTCAGATTGTGAATTCTGTTGTGTGTGTAAAACGGATCATAAATTGAAAATGCCATGTGGGCTTATCTCCTATACTTACGACATATCCTAGAGAAAAAAAAAAAAAAAATTACATTTCTGTAACTCTAAAAACGTACACTTAGCGTGAGCACAGAATTTTGCTTGGTTTCATTAAATATCCTAAAGTTACTGTAGAAAAGCAATCAGCTGATTCTGAGGGGGTCAGATGGGAGCTTTTCTCAGATTTAATCAGTCTTATATGGGGTGACCTGAAAATGACACACGTCTGGGACAGCTTATCTCTCAGATCAGTGTTGATGCTGTTATAATGCTGATATCTTTGCAAAGGCGAGGTGTATGTGCTCCAACAGTAGAGCAGGTCCACTGATTGGAAGGCTTGCGGTTCGATAGTGTTCGACTTCATCTCAGGGCACTGTCATTGCAGCCTAAACTGAACTTAAGTTTTGCATATTAATAAGCTCAACACTGGTGTTAACGCAAGGGGTAGCAGACCTGTTTATCCACTGTTCTCTTCTGAGCTCATCTTTGTAGCTGTTTTTAGGTGATGCCAGCCCTGATGGCTCATCAGACAATCTACTCCCTTTGATTTTAAAAGTAAAACACGCCTGGCTTTCTGCTTTCCATTGTTAAAAGTACTGCTAATACCCAATATAGACCTGGAAGGGTGGATAGAAGAGGTGGTGGCATTATATGTCAATATATGTCAAATCCATTGCTAGTGACTCTGTAACTCTGACAGTCCATAAAGGTAAAGGTTATCAACGTGGGTGTCACATATTAATGTGGTTGGCTGTTACAGACCCCACTTCAAAGAGTCCTCAGCTTTCAGGGTATGCTGGATTTAGCAAATACAGGGCCTAGAAACTCAGAATTAGATCCAGAGTTAGTTTAGCTGTTCAAATTGTTGTCTTTATATTTAAGAATTTGGCAAAAGTATAAAAAACTAAGATACCACTGAACGGAAACTAAATTAGACTATAACACTCAAATCTACAGTTTGATTGCTATGGACGTTTCGATAGGTCGATAAGTAGCTCTAAATTTTGAGATAATAAACTAAAATTTTGACTTATGGTTAAGAAAATGTGTTTTCTTTATTGGCCCCCATAAATTTTTTTCCACTTCCCACGTATGTGATCAGAATCAGCAGCACAAAAACGCGCCAGCTGAATGATTGTTTTTCCCACTTTAACTTTTACGTGTATTTTTACCCCTGAATCTGTTTTGCTGAACTCTTTGGCAGCTCGCCGTCATTCAGAGCTGACTTGACCCTGCGTGTCCTCGAAGCTTTTCGGCTGATCCTGATGTTTTGTTGTCGAAATCTGTCGATAGCTTGGTGCAGAGTCTCGTGCAGGAGCTTCCAGCAGTGAGTCAATACTGAAACATTAGCTGTTGAGACTTTACACCGGGCCTGGAGGCTGAGTCAACGTGTCACAGCTCTGCCTCGGTGTACGATAACACACACACCATCACAAAGCACGCACGAGCCGGGTGGTCTCCAATAATGTCCGCTAATCCTGCTTAGAGACAGGAATCTGACAGGGAGGAAATCCGTCGACCTGAGTGCTGAAGAGGGCTATCGGGCTCACGCAGATCTGTCCACGATGGTGAAAGCTAATACAGCAATCAGAGTGTGAAACCAGCACACCGGTGATCAGTCCACTCTGTTTTGATCACGTAGTAAAGATCCAAAAGAGATCTGCTCCTCTGTGAGCTTCTGTGATTGAAAGCAGATTCTTATTCTTATTTTTTATGTCTGAAAAATCTAAGTGTGGTGTACTGTCGACCATGAGTGTTTACACACTGCTGTGATCTCAGCTTCTTAACCCCCTCTTTCAAGCTGTTTTTATTGGCTGTGCACACATGGCTGGTATGGGGCTTATGGGAAATGGAGTATTTCTAATGGTGCTGAGGTATTTAGCACAAATATTAAAAAGTGCACAGAAGCAAAGCTTGAAGTTGTGGGTTGCTGATGTGTGTGTGTGTGTGTGTGTGGGGGGGGGGGGTAATAATAAGCTGTAAGTATAAACATCCAAAATTGCACCGTGATCCAGCACACACATCAGGTGCACACACAGGTAACAATTAAAAAGTATCCCACTCTTGCACGTCTTTTAAGACACAGCAGGTTAGAATCTGTGCAAATATACAGAATATTTTACCTCATAAGCCAAATTTTGCTCAGGATACAGCAGTCAAATGCCCTTTTGGAGCAAAGTTAGTGTGAAATTACTGCCTAATGATAATGTTAACCTGCTGCACGGCAGCTCATAATAAGCCAGAGTGTTGCCTTCATCTGGGTGCACAGATATAATACTCCAAATTGGCGCCCCGTGGTTTAGGCGTTAAATTTCCTAATGGGGGGCTGCGAGGACATTAATCAGGGTCAGATGTATGCATGAGTCTCTTCTGTGTCATGGTGAACCCAGTTTCCAACTCAAGTTAAATTTTTGTTTCTAACATAGTTTTTGAAAAATATTCTGACCACATTAAACACGGGGATCTCTGCCACGGTCATAAATTTCCCTTTTCATTGTTCACTGAAGCAAATAATGAACGTTGTCTCTTTACCCCAGATAATTACAAAGTGACGTTGAGGGAAAACTCCAACTCTGCGAGCTGTTCATCAGCATGATGGACTGTGTTAGTGATGGATAATGAGCTTCAGAAAACAATGGGCGCCTTTGGTTTTGGAAAGGTCAGACAATCCTGCCGCACAACAGACGGCAGTAAATTCTGGACGGCGTGAAATTACTCCTATAAAGGACTCGACTTTGTGATGGTTTTAACTTGTTTACCAGGCGATCAGTTTAATTTCTGTTGACCTCTAAGACTTAACCCATCTGGATAAGCTGATTACATTTTCCAGACATTTCCTTCCTTGTTGGGAAAACTGTGTGGGAGGAGGAGACGATGCAAACTGCCGGTGCCTGGTGGGGCGTCAGGTCACTTCATATCGATCATAAGGCCGCCAGGACTTCATTACCTTCTCCGGGGTCTTATACCCCAGAGGAGACACCACTTTCCTTGACTAAGCAGACATTCAATGATAAGCTACCTGCCCTCCCCTCCTTGCCTCCCTTTCAGACACACTGGCATGCTCACACACACACTTCCACCAGTCAGCTGAGGTTGGTGCTTCATTAATCTGTGCGCAAAAGTGCTACGTACAGCGGAATTCCCCCTCCCCGTTTTTAACTCAGAGGAAGTTTGGAGTTTGTCCTTCTGTTTGGAGGTTACAGGGAGGCTATTTTGGGAATGGATTTCACTGATTAAAGGCAAACTTGTGTTTTGGAAGACAGAGTCCGCAGACTAAACACGCTGAAAGGCAGAACAGTTTTGCACTGCAGCGGCACAATGCAGAGCATGCTGTTTGATTTAACTCACATTCTTTGGTCTAAAAATAAACGCTGCAAGAGCCGGATGTGTCTAAAGCAAGAGTGAACTAACACATTTACCCTCCTACAGATGAAACCAGTCCATCCAACGTGTGGGACTGTAAGAACAGAGGGGTGAATGGCACCCAGAAGGGTCAGATCGTGTGGAGGCTCGAGCCCGGGCCCTACTTTATGGAGCGTAAGTTGGTTATTGAAAAGTATCTCTGCACTTCTTGCAGTTCTTGCTATAAAATATTTAAAATGATCTAAATGGTCGCCAGTGATGATTTAGACCTCACTGAGTGTAAAAATTACCTCCAAATCAAAGGAGAACATTTAGAATGAACCTCCAGGTGCAGCTGAGCTTTAAAGATTTTTCTATGTGATGTTTTTAAAGGGCTGTAACTCTTTTCTGCTTCCTCTGCAGCTGAGACAAAGATCTGTTTCAAGTACTACCACGGAGTGAGCGGAGCCCTGAGAGCCACGACCCCGTGCATCACTGTGAAGAACCCAGCAGTCCTGGTGTGTGAGGGAGGGATCGCACTGATCAATCACTCTGAGATTTATACATGTGAAGTCTGGAATATGATGGGGATAGCTG
Organism: Neolamprologus multifasciatus; assembly: GCF_963576455.1. Taxonomy (NCBI): domain Eukaryota; kingdom Metazoa; phylum Chordata; class Actinopteri; order Cichliformes; family Cichlidae; genus Neolamprologus; species Neolamprologus multifasciatus. The sequence continues at coordinate 28,518,770 of NC_140454.1, forward strand.
GTTATGATTATCGTGATTGTAATAGCTCCAACGATAAAACATCAAAACAAACCAGACTTAAATATCATTAATGTCCCCTTCAAGTTCATATCCTTTAACACCTCTGGACTGCATCCAGCTGTTTCTGTTATTTGTGGATGCTTTCCTGGGATTCCCGTTCTTGGTAGTTGTACTTGTGTGTGCTGAATTTCGTCCTCTGTATTAAACGTGAACTCTTGAATTTCTGACAAAGCTGCTGCGCAATGTTGAGATCTTTACAAGAGGATTTTGCAGCAGGGATCCTTTCTAACAGCTCTGAATGGTTTTCCCACGGCCTTCCTGACCGGATGTACCATGTTTCCGCTTGGACATTGTGGATTCTCAAGCTCAAACTACCATTTGATCGCTGAGTCAGAGACATGAAAGTTGAGTCAGTGGGAAATCGTCTGTGAGAATTTTTTGACAGCAGTAATGGAAACCTACCCTTCTTTACCAGGCGTGGTTCTTTGTCACTTCCTGTTTCTAAAATAAAATCTGAGATGAAGACTCATGGTTGTGACACACCAGGAGAGAATCCCAGATGCTCAGGTGGAAGTGGTCAGAATGGACTTCCAGGATATGATCTAAAGCAAGCAGCAAGCCTGGAAGCGCTCCTTTGAAAGGAAGATCAGCTTTAACTCAGGAGTCGTGGACCTTCTCCAGTTTCTGAAAATAGCAGATGTGGGTGGTTTTTGGATATTTCAGTATGCAGGACTGATTTTGAAGCCATTTATTTCACGTTTCTGCACGTTGAGCTATTAAACAATGAACTGCCTTCATTGGCTCACAGTCTGCCTTAAGAAATCCTGTTATTTATCACTCTCAATAATGGAGCCTCACGGTGGTTTATATAGCATGTTTCATACTTTTCAGTTGATTGATGACTCAATATTGAGTCGTCTGTGACCGTAATCAATCCCACATAAATGCTGAGATTTGGCTCCTCGCTGATGCACTGCTGTCTGCGTTCAGTTCTAATTTATTCCCTCAACCTTCAAAGTCGTGTCCACAGTTATGATTTAAATTTCTGTGAATTCAGTAGGACAAACGTGTGTGTGTTTGTGGTCCTTGGAAAATATGTGCTCCATGTGTTTTATAGCATCTAAAGTGTGACGTTGTCTCTTCTATCTCAGGTGGAAGGGCTGGCTGAGCAGGTCGGAGTCGAACATCCTCGTAAACTGATCAGCTTCACTTTGACGGGTGAGTTTAGCAGTTTTGCTAAATGCCTCTTTGCAAATCTTTCCAAATCTGGAAGAGCCACACCATAAATCCCAGAACAGATGCTTGGATTTTAACCGAGTGATCCATCTTATCTTCATCTGTGTCTTACAGTCCCTTTGGGAAACACTAGAGTAAACTCGAGTAAACACAGAGGCCTTGGTATTGAAGGGTTTTTTCCCCACCAGAGAGACTCTGAAGTTTTTATCAGTTTCCCAGTGATGATATCAGGTTCAGTTTAATTAGTTTAAAAGAATGGGATGTCCACCTCACTTACCCAAACCACTCGCCTTTGTTAGCCATGATGCATCTGCAGGTCAAGCCGTGCACAAGCAAAGGAGCGAGAACTTCAATCCTTTGCTTTGATATTCGTCTCTCTCGTCATCTGTTTTGTTGCAGACCTGCGTGCTACTGGCCTGAAGAAGGGGATGTTTTTTAATCCTGATCCGTACCTGAAGATGTCAATCCACCCAGGGAAGAGGAGCGTGTTCCCCGTCTTCAGCCATCACGGGCAGGAACGCCGATCAGCTATCATCGCTAACACCACCAACCCCGTCTGGCATGGAGAGGTGACGTCGTTTAAACTTTTTCAAGCTTTTTTTGAATGTTAAATGCATTTATATTAACACAGGGGACTATATCATGCCACAGGTTTTGATAGACTGGCATCCAGGATTGGTATTTAATACAGACAGATGTTGGTCTGTTTTTGGCTTTTGGCTAACCTAAAGATAAAGTGCCTTGAGTTTTCTGTTTGCACCCCATAATCTCCAGTAAGACTGTCTTTTTGAAATACTTCTACCATCGAACTCATGATGTGTTTCCCTCTTTCTTTTTTTGCATATCGATGCTTTTGCCTCTCTGCAGAAATACACATTTGTGGCCCTGATGACGGATATCCTCTACATTGAAGTGAAGGACAAGTTTGCCAAGAGCCGACCGATCATCAAGCGCTTCCTTGGCCAGCTTACGATCCCTGTGCAGCGGCTCATTGAAAAAATACCTGGGTAGGTGGAAAATGTGAAGACACAGGCGAGTAGGAGCTCACTCATAGAGTCACGCACACATAAACAGACCTTCATGTGTACTTTATCTGTGTGTGCAGTGTAAAAGACACACAGGTCTCTCTTTTTTTGCTTCTTTAACTGTGCAGAGTCCAGCCTGTCAGTTTCTCTCTGTGTCGACGCTTGCCCACTGAGCACGTTAGTGGACAGCTGCAGTTCAAAGTTGAGCTCACCTCGACAGGACCGGATGGTAAGTTTGCCTCTCAGCTGTGGTTAAATATTCATGACTTCACATTTTCTTGGAATTTGTTTTCACTAACATGTTCTCCCGGCTGTAGGCGCCTCCCCTGACTCCATCATCGGTGTTTCATCCTTGAATGGAGCTCCAGGGACTCCTTCTGATGATGAAGACCTGCCTCATCACCTTCCAAGCTTGGTCTCAGCAGGCCCCTCTCCTACGGGCTCCCAGGGCTCCCAGGGCACGGGGGAAGGCGCTACCGCGGCCTGTCTGGAAAAGGAGCTGCCTTTCATTGGAGCAGAGGGCAGATTTATGGATACTGAAAGCATTGCAGGTCATGAAATGCTCCAGGGGTCATTCAGTGAGAGTCTGGATGCTATTGAGGCCCCTAAAGGACCTGGTGAACGACCTCTGGGTGCCGCCTCACCTAAACTGCGCTCTAGTTTCCCGACACACACAAGGCTGAGCGCCATGCTGCATATCGATTCAGACGAGGATGAAGAAAGATCCGGAGCCAATGACATCACTCCGGTACCCCTGTCGCCGCTGCTAATGAACGGAGAGCCTCCTGATGCCCGTGGCACTGATGAAGACGACACTGAGGGGCAGCAGGAGCCTGAGCGACCGGTGGGGTCTGTGTTGGAGGCGGGGCCAGTGGGTGGAGGTGCTAAGGCAGAAGACACGGCCTCCGAGGCCCAGGCGGCCGCAGAGGCCGTTGCTGGCATGGACTTAGAGGATGTTTTGGAGCAGGATGTTTTCCTTGAAGTGGAAGAGGTTCCATTCACAGAGGCTGCGTCCCATGATGCTTTGCCAGAAGGTGGAGACGCTCCTGAGCAAGGAAGGATGGCTGGCGAGGAGCCCTTATCAGAGATCGATAGCTGCTCAATGGCAACAGCCCCTCAGACGGTCTTCTCATCTTCAGACAGCTGTCCAGTCACACTGACCACCGCTGTGGTGCGTTCACGGGAGCAAAATTTACTGCTTTGTTTGCACCAGTCCTGCAAAAACATTAAAACACAAAAAGTTATTTATTCCAACCACCAGAAGTATTTATTGAATTTAGATGCACTTCACACACAAACACAGTGTCACTGCCTAAATCTGCCATCAGGGAGCAAAAGAAGTTAACTTGCTAGCTAAAAGTATATGAGAAACTTACTCAGCTTTTCACACTGCTGACGACTTTATGACCTAAATTGCAATTGGAAGTGTAGACTTTTTTGCCATGTCCTGTTATATTTGTGATCATTGCCATCTAAGTTTTTAGCAGCGTCCATATCCAGATGAAACCCCAGTAAGCTTGGTTTGCGTCCTGCTTCCATATACTGGATGGATATGGCACACTGATGGACATATCTGCTAGTGCATCTAAGAAAACTACTGCTCGAATTTACTTACTAAAAGCACAGTCCTCTTGTAATTAAACTCTAAATTTAGATTCTAGTTAAATGTGTTTATTTCTGCTGTAAAATTTGACATTTTAACACAGCAGTCTATAAGGACTGAGTCACATTTGGAGCCAGCCTCCAGTGGCCATTCAAGGAACTGCAGTTTTTAACACTCCCGCACTTTTAGAGTAGACAGCTGGTAAGTGTGGAAAGTCTGCTGTACATTTAATTAATTACTAAGTAAAGTTCACTGAGTGTCTGAAAAATTAAGCAAGGAAGTGCCTTTGTCCCCCAGCAGGGGGCGACACCTCTGCTTTTAAAAAGAAACGTATGGGAAGATGATCCTTTGGCTGGCTTGCACTATAACCACAGCAAACACTTTCTTAAAGAGTTCACGGTCCCAGTCTCTAGATTCACATCTTACTGAATACAACATGATATTTATTTTGTAAATTCAGTCTCATTCAGAATAAAAAAACGAAGATAAGCAGCATGTGCTGGCCCCATCTCTGACATGCAGTGTTCTCGGCTTCTCGGTCAGAGCCACACCTCGTTAATTGAGGCTTAGCCAAAGCACATCAGAATATGAACATATATGTCAGATATGAAAATATATCACTGTGGTTAAATCCTCTGAAGAAGAGTTTCTCCATTTGTTTCATTTTTAATGTGCAGCCCAAGTGCCGTTATTTTTCCCGCAGTGCTCAAACAGAACAGCAGGATCTTGTGGTTCTGGTTCTTTCATTAAAGGACACAGAGATCTAATGAACCACTGCCACCCTGCTTCCACTGTCGTATGGTGGGCTAATGCTGTACACAGGCTCATGGAGGTCTTTTGTCTGTCTTGTTTTGTCCCTATAGAGATGTTCTGGGAACAGACTGTGAGTGGGAACCAGTGATCTGTTTCCATTTTCCACTGAATTTTTATCACAAATCTTCCATGATTGTTTCTTTTTGAGATGCGACGCCTACGCACTGACACATATTTGCATGGAGTCAAACTTTTGTTGCCCTGGTTACGGAGCCAGCTCTGCCTCATGCCGTGAGCTATGGACTCCTTTCATATCTGTATATATGTGACTGAATGATTTTGTGATTATTTTGCCATCTCTTTAAACGCTTATATTTTCTAGGAAGCAGAGGAGGGAGCAGAGACCGCCATAGATCCAGGGGGAGACATAGACTCTACCGCCCCGCCGACCAATCAGGCTGCAGATGGTGAAGGGGGCGGGCAAGGTGCCGCTGCTGAAGCTGAAGCACCGCAGCCACCAACTAGCGAGCAACAGGAGGTGGAGGAGATCAGCGTGAGGAGGCTGAGTCTGCAGGCTGCAGGGGGTGTGGCTGAACAACAGGAAGGCGAGGCAAAGCCATCTGAGGAGGCGGGGTCTGCAGATTCAGAACAAGTTACCACAGAAACAGAAGGAGAGGAAGGTAGTCCCGTTTACACAAATCTCCAAAAGTCGGTCACCACAGTTTTTGTTGGACATTACAACCCATGACATTTTCATCCCGAGTTAAAACAAAGTTCCCTGTGTGTGCTGTGTGTTTCCTGTGCTCAGGTGCTCACGTTAATGGACATCCTGTGCGTTCACTTCCTTCTGTGCGTCACGACATCCACCGATACCAACGTGTGGACGAGCCTCTGCCTCCCAGTGAGTGTGTGTGTGTCTGCATGCCCTGTACTGTTCAGTGTGCGGCAGTGTGTGTTTCTATTCACGCGACCGTCCCGCGTCCACATCTGTTGTTCACATGCGTTGCGCTGAGTCAGCCTGACAAACACTTTGAAACCCCAAATCAGCCACAGAATGACATCATGGATGCAGTGATTCCCGACGTAAACACACATTTATCCATTTTCCTCATTTCAGATTAAAAATGACATTCCTGAAGTGTGTTACTTTCAACAGTTACATGTCTTCAAACCATTAAACACCTGCTTTATATCCCTTTTTAACTGCCTCTCAGACTGGGAGGCCCGGATCGACAGCCATGGGAGGATTTTCTTTGTGGACCATGTCAACAGGACCACCACGTGGCAGCGGCCCACCGGACCTCCTGCCCCACAGGGCCTGACCCGCTCCAACTCCATTCAGCAGATGGAGCAGCTGAACCGCAGGTGGGCTGTGAGGGAAGAAATCATGAACTTTCTCCGAGGACTGGGAGCTTTTGGAAGACCGGGATCTAGATAACGTTAAAGAAATCAGTTTATCCCCCAAGTAATTGTAGTTTAACTCAAGAAATTAACGTCTAATGCAGATAACACAAAAAGTCAATGGCATAGAGATGCAAAAGTGGGCGGGTCCTGAGTTAACCTCTTCTTAAATTGCGGTGAGTGATAGAAGTAATTATCAGTAAGAGTACAGGATGCCACTGATTGACATGTGACACTGTTAACTACTGAACCGAGGCCTGAAAGCTCCTTGAACACCTTTGTAGATGTTTAATGGGTGACCAAGCCTCAGATTTCTGTCTCTAGAAACTCCCACAGACGTTTTTAATCACTTGTTGTTGATCTAAAGTAAAAGAGATCCAGATGTTTTCAGAAACATATTTTCCTAATGGAAGAAATATTTTCCAGATGGTTCACTGTTTTGGTCTATTTAGCTTTGAGGTAACACATGGCCACACCTGAAGCATCTGGAAGTGTCCAGTGGTGTGAAGTGGTGCAAATCCTTGATTAAGCCAAGGGTTCCTATCATTAAATAGAAAGTGGGTTCTAAATAAAACAGTGTTCTCTGAGACCGATCTGTGTATGTTGGTGAGACCTGCAGATATCTCTTTGTTTTTGTTTTTTATAATCTGCCTGTTTTTGAGCTAATGTACCTGTGAATAAACAGAAGTTCTCAGACTTTCAGAAGAAGACAGCTTATGCATGCTTCATGGTCTTTGCTTCCTTTGGGGAGCAACTGAAAAGCTAAAGTCACTGTTTGATGACAGATATCAGAGCATCAGGAGGACCATCACCAACAGCGATCGGTCAGAGGAAAGCTCCGTCGACCTGGTTCCTGAACCTGAAAGCGAACTGATGCCACACTCCATTTCTGGTTAGTTCATCTCACAGACAAATGCAGTAATTAAAGGTTTCATTGACGAGAGCTCGGTGCTCATTTTACGAGGAGACATTTGTGCAATTAAATGAGTCACCTCTGGAAGATGATTCATCGTCAGAACTGCTACTGGTAGCTATGATACTGTTATTTGTTATGAATAGATGTGAGAAGAGCAGCTTTCTTTGTCATATCACTCATGCAGAATTGTAGACGTGTTTTCCTGACATAAGCTGCTGTGGTCGGTTTGGTTGGTGTCTCAGGCTTTGACTGGATGTCGTTTCTGTTTCAGAATACAGACGAGAAAGCGGCGTCGCGCACTCCAGCGGCCGCTCGCGTCTCTCCCTGCTGCTCCAGTCGCCCAGCGCCAAGTTCCTGTGCAGCCCCGACTTCTTCACCGTGCTGCATTCAAACCCTGTCAGTCCAACACACCTGTAGAGCAGATCTAACATACGCAAGGTCACCAAAAACCATTTAGGCTCATGTTTCTGCTTAGCTATCCAAGTTTCAGAAACTAGTAGTTGACAGATTACATCGTCACCTGTTACTTGTTACGGATCGTTTTCTTTTCTTCTGTATATGTATGCCAGCATCAGTGACAAGTGATTAACAACACGTTACAATGAGGTCATCAGAGTCAGGCTGTTTTTCATCTTTTCTTTCTTCCATGCTTCAAACTAAATCTGAGCAAACATCTGGAGTGCAGATGTGGAAGATTTCAAATATTTTCATTGTCATGTTGGGAATTACGCACACTCTGTTCTCATTCATTTAGTCATACTTCCCTGCACAACATCACAATAAAGTGATTATATAAGTGTAGTATTTTAAGAAATGGGCCAGGATCTATAAAGAACTACATCACATCAGCACATTGACATATTTGGCTGGGGTCATAAGGGACCTCTGTCAGGGTAGTCACTAATATTAGGGATATTGAGACTCTTATAGTCTGCCCCCTTTAGCTCCATGTGATGTGTTGACTTTAGTTTAATCTGTTTTTTCTTCCTCTTATACAACATAAAGATCTTTATAACTTCTGCTTTTTAACTGCTTGAGCTGTTAGAAAACTCCACATGCAACTCCATGTACACAGTTATTTTCAAACCTGATGTACTGATACTGCACTAATCATGTAGGAAAAACCCTGAATAACAGTATGTCTCAGATAAAAAAGGAAAATAGCATCATTGGTTCTCCTGTCTCTTCCTGATGACCTCCCCTCAGAGTGCCTATCGCATGTTTACGAGCAACACCTGCCTGAAGCACATGATCAGCAAGGTGCGTCGAGACACTCACTTCTTCGAGCGCTACCAGCACAACCGCGACCTCGTCACCTTCCTCAACATGTTCTCCAATAAGCAGCTGGAGCTTCCCCGGGGCTGGGAGATGAAGCACGATCACACTGGGAAGGTATGCCACGCGATGACGCCCGTTTTCACCTTCACTGCGCTGCGTGTGACATTTTCTGATTAGTTTATGTGCGCCTCAACCCTCAGCCTTTCTTCGTGGATCATAACTGTCGCTCCACGACCTTCATCGACCCGCGGCTGCCCCTCCAGAGTTCTCGCTCCACCGGGCTGCTGGCCCACCGCCAGCATCTGAGCCGCCAGCGCAGCCACAGTGCCGGGGAGGTGAGAGACTCGCCATTGCTGCAGAGCACTCATTGCCTGGAGCACGCTTAGGGTTTGCATGTTTAGAGAGGCCAGTTTGAAACTGAAAAATGGTCCATGAACTCTGAATGTTGGCGTCACCTGTGTTGGAGCCATCAAGGATGCGTCACAGCAGCTTTAATATAGAGTAAAAAGTGCCACAGAAGCTCACTTCTAGTTTATATAACAGCATCTCGCAACAAGAGTCATGTCAAGGTATTATCAAGGTAGTAATGCTCACTATTAGAGGGAGAATCTCAGATGTGTCCAGCTGTGTAAGATTCTGCAGCTACGGTGTCAAACATAAGGCTTCGAGGTCTCAAATCGGACCCATCTGATGGTTTCTAAGGTGTAAATAGTGCAAAAGAAGAAAGATGGTGCAATTTTTGGACTTTTGTCTTTATTCTGAACCAGCAAGAACGGTGTAGAGAGCCGGAGGTCAGTTTGAGAGCCGTCTTAGTGGCAAAGATGTTACCTGTTGCTTGGAGTAATAATAATAATACTTTTTATTTTTTGGTGCCTTTTAAAGTACTCAAGGGCCCTGTGCAACACAAAATTAAAAAGAAGACCAATATTAAAACACATTTCAAATCCTACTGTATAGGAGGTGTTGAGGAATTGGGATCCAGTGAAGCTGATGAGAGTAGCTGTAATGTGGTCAGCAAACTGGGTGCAGGCGATGACTCTTGCTGCAGTTCTGTCCCATTTGGAGACGATTGCAGGGTTTTCTGTTTTGGTGGTCCAAAGAAAATTACAATAATTACAATAATTCAAACGAGAGGTGATGAGGGCATGAGCCAGGACCGTGTGACAGTAATATATCAAGGTAAGGTAGTTAAACAAAGAGGAGCCTGCGTGTGACTTTCCTTGTAATGACAGTAGACTAATTGAACTGAAGAAAATATTAAAGAGAAATGAGATGACTTCCTGAGTTAGACTTTGTTTAAAATAAAAAAGTGGATATGATAAATGAGAGTGTCTCTCTATTAGTGCTACCTGTGGGGAGAAATCTGAAATGGAAGCATCTGGAATTCAACATGTAAAGGATGCTGAGGATCTAAAATGATGCTCTGTGACACGTGCAGTCATAACGTTTAGCTGCTTTTATGGGTTGAACTCACAGTTTATATCTGCAGTATTAAGACGCTCCAAACTCTCCAGCATCATTGCACCAGGTCTAGACTATTTTGCGTACATCTGTTTGCTTCTGACACATGCACATGAAAATGTGTGTGTCTAATGTGATATCGGCCGTGCTGTAACAGCTTCAACTCTTCAGGGAAGGTTTATGGGAATTTTTGGACATTCTCCCAGAGGCACATTTGTGAGGTCAGACACTGATGTTGGATGAGAAGGCCTGGCTCACAGTCCCCACACCATATTCCCCCCCTCTACTAAACTTTACACTTGACACAATGCAGTCAGACAAGTACCGTCTCCTGGCAACCACCAAACCAAGACTCATCCATCAGATTGCCAGACAGAGAAGTGTTCATCACTACAGAGAACATGTCTCCAATGCTCTAGAGTCCAGTGGTACCATGCTTTACAGCATTGCATCTGACACTTGTGTTTGGTAATGTAAGGCTTGGCTGCAGCTCCTTAGCCATGAAAACCTTTTCCATGAAGCCCTCTATGCACATGTCAAGGCAGACGAGCTAATCTGAAGGCCATATGAAGCTTGGAGGTCTGTAGCGTTTGACTTGGTAGAAAGTTGGTAACCTCTGTGCTTTATGCCCCTCAGCAACCGCTGTGTGGGTTTATGTGGTTTATGGAAGTGACTGGAACACCTGAATGCAATGGCTTAGATGAGTTAATACTTAATTAAATATAATGTAGTGTATTTTGTGCTAGTTATAAATGTCACCTCATGGTATCCTTTAGAGAAACAGTGAGATTATGCATGAACTAACAGTCCCAGAGGCCGAGCTGGACCAACTGGTGGGTCGGTCCCAGAACTAGGATGCGACCTGAACTGTAGTGTTTACTGTTGTCACAGGTGGTGGATGACTCTCGCCAAACCAACCCGCCCGTCCTGCCCCGCCCCTCCAGCACCTTCAGCGGCTCCAGTCGGAGTCAGTACCACGACGTGGTGCCCGTGGGTGAGTCGGACAGACTTAAACTTCCACGTGTGGATGCAAGAATAAAGTGAAATCACACATGCTGATTCTCTCCTCTTTTTCTTCCAGCCTACAATGACAAGATAGTGGCGTTTCTACGGCAACCCAATATATTTGAGATCCTGCAGGAAAGGCAGCCTGAGCTCGCCAGGAACCACTCGCTCAAGTATGCCTCTTTCTCAGTCTCCATCTCTGTCTGAGTCCGGCCTCCCGCGCCTCCATTATCGCCATCAGTCAAACTGAACACGTTTAACCTTTAATCTTGATGGACTGCATCTGGTTAGCCCCCTAAAGTGTGTGTGTGTGTGTTTGCAGGGAGAAAGTGCAGTTTATTCGCAGCGAGGGAGTCAACGGCTTGGCTCGCCTCTCCAGTGACGCTGACCTCGTCATGCTGCTGAGGTGAGTCCTGCAGGTGTGTCTGTGTGGGGACAGAGCCTGCTGGTCAAAATGATCACCACTTATGAAATGTCATAAATTGGTACCTTATGTCACCTTTTTGCCTCTGAAGTAAAATATTTGTGGACATCACACATGATTATTTGACCTACAAGTAGTATTTACAGTCATAATTACGTGCTGACTCATGTGAAGCGACTGGCTTTGCAGCCTGCCTGATTTTATATATAAGCAACCCGCAATATTGCATTCCTGCTACCCTGTGTGTGTGTGTGTGTGTGTGTGTGTGTGTGTGTTTGTGAGGACTAACGCTGCCTGAAGGCGTATCATTTCCTTTGTGCTGTCTGACAGTGTTCTCTGTGTGTGTGTATCTCTTTCTCTTTCTCTCTCTCTCTCATATTCAGCTTATTTGAGGAGGAGGTGATGTCATATGTACCGCCATTACTCCACCCAGGTTACTGCCTCTCCTCTCCACAGAGCTCCCCCGGTGAGTCTCTGTCTCACTCCCTGTCTGCACCAGCCCAGCATTTATTAAATTCTCCCTTTTATATAATAAAAACTGTAAAATGAAAATGTTCGTGTATATGCTGTCTTACATAATAAACTTTATTAACGGTTTATAATCAATATACCTAAATTATATGAGTAATGATGAGTAACTACAGCATATTTATGGTGTATTTACTGTGTCATCACAAGTGTAACTCTGACATGTTATCGTGTAGCTCCTGTGCAGTTGTAGTCATTGCAGTAAAATTATGTTGTATCTATGGTGTAATTACCCGCAGCTATGGTGTATCTGCAGCGTAACTATTCTGTAACTTCTGTCTTGTTACATTGTAACAGCACAGTAACAATGATGTAACTGTGACATTGCTAAAGTGTAACAACACTTCGGAGTCTGGATTTCTGTTGGTCCAACGTCCAGTCCGGGAGATTTTAGTCTCATGTCTTCTTTCACTGTTACCTAGAAAACCTGCTGATCTTGTGATCCCATAATATTTGTAACGAATGCCTCGGATCTTTGGGAAGGCTGTAAACATGTTTATTTGTGCTTTAAACGTGACTTTTTTAAATGGGAGTCTGTGGACTGACTCACCTTTAGAATCAGCCTCAAGTGGCCACTAGAGGAACTGCACTTTTGAGACTTCTGGATTGGCTTCATTTGCCTCGGAGGTTCTTGCTTATTCAAATTAAAAGAGAGAGAGAAAGAAAGCGAGAGATGATTTCAAGACAAATCTGTGTTAAGAGCTGCAGATGCTGAACACAGAGCTCATTCTCCTGCCTGGACTCTGCTTTATGGGATTAAAGTAGCATCCTTTAAGATTAATCCCACCACACAAAGTCAGCTGTCCAACCTCAATATTAAGATGAGAATGAGTCTTCATCCTGGTTTCAATCTGGAAACTGTGTCTGTAGTTTTGGTTTTCTTGGCCTTGACTTCCAGTTTCGATCCACGTTCAGATATAAAAGCACCAAGGTACTTTCAAGCTTTAGTTTTTATGTGTGGTTTTATCTGTGCTGACCCACCTTCCATATTTGGAATATATTTTATCCCAAAGCTCCACCAGGCTGTTCATCTCTTTTTCTTCTCCTGCCAGCCCACCAGTGTTGCTAAAACATCCTCCCCCTATGCTGTCAATGCTGAGAGTTTCAGACTTCTGCTCCAGCATTTTGTCATAATTCTCTGCAGGATGACACTGAAAGGAGACAGGAACAGATAAAGGGAGCCACACACCCTGATAGAAAACACAAAAGGCTGCAAAGCACTTACCACCTCTCGAAACAATGTACTTTATTTAATCAGAATCAGAATCAGAATCGTGTTTATTGGCCAAGTATATGTGCAGACACATACAGGGAATTTGGTTCCGGTAGATGGTGGCTCTCAAGCACAGCAATGTAAATCACACACACACACACACACACACACACACACACACACACACACACACACACACACACACACACACGTGTCTATATACACACATTACACATACATACACATACATACACAAAGCTGTGTAAACCAACTATAAATAACTAATCTAAACTTATATACATAAAATACAGAAATGAAATGAGTTGCAATGAATACTACAGAATTGACATAAGGTGCAGTTGCAGTCTGGCAGTGGGAGCAGTGTGACAGGTCAACTTTTAAGAAGAGAGATGGCGAGGGGAAAGAAACTGTTCCTATGTCGGGTGGTCCTGGTCTGCAGGCTTCTGTACCGTCTGCCAGAGGGCAGCAGATCAAAAAGTCTGTGTCCAGGGTGTGAGGGGTCTGTGATGATTTCCCCTGCCCGTTTCCTGGTTCTTGAGAGGTACAGATCCTGGATGGAGGGCAGGGGGGCGCCGATGATCCTTTCTGCTGCAAAGAGAATTGTTTCGATAAAAATTCAGCACACTTTATTCAAAGAAGCTTTTTGGAATGCGTCCTTGTCAGACTTGGTTCAAAACAAACATTTTCTTTGCAGCGCTGTTATTAGTGTTTTTCTTTTCACCTCTTTATGCTGAGCTGAGCTCTGATCACTGAGATGTGTATTTGCTCTAAAATTAATAAAAGCTTTAACAGTCTGATACAAAACAAATCCCCCCCAAAACAATCCAGGATTAACCTGCATGCGCTATTTCTGATTGTCTACACAATCACTCAAGCTTTACTCAATTTCTGCTCGGGAACATTCAGATTAAATTTTATTTCAGTCTCCCTGTATCCATTTATCTGTCTTTACTCGTCTGTGCTCCTCTTTTTGTTCTTGCTCTTTCTCTTGCTTTGCATTCATTATGCTTTTTACTGTCATTTACATCTCAGGTACCCAGCGAGCTAATGCCCGTGCCCCGGCTCCCTATAAACGTGATTTTGAGGCCAAACTGAGGAACTTCTATCGAAAGCTGGAGACAAAGGGTTATGGACAGGGACCGGGGAAAGTCAAGTAGGTCTAAAAGCTCCAAAAAGATGAATTAATGAATGCTGATTCCTAAATTAAAATAAAAAATGTTATTTATGAATAAAAACTGCATGTTCTGTTCAAAATCATAAACAGGTAAGAGGGCGAATTAAATTTCAGGAGGCACACCATCACAGGTTTAGCCTTAGGTATAACACTAAATTTAGGCTTTACATATACACTGCTCAAAAAAAATTAAAGGAACAGTATGAACATACCTCAGACCTCAATAGGAAAAAAATCATGCTGGATATCAATAATGATATGGACTGGGTAATACGTGAATGTCACATCGTTTGATGGAAATTAAAATGATTGATTTATAGAGGGCTGAATATAAAGACACCCCAAAAATCAAAGTGAAAAAGTGATACTATTCCATTCTGATGAAATTGAATTGCACCAACTAAAAATAGTACTTCGTAGTTTCTAATGCCCCCATAATCCTAATGAGAGGACGGCTGGTGTCCTGGGGGATCTCCTAACAGATCTGGACATCACTGAGCACCTGGTCAGTCTGAGGTGAAGTCTCATGGCATTGGATGGACTCACACAAAATGCTCAAGAGGGGTTCCTGCGAGATGAAGAGCAATTCCTTCATCTTGCAGGAACTGCCTGCATACTCTTGCCGCGTGCATCAGGGCAATTGTCATGCACCAGGAAGAACCCAGGACACAGTGCGTCTAGCATGTGTCTGACAGTGCTCGTCCTGTTCCTTCCTGCACAAAGGAGCAAATACTGGTCCTGCTGATCTGTTAAGAGCCTCCTACAGGCCTGTCCAGCTCTCCTAGAGTACCTGCCCATCTCCCGGGATCTCCTCCTGCTCTTGAGACTGTAATGACGTATTGATCATCACTTTATTTCTAAAGCACTTAAAAAACAACGTAACAGCTGACAGAAGTGCTGTACAAGAAATGAGAGAACAAGAATAAAGCAATTAATCAGCTATAAGTTAATTCATAGAACCTAGGGAACATTTGAAATAGTACAGGCACATACAAAGGGTAAGAGTTTAAGACAGATAACAACACTGGATTAAAAGCCAAAGAGAAAATGTCTCTTTTTAAACGAGTTTTAAAGTCAGCAACAAATGGAAACTGCCTGACTCGTTCCACATTTCAGGAGGCAAAACTCCGAAGTCTCTGTCGCCTCTGGATTTATAAAATATCTCTAAAATATTGATGTGCCATCCTGGAGGAGCTAGACTACCTGTGCAACTAGGGTCCAGGTATCACCTCACACTACCAGTAGTGACATTGAACCTAGCCAAATGCAAAACTGGAGGAAAAACAATCAAAAAGAATGAGGAAAGAAATAATGTCAGTGGCCCCCACCTGTAAAACCATTTGTGTTGTGAGGGTTGTCTCACTGATGCTCCTCTAGTTCACCTGTTCACCCTCTGACCATATCAGTATCCCAGAAGTTTAACTGACTAGATGCTATACTCTGATTAAAAGGTGTTCGTTTAATATTTTATTTTCAGCAGTGTATTTCAGTCCGGACTATAACCATGTGTGTGTGTGTGTGTGTGTGTGTGTGTGTGTGTGTGTGTGTGTGTGTGTGTGTGCGCGCACCCCCAGGCTCATCATACGCAGAGATCACCTTCTGGAGGACGCCTTTAACCAGATCATGTGCTACTCCCGTAAAGACCTGCAGAGGAGCAAGCTTTACGTCAGCTTTGTAGGCGAGGACGGGTCAGAGAAACACATTTACCTCCATTTCATTGGTGTTACTGTTCTTAATAACATGAGATGTTTGCTCACCTCATGCAGGGTAGAGTTTTCTGTTCTCATCTCAAGTTTCAAAGCATAATGTTTAACGCACATCGCCACAGTGCAGGAATCATTGTTTATAACATCAGCATACAGGATTGCAAAAATGAACTGAACAACAGGCCCTTCATCGTACCAGCCAAAAACCGATCTACCTCAAGTTTCAGTTATTGTTTCACCTGCGCTGACTGTGTACATGAGAGAGAGAATCTAGGACCGGTAGAATAACTTAATAAAGCTTTAAAAGTCAATTTAAATAAAACAAAACAAAGGAGACATTGTGTCCCTTAAAAAAAAAAGGTCAATAGCAGGAAATTAAATGTCACCAAATTTAACAACAAATCATATTATACGCCTGTACCCGTCTCTTGTTTCCAGTGCAGAAGTATCGTGATTGTGAGGCTGCAAAATCCCATGCGTTCTTCCTCTGATCCAATCATCAGCCAAAGTCATCAAGGTTCATATGCATGTGTACTCTCACTTTGTGTGTGTGTTGCAGGCTGGACTACAGCGGACCCTCCAGAGAGTTTTTCTTCTTGGTATCTAGAGAGCTGTTCAACCCATACTATGGGCTGTTTGAATATTCAGCTAATGACACGTACACCGTCCAGATCAGCCCCATGTCTGCCTTCGTGGACAACCACCACGAATGGTGAGGTTTCTGTCAGCCTGTGATCTCTGCCTGCCTGTTTGTTTGTTTGTTGCTGTGTGTGCTCCTGTGCTAAATGTAAGGTGTTAATTTTATCTGTCCTGAATGCTGATCCCAAAATGGAAGCAATTTGTGGAGAGCTGTGTGGAAATTTGGATCAGCAATCTGTCACAAGTCAGTTTTTTTGCTCTGTGGCAGTGGATGGATGGATGGATGGATGGAGGTCTGAGTAACATGGAAAACAGGTTTAGTAACATGAACCATAGATTATAGTATTCCTGTGCTACATTGCAGATTTATCTGTAAATTTATATTGCCGGAGTTTCATTATATCACAGGTTTCTGTTTCTTATAGGTATTTTTTTTTATTATTTTAGATTTTAAGTGGTTATAATAATAATAATAATAATGGATTGCATTTATATAGTGCTTTTCAAGGCACCCAAAGCGCTTTACAATTCCACTATTCATTCACTCTCACATTCGCACACTGATGGAGGCAGCTACAGTTGTAGCCACAGCTGCCCTGGGGCAGACTGACAGAAGTAAGGCTGCCATATCGCACCATCGGCCCTTCTGGCCAACACCAGTAGGCGGTAGGTGAAGTGTCTTGCCCAAGGACACAACGACCGAGACTGTCCGAGCCAGGGCTCGAACCGGCAACTTTCCGGTTACAAGATGAACTGCCAACTCTTGAGCCACAATCACTGTTTATGTGAAAGCTGGATGCAGCCACCATGATATCGCTCACCGGTTTCAACAACAGTGTGCTGGTTGCTGCCGTGTTACGTTTTTTTGGAGCCAGAAGTGACCATATTTAGTATCAGGTAATGTTCACTAGCTTTTTTAGCAAGCTGCCTCTGTAATCTTTATCAGTGTATCAGACACAGATACTTGGTAGTTAGTGCTAAGAAACAGAAGAATAAAACACTACATAAAAGTTCCCACATATGAACTGCACCTACCAGTGCTGCCGGTGCTTCCTCTGTGTCAGAGATATTATATTGTGTATTTCTAAATACACAATATTTGTGTATTTCAAAATGAGTACATTCACTAGAATCAGATCTATCTATCTGATTCTAGTGATTGTACTCATTTTGAACACTGCTATGCAGAACGTGAGCAGAGAGAAAGCGAGAGAATTTGATCTATTTGCTGTCACATACGTTGTAGAATGTGACTCTGCCTCAACACCTAAACAGGAAAATGAGCACAGTTAGGGGTTGAAGTGTGATATGGCAGGTGGGGGTGCCCTAAGATCATTTGTAGTGCTGTGACCACCAATCCAGATCATTCTGGCCCACTTTAACCCCAGAGTATAGCACCATGAATGGTGGACAAGTTATGTGGTTTTTGCTCTTTCATCTCTTTGTAACCGATAGGCACTGATACACTGATAGGATTCTCTTTTATGTGTCATTGTTTCCTCCATTTAGCTTCAAATGTGTTTGATGTTTGAAGGCGTGCAGGGCTGGGAGATAAATACTTCCCTCAAATGTATTAAACCTAAGACAGTAGATGCTATAGATATTTATGTAAAGATATGGGGAGTAAAATAAATACTCTAGTAAAGTACAGATACATAAAAATTCTATTTAAGTACACATGGTGGTCAGGTAGGATAGACTCACTGAGTTTCTTGTTTTCTTTTTTTTTTTTTTGAAGAAGGATCTTTACTAGAATTTCACTCACCGAACCTTCTTGAATTGCCATGTTATTAGGCAGTTTCCATTAAAAATGCTCCAAAAAATGTCCAGTTCAGGGACTCCAGCTCTATATTGACACCATATTTAAAGCAGTTACATCCCTAAATGTAAGCTTTACTAGTATCCAAATAGTGAGTTAGGAGGAAAAATCAACTCTCATGCAGCTGTGATGAAGTTGGGGATTGGTTATAGAGAACAAAACTGTTTTTGTATCAGGCTGTAAACATGTTTATTTTTGCTGTAAAGTTGGACATTTTAACATGGGAGTCTATGGGGACTGATTCACTGCTGGAGCCAGCCTCAAGTGGCCGTTAAAGGAACTGCAGTTTTTGTTCTTTGGGGAAAGTTGTTTGTTATATCGTACATGAGTAGAGGCAGTTATCAAGCTAAACCTATGTTTGAAAGAACAAAGACAATTTTCTGATGTTATAGAAGTTTCACAACCAGATAGGATCGAGAAGCATCTTTAAAATATGATGCAGATACCAAATTGTTTGGTATCTTCCCTCCTGGTTGGGATTTGTTCTGCCAACTTCAATCTTGTTCTCACAAACCATCTTTAAGATTCTTATTTGTTGTCTCTATTTGTTGGGTCCTCAATCAAGAGAGTTTTAGATATCATAACATGAAGATAATGTGTGGAAGGTGCAGCAGACTATGGCACAATGTTTTTGCATCCGCAGGAAAAGATGTAGAATCTGGTTCCTGTGTTGTTTAGACAGTGTGAAAGAAAGCGAGATCACTGCGGTCCTGATGTTGCTGCTGTCTGTATTCACGCATATTTTCCATGTTTTATGCAGGTTTCGCTTTAGCGGGCGCATCCTGGGGCTGGCCCTTGTTCATCAGTACCTGCTGGATGCCTTTTTTACCCGTCCTTTCTATAAGGGGCTTCTTCGCATGTAAGTGGCTCAGCCTGCTTCCATTCATTGCAAGTCAGCATGCAGGGTACCAGCACTTCCTCCCTGACCAAATAAGACCTTGAATGTTTCAGTCAGTCAGCAGCTGTCTGCTTCTCCTGTCAGTAGGAGCAGCACCCTTATTAAGCTTTGTCCAAACAACCTGAAACGCTGCCAAATGTCTGCACTGAGGACAGATGCTGTATTAAATGTGTTCTTAACCTCTCGGGCAACAGCGATCTGTTCTTGGCTTTATCACCATTAGTGCAGAGATAAGCATTTATCAAATGAAATGTCATATGTTCAGTCCAATATAGTGCTGAATGATCTTAGTATAATCAACAGAGCAAGTGAACGTGCATATTTTCCTGACAGTAATAACAAGTGGAATGACCAAGCAATGAAAATTATGCAAAAGCATTCAAAAGATCAGCAAAAGATTTGACACATACCTATGCTTCATCTCCATACTTTGTATAATTAACCTTCAGCCTCACTTCTTAAAATCAGCTGACGATGATTAACGAGCAGGTCATCCCCACCCGTTGACCCCGCTGTGACCCTTATTCATGCAGCCCGTGTGACCTGAGTGATCTGGAGTTCCTGGATGAGGAGTTCCATCAGAGTCTGCAGTGGATGAAGGACAATGACATCGAAGACATGCTGGACCTCACCTTCACTGTGAACGAGGAGGTCTTTGGACAGGTGCGTCTTCAGTCTGTGGCAGCGCCGTGGAACAAGAAAAGCAGACCGCAAATTTTATGTGTTATTCCTCTGTAATTCTGCAGATCACAGAGCGAGAGCTTAAGCCGGGCGGGGCTGGCATCCCTGTGTCAGAAAAGAACAAGAAGGAGTATATTGAGCGAATGGTCAAATGGCGCATCGAGAGAGGCGTGGCCCAGCAGACAGAGAGCCTGGTCCGAGGCTTCTACGAGGTACAGTGCCGGTGTTACAAATGTTAGAGGTGTCAAAAAGACAAGATAAACAATGCTAAAATCCTCAAAGGGGTTTGAGGGGCATTCGCAAAATCCAACTAAAGGCCTGAAAGAAATGCATAACTAAATAAATAAATACAATTTTTTTATATCATTTTTTTTTATTTGTGTGGCATCTTTCAAAACAGAAATACAGAGAATTCCTCATGTGGGAGGACAAATTTCCAAGGGTATAGGCCTGAAAATTTCTGGATCAGATTTAAAGATTCGTTAGCTGCTTAACAGTTGAAATTCAAACTATATTTATGGATTATCTGAGTGGAAGCATACAGATAAAGAACAAAAATGGGACCCAGGATTGAGCCCTCGGGAATGCCAGAGAGCCTGAGGATGTAGGGGGAGGACAAAGCAAGTCTTGCATCCCTAGTACCAAAACACCATTCAGGGTAGTTTATAAGTTTATGATGGTCAGCCATATCTGTATTTGATTAGAGAAACTAATTATTAATTTATCTATCATTTTTCTGTATAAATATTGTTGTTTTTAGTCTACAATTAAATAATTGTGTGATTAAAAGGGGATCTATCATGCTTAGTTTCATCTTTGCTTGGTCCCTCAGTTCATCTTCTGGCTGAAAGAAGCAGTTTTAGCTCCTCCCCATTCTTCTGATTGGCTGCTCCTCGCATGCAGAATTTTGAATTAGCTGGGAGGGGCTTTTGCACTCTGAGCTACCCATATAAGGATATCCCCTTTTTGTGACAACATAGAAATCCAAAAATAATAAAAAAGAGTGTTTAGTTCTGTTTTAACTTTCAGCTTCTGGTTCACAGGGATTAAGAACATGTATATGTATGTATATGAATAACATAAGGGAAAGCATAAAAGGTCCATTATAAATGTGAAATGGCTTCTTTTTATCTTAAAGTGCTCACAACCGAGACTTTAGATGGCCCTTATAATCAGGGGGACTGATTTAATGTTTTTATTGGTACCTGAACATAACTTTAAGTACTGACTTGAAAAATGCTTGTGCTTTATTGATGCCATGAGCCCCAGTTAAAATAACAATAAGTACAATTTTCTCCTTTATAGCACATAATAGGTATTATCAACCCCATCGATCAATACCGGTGACGCAGTATGGCTGCGTCATTGCAGTAGCTGGCTGAAAATCCTCTTTCTTTTTGAACCAGTGCTAACCCAAATGGACATCTGGCATTTGCAGCAGTGCACGATGATGCAGCTTCAAGTTGAAGGGCTAGATATGCTCACGATAATGCCAAAGGAGCAAATGACAAGTTAGCATTTAAGCTATCTACACTGTGATGTGCTAACTCTTTATTAGATGTCTGTGATGTTAGCTCTCTTGTCATTATGGGCATTAAAGTAATTCAATGAAAAAGATTACCTGGAAGTACCTGTTGTGGTGCAGAGACGGCAGCTAAACGTGTGCTCAAAATCTTTTGAATTATTGACAAAGCCGAGAATGCTTTCTAGTTAAAGTGCTGGTGTGTTAAGGTTTTAGTTATCCATCTTGCCTGTTTTATCTAGAGGGGTTGTCAGAGTGTTGTTAATCTTATTATTATATGAGAGCATGGATAGCAGCAGTGGTGTAATGTAACTTACATAGTATTTGTACTTTTTACTCCAGACCAAGTATTTTTAAGGCTTCATTGCTTCTTATTTTGTAGATTTTTAATATAAGCCTACTCATATATAATTCTTCATTGGTTATGCCCCAGTAATATGATTCTGCACAATGAGTACTTAGATTATGTTAGATTACATTAGGCACTTTATGTAAACACTCACTGGCCGCTTCCATAAATTTATGCCTCAAATACCTTTAAAACTGTTGTTTCAGCTGCTTTTTTGTCTAGAGTTGTTTGGGTTTCAGTGAGGATCCATCAGCTCCATGCTTCTGGAGATAAAAATAAGAAAAGGGTTTATGTTATGACCGCTTTTCCTTTTATTTGTGATCATTTTCTACAAAAATCTGCATAGCTTTGTGTCTTTGTGATCACTGATCACTAGTGAAAGAAGGCGATTTGTTAACCTGCGGAGATCAAACGTGACAGCCTTTCATTAAAAGCTTTTAATGAATGAGACTTTAAGAAGAGGGTCAGAACCAGAGCCAATCAAAATGTGGGACAGGGAGACGAGAGATAAAAATGCTGCCCACCTGGTCACCCCGTGTGACTACCGACAACGTGACAGAACATGAAACATTAATGGAGTCGCTCCTCGGCTGAGCTGTATTATCAGATAGCTGCACTCTTCTTTTGCTTGGCGGATGTAGACAGAAGAAAGAAAATAGTTCCTGCGCAAAGCTGCTCTCAACAGTTTGTAGACTTTTATTTTTTTATTTTTTGAGTAACCAGGTCATTATTTCTGGACAGAGACATAGCTGCTGAGTTATTAAAATGGATTTTTTTGGCACCATAATGTAACTTCTACCATTTATTACATTCAAGAGAAGGCAGATGTCTCCAAAACTTGGCAGTAAACGCCAGAACAATTTAGATGGATAAACAGCGCTACAGGCCAAAGGAAGAATATGTAGCTGTCCCTTTAACACTCCAGAAAAATAGATCTGATAGCCTGCTGTCATACAAAGAGAAGACAGAGTGATGAGGAGTGGGTTGTAATGTCTTTTTATGTCAGTTTTTCCCCCTTTTTTAAATAAACAGTATAAGCCCAAACCCGCTGTTTTAATCCCTCCCCTGGCAAGACGACAGACATCCAGGCCTTTGTGCGCCCTGCTTTTCTAAATCCAGAATTTACTGTAAACAAACTGATGGAAACTTTTCCCACAGTGATGTGTCACTGCACAAAAAGGATCTTCCGCCAGCAGTTGGATGTAGGTGGGAGGACTGTGATAAATAAATTGTGATAGATAAATAAATAGGCTGCACTGTGTTTTCACCAATGTTTGTGTGTGTGGTTTGGTTTGTTAGGTGGTGGATGTGCGGCTGGTGTCGGTGTTTGATGCCAGGGAGCTGGAGCTGGTTATTGCAGGCACCGCAGAGATCGACCTGGCAGACTGGAGGAACAACACAGAGTACAGAGGAGGTATGGAAAGCTGGGGGGGGGGATGGGGGCAAGGAGGCGGAGGAACGTACTGACAGCTTAGCATAATGCATGCCCCGCCTCCAGTCCTGCAACATGTTCATTCACAAGTGTGCCGCAGCCACTAAACCTCTGCTCTGAGAAGTATTTCCTTATCTCAACTGGTCCAGTGATTTTAACACTCGGGGAGATGCAAGGAAATAAGATTACACACTACTAATAAAAACCATTGGAAACAAATCCATCTTCACCCAGAAGAAAGTTCAAATAGGTGCATTTGTTTAAATGTCTCTAGCCCCTAAAATGAAGGTGGTTGTAATTCAGTTTTTCTTTCTACTGTTTGAGGGACACAAGCAGTCCTACCTATTTGCTTCTGATACTGACACCTTGGCTTTGGGTGTCTATAGATATCAAATACTGATCCAAGACCAGCTGTATTCATGAGAATTATTCTTGTATGTGTATGTAAGCATCTTGTCGCCTAACAAATACAAGACAGCCACCTTAAAAGGGTTTTATGTTGAAAGGTAACAACCATACAATATTAGAAAATATTAGAGAAAACCCGAACGATCAGACCCCAGTGGCAGTAGGAAGGAAAAACTCAATTTTAACAGGAAGAAACCTCCAAAGAACCAGGCTCAGGGAGGGGTCGATAGCTGAAGCCTCTGACTGGCCTCAGCGTCAACTGACTTTGAAGAGGAAGAAGTTTGTTTTGGTCTTTATATGACTGCACCAGTGCCCAACTTAAGATAAGGAAGGATTAATTCGAACAGAAAACCATACAAAGCTACCCTAGAATAAAATTTTGAAGTTTAAAATGAACTGAACAAAGCCCCTTTAATTAATCTGAAAAGACTGAAGTCTTACCTGAAATTAATTAAGTTGTTTTTCACAATATATAATAATTCTCCTGTGAACAAGGGATTAAATTATCAGGGTAACAGCTGTACTGGACTTCACTTAATGTTACTCTGCAATAAGCTTCAAACCTTTGGAGTTATTACAACGTATGCGGTGTACAGTCAGGCTGCAGGTGGCGGTGTCCAAAGCCATCACATTAAAAGCCTTTTTAGGGTTCTGGCCAGCAAAGTTGAAAAGCCGCCAGCGGCTGAGAGACAGAACAAAACTCGAGCTGACAATCGGCTATGACTCAGTGTCAGGGCGCTTTTAATGGACGAATCGACTGAGACGCACCAAACCGCTGTGTCCATCAAACATTAAGCAGCAGAGCCAGCTCACAAACCTCAGGAACAGGTGGACGGACGCCCTTATTATTTGTTATTCGTCTGACTCATGCACCATCGCTGTCTTATCTCCCCACAGGTTACCATGACAACCACATAGTGATTCGCTGGTTCTGGGCGGCTGTGGAAAGATTCAACAACGAGCAGAGGCTGAGGCTGCTGCAGGTAGGGCACGAGGGGGAGCGCATGCACACAGGATGCCCCCGTGTGGACACTGCCTGCAATTACATTTTTTAATATGTTTCTAATTCTGCAGGAATGTCCCATTTATTTAAACAAGGTGTATTCAGTTTTCTGATTTATTTAACACTGAAACAAAGAACCTGAGAGTAAGTGAAATAATCCAAACTTTTTATGGCCTGAACACTGACTACATTTCATCCTTTTCTTGACTCTCTTCTCTCCAGTTTGTGACGGGCACCTCCAGCATTCCCTATGAGGGCTTTGCCTCACTACGAGGAAGTAACGGACCTCGCCGATTCTGCGTGGAGAAGTGGGGG
Source organism: Neolamprologus multifasciatus (assembly GCF_963576455.1). Lineage (NCBI taxonomy): Eukaryota > Metazoa > Chordata > Actinopteri > Cichliformes > Cichlidae > Neolamprologus > Neolamprologus multifasciatus. The sequence continues at coordinate 28,543,580 of NC_140454.1, forward strand.
AAAATCACCTCCTTACCCAGGTAACCTCACCTTTTAGGGACTATACAAAAATGAATAATAGCAGAGACATTGTAGAGTGAATCTTTTCAAATTCAATTTTCCCCTGGCTTTTGCATACATACTGACATTATTAGACTAAAAAAAATGGAAAATGTAACAAAAAATAAATGTTTAGGGGCTCATTACAAATGTTAAAAAACATAGATGCAAACATAAAAAAACAGAACCATCAATTTATGTCACATTTTATATAATAACAATTTACATACATTTTTTTTGGTTTGTTTCTAAGACAAATAAAATATTAATATTGTTAAATATAGGGATGGGTACCGGTGTCCGGTGCCATGATGGCACCGGTTCTGACATAAACGGTAGTAACCAGACCGAAAAGCAGCGCACATTTCGGTGCTTTATTTCGGTGCTTTTTTTGCCTGAGATGTAATACACTTTGAATTCTAGCCAATCATTTTACGTTTCCGGGATAGTAGGCGGGTCCAGGTACGTATGTTCTTTTAGAGCAGAGCTACAGATTAAAAACGCCCAAGGCGGAGCGGTCAAAAGTCTGGCTGTACTTCACAGCAAAAGATGCAAACTCAGCAGCCTGCAACAAGTGCTTTAAGCTGATACTGTGGAAAGGAGGTAACACCTGAAATCCGATGAAACACCTGGCGACGCTTAGCGTTTTTTTTAAAAGCCGAAAAATGCGCCGTATTTGATAGCTTGCTGCGAGACCTCACACCGAGCGCATCTACTGCAGGTGTGGTGCCTGTTATCGGACCCAGAGTTAGCAACATCCCCCAAAAAGCTGAAGAGTAGAGTCCTGGCCCCTAGCCCTGCCAGTGTAGCAGAAATGATGAGGATGATGATGGCAGCAGCAGCAGCCGTTCTTCTCTGCGTGAGTAGCTTAATGTTGTTCGTGTGTAATTTACGTTGACTAGGCTAACCACGTTATTACATTAATGCATGTAAGGTGAACTAGCAAACACCATCATAGCTACATGCGGCTGTCTTCTTGTTTGATGGCAGATACTCCCTTCACCCTGGCCAAAAAGGCTAAAATGACCAAAGAAAAAGTGGAAAACAGCTAAACATGAGAAGTTTTTGGACAAAGTTTGTGTTTTTTCCATTGTTTAAGCACTGCTTCCAGCCAAGAGTGATACCATATATGCCCTATAGCTGCAGAAAAGGCTAACATTGTTATCTTTTTACAAAAAAACAGCTGAACATGAGAGGTTTTTGGACCAATTTTATGTTCTCCATTCTTTAAGCACCGGTTCGAGCACCGTTTAAGCACCGGCACCGTTTCAAAAGTACCGGTTTGGCACCGGTATCAGATAAAACCTAAACGATACCCATCCCTAGTTAAATATATATATTTTTTAAGTGAAGTGTTGTTTTTTTTAAATAAGCAATACTGTTTCTGATCAAAGATCATATTCTGATTTTGACGTTCATTCACAGCGCTTTAATTCATTACTTAAATGTTGTTTTTTTGTATGTTTTTTAAACTGTTTCTATTATTAATCCATCTGCTTTGAATGCAAAGCACTTAAGGTCAACTCTATTGCTATTTCTAAATGTTCTCTATAAATACAAGTGACTAATAAAGACGCAGCATACCTGCAGCTCTGTAGGGTATAAGTGCAGCATTTTTCTTTTTGGGTGTATTATTTGACAGGAACAAAAGCAGAAGAAAAATCTAACAGATGACTCATCTCATCATCTGTTTCATAAGGTCTCGCTGTGTTTCCACAGGGCTCACACTTGCTTTAATCGTCTGGACCTCCCCCCCTACCCGTCCTTCTCCATGCTCTACGAGAAGCTGGTAACCGCTGTCGAGGAAACGAGCACGTTCGGCTTGGAGTAACCTCAAATTGGCCGACACCCAGGAGAGAGAACCATCTGGAAATCTGTGTTCCTCACTTAGAGGCATTAAAAATAAAACTAATATCCTCAAAAGGCAACTAAACCCCCCTCCCTTCCCCTCCCTGGATGACGCTGCTGTTTTTTCCGACTGGCTTTACATCACTCGGCACGCCGGCTTTGCTCTGACTCTCCGCCTCCGAAGCTTCAGGACGAAAGACGGAGAATCGGAGGACGGGTTGAAAAGCTGTACAGTACAATTTCTTGTTTTCATGGTAACCTTTGTTCACTGAGCCACATGTGTGCTTTATCTCTTTAGTTAATGGCCTTGGTTACTGGATTTCTAGCACCTCCTCCTCCCCCACCTCCTCAGAGACAGCTGCTCCAAAAACCCACTGAGTTCCTTTTCCCTTCTCTGGACCTCAAAACTGTGCCCGTCCTGCTCCGGGGCTGCAGTGAAATGAACTATAAGACACACACCAATCACCTTTGCACAAATACACACTTAAGCATTGTCTTTGTATTATGAGTGCAAACCAGTGTTTCCCCCAAGAGTCTTCATCGGCGCGGGAAGAAGTGACATTTTAGTCTTTAAACCGAACGCTGGCTGCTTGTTCGAAGAGAGGGGAAGCACTGGTGTGCACAAATACACACTGAAAACACACCCATTCTCGCAGTTTAGAACCCCGAATGAGCTGGACACGGAGTCGCAGGTCATCGGCGGTGCTTGTGCGCAGCGTCAGTGACACATTGTGGTAATGACGGCAGGTTTGAGGTCAGGACTGTTACCTTCAGTTACTGCGACACCACAGCCCAAAAGCGTAAAAAAAAAAACCCATGTGACACGTGAACGACGGTGTCACACAGAAGCGCAAGGTTCCTGTCTTACAACACATTTCTCATGAGCAATAGAGGCACTTTCTGACGTAACACACAAAGTCCTCCCCAGCCAGTGAAAGTGATGAATGTACCAAACCAGTGACTGAATGTATGAACCTCGAGCAGGAAACAGAAGTTGGAAGGCTTCAACATAAGCGTGACTCGGTTTGTTTAAGCACTGACGATTTAGAAATGCAATGATGGCTCATGAGATGCATCTATGGTGCTGCCAGCTTGCTCGGGGGATCAGGGCTCAAATGAAAGAAATGCCAAACTAGGTCACAGGTCGTAACATTTCCTGGGGGGGAAACATTTTACTGATAACAACCCTCAAAAATAACCCAATTCATTGATTAAACTGATCATTGGGCTCATTTATATGTTTTGTAATGGCTTTATTTGTGTTTATCATATCTATATTCTTTCATTTACCAAGGATGCATATTTTAAAGTGTTTTAACTTAAATATTTATCTTTTTAAATCATTTTTTATGCAGGAGGAAATCTCAGTCTGTTAGCCATGGTTCACTGCAAAACATCACAATGCAGTAATTAGCAGGAGAAAATTACAATCATATCAAATTTTATGCCGTTAAAAAAAACATATATTTCACTCATGTAACACTTTTCATGGTTAGACCAAAAAGATCCCCAAAATGATAAAATAGAAGTCACTGATGGAGTGCAGCTGTGCGGAGAAGCTCTCAGTTCAAGTCAGACTTTGACAGGACAGTGGAAGGTCAAAATAATGGCATATACCCATCACTTTTTACATTTTACACTTTACTAATCATCACAAAAAGCAGATCCACAATTTTAAACATCATGTATAGCAATTATTACAGTTACTGCTAAAGTAAAAGAAGGATTTGGGAATAAAAATCCACATTTTAAGTATCAAAAATAAATTTCTGGTATTTTTAGCAAACTAAACTGCTTGAAAATTGTTTAAACTAATTGCATAATGGTGCTTTTAAGTTGCATATAAACCTTTGCTTTCATAGATGTGCAGCATCTGAGGTCCAACTCCCCCTGAGCAACGCGGTGGCCGCTTTGATGCATCGCTCTAGTGAATGGCTATTAGATGTACCAGGAGGCATTGGTGGGATTATTTTAGTGCCTCTTGGGGGTGAAGTTTTATTTCTTTGCAAACATGTGACCAGATCCAAGCGTCTCACTGTAGGAGCTGCAGTTTTTAAAACAAAATATCAGATATCAACACCAGAGGGCAGCAAAGTCCCACTCAACTCAAACAACCAGTGGTCTGGTCCTCTCTGAGTGGCCTCCTGACCAGGGTAGATGATGATGATGATGATGATGGCCTTGTACTTTAGAACTTGTTGCATACAGTCCATGCCAGACAGTAGTTTTGTCTCCGAAGCATGTGATCGAACATTGAGTGCACTCACACACACAAACTCATTTTCTACAGGGTGCATGCAAGATTACACCTACTGTACAGAGTCCTGTTGGAGTTAGACCACAGGGGCTGGAATAGTGGTAGAGATCCCCACCTGCGATGCGACATGTGTGGGCAGACTTTTGTGTCTCAGCCCCACCTCCCTACCCACACCTCTCGCCCACCCCCGCCCTAATAATGCATGCAGGATCTTCCTGGTCAGCTCCGTGAGCTGGACCTGGTAGAAACTCCTAGGTGGTGTTGTGTTATAGCTCGATATTGCATGCTGAAATAGTGCAACACACTGTCCTTACTAGCTTTTTTTGCATGAGGATACTGCTATACATTCAGACAAAGGGGTGAGGGAGCTGGTTAAATTGTGCCACTCCAGGTGTGGCGCTCCACCTGAGGCGTACGCCCTTGTGCTCACCTGGCACTGTCGTACCTTTAGCTCGTGGGAACAAGGCGGAGGATGATGGTGTTTGTTAGCTCTCTCCGTGACAGTGGAACGGCGAGTATTTCGGCAGCATGCTTCGAAAACTTCACATGTGCGTGTCTGCCTGTCTCAGTCACGGGCTGATGGTCATGGTTCATTGCTGAACAGGTAATGGATCAATAGGGCTGCTTTTGATTTTGTGAGAGCACATGTATGTGTACCATGTGTGCAGTCCTGTTTGTCTCTTTGTATATAAATGTATATGTATGTCTGTCCTGTTGTGTGTTTAAATATATATATTTTGCACCGGATGTACCAAAGGTTTGGGGCTTGCAAAGTCAACCATTAGGCCTGCTCTCTATTTCAGTCGAACAACCACACATTCCCCCCTCCTCCCCACCGCCGTTTCTGGCTCACAGAGCATCACCTCATGTTTGCTTGAGGAGCAGATTTGTGGCATGGGCAGCGACGCTTAACGTTAGGATATTCACCCGGTTGGGTCAGTTTCGGTTCACCATCACTTTGAGGCTTTTCAGGTGCAGATGAAGACTGCTGCACCGCTCGTCTTTCTGTGTACATCTGACAGGACCCGGCTCCAGTTTTCAGAATTCCACTCTATGCAAAGCTCCTGTATGTGTGTGTGTGTCCATTTCACTCCAATGATTGTAATAAAAGAACAAATGGAAAATTTTTATGAATGATTCACGATCTTACTTATCTTTTACTAAAGTTATCTAATATACAGTGGCTTGTAAAAGTATTCAGCCCCCTTGAACTTTTCCACATTTTGTCACATTACAGCCACAAACATGAATCAATTTTATTGGAATTCCACATTAAAGACCAACACAAAGTGGTGTACACGTAAGAAGTGGAACAACAATCATACATGATTCCAAACATTTTTTACAAATAAATAACTGAAAATTAGGGTGTGCGTAATTATTCAGCCCCCTGAGTCAGTACTTTGTAGAACCATCTTTTGCAGCTGCCAGTCTTTTATGGTATGTCTCTACCAGCTTTGCACATCTAGAGACTGAAATCCTTGCCCATTCTTCTTTGCAAAACAGCTCCAGCTCAGTCAGATTAGATGGACAGCGTTTGTGAACAGCAGTTTTCAGATCTTGCCACAGATTCTCGATTGGATTTAGATCTGGACTTTGACTGGGCCATTCTAACACATGGCTATGTTTTGTTTTAAACCATTTCATTGTTTCCCTGGCTTTATGTTTAGGGTCGTTGTCCTGCTGGAAGGTGAACCTCCGCCCCCGTCTCAAGTCTTTTGCAGACTCCAAGAGGTTTTCTTCCAAGACTGCCCTGTATTTGGCTCCATCCATCTTCAATCAACTCTGACCAGCTTCCCTGTCCCTGCTGAAGAGAAGCACCCCCAGAGCATGATGCTGCCACCACCATATTTGACAGTGGGGATGGTGTGTTCAGAGTGATGTGCAGTGTTAGTTTTCCGCCACACATAGCGTTTTGCATTTTGGCCAAAAAGTTCCATTTTGGTCTCATCTGACCAGAGCACCTTCTTCCACATGTTTGCTGTGTCCCCCACATGGCTTGTGGCAAAGTGCAAACGGGACTTCTTATGGTTTTCTGTTAACAATGGCTTTCTTCTTGCCACTCTTCCATAAAGGCCAACTTTGTGCAGTGCACGACTAATAGTTGCCCTATGGACAGATTCCCCCACCTGAGCTGTAGATCTCTGCAGCTCGTCCAGAGTCACCATGGGCCTCTTGGCTGCATTTCTGATCAGCTCCTTGTTCGGCCTGTGAGTTTAGGTGGACGGCCTTGTCTTGGTAGGTTTACAGTTGTGCCATACTCCTTCCATTTCTGAATGATGGCTTGAACAGTGCTCCGTGGGATGTTCAAGGCTTGGGAAATCTTTTTGTAGCCTAAGCCTGCTTTAAATTTCTCAATAACTTTATCCCTGACCGGTCTGGTGTGTTCTTTGGACTTCATGGTGTTGTTGCTCCCAATATTCTCTTAGACAACCTCTGAGGCCGTCACAGAGCAGCTGTATTTGTACTGACATTAGATTACACACTCTATTTAGTCATTAGCACTTATCAGGCAATGTCTATGGGCAACTGACTCCACTCAGACCAAAGGGGGCTGAATAATTACGCACACCCCACTTTTTAGTTATTTATTTGTAAAAAATGTTTGGAATTATGTATGATTGTTGTTCCACTTCTCACGTGTACACCACTTTGTATTGGTCGTTCACATGGAATTCCAATAAAATTGATCCATGTTTGTGGCTGTAATGTGACAAAGTGTGGGAAAGTTCAAGGGGGCCAAATACTTTTGCAAGCCACTGTATGTCAAAAGCAAACTGTGTTAATGGTACCAAAGTATATCATGAAGGAGGCCTCACCCTGATTAAAAACTCCACTACTAAACCTGAGGTTTCTGTCCAAGTAACAAAAGGAAAAAGGATAAGTGAAGCTACATTAATATATTAATGATGCAGATATTTAAAGATATCCGATTTGAATGCATGCAGTAATGAAAATTTGGTTTAGATGCTGAGGGCTGTGTTAAGCTTAGATCATTGTTAATAAAGGTACACATTGTACATACACAGTGGATGGTTTTATGTGGAAGCAACCTTGTGCGAGAAAGAGAAACACTAGATGAAATGGCAAAAATAAATACATTTTAAAAACCTATATATAAGTTCTGATAATGTTGCAGAATATTTTGTCAAATTTGTGAGATATCAAATCTAAATTTCCATTGATATAATTTAAACTTTTCATCTTACAAATGTATTTTTGAAATAATTTTTTTTAGTGTTTTTAAAGACACACGAGTGAGAGATTTTAAGAGATTTAAAATCTTGAAAACTGAGTTCATATGTGCAAGACCTAGATATGCATTTTCTATTTCATGATTTGCATTTTTCGTCTATAATTACAATAAGTCACCATTATTAGATAGTATGTCAAGGTGATGAAGTGCTATTATAATAAAATTATTGTAAAACTGAAAAATTATGTCACACATATATACCATATGTCTTATATTTATAATTAAAAAAAACAAACTAACAGTAAGCTTGTTATTGCACAAATATTGTAAATTAAATTAACTCTCATAAGTTGGACTTTGACAGTCCAACTTTTGAGTATTAAGATTCATTATTTATTTTTGTTATTCATTTATATGTTTTATGAATTTCGAACCCGCTCCTTTAATGACATGTATAGGCTGCCACATCTCGGCCGTGTCCAAATTCAAACCTTTCAACTGAACACAAAAGCAGTGCGCATGCGCACTGACGCGTCGACGACGGTGTCAAACAGGGATGTGAAAATGATCGCAAACTGTGCGGACAAACTCAATGAGCGGACTAACAGCCGACCGCAGCGGCAGCTCGGATAGGTTTTGTGTTAACAGTCCATGAGTGCGGACTTTATAGACCCCAGCTTCGCTTTTCTTGAGCTGAGGAAAATCGGTTTAAGTCACTTTTTAAGTACCGTCGAGCTAACTTAGCGACAGTTGAGCTAGCCGGGGAGCTGGAGCGGCGCGCGGTGACCGGCTGAGCTAACATTAACATGTAACTACGGCGAAACGAGCAGTGGTAACGTTAGTTTAGCTCCTTTTCACCGTTTCTCTCACTTCTGCTCGGCGTTTGGCACCGTTTTCAGCCGGGAAGCAGCACCGAGGAGGAGAGGAAGATGTCTCGGAGGCGGCTGGACAGTCGTAGCGGACTCTCCGCCGGACTGCTCGGCGAGATTCAGACTCCGATCAGCACGGAGCCGCTGGAGAGTGTGTACGAGATCACCGGGGAGCTGGGCAGGTGAGTCCGCCAGAGAGTGCACCTGCTGTATGTGACACATGGGAGCTATACCTGACACTATACAGTCAGATATTTACAGATGAAACTCAGTTTCTGTATTACTATCACTTACTAAGACAGGGTTACTACTTATAAGTCTTTTGTTGTATTTATTTAGTACTACATTTGTGAAGTACAGGTACAGGAACGCATCGTCCAGTGCCATAGAAGGTATCAGCTTTACTGTAGACATGTAAATACACGGCTACTGATATAGGGAAAGTCAAATATCTCAAAATCACCAAAGTAAATGTCAGATGATAGGACGGATGTTTCTCTGGTGGACAGATGCGTCGCACTGTAGGAGCTGTGAAAGATTTCCCGTGTCTGTTGTGACAGTGGAGCTGAATCAGTTGGAGACAGGGACAATATATATAGTCTACCGGCTACATCTGTTATTAGTGTTCTTTTCAGTGGTGTAGAAATAAGAAGAACTAAGAAATCAAGTGTTAAAAACATGGCGTGTGCTTACATTTCCTGGTAGGTGCACGTCAGTGTTTTTCCAAGCATTTCTTTATTTGACTGTCATTGCTTTGAAGATAAAGCAGAGCAAGAAGGCACATGCACATGTATGCATGTAACTTGTTTCTTGTTTGTGTCTTTCATAAGTGAACTGTACACAGCCTGGTTTCCAAAAAAGGAGAAGTACACACCTGACATTTTTAAAGATCACATAACCCTCCTACTAAATATTCACCAATCTTAATTTAGGATTAAACAGTACCTCTTCACTAACACATCAAGCACCCTTTTCCCAGAAAGAATAAGAAACAAAGGTCCTTACTGGGAATAACCTTTAATGCAAGGGCTGACTGGGAATATTAGGTTTGGAGCATTGTATTTCTTATGTATCTATTTATATTGATTAAAATAAAGAGCATGATTGTAACAATGCTTTCTCAGGTAAATGCGCTCTCAATCTGTGCATCCAGTATGCTATGAGATTACTTTTTACTAACGGATAGGCTGTAAAATAGTGACTCCTGCATAGATAGATAGAATATAGATTTTGAGGGATGTTTGAAACTATTAGGCTGATATATATCCCCGGCTGATATAAAACTAATATATATTATATAATATAATATAAAACTAATATAAAACTTTGTATCTGAAGGTATTTAAAGTCTGATGTTCTTTAAAAGACACAAAGCTATTGCTGTTATAGAGCACAAACAACACTCTACCTAGTCGAAAGTGTGCATGACCAAATACTGGGCTAATTGTGCAGTCTCACCTAAGTACACATGAGCTTTGTACTGAATCATTAATGTATTCTTGAGAAAAGAGGTTTTTAGTCTGTTTAGTCTCTCGAGGTGCAAGTGAGTAAAATGTGTTGCAGGCTTTCAAAGGGGTTTTCGTTTACAATCTACGTACAGCGAATATTTTGCCCACTTTAAGCAAAAAAAAAGTTATTTATTGAAATTTGTGATTTCTACATGAATTATGGTTAATCTTATACAGCAATGAAATGCTGTTCATAAACATAAAATTTTCATGTCAAAACATTAAGTTTTTGAATGAAATTAACCAAGACGATACACCTATATATTAAAAATCTGAAACTTGGTGCATCCTCTGCTCTTCTAAGACCGTTTCAGGACTCCTTACAATTACTCCTTATAATACCAGAGTTTTGGAAAAATTTAGTGTCAAGCTTGTCATTCAGTTTTTTGTGAATATAAAATACTTGGTGCTCAGCAAAGAGGCAAAAATAACAGTAAAGTCATAAACTTATTTTTAAAAGTTAACACACAGTGTAGTCAACCCCCAAAGGCTGTGTTTTGAGCAGGAAAAACCCTGAAGCTGTGTTACACTGAGTAAAAACTAAAGTAGTAAAAATCATCGCAGTTAAATCTTTTTAACTGCGATGAAAAACAGTCTGAAAACGTTCAGCTGGCTTAGGACAAAGGTTCAAAAGAGGCTGCAACCTTTTCCCCATGCCCTTCCTGTACCAGACTACAGGAAGTAGTATTTAATTTGGAAAACAGTTAAACAGCCTAAGGGATGTTCAAATAGATCTCAGCGTTCTGTATTTACTGACTCAACTGTCTAACTATTTTAAAATTTACACACCACCATGGAACGGGTTAAATCTGTCACACTTAGAGTTTTTCTGAGTAATTTAACTTTTAAGACATTTTCACAGTGTGGAGTGAGCCTGTATCTCCACAAAAGAAATGACAATGAACAGGAAAATTTAAGCTTTTAGCCATCCAAGGGTGTTAGACAAGGGCCCTTTGGCAGGCTGGTAATGGCCTCTGTCACCATTGGCCTATGCAACAGCTAAAATAACCTTAGCCAATCTCAACAAGAATTCCCAGGACTTTCACCGCATGAAGTATTTCTCAACTTTTACAAGTAATCATACCTTATTAAGATTCTTATGATTTTATTGCAGGAATTCATATTCACAACCAGTGGCTGGATTTTAACCTCTGTGCAGAAAGGTTTAATAGCTCTAATCTGCTCTAAACTGGCAGGTGCAGAGTTCCAGAAAGTTCCGCCTTTAATTACAGTTTGTGCAAAGGAACTCTTACATCATGTCTGCAGTTTCCTTCTGATATATCTGTTGTGCCAGTGATGGTGGGGTGTAGTTTAACCATTAAATATTGATGGCTTTATAAGGGTAAACTTGTCCCACTTACTATGACAATTTTCCACACTTTGAAAAATTCAGATTGTTTCAGATGAGTTGTGACTCAAAAAGCATTCCTGTTGAAACCACACCTACAATAACAGTTAACAGTTTTTAACATTTACTACAACACAACAAGGAAATGCACAAATCCAAAAGTTACATAAGACCTTAAAAAACTTCTATTTATGTTTATGTGAAGTTGCATTCCAGTAAAATACTGTATATATTGCCCCTGACCACATTTACTTTGTAGTTACCTTAAAAAAATAAACCTAAAATGTCCTGTTCTGTTTTAACTTGAGGCATAAACTGAGACAGAAAAATAAACAGCAGCAGCATTTTGAGGGTTAGTGATTGGTTAGGCTGATATAAACATTAGCAGAGGAAAGGTTTGGCATGAGGATTTAATTGTTGTCATGTTGAGGGACCCAGGTGGGTGAAGACAAATGCCATACATGGCAGGAAGAAGACCCCAAAAACTGGCCAATTCTGAGCCAAGAAAACATCAGAAATGATTGGTTCTCAACGTGAGGTTAGTCATTAATATACCACTGTGTGGTTTACTCACTATGAAAAAATCCTAATACTAATATTAACATGCACACTGCAATCTTTGTCGGCCCAAGAGTGATTAGTTTGTCCAGGACACTAATTATTAGTGTATTAGTGCTAATATGAAGGAGTAGAGACCAAGAATGATAATTGGATAGAAACATAAAACAGGGTTATCATTTAATAATCAGGTAGAGAGAGGATAGAGGTTAAATTACAGAGGTTGAGACTATACAGCATGAAAACTGAGAAAAAAATTATATTTACTTCTTTTCTGCACCTACTCTACAGAAAATGTTTTTTTTAGCATTGAGCATTTATTGTTAATAAACAGGAAGAGTTGAGCAAATGTGCTACCTTGAAGGAGGAGGTCTTGCATGACTGTTCAGATAGAATAACATAAAAAAATCCCCAAATTTGGAAAATTACCAGGTTAGCAAAATATTAAACATAGCCCGTAACAAACTAGATTATATGAAGTAAAAACAGCTCAGTAAAATAAAGTAAGATAGCTCAAGAAGGAGTTGCAACAACACATTTGAAGGACAGTTGATGTCACCTATCTGTGTATTCATGCTGATACACTGACCCTAACTTTTTGCATGTGCTGGCTGAATAGCTCAGATCGAGTCATGCAGTGTAATGCACTAAGCTAATGGTGATTGGACTCTGGACTCTAAGTCTTAACACTCCAGCCTCTGACCAGGTGAGGTGACTTTATTGTACAGTGGGAAAATATGAAGCCTTGGTATAAAAGGAGACCTTTATCATGTGTTTGTGTATGAGCCATGGCAACCGCAGACAGCTGATGATCATATCCTGACAAGCCTGAGGTGTGTTTGAAGTCATCATGTGTCACGCAGAGCATTCAAGTGTAGCTAGTGTTAGTCTGCAGGAGGAAGGAAACAAGTACATGTGGAAAGCAGACTTAAGAAAGCAGAACTGGCTCGGGTTACTTCTGCTCGCCACTTTGTTTGCAATTTGTTAAAACAGGAAGTTCTGATGTGAAATGTGTTAAACCTCAGTGATGAGAACAACCAGCTATAACTAAATCCCTAAGCAAGAACCTTTCACTGTGTGTCCTTACTTATTTATTTATTTGTCAGAATGAAGCTTAAATGCTTCTGTTAGCTGTTGCCGTTTTATGGAATTAATTAAAGACACATCAATCATCATTTGTCTGTGTATTTGAAATGACTGTAACTTGAGATAAGATCTTGATCTTGAAAAAAACCAACCCCTCCCCCCCCCCCCCCAAAAAAAAAACCAAAAAAAACAAAACACCTTTTTGGCAAGTGTCTTCAGAGGGAGCTTATTCTGTTACATCTCCTCTTCCATTGGTGGATGTTCACATTAAACATGGTTAAAGTTTCAAATATTGAGGTCAGTAATCTTGTCAGCTGAAAGCTCAGGCTTCGGACTGCTCTGAACTCTGTTTCAGGCCGGTCTTTCTGCCCTTGGCTCTGTATGATGTCATTGAGAGGGAATATCCCTAGTATGACCGTTTCAGGAGCAACACTGTTGTTTACGAGGTGCAGCCAAACAAAAGAAACAGGTAGTTGAGTTGTAGAGACTTTTCCTGCCTCAGAGTCGGCTTTTCACCAGAAATCTTTTCATTTTCCTGCTTATTAAACTAAACCAAACTACTTCTGACCATTTAATATACATAAATATCTATTCTACTTAAATAATTGAACTCCCTCGCTAACAAAGCAAAGCAAATTTCCTTTAAGCAGGAAAAGAATATGTACAAGAAGACATGAAGGTTTAACATGGTGGAGGCTTATATGCTATCACATGATGTGTAGGATGTTTTAACACAATTCAAAGAACTCCTTCTGGGTCTGTAACCTAGAAAAGTTAGGTTTTCCTAGAGAGCTGAAATTAGGGCTGTTATCTGTACAGCTGGTAACAAAATGAACTTTAAACAAAGTTTTAAATATGTATTAAATGTTAAAATAGCTCTAAAATGAAGTTTAATAACCTAAACAAATGGTTACCACGGTGACAAGACATGGCAGTAGGCTGTTGGAAATGTACTAGCCTTAGATAACACTCACGCACACAGAACCTGTTATCTAATGCCATTTCTGTATTTGTATAACACCTTTATCACAAAGTTACTCACAGATATTATGTTGTAAAGGCTGGACCACATACTAATCAGCATTTTCTGCATAAAATGAAACATATTAATCATTAGTTATATTTGACTTATATTGGGGAAAGTTTGCGGTGAATCATGTTGGAGATATTTAGCCATCTAAATTAATCTTACAGTGGATAATGGCTCAAACCACAATGTCTATCAGGGTTTTTCCTGCACAGAAAAAAAATGTTGGAAACAACCGAAGAAGCTTTCATTTTACATCAAAGGAAAATCACCAGCACTGTGATAGACAATTTGTAAAAATATCTTAAACATTTTTTTTACGCAATGGACAAAAATAAAAGGAAAGAAAAGTAAAGATTTCTCTTAAGTTGATGCCAAAGGCCAATTTGTAGCCTGGAAAACAGCCTGTTTATATACACTTATATGTATATGTATAAGATGGTGTAATAACCATGACTTGACCCATTGGTTTCTGGCATTTGTGCTAAGGAGAAGACTAAAAAAATCCTAACCAAGTTCTTCTAGAAACAACTCTAAATCAAATCCAGGTGGTTATTTAGAGCCAGATGAATAAATCTAAATAAATGGTTACAACTCCAATATTAATAAATGTAACCTAACAAAATGTGTTTAATCAAATTGATATTGCCCCATAATAAGGTTTAAAAAGCTGGATTTAGTTATACTTACACCTCGCATGAGCAGGCCACTTTTCTGTGTAGCAGGCTGTAAACATGTTTATTTCTGCTGTAAAGTTGGACATTTTAACATGGAAGCCTCCAGTGGGCATTAGAGGAACTGCAATTTTTTTCAATTGGTTTTGATTTTTGACTATGGAGGTTTTTACTTAAACTTTATAAAAGCTTTACTCAGGCATTTCCTGTTTAATCAATATACCTTTAAAAAAAATAATAAATCAAACTCAGCTTCAGTTTGTGTATTCTTGTCCTGCTTTTTTTTCCTCTCAGGGGCAAGTTTGCTGTGGTGAAGCGGTGTGTGGAGAAAACCACAGGAAAAGCGTTCGCTGCCAAATTCCTAAAAAAGAGGAGACGAGGTCGCGACTGCCGGGCAGAGGTCATCCATGAGATGGCTGTCCTGGAGATGGCACGTAACAACCCCCGAGTGGTCAACCTGCATGCCGCTTACGAGACGGATCACGACATTGTCTTAGTGCTGGAATAGTGAGTTCACACAAACTTTCTGCCTGTTTTATTTTATATATGATGCATCCTATTTAATTCATACATTTAACTTGAGTGCTTCTATTTTCCTCAAACACGCCAAGCCAGCAGTGAGATCCTGTAAACGCTTATATGAGGGCGAAGTCCTGTTTGTCAAGTTCTAAGGAGCTGCCAAATTAGCAAATAGCTCATCCTTTATAACAGGTTTATCAGGAATAGGTTGAAAGCTACAGCAACATGCTGGAAACTTGAGCTGAAGGTGACCTGAACCACCGTCCTCTTAGTCTTGACCTCTTAACCTTTCCTGTTTAAAGCCCTTTTCAAACGAATGTCACGTCTTTTGTCTGTGCCGCCATTTGTCTTGTCACTTTGTACAATCAAAACTGAAACTGCAAGATTAGATATGAGAATACATGAGGGCTTGTTGAATGAACTGCTCTGTTTTTTCTAACCACACCTGTAATTGTCATTGGAGACACCTTAATCCCCTCCAAAGTGCAAACATGGTAAACAGCTCACTTTGTTGATCTAAGACAGTCTGGAAAATAATGGCCTGGTCCTTGTTCCAGAAAGCAGCTTCAGCAGTATTTGAAGCCAACTTTAAACTCAGAAAGTAGAAACTCCTGAGGTTGAGTCTGTATTCAACCTGAGATTGTGCTTGAAAATCAGATAGATCCATCGCCGCCTGGATCTTTGATACTCAGATTTGCCATGGCAATGGCTAAATAAATAGCAAAGCCTCTATTTTGATGCCGTGATAATAGAAGTATGGACAAGTTTCAGTTTGGAGCAAGAGGTTTCTGTCTTAGGCCTCAGTGGCGATCAACCCAGAGACTGAGTAGCAACCACTGGTTACTATGGAAAAATCTGTATTCCCCCAGCTGTTCAGCAAGCAGTCTGGAAGCTGCTGAGTGCTGCACCAAATACATCCCTGAAATTGCTTTAGTCGCTTGCCGATTGTTGTGGTTGGTAGTTGTTTCCATAGGAAACTTCCTGCTAAGCAGTCGTGAAAAGTGTGATGCAAACTGGAAACAGAAACACTGTGCCTTCAAAGTAAAGACTTTCTGTGATACAGTTAATACATTAGATAATATGTTTTAAAGACTACTGACCAACGTCTTCCAGGAGCAATTTGTTGACCATCTGCATTTTCCAGCATGACAAAGCTCTATGTTACAAACCGGAGTGATAACATTTTGGATCTATGAGTCATAATGTATAAAACAGATTGTGAGGATTGTTTTTATCTTTGCCAAAGACGTACCACAGTTCCCTCTTATTTTGTCATGCAGGGTTTACATTGAACCTATTCTGTAGCAGCCACAAATAACAAGGAAATTGTAGGTTTCTGTTACAGAACACAGTCATTGTGGGCTGATTTTGTTAAATGGCGTGTGTAGTCACAGCTGTCTTAGAAAGATGCAGATTAATGTGCTCTAATATGAGCTTTAATATCGACTGTATGAATGAAACCCAGCATAAATCAGCTGCTTCAGGTGAAGCAGGAGGAAGGAGTCAGAGAGGAAATCTGCCGGCAAGCAGGTGAAATTCAAGTTGACTCGTTTTTATGGAAAAGAAATCCCAGCATTTCCTGCATCTCAGTATAAACAAACTCAAGGTTTCTAGAACAGGAGCAGTAATCGATCATGCGTGGCAAAAACTTGCTACGTAGTGCACCTGTTTAGAAATGTCTTTACCCGCATCCTGTGTAGTTTCTGCTTTCTCAATTTCTCCAACTCTACTTTTATTAGCATGTTTTGAATTCTTATTGAAAGTTTTTCTCCGTCTGGCTATTTTTACTGATTTATCTCTCATCTGTTTACTTTTCCATTAGAATTCCTTGTTCTGGATCATAGATGCATTCCTCACCTGAAGTATTTCATTCAGTCTCGTGCAGTTCCCTCATTCTTTATCAATATATCTTTATTTCATACCTGAGTGTGAAGACGCTGCATCAGCCAGCTGCCATTGCACATGCAATGGTTATTTACAGCTAACTGAGCTAGAAACTAAAATTAAGTGCAACACTTTAATTAAATGAAATATAATAATAACAAGAAAGTTGAAATGAGGCCTAGATTTGACGTACTTACAAAACTAAGTAAATAAAAATACATGGGACTCATTTTGATTTACTTCTTCTTCTTTTTTTTTTTTTTTTTTTTTTTTTAAAATGTGGTCCAATTTTTCAGCAAATTAAGTTTTATTGAGGTTTAAGTTTTAAATCTTTCATTACTTTATATACTGCCGGGCAGATTAAACTACAGGGTAAGTCAAAAAGAATCATAGTATATAGTAGTATGTTTGGGGAGTGTGATTGTGTGTACATGTCCATTTACGTTTATTCCTACGTTGGGTGAGTGCTGAGTGTTTGTATATGTGTGCATGAGGGTGGAAATGCATGTCTGTGTCTGTGTGTGGCTGTTTGTCTGTGTCTATATGTCAGGTCGGGTCTTAGACTCCACCTCTCTGGGAACTCCCAGGCCCTCCAAGTGTGGAGGCCTATCTCCCCTCACCACACTCCCTGCCGGTGACTGATGCCCTCAGGGGTCGGTGCATTGTTGGTTCTTGGTGTCCGGGGCTGGGCGTTCAGGTATGTACCAGCTCGCTCCCGATGGCTACTTGGCGGGGCCTGGCGCCTGTTGCTCGGTCAGGCCTCTTCCGGGGCGCGGAGGGCCCTCGGGCCTCCGGCCTCTGTGCCTGCGGCTCGGTTCACTCTGGCACAGCTGGCTGCTGGCAGCCCCCTCTAGCTTCTGCCCGGTGGCTACTGGGTGACCCCCTCGTCTGGGGATCCTCAGCCCTTCCCATGAAGGTGGCACGGATGCCCCTCCGGTGGTCCTCCTTGGGCTCTTGCACTCTGGGGCCTCTGGATGTCTGGGGCCTGGATCTCCTCCATGCCTGCTTCATGCCCTGGGGGACAGGGCTATGGCTCTCTACATCCTCTTGCAGACCATTACATGGGGAAACCATTTGAATTCAAGCGCGCCGATCCACACAGGTGTGCACACGGGTGTTCACTGTTCGTAGACTTAAATCACACCTTTCTTGGCTGCTACTCCAAAGCACATTGTGCGCTGTCTGTCCTGCGTGCTGCACAACAACATTCAATATTTAGTATTTACTGCTGTTTACACTTAGCTAGATTAATGCGATGGTGTTGTGTTTAGTATGTTGCTTTGTTTTGTTTTTTTTGCTTGTTTTCTCTTCTTTTTCTCTCAACAGGTGATCCCGGAGATATTTTTTCCCCCCTTTCTCACTGTCCCTCTCCCCTTCTGTTTTTCTTTTCCTTCCTCTTTCTTTCTCCCTTTCCTATCCCTCACTCATGTCTGTCCCGTCTGTAACAACTGAAAATAAAATAAGATAAATAATAAAAACAAAGGTTGATCAAATGGACCAATACGGCAATGCCATGATGATCCATTTGGCAAAATAAATCCATTGGGTATCCTTGTTGGTCTTCAGACAATTCTGACGGCTAAAGAACCAAATGGGACAGGCAAAAAAAAACAAACAAAAAAAAAAACTACAGGGTAAGTCAAAAAGAATCATATGATTTGTAGTAAAAGCTAAAAGCTCGCAGTAAACAAATGGCTGAACATAAAGTTCCACATACAAAACTTACAGTGTTTACAGATGTCACGTACTTTTGTATGTGTGGAGTCTATGCAGCTACTACTGACATAGTGCTAACTACTGTCAACCGAGTGAAACTTACGAAAAACAAACCAGAGTTTTCTCTTCAGCTTTAGGCTTGTTCTTAACTCGTACCGACATTTTGCTTGCGATTACAGCAACAAGGATATAAATTCAAATTCAGAAATGGCAGTTAGAAGCTTGAGTTATCTGAGGTGTAGTAAAACTTTCTACTCGTACATTTTAGTGCTTCAGTCTTCATCTGTGTGCCTGCAGTGTTTTTTTTGTTTTGTTTTGTTTTTTTGTTTTTTTTGCAATGACTAAGCAGGAAGGAGGTTCTCTTTCTCAATAAAACCTTGCCACAACATGCAGGATCAAACCTGCGTCCCTCTGGCTGTGGGCTGGAGACTAAAACCACTGCACCACCCTTTAATCCATAAATGCATTTTTGTTTTCTCCTGTGGAAACTCTAACACACACACACAGTCTGTATCAAACTGGTCTGTGTTTCATATTTCACCAGATATTCCTTCTTGTCTCCTGTTCATGCAGTGCGGCCGGTGGAGAGATATTTGACCACTGCGTATCTGACGAGCTGCTGCCCGAGGCCCGGATCACGCGCTTGATCAGGCAGACGCTGGAGGGAGTCCACTACCTCCATCAGAGCAACCTGGTCCACTTAGACCTCAAGGTATTCAGACACATCCAACCAAAGTGAATCTATTTTTAACCGTTTACTCAACTCACCATAGACTTAACCTTAAGTACTTGGGTGTTTCCCTTCTCTAAGCGCTCAAAATCCTAAATTCCTTTTTTAATGCCACAGTTAAGCCTAGAATTAGGATTTTAGAGAGCCTGGAAATGACTTCTGCTGCAGTGACAGCAGGGTGTGAAGAGTTTTGTTGCCGCTACATCAGGGTCAAATCGAGTGTCCACCACCTGAGCCCCTAAGAATCAGCTGATAATTTTTTTTGTATAGGACTACAAAAATAAATCTACATGTTGATACCAGGATCGTCACACACCTCTGACTCTCCTGGGCCACAACAATGAATTAAATGTGTGGGTTTTTTGTCTCAAAAATTCAAGATCTTGACTAAATACCAAATCTTAGCAAATGCCTTTGTTAAATGTGTTATTTTACTCATGAGGGTGGGAATTTTACATGTCAACATAAAACTGTCATCACTGTCAGAAATACTTGTCATTTGACCCAGCGGTCCCCAACCTTTTTTGCGCCACGGACCGGTTTATGCCCGACATTATTTTCACGGACCGGCCTTTAAGGTGTCGCGGATAAATACAACAAAATAAAACTAGTACCGGTACCGAAAAAAAGAAGATTTATTGTCACGTGAAAAGACCCAGGAAAACCGAGTTAACGATAAAAACGATAACAAAATAATGCTGAAAACCGATAAAAACCTTGAAAACCATACATTTCACACCTGAGCCTCAACTCGCGCGGCCCGGTACCAAACGACTCACGGACCGGTACTGGTCCCAGGCCCGGGGGTTGGGGACCACTGATTTGACCCACAGGTCTTTTAAAAAGAAGTATTTTATTGTCCTAAAATCAGTTTGGGTGAGTGTGAGGGACCAAGCTGGTTAGGCCTGAATAAGACAGATAATGTTGTAGAAAGTGAGTTTCATTTCACTTTTTTCTTTTTTACAAGCAATTTGAGCCTTTTAAAAGACGTCGACTAAACTTAAAAAACAGTGATACAGCAAATTAACTTCTCAAACAGCCAAACTTTAAACGAGCATATTTTCAGCTTTCATGTGTGCAGATTTGGTCTTAAATTTCATTTCAAGTTAAATCAATAAGTCTTTTTTATACCTGTGAACACCCTGTGATTACAGGATAGTCACATATAGGGATGGGTACCCGTAACCGGTGCCATGATGGAGGATAGTAGGCGGGTCCAGGTATGTACGTTCTTTTAGAGCAGAGCTACAGATTAAAAATGTCCAAGGTGAAGCGGTCAAAAGTCTGGCTGTACTTCACAGCAAAAGATGCAAACTCAGCAGCCTGCAACAAGTGCTTTAAGGTGATACTGTGCAAAGGAGGTAACACCTCAAATCCGTTGAAACACCTGGCGACGCATAGCGGTTTTTTTTAAAGCCGAGAAATGCGCCGTATTTCATAGCTTGCTGCGAGACCTCACACCGTGCGCATCTACTGCGGGTGTGGTGCCTGTTATCGGACCAAATGATCAAAGAAAAAGTGGAAAACAGCTAAACATGAGAGGTTTTTGGACAAGGTTTGTGTTTTTCCCATTGTTTAAGCACTGCTTCCAGCCAAAAGTGATACCATATATGTCCTATAGCTGCAGAAAATGCTAACATTGTTATCTTTTTACAAAAAAACAGCTGAACATGAGAGGTTTTTGGACCAATTTTGTGTTCTCCATTCTTTAAGCACCGGTTTGAGCACCGTTTAAGCACCGGCACCGTTTCAAAAGTACCAGTTTGGTACTGGTATCGGATAAAACCTAAACGATACCCATCCCTAGTCACATACAGTACTAAATGTTCTCAGACTGTTTTAAAGAGAATGGCGCAATATCATAATAGTCGTGTATTTAATTAAATAACTGTTTCCTGTGCAGAGACATTCATCATGAGGTGAATTTTGCAATCAGAAATGAGTTTTACCCCTCGAGCACTTCCTGCTTTCACTTTGTTCCCTCTCTGCCTCTCTCAGCCACAGAACATCCTCCTGACCAGCCTGTCGCCTCCAGGAGACATAAAGATCGTGGACTTTGGCCTGGCACGCAGACTGGGTGCGGTCGGAGAGCTCCGGGAGATTCTTGGCACACCTGAATACGTGGGTAAGCTGACGCTCATGAAACAAAGGCAGCACCAGAAATTTCACACATATTTATAGACAAACATCAGTCAGATTCACAATAATAAACTATATGTAAAATGTCAATGTTGACTAAGAAGAGATCATGCATTTGATCAATTCTTACCCAACATGTGCATTTTACTGTGCTAGCTCCTGTGAGAGTGGATGAGTGACACACCTATAAATAAATGCAGAAAGAACCATGAGTCAGTAATTAATCTGGGAAATTACACAGAGATCTTTTCTCACTGTTGACTGACAACTTTTACTTTTTTTTTTTTTGTATTCAGCTCCAGAGATCCTCAACTACGAGCCAATCACAACGGCGAGTGACCTTTGGTGAGTATATCTGTACTAAATGGCCATGGTTTAACCCTTTGGAAGGAGTGGTATCACCACTTTGCCACTTCCAGCATGAAGACAAAGTAACATGAACTCCACCACCAGGAGAATAAAAGCTGAGCTTAAGCTGCGTACGTGCTGGAAGTGACTCTCAGCGATGTGGTGACCAGTGACCACAGCACAGGAAGTCATTTTACATCGTGGGCCACATGCAACCCACTTTGATCTCAAGTGTGCCAGACCAGTGAAACTCTGCTTTTTGTCAGAGTACAATTTAGTAAAGTTTAACCACATGTGTAATCCCTGACATATTTTAAAATAAGGAAAGAAGTTCAATTTAAGGAATATATCTCAGTTTTTCCACATGGAAAAGGAATGCTGCTTTAAGCTTAAATTGTAAGAAATAAATGTTTAAATTTACAGATAAAGTTCTGTTAGCACTTTTGCAGACTGTCCTACCATTTATAAAACAACATTTTTGTCAACTGACAGAATGTCTTCTTTTTGGAGTTTCTTTTTCTATGGTAAACCCAATGTGAAAATAATACATTTCCAAAGTAGATGGTGAAAAACCAAAACACTTTTTGCCATTTTATTGTCTATCTATTACTGCTCTATTCTTTGACTTTGGTGTAGTATGAATGGCCATAGGTGAGGTTGAAAAAAAAAAAAAGTCTAAAATTTGTGGCTTGCTTTACAATTTTTCAAAGCTCATTCCAGCCTCACATTTCCTCACATTTGTGGAGCTGTAAGTGAATTTGAAACGTAAAATATTTACTTGGGTTGATTTAAAAGAATTGGTCACTGTGAACATAAATCTAAAGACATACACAGCTTCATTAGAAAAACATCACAAACTGGAAATGAAAGTGAAGGCGATCTTCGGCAGTGTGGGTATTAATGTAATGCTTCCCACTTCTTTTGTGGCAAATGCGATGAGAACACATCGTTCTTCGTATTTGTTTTTCTAAGATTATTTCAGATATTTTGCTTGTGTCATTTAGCCTTCAGACTCTCTATGTTTGATGTGTCCTGTGTGTGTTTCTCAGGAGCGTGGGCGTAATCGCGTACATGCTGGTGACGGGCGAGTCTCCGTTTGCTGGGGACGACAAGCAGGAGACGTATCTGAATGTTTCCCAGGTCAATGTGGACTACAGCAGGGAGGCCTTCTCCAGGGTGTCTGAGCTCGCTGTGGACTTCATCCGCAAGCTGCTGGTCAAAGCACCTGAGTGAGTAAACGACAATCTGTGTGTGAGTCTGTGTGTGAGTGTAAGAGTGTGGGTGTTTTAACATAACTTCCATGTAACAGAGAGATGAAAATGAAAACATAGCTGTGACCAGAACCGTGATGGATGTTTTTCCAAGTCACGTCATGTGTTGTTTTAAAGTTTTTCCACTGGTGTGTGATGGATTCACACTCATCAGGCAGCATGCTGGGCTAGGTATGATCTCATCAGAACTAGTATGTCAAGAAGAACCTGCTGGTGTTAATCTATAAAGGAAGAAATGTGGTTGAAGGAAAGATCAGATTGTTCAGTGAAACACCAGCACCTCGAGCTCTTTGCATGAATGTGTCTAATCGTTGGACTGTCTCTGTTTCGGCCGTAGGGACCGGCCCAGCGCCGTTGACTGTATGAGTCACCCCTGGCTGTGGCAGCAGCCGCCGATCTGCATGAGCCCGGACCCTGCCGCCACCGCCTTCCGTACCAGGAGCTGCGGCACAAAGTGGGCGGCCCCTCACGAAGACTTTGAAGACAAGGAAAACTTCCTGGAGTCACCCCACTCACACGCAAAAAGGTTTCGCTTCGAGGAGGATGCTGACTTTTGAAGCTACAAAAATGATAAGAGGGAGATTAAGATGCAGCGGCGATCACTTCTTCCTCTGAGCTTTTAAATTGTTTTAAGTCTCCTGGAAACCAGCAGCGTGCTGGCCACCATTCACCATTCTGTTTATACTGATCCACTCAAACCAACCAAAGATAACCGGCTAAACTCTGATGTGTTGCTGTTCATACTGTACAGTACGTCTCAGTTAATGCGGTGTGTTTAACCTCAAGTATTTAATTTCCTGTCTGTTGATCTGCGTTTGAAGGGCTGCATTAAACCCGCTCTGTGCTGATGAAGGCTGCTCCGGAGGACTTCCAGGGGAATCTATGCAACATTTCTGGTGCTTCTGAATTCTTTGCCTTAACTGTGGGAAGTTGACTCACCTGGAGCTGCTTTCAGTTGCACTTGTGCTTCAGCTGAAATGTGTGATATGGAGATTAGCGCCTCTGCTATGAGGAAGTGAGATCATGTTGTTCTTTGCATGTTTAAAAGAGGCAGCAGCATTATAGTGTTTCAGGTTTCTATCTGTAGATAAAACCCACTGCTGCCCGTGTCAGGGTAACTTCTCTGTCGCATCAAAGTCAGATAGCGGCCACATTCGGGCCTGAACAGGCCTGCTTTTGGCTAGTTATAGCAGCTGCTTTGTGGGCCAGATGTGGCCTGGGAGACATGGTGGAGTTAGGGTGATGCTCCTTTGACATCTGCCTTGTGTAAGGTGGAATCGGTGCCAGATGTGGACCACATTTAGGACAAACATTCCTTAATAGTGCCGCAGATAAATCCTTCAGAAGTGGATACAAGCAACAAAATTAGTGGAGTTTTTTCCCCCTCTGGAACTCACTTACCAACTTAATTTTTTCCATTTTCCAGCCTATTAAACAGATTTTTAACCACCAAGGTTCAGTTTCAAAGACTTCCAGGTTTTCAGGATTCTTACCGCGAGGAAGTTAAATTTGCAACTAAAGCATCCCTCCAGACCTCCTGTGTCTCATTTTTGTTTTTAACCATAACATGAGGCAATTTAACCATTAAAAAAACGGAAAATATGCAATGAAGCCTTTATCAGCATGGATATCTTATAGTCAGTCTATAGTCTGAGCCAAAATTGAGTTATCAATTAATAAAACCCACTATTTCTACACTCCCACAGCCCTGTTTGCAAATTATTTTGAAAATAAGTTTAGATACGCCACAAAGAAGCTTCTGAAGTCAACTTCTACATGATTAGAGGGAAGATTTTGACTCTAGGATATTAAAAAGGGACAGGTCAGGGTAACATTATCAAAAATTAGTTTTGGTACCTGTATCCACTCGTGAAAGAGTTTGCTGCATGATTGCCTTTAAACTTGATGTCAGACTTGGATTTTCTCAACATATGCTTCATACTGAGGGTTTAAACGTAGCTCAGGGTCTTATAGAAAGCTCTTAAAAAAAAAATCTAAATATGCACCTTTCAGTGTTAATCTGCATTTAGGTTATTATGAAATTTCTGGCTGGAAGTGTGCTGCAGTAAAAGTAAGTATAAAGGGGTGAATCAGCCGAGTGGGCCGCGCCCGCACTTACTCAAATGATTTCCTCCCTGAGCTGCGAGTTCCTCTTAGAGGAGAAACTTTAGCACTTAGTGTGTGCAGAGCCTTCACTTAGACCTCCTGCAGTCCTCTGCAGGTCCGGGTGCCTCAAGATTTCATCTCAGGGCTGCTGCTCACTCTTTGTTTTCTATTCTTAATGTTATTCTCACAAGCTGATTATTATTATTATTATTGTTATTATTATAATTATTGTAATATTTATGTGCTGGACTTCTATTTTTTATGTAAATAATGCGCTCACGTGTCTTATAAGCAGAGATTCAGGTGACGATGAAAGGAAGGATTAGTTATTGAGGTGGTTCAGGAAAGTGAAGTCAAAGTGGGGAAACAGAGAGGTGTCAGATGGTTTTTAGAGAGGAAAGAGGTGATTAAACAGGCAGAGTGAGTGTGGCAAGAAGTATTTCCTGATGGTTGCTTTAAGTTGTGGAGAGGTGATGAGAAAGTAGGGATGACTATTTCACAGAGGAGCCGAGGTGCCACCAACAACAAATCCTGACCTCAGACAGTGGCAGCTCTCAACCTCCAGAGAAAACATTCCTCTGGTTTTATTTTTAGGTGCCAAACCCGAACGGGACCACACTGCGTGTGTTTGTTGTTACTGTCAGCACAAAGGCCTTTGTGTATCTGTGTGTGAGGAGGCTGGGCCGTGCTGTCGTCCTTTATAACTGGAACGCCACACTGTAAAAGAGCAGACTGCTGTAAACGGAAATAAGCTTGAATCCATCTGCTCTGAGAATAAAAGGTTTGGAGTTGGGTGAATCTGCAGAGCAGGTGGGTCTGACGTCACTTTGGTGCCGACGCTCCATTGGACCATTGTCTCCGTCAGACTCTTGCTGTAACCGTCGTGTTGCTGTTGTACAGCTGCTGTTGTTCTCGCGTCACTCGGCGGCCTCTGAGTGTGCGAGCGCTCTTTGTGTCAGCGCCGCTGATGTCACTCAGCGTTCCTCTTTGTTGTCTTGAGACTGAAGGATTACTGTATGTCAGAATGAAACCCGCCACAAGCACAAATAAATCAGATCTACCTTTATTCTGCTTTTTATGTTTTGGGTTTTTTAAAGTATGAGCGTTCTGATTGCATCTGAAATAACTAAAAAATAATTTGTATTCTGATTAGCTTCAGGTTAATGTTAGGCATCACAAAGCAAACTGGAAAAGCTCATTAAAGACTGTAGAAAATAAATGGTGTCTGCGCTTTGTTGATGTTTTTCCAGCTCCACGCTGCCCCCTGTTGGCCCTGCAGAGCTGAGAGTTCATACTGGGTATAGTGTCAGTGTGTACCAGTGAGCAGGCACAGACTGGGAACCAGTAGCTCAGTAACTCTCAGCAGTGTTTCCCAACCTTTTAGGGCCACGGAACATAATTCACATTAGAAAAATCACACTGCACACCAACAAACAAAAATGTCACAAAAAAGCCTATTGATAATTTCCCCCCGCCCACCAGGTATAGTGGAATTGGCTCAGTTTGTCCCCAGTATACTTTTTTGCTTTCTTCTGACCACTAGTCATGCTAGGGCCTTCATCTGGGTCAGAATTTTCTCCAAGACTCATCTCAGATTGACTTTTTCTTTTCAAATATTTATCTATTGCTATTTTGTACTGTACAGTCTTACAGCGTGACTAATTTCTTCTTCTGTTTTACTAGGAATTGTCAACCCATTTAATCAGAGCAGGTACTAGTTTTATTTTGTTGTATTTATCCGCTACACCTTAAAGGCCGGTTCGTGAAAATATTGTCGGGCATAAACCGGTCCGTGGCGCAAAAAAGGTTGGGGACCGCTGACTTAGAGTACTAATCAGGTAGAACCAGATAATCGTCCACAGCACACCGGTTGGGAAACACTGCTCTAAAGGGGTCCTGATATGTTTTTACATATTTTTGTCAAATAAACACGTGCACGCACGCACGAACCCCAACAACAGTGGATGCTGATTAAAAATGTTTCAAACACTTCATATTAACCTTTTAATATACATCATTATCTTTATAGTGTTTTTATGTCACCCACCATCACAGTGTGAATGGTAGGAATCGGGCTACAAAGACTAATAAAGGCTCATATATGGAAGCTGATATCATAACCACTGCACCATGGAGCTAAAGACTGGAGGACCAAATGTGAGCTGCTGTGCTCTTAGCACCAGTCCCAAGCCTTGTTAAACATAATGAATCAGCTCAAAGTACCTTAAGAGCTTCTTTCAGTTCAAAGGTCACCACAGCGGGGCAATCGGCATATCTGAGTTGGCACTAGCAGAGGTTGATCCTAAATGCTCTTCCTCAATCAACCCTCCCAGGGATTTTTGTTGGGTACATGTAACAACTACATAAAAACTGATGACCTTTGTTCTATGTTAGAAGAATTGTTTCAGCTTTGCATTTTAATATTTACATACTTCATTGATTTGCTTCAAGAACTCCCACTCAGTGGACGTCTAATGAGACAGTCCAGACAGTAAGTTTCTTTGACTGTTACAGCCACTAAATGACATTTTGAGAGCATGTGACATAAATAAGGATTATTTTAACTGACTCATACAGCGGTACAGAGTCTAAGAACAAAACCAATCAGAGCTGAGCTGAATAAATCTCCTTTAATAAAAGGTCAAATCCACTCCTCAGTTTTTGTTTTTGTTTTGTTTTTTTAAAAAAACAGCACAACATACAGCAAGTAGTAAACAATGGAATGCATCTGAAGTTACATTCAGCAGAACGACTCGCAGCCATCAGCAAAGTGCAAAGATGCTATTTAAGCTCATACAGATGGATGTACAGTGCATGCTGCCCTGCCAGCTACCAGAAGTCCTACAGGAATAATCCACTTATTAATTGGACACAGCAAGCAGGTTTATAGATTTTTTTTGTCCTTCTCCCCACCCAGTGTCATAAAAACACATCACATCTGCCACCATGAGATACATTCAGGTCCAAAAGTATCTGGACAGGGGGTCCGTAGATGGTTTTGGAGATATTAGCTGTAAAGATGTCAACCTTCACCTAAATATCTACAGAACTAGATGGCACTCGCCTTCTAGTGTTTGAAACAACCAACAGCAACATCTGTTTCCGCTAATTAGACTCATCCAGTTTCTACCAGTCCTTTGGGTCTAAGTCACAGGACCAGTGACCTAAACGAAGACGCCAAGGCCACACATCCTCGCTGTACCACCCAAGCCAGCAGACATGATCTATCCAAGCAGTCGTGGGCCTCAAAGTTATCCAGGACATCCACGACACCTCAACCAATGCCTTAAAACCTGGCAAAGCAGCTGTTCTACTCAGACACCCCCAAAAGCCCAAAGCCTTCAGAGGAAGCTCATTTCCACCTCTGGTGTCCTGGACGCCTTTCAGTCAGCATCCACAGCTTGTGGATGTAGGTGTAGATCATCAGCTCGCTCTTCACAAAAAACAGATCAGTACAGCATCCACAGCACCAAACCCCACAGCCTCTGTTTTGATATTCTATTCATGAAAGCTGTAAACATAATCAGTGTCA
The DNA here is from genome assembly GCF_963576455.1 of Neolamprologus multifasciatus. Taxonomy (NCBI): domain Eukaryota; kingdom Metazoa; phylum Chordata; class Actinopteri; order Cichliformes; family Cichlidae; genus Neolamprologus; species Neolamprologus multifasciatus. The sequence continues at coordinate 28,572,235 of NC_140454.1, forward strand.
AAGGTCAACCCTGAGGGAGTCTGGCTTATTGATGGAGACGTGAACCAAGCTCTCGCTGCAGCTGCAGGCTCCAAAGTGCTTTTAACAGTGTGCCTGATATCCTGGAGTCCAGGAACACCCCCTACAGGTCACCCCAGCAAAACCTTCCCAAAGTCCACAAAACACATGTAGACTGGTGTGGAGAACTCCCACACACCCTCTCTGAAAGGAGGAGTCACGACCCACCTACTCAAAGATCCAAAAATATGATAGGTGATTTATAGAGTTCCATAATATTTAAAAGAAGACAGACATCTGTACAGCTCCCCCCAAAGCAATTCAGGCCAGAAGAGAACCCAACTGTCATCTACAGATTAATCACATGGTGTGATTCAGATTTAATCAAAGCAAAAAACTAAAACTGCCCTGCTGCCCAAATACTAAAGCACCTGAGTGTTCCTTCTTATTATTGCATTTTACTGAAAACAAAAAACAAATCTGTGCAGATGGACTTTTTTTTTCTCCAGAAAAACATAAAATCTGATATTTTAAAAACATTTACAGTAAAATATGAAAGTTTTTGGTTGTTGTTATAGTTGTACCGAGTTTAAAAGTTGATTTCCAAACGTGATGACAGAGCTGACCTATGAGCCCCATGGTCTTCATCAGCAGAACACCCCGTGCTGATGAAGACCATGTGAAATGTGACGGCTCCAGAATACGTAGTGAACACACCTTGAGGTGACTGTGTGTCAGAATAAAACGTACCGCAGCAATTTAAGAGGAGACGCTGCAGGCACTTTTTTTTTTTTAAACAGTCTGCAATTTACACACATAACTCGTTGCAAGATAATCAATCTTAATTAAGATTGTTTTATTTTTAAGTCCGGTTTTGGAACTTCAATGGCTTCAAAAAGTGAACAGTTCCTGTTAGCCTGCAGTGTCTTATCTTAAAAGTATAAATCTAAACTGCTTTTTTGTCCTTTTTCTGACTCGTGATTGGTGGAAATCCACCATCAGCATCAAACTGAAGGAATGAACTCAAACACTTTAAGTGTCTGCTTGTTATTTCATTACAGTTAAAACACAATCAGCAGATATTCCTGCTGATGACGTCCACCCGGACTCAGAGGTGAGACCGGATTCTCAAACATTCATGTGTCTAAAATGAGCTCAATGCTAGTGCAGGTATAGAAAGAATGTAAGAAGCTTTTCTGCTGTAGCTAAACGCGCAAACAAGTTGAGTTAGAGAAACTAACCGGATTAACCAGCGGCTCGGCAGCAACATAAAGTCTGAGCAAATGGAAAAGCTTTCATTTAGCCTGAATGACTTTCAGAGGAAGACAGTGGAGAACAGAGGAAAGCTCGTCCCACCTCAGGGTTAGCGCGTTTAACAAACTAGCATCCGACTCATCTGAGCCCTTAAATCTGAAGGTTTGAGGTAAGACCAGCAATAAGACACAAAGATCACATAAAGCGCTCAAAACTCCTGGATGACCCTGAAGTGGTTCTCGATGGAGGGCGGCTCGTCCTTGAAGTGCAGCTTCTTGCTTGGACACGCCCCGAACTCCTCCAGAGTTTTGATGAAGTGTCCGTGCTCGCGGCCCACCCAGGCCCGCATCGGGTCGCACACCTCGTAAGGGGTCACGTGGGCATGGATCGACACGCCGCTGGCGGCCAGCTCCTTCAGGACCTGCTTGTCCGTCACCCAGGTCTCACTGCCCCCCGGGTGGCCACCATCCAGCCAGAACATGTCAGAGATGTGCTTGACGAAGGGTGACATCTGCGGATCAGCACGGGCCCCGGGCAGCTCGTACACCATCTGGTTCAGGACCACGCAGCCTTTGCTGAAGCCCACCAGGGTCAGGGAGAAGCCTGAGGGGATGCTGTCAGCGCCGCCCTGTGGTTGGAGCGGGTCTGGCAGGTTGGCTCGCTCCATGCCGTGGCTCAGCAGGGCCCTGTGGTCAGAAACACTGCTCAGACTCAGAGAAAAGATCAAAATCATCTAGAAGAATTACAGCAGCATTTTCCTGTCCTTCACACCTTTAGACGTGGTCATGTTTTCCAAAAACATAAAATTTGGAAAACTGGGAAAAGACACGGGGTAGTCTAAAGAGATGGAAACGCGTTCACCATTAAATTGCCCTTTTCTGTGTCATTCTCTGTAAGCTAGATGATTTAGCTTGCAGGTGGCTTTTTAAGCCTCTACACCTTTCTTAATTTATTCTTAACCGATATACAGGCCAGATAAAATTTAGCCAAAGTAATCAAGTTAAATAATATCCCAACAAGACAAAATGAGCTCCAGTGACAAACCTGAGGTGGTGAAACGCTCCAGAGTCAGCAGAGTATGGCGAGTGCTCCGGAGCCCCGAACATGTTGCTCTCCACGAAGTTCTGGTAGCAGCTGAACTTGTGCAGGTACATGCGCGAGGCTCTCACCACCCACACGTGTCTATCAGGGAAACGGCAACCCAGAGTGAAGGCGACCCTCTCCAGGCTCCAGGAGAGCCACTGGGCACCCTCAGGCTGCAGCGCCATCTCCTCCTGGAAGTTCTGCACAGACAGAAATGAGAAGTTTTACAACTGCTTTTTGCAACATAGAGGTCCTACATGATCTCAGAACAAGAGCAGCACAGCTGAGTCCTGTCGTTTTTCCTGACCATTTTCAGGGGAATAAAGCCTGAAGCCGCATCAGAAATGTCTCAGTGGAAGGAAAGGCTAAAGTATGCCAAACCACACAAGAACTGGACTGAAAATGAGTGGCAACAGGTCTGATGGAGTGATAAGTCCTAATATTTGGTTCGAATCATCACCAGTGTGTACGGAGGAGATCAGGAGAGAGTTAGCACAGTGAGCGTCTATCTGTAAAAGAAAGTGGAGGCTCTGTCATGGTTTCATTTCAGCCAGTGGTGTTGGAGATCTCGGCAAAAGTGAACTGTCAGATTTTGATGCTCCATGAAATACCACGGGGAAAAGGTCTGATTGGCAACAGCTTCATTTTTCAGCATGACAATGATCCGAAACGCACTGCAGAGGCAGTAAAATCATACCTGGACAAAATCACAGACAATGGAGCACTATCAGCCATGGACTGGCCTCCCCGCATTTTTATTTGGTTTACTGAAAGAAATCATTGACTGATTCCAACATTAAACACACAGGAGGTGGCACAGAGCTGCCTCAGTAATCGTATTAAGTGATTAATTTCGCCATGGCAGCCATGTTCACCTGAGACCTTCTCCATCACTCTCACCTGAATATCCCCGTGGAAAAACACCACGTGCCGGTTGTTGCTCTTCTCCTGCTCCTCCGGGTCAGGCCGCAGGAGCAGCAGGTCGTTCACTCGGTTAGGGAGGTTCCCGGGCACCGAGGGCAGCCTCTGCAGCTTCTGCAGCGGGGTTCCCGACAGCGCATCCCGGCTTGCCGAGGCGTGGAGCCCCCGGAGCTCGGAGGGTGACGTCATCATCGCTTTGGCCGCAGTTATTAAAGTCAGGCCCAGTACTGCTGCTCGTTCGGCTAGCATGGACTCTAAAATAAGAAAATGAGCTGGCGTTTTTCCTCATCTGCGCACTCGCTCCATGCTGCTGTCAGTTAGCATCACATTATCAGCGGGTAGCGCCAAACCGGGCCACACAGCCTTATTATACGCAAACAATTACAACTACACGGCGTCTACAACCGCTGTCCGCCTCACATTACGACACCTGCGGAATAAACGTCCAAGATTTACTTCACTGTCACAGTTTTAGAGTCTCCTTTTGTCCACAAAGAGGCGCTGTTTAACAAAAACAAACCCACCGAAATAACAAACGACTGCAGTGACAGGAAACGTACGCGCTACTGCGCATGTGTTGAGTTTTCTCGTCGGTAGGAATCGGATGATTCCCTCCTTTGCATTTCCGTTTTCGTCGGCGCGGTCTTACGACGCCAAGAGAAGAACAAAGCAATCGTATAAAACACCTCGTTTGTGGTGAGAAACGTGAACTGTTATCGATGTGAACCGAGGATATTTATGGATATAAAACATAAATAAAATTGACACTGATTAAACCACTAATTTTTTTCCCGAATGTTTTCATAATTTTATGGAATTTTAATATTTTCCAAAAATAATAAGTAGGTAACAGCATGTCCAGAAAAAAATATTTACACCCCAGACCTTTTTTATTTTTTTAAAAAATACATACGAGGACCGCACATACATAAACACATCTCAAAGTGTCTATGGTTGGGATCGGGGTGGAACCATCTTGTGCTGAGACTTCCAAAGTTTAGCTGAACACATAAAATGAACGTGTTTACCTTTCCGTGGATCTTGATGTGGGTGGGTTCGCAGCGGCTGCGCTGAAGCGAGTGCAAAGTGAGTGTTTTCCCGCAGATATTGCCCTTTTTTCCCTTATAGACGCTGCACATACTTCAAGTGTGCCACTGACATGTCTGGTTCCGCCTGCATAACACAGCAAAATAGTTTACACCAGGCTGCACTTTGTACATGTTCTACAGCTGTGCAAACAGATGTGCAGACACAATGGGTAAACCATTGCACCACCACTCGGCTTAATAATTCCCATAAGCTGCACTGAATAATTATATGACTGATAATTAACCATTTCAACTAATCTATCAGGTCATTCTGCTCATAAGAAGAGTTCCATTCATCTGCTGGAAGGTAACTTCAGCTTTTAAACACACTGTGCAGCAGCTTATATTTATTGGAGAACTTTTCATAGCCCATGCACTTATTCTGTTGCTGCTTGAGTATCCATGTTACACTTAGAATTGCATTAAAAATCAAAAGTATTATTTCACTGCTTCATTTTTTGATGGGATGAAGACAGCTCTATGAACTATACCATTTATCATCCAACAGTTGAAATAAAAACAGTATTTCCTGAACTTCTCACAGGAATGAGCTCAAAGAAGTGGGTGCAACAGCAAAAACATGGGGAAAATGTCACCTGGTACTTTGATACATGCTGGGATAATTACAAATTTTAAAATGTAACTAGTGCAGCCATTTTTAGCTTAAATATAATTTTTTGTGAATTGTTCAACTAGGACTAGTCATTTTTTCATGTGGTACCAGTTTGTACCACAACAAACATACAGCATGTAAGTACAAAAAGTACCTTTATTGGAAAACTGTAGTAGTTTTAAACTTACTATTTTAATTATATTTTTGGGGCTTAAATTATAAAAACAAACAAAGAAAAAAAATGTTTACGGGCAGAAGTGTTGATCATACCTCATACCAACTGTCAAGCACAGTGGTGGAGGGTTGGCCTGAGTTGACCATGAACTCTTCTGCATACAAGTATTGTAGAGTGAAATGTGAGGCCATCTGTCTGACAGATAGAGTTGGTCATCTGAAACTGGTAAATAATGTTAAGGATTTTTAAAATGTTCTCATATATGAACCCTTGGAATTGAAAGAATATGGACTTTCTTTTTCCCATGATTGAGTTTTATTGGTCACACATTCAAATTTTCATCTAATGAGTGGCTGCATTTCTACTTTCCCAGTTCTGCATACCTGATAAAGCATGGCCTCGAGCTCTTTGGGCAGGAGACTGGTGGCGTGTCTCCTCAATGTTTCTGAAGCTCGCAGGAAGCATCTGGTGGAGATGGTGGCCAAGGCAGCTTTGTACAATACTGAAGGTGAGTTCAAGGTACCAGCGGAAAAAAAAGTTTGGATTTCAACACGAGCTAACTGCTGGTAAACTATTTACAGCCTCAGTTTGAAGGGCAAGCCACTATATATACCCAACTCTTAGCTGTAAAATCACTGCCTGTACGCAGTTATGTCATCCATGATGGCGCCAGATGATAATCAGATAACCACCCTACTCTAAGCACTAAATTTGCCCTTTACCTGTAAAATATAACCTGTTATTAGACATTTATTCACATTTATTGTCTTTATTGTGCTTTAGGTGTGAGGCGTGAGGGGACCACGGTGTTAAACATCTTTAATGATTATGACTACAACCGCTCTGTCATCACTATTGTGTCCAGCATCGACTCGATCAGTAAGCCCTCTTTGTATTTGTTCTTCTAACATGTTCCATATTCACTCTCTTGCTCTTGAGAGATGGATGAATGGGTTCAGCTCCAGCTTCCAATCCTTTAATAAGCTTTGTGAGGGATTTAAAGACACATAGAAAACCCAGTAAGAACCTTTTTCTAACAAGGATCACAGAGAAAAAAATCATTTCTACGAATCCTTGTCCGCAACACGACAGTCTTAACAGTGAAAGCAGTCAAAGTTTGCAGCTTTTATTTGGTGGTGTTTTTTAATGTTTTCCAGCGGAGGCGATCCTGTGTGCATGCGAGAAGGCGTGCGGGCTGATTGACATGCAAACTCACACAGGAGTCCATCCGTGCATGGGCGCTGTTGACCTCATACCCATCTACCCACTGGGGGAGGAGGTGAGGGCAGAGGACTGTACTAAAGAGGCGCTCGGTATGTGTTTCACAGTGTTCCTGAGAGTTAATGTACCCCTGAAACACTGTACCCTCCTTAAATACCCCGTCATCAAATGAAGTGTTCATTCAAACTAATTATTGTTTGACTAACCTTCTGAGTTTCTCCATTATTTCACCTAAACATTTCCACTACTACTCATAGTAGTAGTAGTAGTTAGCTAATAATTCCTGTTATTACCCTTTTATACCCTTTAATATTCAACTGCTAACCCCACTTTCATTCATAGTTTTTGTTTTGCTATTTCAATTAATCAATACTTTTATTGTATGTTTTTAATTGCTATCCATACTTGTACTAAGCTTGTAGTTTCAAATATTTATCTGTTTAGCTAACGTCATTTAATTATGTTTTTAGCTAATAATTTCAACTTTTAGCTAGATATCCTTTAGCTAAGTATTTAAAACTTTTTATTTATAATTTTTTAGCCATTTAAACCATTTGTCCGTCATGTTAAGCTAACAATTTTATTTATTTACTCTTTTCAAAAAGTTAATAGTTGGATACTTCCCCCCTTCATTATAATTTTAAAAAGCAATTCTAATTATTTACAGACAGCACATTTTTGGCTAATGATTTTAACTGCTAGCCTTGCTTTTTTAGCTAGTGGTTTAGCTAACAAAAGGTTTCCATACTGTTAGCCAGGTGAGTTATTTCAACAGTTATCCATTATATTTGTTTAAAATTTGAATTTGTTTATTATATGAAAACTTCTCAAAGGTTTAGTTGTTATTTTATAAATTCAAGCCTTCACCCTTTCTTTCCAGTCCTTATTTAACTATTTATTTATCTACCTATTTAAATCATTTATATATTTGATTTACCCTTTTGCTACCGCTTATGTATTACTTTAGTTTACTGCTAACTTTTCCAGTAAAATCTTTTAAGATCTACTTGTTACTGCATTTTTTTAGATTAGTTGAACTTCCCACATAACCCTAAAATCCTATCTAACATGTATCCCTGGTTGGGAATCACAGCTATATTTTAAATCCTCACTGGCTGTCAGTGTGACTTAAAATAAATTCTCAGTGTGTGTTCACAGACATATTCAGCAGGGTGTTTGTAGTTTTTATTATTCCTCAGTACATTTTCTGTCATGAGCTTATCCACCGTGTCTCAAGCACAAGCATGTCTCACCTGCATGTAGCTGATGATGTGACGTCTTTTCTATTTTCCTGTGCTGTTGATTACTTTCACAGTTTACCAGCTGACTTCGCAGCAATGTGTCTATCTGATAATGAGCAATAACTCAACACTTTGCCCTCATGCCTGCAGACTGCACTCTGTATGCTAATCTGTGTGGTGTGATTGAAAAATGGTAATTGGCCAACCCACTAACAAGAACTGTATTCATGCATGCATGTAATAAGCAGCCCATGTGTCTGTATTTTCCATCCGTCTGAATTACATTCCCGCGGGTGTGTTTTGGTCCGTCACGGTCTTTGCACCTTTGCGTTTCTGAATTTGTGTGCACGTGATGACGTGCTTGGGCTCAGCTGTGGCTCAGGGACTTACAGAGAGGGTCCGGGGCACCAGTGCCTTCCTGTTTGGCTGGGCAGACTTCCCTTTACAGCGAGGGCTGGCGCACAGGAGGAAGGAGATGGGCTGGTTCAAGAAGACGCCGGACCTGCGAGCGATCAGGGCCGACGTGGGGCCGCAGCCACAGAAACGATTTGGCCTCACAGGTGAGCCAGAGGTAGCAGGTAATGAAGGTTAGAGTGTCTCTTTGGTGTGATTACACAACACAGGTGACTTTGTCTGTTTTTGTTTGTTAGTCTGACCACAGGCTGTCTCCCTTCTCTATTCTAACCTTTGAAAGGAAAAATCTGAAAAGTTCACACAACTAAAAAAAAATAACATTGACGTGTTATCAGATAAAAAAAAAAGTCAGGCCACTGAGCCTGTTAGCACATTCTGAATCTAACTAAAAGGTGTTAAACATCAGATTCACACAGCCGAGGTATCCTGTTGTTACCTTTGCAACATTTAGTCTCTATTATAAGCACTGCTGGATTTGTAAAGAAAAAAATAATTTACTGGAGGCAAACAAGACAGGAGATCGAGGATTCATAGTGTTCCGGAGAACATCTGGTGAACTACGTGTACCAAAGAAGTCGTCACTATCCAAGAAAAATGACTGTCAACCAGTTGCCCTCACTTCACATCTGATGCAGAGCTGGAGAGACTAGTCCTGGCTCACCTCACACCACCTGATAGACATGCAGTCTGTGAGACTGGGCAGTGCTCTGTCTGACACGGGGGACTGTGCTGTGTCCATTCCTCTTAAGCTTTCAGTACAGCTTCTGCCACTCTGACCATTTTGTAGGGCTGAGGACTGCAGAGCACGTGATTGCAGGGGCTAGTAAAACAATCTGTTTCTGAATGTGAATAAGACTTCAGAAGGAAGAGGATTGCTATGCAACTTTTGTCTCACTAATAAAAATCTGCAAAAAATGTTGTTATTGATTTAAAGAAGCTCCTTTAGTTCCGATTTGTCTGATCTCCTGCAGGTGTCGGGGCCAGTCCCTACGTCATGAACTGCAATGTCACAATTGACACCCAGGACGTCTCTTTGGGGCGCAGCATCGCCAAAGCCATCAGGGAGTCGACGCCAGGAGGCCTGCCTGGGGTGCAGGTGCTGGCCCTACCACATGGGGGCGCTGTGGAAATCGCTTGTAATGTGGAAAGCGTGAAGGGGACCCCGCCAGATCACCTCACCGCAGGTGAACCCTGGCCGTCTTTCAGCATCGGCGGCGAGTCGTACTGTCATGCCCCGGCTTCCCTCATCACGGCGAGGGTCGGCGAGCTGGCAGGGAGACAGGGGGTCAGCATGAAGGGCACGGCCTTGGTGGGGTTCACCCCCCGTGATTGCAGGGGCCTAGCAGAGTATGCTCTGTCTCAAGGGATTGCCGAGTTCTGGAAAGAGCAGCGCAGGATTCGCATGTGAAAACAAAAACTAAAGTCGATAATCTGTGATAGATTCCGCCTCCGTTACCATGGAAACTGACTGTTATTGAGCCCTCAGGTACCACCGGTGGTGCTTTATGTTCTACTGCTGCACAAATACAGTTATAGCATCAATAGTTTTTCTATTTGAAGTAATGTTTGAGTCAGGAGGTCTTCACTTTCAGGGTTCTCAGATTTAGATTTATGAACCTCTGTGTTTCCCCAGAGCAGGACGAACCCCTGATATAGCAATATATCATATTCCTCTCCCTCCTGTGATATGTCATCAATACACTAAACTGTATTAATAAAACATGAGGCATTCTGGTGCATCATCTCCTCCCAGTTTGACCTACAGAGTTACTATTTTGTGACTCCTCGCTGTGGTGCCTATTAAATAAATGAGCAAAAAAGTCAGTCAGAAGAACTGAAAAAATAGATAAACTCACCGAGGGAAACTGAAACACTGAGTGATGACTGATCAGTTTGTGTGATTACCTTTAGACTAAAAACATCACATTTAATAAAAAGTTTAACAGTTCATGCTTTTCTTTTGGTATTTTTTTCACAAGTTCACATAGAGTGCGGTGGAGTTGGAATGACGGATGGGGTCAAAGGTGAGGGTGCTCTGAGTTCCTTGTTTGCAGAGGTGATGGACACGTCGACGGGTAAAGTCAGGCATTAGTGTCTGTGAACTGTGGCGTTGGCAGACGACAGACAAAGTTATAGAGACCAGGCTGAGAAGGTTTGGACAAAGAATGCTGAGGATGGAGCTGCCAGGCAGGAGAAGAAGACGAAAACCTCAGAGAAGATTCATGGATGTAGTGAAGGAGGGCATGCTGATGGTTGGTGGATCAGAGGAGTATGATAGGAATACTGCAGTGACCCCTAAAAGGGAGTCACCAAAAGAAGAAGAAGACATACAGTTATGTAATTCCATAAGTAGATTTTAAATCAACCAAACAGCTTGTGATTGAAGTGCAGAATGTCAACGAGTTTGACAGGAGTGTTGAACCGTTTATGAGTTACTGCCATCTTTATACTTTTGGTGGGGTTTTTTTTCAAGAGTCTGTGTAGAATAACACACCTGACCTCTGAATGCCTTCCTGCTTTGGGAGTATTTACTTCAAAGTCTCTGAACTTGCCAAAGTGTGAAAACGGTGACATTTTGAGTGCGTCGCTCTCCAGAGTGAAATTGGAGACAGCGCTCTCCACATGCATATGTGTCATTTCCTGTTTGGAGCAAATAGGACGCTTGTGTTTACTGATGAGTCTCTGCTGATGAGTCTTTTCCCATCATTTTTTCTGCCATGCGTGACTCTGTGGGAGAGTCGCCATCTGTGTGAGAAACGGCTATTTTTGTCCCGCGCCCGTTTAAAGCCTGCCGAGTTTTCTGTCCTTTCGTTAAACTTTCAGAGCTCCTGCTTCACAGGATTAACCCTTTAATGACAAATCTGGCCAGAGGACAGGTGAAGAATTAACTGGGGCGAAATGATTCCTGTCATTTTTACATAATGCACTGAATAGCTGCGGAGTAATAGAGTGAAGGGGGTATGGGTTTGGTTCATTATGTTATATTAATCTGGGCTATATGGAGGTAAAAAGCCTCAGAAGTGTTTAATTTTATGCCATATGGAAGGGAAATCTAAGAGCCCGTAACAATCTAATCTACATCCATAGTGGGCGCTAAGCTGTTAAGCTTTACACCCAAACGGAGGAGGGGTGATTCACTGAGTCTTGCACGGAGAGGGACGAGCTTTGGCATCAGGGTTTGAGGTTACTACACTTTCGTTATGTTGTGTAATTTTGCAGGTTTTCTGCATTCGATGTGACGTAAGGTTGCAACGAGAGGCTGAAGACTTGCAGTTTTTGTATCCCTGTGCGTTTGGATTAGCTTTCTTGCTGTGTGAACGGTCACCTCTTTGTATGTCATCCAGCTGAGGCTCTGAGTCACACGGGCATCGCAGCCGTGCAGCTTCGTTTCATCTCTCTCTCTCTTCTGCATTTAGACACACATGCATTTACTCTATGGGATGCCACACACACACACACACTCGGATACACTCTGCCTGACAGACTTGGGAGCATCAAGGCCTTATCTAGGTCACAGCATAAGCCCAGAGGTATCCTGTTCTCCCCACACACAGACGTATGAACGTACGTTTTTAAATTTGCAGGCAAAGTGACGTGTCTGGAACATTGAATCTATTTTGACTCATTCCTCCTCGGTTAACAGGGAAAGGATTTTTTATTTGGATTTCATATTTGTGCACCCCCTTCTTCTCCCTCCCACATTAACCTCATTTTGTGACTCAGTCTAGCGGCTCTCATGCTTGTCACAAGGCCATCATTTCTTTGATTAAGCACTCTTCCGTCTGCAGATTCCGGAATCAGAGATGCTTTGCCACCGAAGCCTGAAAGAAATGTGTAATCTGCTCGAAATAAAGGCAAATTTCTCTTTGCTTGCTGCTGCAGAGGCACCATAAGATGCCTTTGATTTGACTTAGCCTGACAGTGCATCATCCGAGATGCAACCAGGTGTCACAGCACAGAAATAGAGCTTATTTCTTCGCTTCAGTCTTCTATAAATATTCCAAAGCTCTCTTTTCTCCTCCCCCCTCCCTCTTTCCACTGTCTGTCCATTTTTATTCTGCCTCCCACATCTTCCCTTTCCCCTCTGCTTCTCTTCTATAACGTGGAGTACTCACTCATCCCTCCTCTCATTTCATTCCTGCAGAGCTGTCCTTCCACAGATTTCCTTCAGCCTCATGGTTAATCTCATCTAAGCAAGTGTTTGCTTCAAATATAGGAACGTTTACAAACACGGGGAAAAAAAGAGAGGCCAGGCTCTGATTTTTATCTTTAAACAGTTAGCGCAGGGTGCCGTCCTCCCTAACCTATCAGTGGGAGAAGTAAGAGTGCCACCTATGAAGTCAGCAGTCCCCCAACCCCCATCCTGAACACATGTTCAACATCCTCTGGGCACAGGCTGAGCGGAGCGCTGAGACACAGCTGAGAATTAGAGAGGAAGAGCGGGAGAGAGAGAGGAAGAGGGCGCAGTGAAGTGGAAATATGGGTGAGCATTAGAGAAAGACAGAAATAGAGCGATAAAGCAGTGAATTAGGCAGAGGCAGGGAGAGGAGGAGGAGGAGGAGGAAGAGGAGGAGGCAGTCTTTCACTGATGCTTGATGCAGTTAGATTCTCATACAGCAGCAGAGAGCCGTCGTCGAGCGTGGATGAGAGAACCTCATGGATTTGCTCCCGTCTGAGTCTCGGTGGAATTCATTGCATCCGAAGCAGCTGCAGACGGAGGAGGAGGAGGATGCTGCGACTGCGGCTGGATGTTAGGATCCATGTGGGCCTGTGATGTCTGCGTCCTTCCTCAGGATGACTCTGACCCAGATCGTGGAGTCGCGGCACTGCTCCTCCTCGGGTGGTCTGCCGATGTGAGGCGGACGAGGGATGCTCTGGACCTCGGCGGTCACCGCTCAGCCCGCTGCCTCTGCTGACATCTGTCTCCGTGGATACACACAGCAGCTAGAAGGGTGAGGATGCACAGCACTGACCTGCGCGCTGAAATGTCATGCTCATTGGTTTTCTGTGTGTGTCTGTGTGTGAGTGTTTAAATACCAGGCTTCCTGCAGATTCTTAAAAATTAACAAGGCTTTGAATTCATTAATCTGAAAATGAGGCCTTGTAGGTTTCAGGATGTCTCACACCAGGCTCTAAAGTCCTAAAATTAAAAAGATGTTAATCTTATATTCCAATTTTAAAATCTCTAAAATACGCATGTTTTAAATAATGAGAACATTGAATCAGGATATTTGATCAGAAATAAATACACTGTAGAAGAGTGGAGAACATTTGATATGATTTCCAGGCCCCTGAGCCTCCATATGGGTGTATTACTCAAAAAGAAGCTGCATAAGTGTTTAAAGCTCAAGAATATCAAAAAAAAGGTTGCTAAGACTTTATATCCAAAACATCTTTGTACTGTGTTGAAGAGATACCTACTGAAGGTGAACTAGGGTCAGGCTGTACTTTTATGCCATGCAAATTAGCACCACTAGATGGTGTAGTGAGTCAACCAGACAAATCATTATTTTTGTCTCACAATTTACTCTTGAGGAAATTTGGGCGGAGTTAAAAGGAAATATTAAACGTTTAAAAAAGCAGCAGAAATCAGAAATATCTTTGCACTAGATGTTAACCGCTGCCCCCTGCTGGTGAAAGTTTTCAGGTAATGACAAAAAGTACCTTTCAAAAGTACCTCCGAAAGGTACTTTTGAAAGGTACTTTTTGTAAGGTACTTTTGTGAAAGGAAGCATGTTGACCCTTTACCTAGAAGTCCCTGTTTAAGCACAGATACTTTAATACCAAATTATACTTAAAGTACCAAAAGTAAAAGTACCCTACATACATGAATATATATAAGAAAGATTGGTCCATATGTTGTTGAAGCAGTAAATCTGTTACCTTGCTTGACAGAAGAAGAATGTATAATTATTTCCCACCACTGAATAAACAAATTTGTGTTTCATTCTTCTGTAAATTAAACCCACTTTTAAAAATCCAGTTAATATTTTTAAAACCACAGTCTGGGTGTTTTTCCTTTTTGTGAAGGTTAAAAACTATTTTATGCAGGACAAACTCTCATCATTACGCAGAGACAAATACACAACATAATCAGATTTTCATTCATGTGAATATCGCTTTAATGTTGCATCTGGAGATGATTTTACTTACTGTTTATACTGCTGGGTAACTTTATTTAAAAATAATACAGCATCATATATTTTTAAGCCTGCTAAATAAAAATGAACTAAAGCTTTACAATAAATGCATCAATACTTGATTGTTCCACCGCTGGTCCTAACAAAGCTCTCATTGTAAGACTGACTGGCTCGCTCTAGTCCAATAGGATTGGTTGTCAGGCTCTGGTCACGCGCCAATCAAAATATCCAAAATGCAGGTTGCTGAAAGCAGCAGCACTTTCGGCTAGCAAGCAGAGAGATGGAGTTTAAGTCCAGTGACGTCTGGCCTTTCTGCATGACCAAGTATCGCTGGGTAAGATACTGAACCCTGAGTTGCCTCCAGTGCATTGGTTGGAGTGTGAGTGTGTGAGGTTAGGTTAAATGAGCTTAGGCATAGAATGTGTGTGTATGAATGGGTGAATGATGCTTGCAGTAGAAAAGCACCATCTATATTACATTTGTATTAATGTGCAGCTGTGTTTATGACTGAGTGCCATCTCAGGGAACGTATGATTGATGCACATGACAGTGGCAAACATCATCACTGTAAGTGTAATGCGTCCTTTCAGTGCGGCGCTTTAAGCTGACCTTATTTCTTACTTGTTTCTTGTGCTGACTATAAGAGACTGTAAGAACTTAACACCAGATTATGGTGTTCCCGGAGATTATTTAACATGGTTACTTAACAGACTTTGGATTAATTAAAAAACAGGTATGTCTCTTTAATTAAGTGAATTTCCATTAACTTTAATTATAAAATCAATGAAATATCTTAATAAGAAGTGATGTCAGCCTGCCACGGCCTGCTGGGGAGTGAATCTGGACTTTTATGGAGGGACAAAAGTGAAGGAGAATGTGTGAAACCAGACAAAACGGTGTTTGTTGATGGACTAGAAGCCAGAATTGTGACCGAAAATGACAGTTTGATGAACTGCGCCTCCCTCCATCAGCTCCATTACAACATAGGACTTGAAATTAAACATAAATGGCCTTGTTCTCTGTGATATGAGATGTGGAGGATGAAGAAAAACCTAGCAGAGCTTTCTTTACTTGTCGCATCTAAACGCACCAAAAATACCCAACAACCTGAAGGAAATGATGTAATTTTCTCTGGTTGAGTCAGCTGTGAAGTGGCATTAAAAACAGTGTTAGAAATTTTAAGTGTTTAAGCTGTTTTAACCCTGAATACATCACAAATCATCACCTGCAGTGCTGTGCAAAAGTCTCGAGCCACCCCTCATTTCTTGATATGTTGTTGGGAAATAGCTGCAGTGATTTATTCAGATATGTGCCAGCACACATGAAAATACAGGATTTAAGGTGAAAACAGAGCGTTTTTGCCAATTCTAATGACTTTGAATGTCAATATATTCAAATATTCTTATATTCTTCTTATAATTTCATAAAATAATCTTCAGGAATAGTTCTCCAGGCTTCTTGAAGGACATTCAAAGCTCTTCTTTTTCGACTCTGGGGAGGCCAATCCATGACTGATAGCGTTCCACTGTATGCTTCTTTATCCCAGTATGATTTTACTGCACTGGCAGTCAGTTTGGAATCATTGTCATGAAAAATGAAGCTGATGCCAATCAAATGCTTTCCAGATGGAAATGTATGGTGGATCAAAATCTGATGGTGCCTTCTTGCGTTCGTTTTCACTGATATTGACAAGATGTCCAACAGAGCCTCCCCCTTAAGAATGGCTTCTTGGCAGCCACCCTTCCACTGAGACCATTTCTGATGAGGCTTCAAGCCAATGTCTAAAGAAAAGATTTGGAAGACCTTCAGAAAGTCTGGAGATCTGCTGCTCTAAACCATTTAAAAACAAAAATAGTACAGAGTCTGGCTTCTTGGTAGCAAAATATAAAGAGATAATGGGTGGCTCAAGACTTTTTCACAGTACTGCAGCTCCAGTTTCATGGCTGTGATGACGAGTATGCATGATCTGTGCAGAATAGCTGCATGTATAATGTATGGCCTGGGAAGTGTCATGGAGAGCAACAAGTCAGTGTGCTTCCCCCAAAGTGCCAAGAAAAGTAGGCTAGGATGGCACAGGCGGAGGAGACCCGGATTAATAATTTACTCGAGTCCTTTTTTAAAAGCACTTGGCTTCATTCTGCTTGAATGAAGAATAAATCCTATTTGTTTTTCTTCCTGGAAAAGAATTTGATTTTATGATTTCACTCAGATGAGATCGCACTGATCCCAGGGTGCCTCTCCTCCTCCTCCTCAGCAGAGCTCAGATCAGTTCATTCATGTTTAGTGAAAAAGACACGCATCAATTCACATATCAGCTCATCAGAAATGATAAAAGAAATCAGCAGTGGGTGTCACTTGATCAGAGGTCAGATGATGGTGAGCGTAGGAGGCTGATTTCAGTTAATGTGATGTTTTCTGTCTACAGTACTGGCACGAATCTAGAAAAGCAAAGAAGTTCGTTTTATTTTGCGCTCTGTCTTTATTCATCATGTATTTATTTATAACATTAACATGTATTCATCACAGTGGGTTGTCAGGCTCTTGATAACAAGCTCCCCGGGTATGTATTACTCATAACCTTATCAGTATTTTGCAGTCACAGTCACACACACAGACGTGTCAGTGAGTCAACTTATAAGTTTAGAATTCATAAATCATACAACTTCTTTAAAGGAGCTATCATCAGACAAAGGTTTTTCTCTTTATTTGGGCTCTTGGCGGACAGGAAGTGGATACGTGGGTGAGAAAGGCCATGAGGTGCAACAAAATTCCCCCCAGCCGGGGGTTGAACCAAGGACACCGCTACTGAGATGTCATGAGACGTCAATTTTTTAATAATTAGGCTTATAACAAGTCCCCCGCTCATGTTCATGTCTGAACAAGAAACACAAAATGTCCTTTTACTCCTGACCACCTGATTGGTTGGGCAGTTTTTACACCCCAGGCATCATCGGGAGAAGCAGAAAAACTGAAAAACTGGAATTATTAATAACTTGTCTACAACTTGTCTTTTGTATTTGCAAAGCCGTCCCGTGGCCTGGATGCTTTGGTCAGCCAGTCATCAACAAGGATAATGCCCCTGTTAAATATAATGTCACCAGCTGAACTGCATAATCTCGCTCAAAATACTCACTCAGTATATAAAGTATTCTTCCACTGTAGAGGATGTGTATTTTTCCTTTTCTCGGCTCTGTCTGTACACATTTAAATTCACTTGGATCAGCTCCAAGTCCAACATCAACAGCTCAGTTCCCTTGTGATGGCACAAGAGTGCAGACTCAAGTATAGATACAAACAACATTAGCCACTATGGCGTACACGCCCCCGGGATAAAAAGCAGGACAAAAACATGGCTGTAGCTTTCAGGTCTGAAAAGTGAAACAGTCTGTGTGCAGTTCAGTCACCAATAATCTGATGTAACACCAGTCAATCCAATCCAATTCTGGGCCACATTGTCAAGTGTGCGAGTCCACATTTACTTCCTGTAGTTATATCCAAAACTGGTCTGCACACATGGAGCGATATAAGAGTTTTGTGATCGTCTGGACTGTAACAGCAGCGTTTTCAGTGGCCATTTAAGCTCACAGGTTATCAGAGTGTCCGCGCTGCTGTGGCTTCTTCCTGCAGGAAGAGTTAAGCAGGAAGGACTTCAAGAACAGAGCTATTGTGACAGCTGCGAGTTACAATAAATTGGGAAAAGTAAACAATTAGGTCTTGTCCCTCACGGCGATAAAAAAAAATTACCACACAGACCGAACTGTCACACTGATGCAATTACTCCACTGATAAGACAGTCAGTTTGATAAGTAAGACACTTGTAATCTCACCACATTTACATTCACTTATCTCCTCAGCTCACACTCATTTAAAGACATATCAAAGCTTGTTACGTATATATTTAATGGATTTATTTAAGATACATATTTTAAAAAAATAGAGTCCAGCAAGCTGCATTATTTGAGTCACTGCAGCGGCATGGCTGACCTCATTTCAATGTACACGAAAACCTTTAAAAAGTGTATGTAGGGTAGCTCCGGGGCAAAGATTTAACCATTGTCTGCTGCTGCATCTCTTCCACGGCTGCCACATTAAAGGAGCAGATACTCTAAAACATCCGATTGGGTGAGTGTATGAGCGCCCCGTACAGCCACATAAAAGGGGTCAGCGGTAGCCTAAAGGTTAAAGAAAAGGATGGTTTCATTGGTTCTATCGGTGCTCTGTATTATAAGGCTTCAGATCGAGAGCAGCCTCTGCTTTTTAAGATATCAAGAATAAAATGAGTCAGTGGGATCAAAGATTATTTTTGCCTAAATTCAAGATAGAAACTCACAGCTGCTACTGGCCAGATCCCAAACCAAAGTTGTGCTGCTGGTTAAAAACATCCAAATTTAAAGCAAAAATAAAGATCTTTAACTGCAGCATGGAGAACTTTTATAAAATTATAAGGAGACTGAAGATATTTAGCTCTGGGCTGATTGGCTACAGGTGAAACTAATGAGGGCGGGGCAGACAAACACATGAAGGGTTAGCGTAGACGACTTGATGTCACTCCAGTGTTTTGGGGAGAATATGTAGATGAGATGGTGGCGTGCTGTAATCAGCTGATACTTGATCATTAGTGCCAGGGAAGAAGAAGATGCCAGAATTTTAATCACCAAAACTGAAGCATCGACCTGTTCTTAGTACATTTAACCACACATGCATGCAACTGGGTGGATACAAGTAAACCCCAGACTGGCTCTGGGATGAGACCCCCGATACAAACTCAGTCCTGAGGTCCAGTTCAGAGACTCCAGTTATCTGAGGTGAAGCCTGATAGCTTGAAGCTACGGCTACCTGTGTAGCCATCCACCTGTCAGTCAAAGTAGTCAATTCCTGCAAAAGCATTATTTACAAAATATCAGCTTTTTTCTGGCAGTCATTAAAAGAAAATTTTGATTGATTTTGAGAAAAAGAAGTTGGGTATCCTGCCAGCAATTGAAAGAATTTCAGTTTCTTTGGCTTCAACTCTTAGACTTAATCAGCTCAAACATTTCTCTACACATTTCCATAAAATATGCTAATTCAATGTACACCGTTAGCTTCCCCGCCGAGCAGCACATACGGTTTTCACTTTCTTTGACAAACAGCGCTCGAGTTAAAACACCTGCTGGTGAAACACTCCCCAGTTTCATCCATTTCAGATGACGGCAGGGAGACCGTAGCTACAGCTAGCTCTCAGTCTACAGTCAGTCATCATCTCCCCGCCACCAAAAACCATTTCACACCCTCTGAGCAGGCCGGAGGAATGATGAACTGGGAAAGGGTGAAATGAGTATTTTAAAGTGGAGCTGAGCACACCTGAGTCACATCCATGCATTTTTCTACAGCGTACTCACTCAGAGAGGAAAGCACAGCTGCAGTGATGCTGGACGCCTGCAGGGCCCCTCGTCGATAGGATTCCTGAGGCGATTCAACAACTCTGGTTAACGTTTGGTTATTTAAACCACAAAGCCTACAGACCCAAGGTGATGGGAATTTGCGCATATCACGTGTCTTTGTTTTAATTGATGGTATTTGAAAGCACCATTGAGGTGTCCTTTAAGTGTGCTGTGAGTCACCTCCTGCCATGATTAGCTTTCCCAGTATTTTACCTTCATTCGCTGATGTATTGGTTGATTTATTTTGCCCAGCAGTGTTAAGTTTTTGGTATTTTACGTCAATGGAAAAAAAGCACGTCTCTGATCTGTACTGTAGCACTCACTGTGTTAGCACAGTGTGGATGACTGATTGTTGTTTATGGGAAACAGTTGATTCTTCATTGCATTGTGCTGAATCGCTTCCTGGCCTGGTCATGTAAACTAAAGAAACTAAAGAATACCCAGACACTGAATGAGCGGGTGGATTTTAACCTACTGCAATGGTTTCCACAGCAGGAGAATGCTGGCAGTGAGAATGAAAGTCCAAAAATCTAAAAATAGGTGGTGGGAATACATGGTGAGGCAGGCAGCAAGACGAGCGATCAGAAGGAGAACAGGCAGAGGTCGTTCACACCAAGATAAGCGCAGAACCAACCGCAGGACAAAGAAGCTGAGAGGATTTATATGAACGAGTGATTGAGGGAGAGGAAGCAGGTGTGGAGGACAGCACAGGTGAGCCTGATCAGGCCGGGATGGATGATTACCAAACAGAGGAAGTAAAACCGATAACGCAAAATAAAACAGGAGAATCCAGAACCACTATAGGCGTTTGTCATTTGCTGCCTGCTCCCAGAGCCTGAGGTGGAAAACTGAGTCACCACGAAACCAGAAGCTACGCAGAGTTTGGTGTAATATGATGAAAAACCAGTGATGAAGGAAACACAGCCAAAATAAAACTGTAACTTATGATAACGACTGAAAGGTTTTTCTCAGAGAGTTTTCCATCTATTTTCTAAGTCACAATAAACCTGTAGCTCAAAACAAGGCGTCCAGTCAATGTATTCTCACCAAACGATTGATTACTAGGCCAAAAAACATCTGAAATAACAGCTAACACTGGGGATTAGGACTAAAGGAGAATATGAAGACTAAACGTTAGCTTCTCTTTGTGCTCAGTGCATTTCCTTAGCAGGGCTATACATTGGTAAAGCAGTGTGCACTGTCACCTCACAGCGAGAGCGTCCTGGGTTTGAATCCGGCCGGCTGAGGCCTTTCAGTGTGGACTCTGACATCCAGAAACATGCATATCGGGTTAAGTGCTGTGAACTGAACTGATTGAACTGTCCAGGGTGTACTCCGCCTGTCACCCTGCAGCCCTGTGACCCTGAATTGGAGGCTTAATAAAATCGATGGATGGGAAGATTGAATAAAATAAAAACCTCTTAGCTTTACGTCCCACATAAGTTTGTGCTGATCACCATAGACCCAGGCTGTGAGGCGAGATGTATAGACCCCTCTCTCCCTGGCCTCCACCTCCAGCCGTGTCCCTGCAGACATCTGGTGTTTGAACATAAACATACTGTGGGATCATTATCTGATTTTTGCTGTAACAACTGATGACTGTGGCATTTTTGTTGGCTTAAAGCCTCACTTTTGATCAGTGCAGTGCTGGAGTCACAGCAGGGAGTAAATGAAAAACATGCAGTGAAGCTACGTGGAATATGATTTTTGTAGAGACGCTGACCTTTAGTTAACCAAAAATTAGTGTATAAATCATGGGAGTGTGGCGTGAAGTGTTTTTTGGAGTGCAGACCAGATTAGTGAAGCTTTAGATAACTTTAGGAATTTAATTATTTTATTTGTACAACATTTTCTGGAATTGCAGCCAAACTGTTGTCTAGAGAAGAAGAAATAAGCCATAAGCTTTGGTGGAAGATAAATTCCAGTAAATCTGCATTGGTATCGTGTTTAAGCTTCAGTGTAATTACACTGTTCGACAGAGCGAAGCTGAGAAAGAGCTAAATCATTCCCCGAATTTAAAAACCAGTTAAAATGATGAAGAATCTGTAATAAATAGCTCTGCATCAAAGACTGAAGACTGACTGTTTGCTGCAGAATCAAATTGGAGACCAGGGGACGACAGAATGGTTACAGCACTTCTTCAGCATCAAGGACGCATAAAAAAATAGCTTAGTGCTAAAAATATCTCACCCAAGGACTATTTATGGGATGAAAGCAGAGAGGGATGCATAAAATTTCCATGTTTACCAGATAAATTACAGTCTTATACCGCCCTGAAGGAGACAGAGCCGTGAAAGGTTCAGCAAATAAGTAATATAGCATCACCTGTTTATGTTTTTTTAGCTTCACGCACATTAAATTTCTCAGATGAATGAAACAGATCTTCCAGTTTGCTTTCTGTCAGTATATAAAAATAATGCTCTTTAATGCACAAAGGCGTAAAAGGTCTGAGTTGCCAGCCTGCACTTCCAGTCACTTCATTTGCTCGAACAGTCACCGGACTGGCTCGCAGCTCTATCAGCAGGATGTGATTTTAGGGGAGAAGTATGCCTTCATTCAGTACCCAGGGGGCACTTTGAGCGAGCGCCTGTCCTAATTCATTCCTACATCAATGCCAGAGGCTGAACCGCTGCCTTGATTATACCAATTTACCCTCCCACCCGCCCAAAAGGAAGACATGTAATTACCCTATTTACACTGGAGAGCTTTCCTCTCCGAGAGCGGCCAAAGTAAACACACGCGAGCTTTGTTTCTTCTTCTGCATCAGATGACAATAAATGTCAAACTGTTTGTCTCTGTGACACAAAGGCAGAGAAATGTGATCAGCTCTGGGTGCATGAGGAGCTGAAGTACTCTAATGCGCATGTGCTATCTAACTTTGGCTGCTGTGGCACAATCAGATTACAGCTGTGCTTGCTTTACAGGTAACTTGATTTACTTTAAAGTCGTTACCCTCACAGTGCTGTTTGTTTTTATTTAACCTGTCTTTATTTAGAAACCTTTCCCTCCGTCTCCACTGAATAAAGTCTGTCTTCAGAGGATGTTTAGTGCATGGCTAAGGGACAGAAGGAAAACCACAGACAGGACCTTTTTCCATCATCATGATCTTCCTAAAAAACAGATGTGACGAGGTGGGATGGGTCACAGATAATCCTCCATTCTACCTTAGCAAGACTACCCCCTCTGAGCAAGCACTTGGCGACACATGTAAGGAAAAACTCCCTTCAAACAGGAAGAAACCTCAGGCACAAGCAACTGTTTTGGGGGCTTAAGAACACCACTCCAGCACATTCATAAATAGAATCACTTCTCTGTGTATGGTTTACTTAGGGGGCAAAGCTGGGAAGTAACAAGGTACAAATACTTTGTTACTTCAGGTTTTCAGGTATTTTATTTCTACTCCTTACATTTTAACACAAATATCTGTACTTTCTGCTTTTTACATTTTCAAAACAGACTTGTTACTTTAGGTTCCGCAGTATCATTTAAAGCGTTTTGGGGGTTAAAGTGGGCCAGAAAGGCGTGCAGGTGTCTGTATGTTGTCAGCATCTAGGTAGAGCTCCAGAAGAGGAATTAGCATTTTACACGGCATAATGTTTCTATCAGCTCAACAAACATGCAAACATGTATTTTACGGGGAGAGAAATGAAAGAAGAGAGTTAACTTCACTAAAAAAATGGAGAAAGACAAGAAAGACAGAACGGGAGACGAAGAAGAGAGGTTGGATTAAAAGATGCAAACTGTTCAGTGACACTTGATAGTCTGCAGATTATATGTAATATCATAATTTTAATCACATATTGAACTTGTATATAATGTGTTTTGATAAATTATGTATTTTCATTTTATATAAAGTCCTGCAAAACAAACTAAGCTATTCTAACTTTGTGATATTCAAATGTTGGATAAAAATACTGGCTAGTTTTGTCCAGGATGAACAGGTAAGCCTGCATTAATGTGGTGAATTCACAGCACAGCATTGTGTGCACAGTGGCTGTGGTGCTCATGTTCAGAGTTAGGTTACATTAAGTGTAGCAGAGATGAATTTGTATTTAAGATCTGTTGCTTTCAATTTTCACTTTATATGAACTGTATCATTTGAATTCAGTTGTGTAAATACACTCAGGTCAGCTGATCACAGCCTGTACACTATGAAAATCTACTGAAGCTCATATTAGGAATTAATTTGAGCCATTACTATTTTGGTAAATGCACTGGGTCTTATATAGTGCTTATGTAAGCGCTTTCTATCTAACATTCACACACATTCATACTCCCATGGATGCATCGAAGAGCAACCCTGGGTTGGTTTCTTGCCCCAGGATAGTTGGCATGCAGATTAGTAGGTGACCTGCTCAACAACCCAAGCCCACGCTGAGTCACTACTAGGGATGGGTATCGTTTAGGTTTTATCCGATACCGGTGCCAAACCGGTACTTTTGAAACGGTGCCGGTGCTTAAACGGTGCCCAAACCGGTGCTTAAAGAACGGAAAACACAAAATTGGTCCAAAAACCTCTCATGTTCAGCTGTTTTTTTGTAAAAAGATAACAATGTTAGTCTTTTCTGCAGGTATACGGCATATATGGTATCACTCTGGGCTGGAAGCAGTGCTTAAACAATGGAAAAAACACAAACTTTGTCCAAAAACCTCTCATGTTTAGCTGTTTTCCACTTTTTCTTCGGTCATTTTAGCCTTTTTGGCCAGGGTGAAGGGAGTATCTGACATCAAACAAGAAGACAGCCGCATGTAGCTATGATGGTGTTTGCTAGTTCACGTTACATGCATTAATTTAATAACGCGGTTAGCTTACTCAACGTAAATTACACACGAACAACATTAAGCTACTCACGCAGAGAAGAACGGCTGCTGCTGCCATCATCATTTCTGCTACACTGGCAGGGCTAGGTTCATCGGATTTAAAGTGTGACCTCCTTTGACAGTATCAGCTTAAAGCACTTGTTGCAGGCTGCTGAGTTTGCATCTTTTGCTGTGAAGTACAGCCAGACTTTTGACCGCTTTGCCTTGGGCATTTTTAATCTGTAGCTCTGCTCTAAAAGAACGTACGTACCTGGACCCGCCTACTATCCTCGAAACGTAAAATGATTGGCTAGAATCTAAAGTGTATCATTCCATGCCAGTTGGTGGCGGTAATGCACCTTTCAGTTGTTTGCCAACCGCCAATAGAAATGTAAGGAAGAAGAAAGTGTATCACAGCTCAGGAAAAAAAAGCACCGAAATAAAGCACCGAAATGCGCGCTGCTTTTCGGTCTGGTTACTACCGTTTATGTCAGAACCGGTACCATGATGGCACCGGATACCGGTACCCATCCCTAGTCACTACACAGGTCTCAGTGTTCTCCCACTTGCCAAGTCTCACTTTTAACCTCTGATTGTACTCATTTTTCTGTTTAGCTGTGGAGGCAACCTCTAGGCAACAGAATATATGTGAATTCTCTTTTACTCCTTGTGTCCTATATAACAAATTTAAACTGAGTCTTGTGCCTCAAGGAGCAACTTTTTACTTTCTTACTTTGAGTACATTTCAGGGCCACTAATTTTTTCATTTTTCCTGAGTAAAGAAGTTGAATCAGTACACTAGTATCTGTACTTCTACTTAAATCCCGAATGCCTGTACTTTGCACCCTGCCAGAGAGTCACAAATACACAACAGCGGCAGAACCGATGAAAAGTTTTACAGTTTTACTGGTGTGTACGTTCCCTGCCGCCATCTTGGATTTTTAACTTTGGTTTGGTGAAGCACGGTGGCACGGTGGTTAGAACTGTTGCCGCACAGCAAGAAGGTCCTGAGTTCAATTCCACCATCAGGCCGGGGTCTTTCTGTGTGGAGTTTGCATGTTCTCCCCGTGTTTGCGTGGGTTCCCTCCGGGTACTCCGGCTTCCTCCCACCGTCCAAAGACATGCAGCTTGTGGGGATAGGTTAATTGGATAAATTGCCACTAGGTGTGAATGCGAATGGTTGTCTGTCCCTGGCTGTATCCCAATTCAGGGTCTGCAGCCTTAAAGGCCGCATTTTAAGGCCGATTACGTCACCGCGACGTGACAAAGGCTGTCCCAATTCAAAGGCTGCTCGAAATGCGGCCCTCAAATGCGTCCTTAATTTCCCTGAATTTTAAGGACGTGGCGGTGTAGACTTCATGGCCCAACATATCCCAGAATGCATAGCGCGGCGGTGGGTGTGGATAATTTTGCCGAAAAAAACGGAGGATGAGGGGCGTCCGAAGAGTAAACTTTAAGTAAGTACTGAATGTCATGTCACTTATTTATGTGCAAATGTTTAATAACGAAGAACATGAAAACATTACTGTTGGCCACATGTCGGCAAAGTTATGTGACATAAGTGATGTTTGTACTAACTTGGTTTTACAGCCTTTACTTTAAAATATACGCCGTTCAATAGCTGAGCTTAATCTTACAGAGAATGATCAAAGCTCATGTAGAAACAAACAAGCAAATGAACAAAAGAGTTTCTCCTTCATTTCTGTCAAACAAAGCTGTATGAAACGTTTCCAGCCGTTAGTATCATGGTTGCTAGGCAACCTGGGTAGCGCAATGGAGGCTAGACCGTCCCATTTCACAAGCCTCGCACTTCCGGCCTTAGCGGTCTTTGAGTACGCGGCCCTTGAGGATCGTTGAGGCTGCTTACTTTAAGGCTGCAGACCCTGAATTGGGATACAGCCCCTGTGTGTGTTGGCCCTGCGACAGATTGGCGACCTGTCCAGGGTTAATCCCGCCTCTCGCCCTATGACAGCTGAGATAGGCTCCAGCGCCCCCTGCTCAGATTAAATTTCGGATTTACAATTTATTCTAGAATCCACATTTTTGCAACCACAACTATCGCCCTCTGGTGGCCTTCAGTTTAAGACACCTCTGCGTTGACTTTATTTTACTGGAAGCTACAGCCACATTTATAAGGAACCTTTATTGTCATGTCATGCTACAAGTTTTATGAGGAAAACACAAACATAAGGACAAAGTATGGAACCAGAAATGGACATATTTGGATAAGAGGATAGAGGGCTACATTATCAGCTGTCTTGGTTAGCGGGTGTGCTCCACAGATACACATCTGCTAATTAGTGCTAAGCAACATCTGAATGTAACCCTAGGATTCTACTCACTAAAACTGAAGTATGGGGTTCTTGCATGGCCTTTTAGTACAATTAACCACACAGCAGACTACATTATTTCTTCAATAATCCATTAAAATGCTCTGAAAGGCACTAAGAGCACAAATAAGATGAATAAATCCAGTTCAGTGATTTAACAGAGATTAAATCTAAACAAACTGACCACACCCCAAATTTAAGCTTTAACAATATCCAGATGGATGAGCTATTTAAAAAGAACAGTTTCACAGCATCTTGACTTTTCTGCTGTGAAGTTGGACATTTTAAGCCCATGAAGGCATCCTGATTTCAGTATAACTGGATAAATTGAGTGTTCTTCTCTTTTTTTGGTCACTGAGACAAAAATAGTATTTGTGTTACACATGCTTTTATAAACTTTTATATTGCATTCAACTCGCAGCAGATTTCTAAATCCAGATGTAATAAAAAGTCTAACAGTTGGGTAATTTTAAAGTGCTTTTTTAGATTACTGTGCATTCTTGCTACCCGAATACTCTTGTGCCCACCCTCAGCTCTTTATATCTCTGTCGTGAAGGGAAGACTCTATTAAACCCCTGCTGAGACCCATGAATTGAAACTTCCCGCTGTTTGTACCGAGTGAAAACAAAACTGATCTCTGTTGGTGACTCTTAAAGTGCTTTGAGTGCTCAGAAAAGCACTATGAGAACCAGTCTATTTACCATTTGTTGCGTTGGTACAATGATGCACTCTCGGCCAAAGAACTGCATGTCACTCTGTGTATTAACAGAAGAAGTCTAATAATAGACGCCCTGCAGGATATAAACGGTCCATACTCACGTCAACTCATAGCTTCCTCTTGTAGTATAAGTTAATACTAGGTGCACTTAGTATTTTATACGTGTTTTATTTTATTTTATATTTTTATTAAAAGTTTGGACACTGTGAACAGAATCATAACCCTGTATTTTATTTATAATAGAACAGAGAAAACATATCAAGCGTTTAAACTAAGACATTTTACTGTTGTATGAATAATATGAGTTCATTTTGAATTTGATGGCAATAAGACATCTTATCAACGTTGGAACAGGGACAACAGAAGGCCGGAAAAGTAAGTGGTACTAAAAAGAAATAGCTGAAGGGACTTTTTGGGGCTAAGTTCAACAGCCTCCTCATTGGTGGGTAAAATACATACTGGTCCTGAGTGAGGGGCTGGAGAGTGAGGTGTCAGAGCTAAAGATGCTGAGAGTTTCACACATCAGACTACATGAGAGGGACAGCTCAGGTCGAGCATAGGCAAAGTTAGAGAGACAAGGCTGAGATGATTTGGACATGTGCAGAGAAGGGAGAGTGAATATATTGGGTAATGCAGGGCAGGAGGAAAAGAGGAAAACCTCAGAGGTGGTTCATGGATGTAGATGTAGATATGAAGGCGGAATAGAGAGGGTTGGACACTCTAAGGGAGCAGCTGGAAGAAGAAGATGAATGAAAAAATAAAAGCCAGTCTTGATGATCGTGACCTCACAGTGGAGAGATTTGTAGCTGAGAGAGAAGCGGCTGGGATGAGAATTAACACCTAAAAGTCACAGCTGGAAAATGGACAGCAGTGAAGAGTAGTTGTTGCTCCGAACTGAGTTTAAGTCAGGGGTGCCTCCATGGGGGGGGGGGGGGGGGGGGGGGGGGGGGCCTTTGGTGGCGCCCCCGGTTTAAGTATCTCTGGTTTAAGGAGCTCCGGCCAAATGTCAACATTTTTGTAACGTGGATACTTGAGGTGGAAATGAGCTTCTTCAGAAATGTGTCTGGGCTCTCCCCTAGAGAGGTGAGGGTGAGCAACTCGGTCATTTGGGAGGTGCTCAAAGTAGAAACGGCTACTCCTCCAAATCAAAAGGAACCATTTGTGGTAGTTCAGACATCTGAGCCAGGCATGGATGCCTCTTAGATGATGTGTTTTAGACATATTCTACTGGGAGGAGGCCCCTGGAGTAGATCCAGGACATGCTGGGAATGTGTCAGTGTGTCCCTGGATGAGCTGAAGGAGGCGGCTGAGGAGAGGGATGGATGGATGATCATAACAGTTCAAATAAAAAGGGGGTTTAATACAACATCAAATAAAAGGCACAAAAGGAGATAATTGCTTTTACAATTTGTCTTGAATATGAATTCATTCATGCAAATTTTTTAATAATATTTTGGCTTATTTATTTAACATTTTCTTGACCTTTATTTTTTCCCCCCCCACATTTAAACTGTGGCAGTTTTGGTCCTCCATATACACACCTCACTCCTCCGTCATCTTTTATTCTGGTGTTTACGCTCAGAAACAGAAATAAAGATAAAATATCATAAATCGGGATCACATGTCATTCTGCACCATGTTTGTTTAACATGTATGTTGCATGACTCTGAGCTCAGGACAAAAGTCACATGATTCCTTTAGAGATGTCGTGTTACTCCAGATTACTGAGGAAAATGAGTGAAGAGCTCCATCTGCTGGACAACTATTGAAAAACATGCTTATGTTTCTGTTTTTTCTCATATAAAATTAATATTCCTGTCCTGTATTCCTCGCCTGTGGTTGCCCAAATATGTCTGCAATACTTTAACACCAAACTATGGATGAACTGGTCACTCTGTAACACTCTGGTTTGGAGATGTGAAATATGTTTCAGATATTTGGAGTTATATATTTAAATATTTTGTGAAAAATCATTTAAATCAGATTCTTCTGCGGCATCTATAATGTTAAGAAACAAAAACATGGAGCTGGACCACATGGAGCTTACATTTGTTAAATTAGTGTGCGTTACCTAGGATCGCCACAAGGGGGCGACATTATACAGCTATTTTATAGCACCATAATGAAGCTGCTTTAGAATTATTACAGCATCACAAGACACAGAATCTACAGGGGGGGGAAGTGTTTCTGAATAAAGTGCAAGTAAAAAATGAACATGATAACTCTATAGTTAAATAAAAATAAAGCGCAACACTTCAGAAACATTAAGACAGCAGAAGATTTCTCTCTCTGCTGATCTTTAAAAATACGTATTTTTACAGGCTTCAAATCCATCTTTTTGTTTTCCACTGTTGTTTTAAAAATATAAATTTTAAGCTCCACACTCTCGTGTAACCTTAGTTTATTAAATCACACGTTTCTGTCCAGCCAACCTTCGTCAGGGTAAAAAGAAAAAAGGGAGCACCTCTGAACCAGTTGTGTTTCCCGCTGCTGTGACATGAGGAGTGAAGCTGTTGCTCTTCACAGCTCAAAGAATAATATAGCTGCCCTGACGATGGTGCCTCCATAATTAATTAGAAGAGTATAAATTATAAACACTCATGTGCTGTCCAGCCTTTTTAAAAATAAATAAATAAATAAAGCACAGCTTCAAGGTGTATTTTTCACAGCACAGATCACAGCATTCATCAACATGATCTGATTCAACCAACTTCTGTGATTCTTCATTGTCAGACTTTTTCTCCGCTGCTTTGTTGTTTTAAAATATGCAAAAACAGTGAAGCGGTCTTCAGGAATAGTTTTCCAGGCTTCTTGAAGGAAATTCAAAGCTCTTCTTTGGATGTTTCAGCTTTTTATTCTGTTCTCTGTCAGGATGATCCCACAGTACTTCAATAATTTTAAAGTTGTGCTGTAAAGCTGTTGTCAATCAAACTGAAATTAAAAAAGAAAAGAAACAAACAAAAAAACTTTGAAAGAGCTTCTGAAACCTGAAAAACTGTTGCTCACGAGGACTTGGGAGCAAAAGATAAAGAAATGAGGGATGGGTCAAGACTTTTGCGCAGTACTGTTTGTAAAGTAAATCACAACAGCTAAACTGTAAATCAAAAAGAGATTTTAGGACTGTTTCCTTTGGATTTTGTGTCAGAAGAAATTTATATTCCCATTCTTCTTTAAGAAAATAAAGAAGAGAAAGTTGTCCTCCATGTGATTCTTTACACAGCAACAACATTTTTTTCAAATCTTTGGCTTAAATGTCCTGAAACATTTCAAACCTCGGTTATCCTGCTGCGCATCCACTCAGCAATCACCACTAGATGGCAGCCTTGATTCAAACTTCACCAAGTTTGCCAGTTTCCCTCAAATGCTGATTTATATCCTTGATTAACATTTTAAGAGACCAGTCCCGTCATATTAGTTCACTTAAGACCAGTTCCTCCTTCGCATGCTTTAATGGGTTTGTCCCTGACTTTATATGAAAACAGTGAAAATCCTCCATCTTTATTCTCTGATTTTACAAGCTCCTGCTGGCTACAGGAAAAACAAGCTGTGACTGCAATTCATTCTTTAAAAAAACAACACTAACGGGAGGAATAATTAGAGGAGAGCCATTAGTTATTTGACCTTTTGTAGTGGCCCTGTTTTGACTCACATTCTGATTCTCTAAAAGTCTGCAGTTTTAATGATGGAGGCAGTGCTCTTATGCTTTTGTACGCTTATATAAATCTTTTCCACACAGGACTTTTTGAGACTTTACAAACAGAAAAGCACAAACTCACTTTAGCTGATAAATGTGTTTGATGTGTTTCTAAAACACACATTCGATTTTTCCATTTTAACAATTCGACACATCTGCTGTGAAAAAGCTTTGTTACAGTTGTGGTCGGAAGTCTTTATCCACTCATCGTGGGCATGAATAGTAATTTGGGGCTTTTTCCAGGCTGGGATGATTGTGCAGCAAACATCTTTAATGACTTTGAAAGACAAGAATTGGGTGCACAATTAATATATGTAGGATTTTCTCTAAATCAGAGGTCCCCAACCCCCGGGCCGGTCCGTGAGTCGTTTGGTACCGGGCCGCGAGAGTTTAGGCTCGGGTGTGAAATGGATGGTTTTCAGGGTTTTTAATCGGTTTTCAGCGTTATTTTGTTATCGTTTTTATCGTTAACTCTGTTTTCCTGGGTCTTTTCATGTGTGTTATGAATAAATCTTAATTCTTTCGGTACCGGTAATAGTTTTATCTTGTTGTATTTATCCGCGACACCTTAAAGGCCGGTCCATGAAAATATTGTCGGACATAAACCGGTCCGTGGCACAAAAAAGGTTGGGAACCGCTGCTCTAAATGATAATTGCCCACTAATATTTGGTTAAACGTCAGCACATTGCACCTTGACCAGATACTTTTGGTAGCCATCAACGAGCTTCTGGCATAATTCTTGCTCAATCACTGGTTTCCGGGCACAGGATCCCTTCACACACACACACACCCCCTCCCCTCTTCCTGCTAAAGGGGAGTTCTTCCTCCCCGCACTCACTAAATGCTGCTCATGAGGAAGGAAAACCTGCTGCTTGGTGATGTTTCCTCTCTGATATTTTAGTGTCTTCACTTTGCAACATAAAGCACCTTGATGTGACCTTTCTTCTGAATTTTTGCTTTATAAATAAAACTGAATTAAATTCAAGCAAGCTTAACAAACCACCCTTTAAAAGTGAAAAAATCTCCATTTAATGTAGATGGACACATATCAGTGCACACGACACAGGTCAGGTAAAAAAAGGCATGAACATTTATGTGCAGAACCATATTAATAACAACCTGCATTACTCTTTTTCTTCCATGTTTTTATTGGGATGGTAACAAACACGTGTGAATCTGAATATTCAGGGCGATGATGCCTTGTGCATGTCCATATTCCTCCGCTGGATTCTCTTCTGCACTGCAGCACTGCATGGTGGAGGACTGCTGATGCAGTCTGATTGGTAAAGTGAGTCACAGTGAGCCAAACCTGTGGCTTGAGGCTTCCACTCATGCAGAACAATAAAAATAAACCTACTCAGCCAAACTGATTATTTCTGTAATAGAAAATGGAAACTGTTATCATTGTGCTTCGCTTCCTCATATGGCTGCTTAGACTGACTGACACTAAAGAAGAAATGAACTTTTCTAGATGGAAAATTCCCATGAAGTTGATGCAAAACGGGACTTTAACAAACAAACAAACTGGAAATCCACTTATTTATGCCAGGTTTATTAGAGCTATGAGTGCTGCTGACATGAATATTGGCCACGCTTACTGTAAGTGTTAAATTCTCCCGGCCAGCAGCTTTTTTTCATTTGAATACCATCCAGACAGGTAAACACCCAAAGGAGCAGCCATGAGGTATTATAGTCATTATAATATTTACAACACCTGAACTTTTGCTACCATGACAACATGTTTTTTTTTTCTTCTTTTTTCAACATGCACAGTACATGGGTTTGACATGACAGATTACCCTGAGGCCCTGTTTTAAATGTCATGAGTAGGAAGTCCAGCTCACAACCTATCAGCTGTGGGGCAAACAGGGATGTCGGGAATAATTTAAAACTACAGTGTGTAAGATGAACAAAGGAGAAAGGGGGGGGGGGGGGGGAATTGATGTTCAGTTGGATTATGGTATGTGAGATTAACAACAAACTAACTGTGTTTACTCCTTCGCCCTGCAGCTACGCCATCAAAACTGATCCGTGATAATAATCCCCAGCTGGAGAACAAACAACATCTGGGTGTGGAGAGAAGGGAGAGGGCGAAGCCTCAGCTGGGTGGGCGGCAGATGGTGACACTGCAGCAACACTTCTCCAGGTAGCACAGTCATCACGCTGCACTCACAGTACATCCTCTCCTAAGAGTCCAAAGTCTACTCACAAGACTGTTTATGAATGTTTTTGAGGGAGATGCACAAAGTGTATGGAGACTGTGTAAGAGTCTAAGAGGGCTTATGGACTACACAAACTATGACGTGGCTTTGTGGGGACTGTCTCACCAGCGATAGCAATAATTATTTGCCCCAAACGTCCCACTTTGCAGTCTTCTTTCTTTTTGCCATAGGCTGTTCACATAACATTTACTAGCAGTGCAACCGCTCTTTCAGTGCCATCAGTATTCCACATTGGGCCTAAATTTATCTGCTATCATATCATATGTCAAGCTATGGCTGTCTTAAGTTAGCCATAGCTTTCAGGTATGATGTGACATTTTGGGCCACATCTAGCCCCCCAAAAAACTAATCACTGACCATTTGTTGACCCTGGCGTCTCCTCCCAGAGGCAGCCGCATACCAGATGACCAAACCACCTCAGCTGCATAATGACACAAAGAAACACCAGTTCTGCTCTGAGAGCCATCTGGATTTCCAAGGCTCGCCCTATCTCTAAGACTGAGCCCAGCAACCCTACAGAAGAAACTTATTTTGTCTGTTTGTATTCATCCTCGTGGAGGAACTGTTTTTGCATGGAAGAAAGAAGTCTGGAATACTCTGCTTAGCCACCTTCTGACTTTAGACAAGTGATGGATGGATGGATGGATATGACTCAGGATAAATATGCCTGTCTTAATCCAGCCACAGTTCCACATTGTATTGTCTAAGTATCTGAACTGTTGTAACATCTGAGCCACTACTGCTTCAATTTGAAACCACGTCATGACTTTTGACCACATCTGGCTCACCCAACAGCTGTCATGATCCATATCGAGCACGGCTCATGACTTTTGGGAGAGCCAAAAGTAGGCCTGAATAGGCCCAAATGTGGTGGTCTTGACAGCAAAATCATTACATCCATACATTGCTTACTGCTTATCTGGCTAACAGAAGCTAGCTTGTTTTTTCAAGATTTTTTTTTTAGAGGAACTGCACATGTGACCAACAGTGCTGCATTCAAATGCCACCAGTCAGTGTCCAGAGCTATCATCACATAACATAACATGTCACTTAGGGTTGCATGAAGGTTTTTTTTTTTCAACTTTTCAAAAAGTTTCCCCTCTAACATCGAACCTCATACCTCAGTTTATTAAAATCCATTGGCCACAGCCCATAAAAAACTGTCCAGATGGGATGCAAACAATCCAAAGCACATCCATCAAAGCTCGCCACAGCCCGATGTGACGAACCGCTGGGCTTCTGCGGTGTCGTCCAGCGGTTTCATTAAGGTAAGAGCCCACCGCAGGTCGTCTTTGAAATGAGAAGAATCTACTCAGTTTTAATGGAGTGCCCCACACTAAAAACTCAAACTCATGTCCACTTATTGATCTCCCCTCCTGGCATCTGATAAAGGGGAAATAATAACCAAGCGTTATGTCCAGCCAACTGTTAGGCTACTGACGGTGCCCCGTCATCCGAGTTCGATCTGCATATGCTCAGCGAGGTGTGAGATTAGGCCTCCAATATTTGTGACCGTAAGTTAACTCCCTCCCCTGCCAAGCAGAAGATATTTGATCTGTTGCCCAATATTTAGGAAAATTACAGAAGATATTAGCCATTTTTTCACTCTCTCTCTGTCCCTGATAGATAGCACAGGGCGAAGTGTCAGGCAGTTAAAAATTATAAAAAGAAATAAATAACCCTGCATGCTTATAATCAGAAAATAACAAATGAAGCATTAACTAAATGTCAGGGTTTTAAAAACAGCTTTATTCAGTCTTTTTATCTTGTTACACGTCTCATCCAAAGCAGCATTTTGAAATAAATCCTGCCTCTCAGTGTTCTGTTCATGACACTAATTTTGCAGCCTCTGAGGACCTTTAATTTTATTTATTTATTTATTTTTTTTGCCTGTCCCGTTTGGCTCTTTTGCCATCAGAATTATTGTCTAAAGGCGAAGAAAGATGCCCAACGGATTTTCTTTACCAAATTGACCATCCCAGCTTTGCCGTAATCTCTGAGGACCTTTAAGCTGAGCTGCCAAAGCTCTGCAGGATATTTTCAGTCTCATCTTTTATTTACAAAAACATCTTTATGAGATATTTTCAAAATATCTAAACAGCTTCAATTTCATGCTAGTACATCGATCAATACCTGAAAAAGCTAACTCCAAATCAGGATGATTTGGCTGAGCATCAGCTGGGACGGTTTTTATTTTTCCTCCTTTAAAATGACGTTTCATAAAGATACGAAGCAGTTCACTCAAAGCAGTTTGAATCACAGAATCTCCTGGGATGATTTCTTTTGAGAATAGTTTATTGTTCACACATCTTCACGAAGAATATTTTCAATAATATGAAACAATCCCGATGGATTCCTTAAGGTTCAGGCACCAAAACAACTTGATTAGGTTTAGAAGAAAAAAAAGCTAGCTTCAAGTTCCACTCCATCTAATATTTGATTAAATTCTTCTGTATTTTTATATCTCCTATTTTATAAAACAACTCAAATGGCATCAAAACTGCTAAATAACAAACACATCATCAATTAGTCAATGTAATCCAGCTGCTGACTGACAAACAGAGCCTCTGTGAGAGGATGCCACACTCACACTTAACAGGATAACTCAGAGAGCTGAAGATAAAGACTGTGAGCTTCAGTATATTAAACCAAAGTAGGGAAAGGGGTCATATTATTACTTAAGGGGGAATGTAGGCCATTCATTCATTCATTCATTGTTGTGTGTGATAGCTGAGGGTTGTGCTTTGGAAAGTGCAGCCTGTGGCAAAACATCACAAAGCGGCAGCAGCATCATCTGAGCAGTAAAGGAAGAGTCACTGAAGACCAGTATCTGCACGGCTGCTGGAGCAGTGTGACACACGTACTGTCAACACATGCATGACTGCACATGTGTGTCAGTGGATGGTGAAATAATAAAAGACAATTTCATCTATCCAGATGTGTAAAGTAACATTTTTAGATTGTTTTTACTCCCATAATTATTCTTAATGCTTTGTTATAAAGTCATAAACTTCTGGTGTTGTAGAATGAAGCCAAATGAAGCACAAGTACCAAAAACTGCAGTTCTTCTACTGCCCAGTGAGTCAGTCCCCATAGAACCCCGTTTTAAAATGTCCGACTTTACAGAAAGAATAAACATGTTTACAACCTGAGACGAAAACATTTTTGGTGCCTATGGACAGTTTCACGCTTTTATGACAACTGTACACGGACTAAGTGTTCGATAACATGTTTTAAATTTAAGGGTGCGGCTGTTTTGACTCACAGGTAGGCAACTGTAGCTGCTTTGTTTTTCATACTCTCATGTTGGCCGGTTTGGATGATTTTTCAGGGCATTAAATAACAAATAACATGGCTTACTTATAATTACTACTGTCACACACACAGTTGCAAAGAAAGTTCTTGTTTTTAGCATTAGCTAATAACTTAGCATGGCATCCTCATGGCATTGGTCAATATCCTGCACGTGGTACTGGCACATTGCACAAACTTCACCTCCAATCAGTAGCTGGAGTTGAATCTTGGACACAACTGGGTGTTCCAATGATTTCAACAGGAATCAATGGACAATGATTCCAAACACACATAACACACATCAACCTGGTTTTGGAATGGATAAAGCAGGCTAATGTTTAGCTTCTGGAATAACCTTCCCAAATCCTTGATCTCAACCCTGTTGGAAATCTGTAGACTGTGTTTAAAAGCCAAGTCTGTGCCAGGAAACTAACCAGTTTAAATGGATTCTTCCTAGATAAGTAGTCAAATATCCATCCATCCCAAGAGCATTCCATAATATGTTCTGAAAAGTGTTGTACGACTAATGGTCACTATCCAAGCACTGCATCATGCATCGTGCTGAAGAGTAGAGCCTCACTACTGCTGAATTCACCCTCGGTCTAAAATTGAAGCCCCAGAAGATGACTTTACAACCAATCGGTGACATCACAGCATCTTTTGAAGTGTAACAATTATAATCTCTGCACAGTTCAAACTCTCAGAATAATTTCTGTCTCTTGACAGCATCTTAAGTCTGATAATTTATCTGAAGTCACAATAATTTATGACCCTTGTACCCCCAGTAAATAAGGGCTTGCTGCTTTAAATCCAAATGATAATTGAAAAGCCTTGTAGGTCTTCTGCTCTTTTATTATGCAGTCTTTTTCAACAGACAACAAAACAATGAGCACCGCATTTCTATCAGCCGTTTCAAAAGAATGCAGCTGTAATAAATAGGCAAAGATATTGAGGCTTTTATTATGCAGAGGTCGTATTTCATTGTTATGCTATGTGTGACTGTTGTGGATTGATTTGTAGAGGTAATCGGCAGGAGGAGTCGGTGTATTATACGTCTGAAATCGAGAGTAATGAAATTCTTTAGGAGCTGATTGTGAGGACAGCTACCTTGACAGCTGCTGAATGAAACCAGAGCTTCTTTCTGGTGTATGGACTGACTGCTGTCAAAGAAAAGGTCTATCCAGTGTAACAATCCAACCCTGACTACATTTTAAAACGGAGGGACTGGGAGTGAAAAGACAAAACAGAAAAATAAAACAGCGTAATATGTTTAAGGAATCCAATCCTGTTTCCTGAGCTCGGTGGGCAGCAGCTCTGAAATGAGGTCTGCTGGACAGTCAGATGTCTCAGCGATGAGTCTGCAACGGCGTGGCATTTACAAGAGCTCGTTATGGCAGAGTCAGACAGGGCGAGTGCTTGTTTTTTTGAGAGCACTCAGCTGCACATTATATATTTTGACACGGCCCACAGAGAGATCCTTAGACCCACTTTCCCTTCAGCGATGGAGTGATGACTCGTGCAGCTAGCCTCATTTCAAATGACCAGCGGTCAGTCGGAATGCAGCGTGGCGTGAGGGAGGACCGATTGGGAAGAAAGTGGAGGCAGTAAAAATTGATAAGAGTAACATGAATTTTGATGGGAATCAGGTGGACCTCGTGAGGAGCAGATGTAGTCTTATGACAATTGGACTATGCCTTTATAACCATGCCTTTCTGGCCCAACTGTGACCCACATGTTCTGGCACTGACTCAGGATGAGTCTGCCAGTTAGATATTAGGTGTGTGGGAATATTTGAGCCATACCTGGCCAATCCAATACCTGAAATAACCCTTAGCAAACATAGCATATGAATTTTGGTCTACATAACATCTGGCAGTACTGTAACTGAGCCATAAGTCCTAAAGATGTGAAGTTATAACTGGATAAGTCGCCAGTATAACTTTATGTCACTTTCAATTATATAAGATAAACCAAAACAGAAAATACTGGAGCCTTGACAAGCCAGTGACAGACTGGCAACCTCTTGCTCTATGACAGCTGGGAAAGGCGCCAGTTCCCTGAAATGGATAAGTCATAGAAAATCAATGGAAGATAAGTTAAGATAAATTTGGGAAATTCCTGTGTTAAAGCGGCCAAAGACGTAAACACAAACACTAAGAAAATATCTTAAAAGTAAAGAAAAACTCAAATAAACTCAAATAAATACACATAAAATATGTAAAGTGTCTCATTACAGTTATAAAAAGTTCCATTAAGAAAGATAAAAACTAACATGTTGACAGGACAGCATACCGAGTCCAAAACCACCAAAGGATGACATCTTCATCCATCTTTTATACACAAGTCCACAAGCCAAGTTTCAGGAAGATTATTAATTTTCCTAAGTGGTCACATGAGAGGCTGGGACTGTTGTGGAAGGCTGAGTTTAGCTTATTGGTGTGACCCTCCACAACAGTCCCAGTCTTACCCAATCGACAAGCCCCTAGGAAAACTGATCTGAACTTTATTTCTCCTTAAATATGAACTTTAAGTTTCATCACAGTCAAAGGACATCAGTATATCTTTGTGAAAAGAATTAGCTGACTATCTATAATTGTCAAAATGTCAAAGTAAAAAAATAATTTCTTCCTCAGAATGTACTTGTGTATGGCCAGGAAGTCACTACCGTACATATATATAAGATGTCCTAGCAAAAGCACTCCATTTGTTTTAAAAGAATAATCATGTGTCATTATACAAACTCATTCAAACTGCAGCGTTTAGCTTCATAGCATGGTCAATTTTGCAGAGAGCATTCATCGTGTGGTCGCTCATGAATTTAATGTTTCATTGAATTTTCCATTTGGTGGATGCAGTAAGATCCAAAGTGCTTCACTTAAAGCACCACAAGTGCAGCGTGGGTAGTACCGGCAGGATTTTAACCCCCAACACTTTACAGCACTGATGGTCTGCTGAAGCTGTTGAGCAACATACAGTGGAATCTGCATTTTACATCTCGCCTCTCAGACCGCATGTATCCAGATCACAATGCATTTTTCTGGGCTTTAAACTCAAAGATTGCTCGAATTCAGTATCATCCCCTCCCACCACCATCCCACCCGCTGTTTCCATTTTAGCTGAGCTTGTTTCAGGTCAGTGGCAGTGACTGAAGAGAGGAATGCCAATGGAGTGCTCACAGTCGGCAGCCGGCGCTAATGGCTGTGCCACACACATCTAACAGAGGGAAAGGCTGGCCTGGAAGTGACAGGGCAAAATGTCACTGCATACGACATTACGGAGGCATGGTCAGCGTCCATCAAGCATACATAGCTCCAGGGGAAAATGATTACAAAAATAAGAGTCAAAAGCTACACAAATATAGCTGAGGCCCTTTGAAGAAATGTCAGCAGCGCTTTTATGGATGGCTCGAAATAAAATCAAACATTAAAGCAAATCAGTAATTGATTGTTAATTTGTCCTGCCTGTGGATACTCTCATGAGTCACATGAGTCAGCTGCTACCAGCCACAAAGCTCTTTAAGACCCTTTGTTTGCCCCAAACTAGCGAGTTTTGTAAAACAGCTACACCACCAGATATGTCACTTCATCTAAAATAAAAAACGTAACGTAAAAGATTTTACCCATTGGTATGTAGATTCCTGTTTCTGAAGCCTCAGCGCCATATTAGCTCTATGTAGAATTGTGTGGAGCTTGATAGTCAAGGCTCCTACTGGGTTAGTCATCAAGGTCTATCCTAACAGATGGGTGTTATTATCTTAGGCTGGTGCTGGGTAGCTCCTTCTGTTACTGAGAGGAAGACAAAGTGGAGGTAGAGAGTAGAGCAAGGCTTTAGCTAGGGGTTAGTGTTGGCTAGCATTAGCGTCTTTGCTCACGTGTCATATTAGTTCGGATGCTCATCTTGGCTAGAAAAACAGACTTAAAACAAAATGTGCTAATTAGGACAAATGATACCTTCAAGTGCCCCCTTTTTTACCTTGTTTGACTGTGTATAGTACTGATGACTGATAGGACGAGATGGACCAGGAAGTCAGTAGCCAAAGCTATTGCTACTTGCTAATACACCAACTCTTTAGAGCAGGGGTGTCAAACTCAAATACACAGTGGGCCAAAATTCAAAACTGGAACAAAGTTGCGGGCTAATATTAATATTTATTGAAATATATTTATTCCTCCAGATTTAAGAATGAATCTTTTCTTATGGACTCAAATAAGTTTTGCTGAAAAACTGAATATGGAACAAGCAAAGCTTAATACTAAACAATATATACATTAGCTGTATAATACCAGTAGGCCAGCTCTAATAGTAATTTGGTATGGCTTCACGGGCCAAATGTAATTAGGCTGCGGGCCAAATTTGGCCTGTATTTGTATAAGAGGGTACCACTGACGTGTTGCTAGATAAAGTTACTGTAGCAAATAACAAGAGAAAAAAACAAGTGGAAAGAAAATTAACTAATCCAAAAGACATGCTATCTGACATTTATTTTTTAATCAGGAAAGAACTGTATATAGAAGTTTTTTTTAAAGAGGAATTAGCAGACATTTGAGAGGTAGCTAATGCAAGTGCTGGATATCTACCTTAATTAACAGGGGGAAACAAAATCCATTATGCAGAAAATCTATATTGTAGCACAATCTTGTGTTTTTTGTTTGTTTTTTTCAAGATTGATGGAACCATAATTGGACACTAGCGTTGCAATGGAAAGTTAGTAGCTAATGCTAAGTGGAAAAACCTAATGACCGATTGTGTTTACAACTGTGTAGCAATGCCCTAATAACATACTCTCTTTTTTGTGTTTTTTGAAGTTAACATCATGTTATATTGTAGATGACCTAAAAAAGTACGTCTTGTCATTAGTTGTGGAAAACTGTCCTCTCAGTGACAGCTTATGCAACTTATGTCAAATTATCATGCAGCCAACATATAAATTATAAAGTGTGGAGATATTCTATTAAAGATCAACTGGTAACAACTTCATATTCCCTGTTCTACACCTTTGCTTCCAATTAGTGAACTTCATTATTGTGTCCAGCAGCCTGGAAAAGTTACATTGTATTGCAGACATGTTAATGTCTACTCGCTATCTGCCTTATCATTAACTTTTAGATTAAGGAGAATTTGGTCAGTGACCCAAATGTTGAGGTGTAACCCCAATATCACAATTTAAACAGAGCATGGAGTCTTAGTCTGAGGTTAGTTTTAATATATGAATGAACAAAAAGTAATAACAACTATATTTTTCCAGTATGTCTGTCTCCGAAATGTGTTAATGAAATTGTTAAGGGGTACAGCAGGTCATCTGTGTGAATGTGAGAGTGAATGAATAATGGCATTGTAAAGCGCTTTGGGTGCCTTGAAAAGCGCTATATAAATCCAATCCATTATTATTATTATTACAGCAGGTCATCTGATAATCAGAGATTAAGGTTGTTTGATCCACAGCTGCTCCAGTCTGAATACCAAAGTATACTTGGGCAAGACACTGATCCCTGTGTGAATGTTAGGTAGAAAGCACATAGAAAAGACAGAGAAAAAAGACTGCTGGTATGAATGGGTCTGAATGCTTAGAGTACTCCAGTAAAATTTAACAGTACTATATAAGAACCAGTCCCTTTACCATTTACTGTCAGTGAGGTGGCCCATCACTTTGGTCCAGTTGGGTTCTTTTAAAGTTTTCCTGGTACCCAGATGATGAATCCAGTGATCAGTCTCTGACTTTCCTTCAAGTTTCTGTGAGATGTGTTAAGAAAATTTTGGTTACTAAACAGTTGTCTTATTGGTTAATCCACTGCCTGGAGTGGGTTCAATGACTTAGACGAAATGGATGCTTGGATAGGAATTCTTGTTGTCACATGTAAATGCAGTTGATTCAGAGTAGTGCAATTTTTCAACATGGTTAATGTTGTAAAATTGTGCATTTTAAACTTAACCTTCATGTTTTCCTGAACCTAAACAAGTATTTTTGA
The DNA here is from genome assembly GCF_963576455.1 of Neolamprologus multifasciatus. NCBI lineage: Eukaryota > Metazoa > Chordata > Actinopteri > Cichliformes > Cichlidae > Neolamprologus > Neolamprologus multifasciatus. Next base: position 28,614,827 of record NC_140454.1, read on the forward strand.
GGCTTAAACCTAACCTTTCACCAGGGTCTTGGATTTTTCTACGCATGTCCCCATTGTGAGAAAGGTGCAGGCTTAGGTGGGCCTGAATAATGTTGCCGCCTGTGCCCGTGTCCAGTATTTCCAGTTGTGAGAAGAGTCTGAAGCGTTTCCTGCTCTGTGCTACATGTGAGAAAGGGAAACTTTAGGCCCTTTTTTGGCGATCATGTGTGAAAAATGTAAAACACCACAACAAATGGTATTTGGTGTAAGCGGCTGAAAAGTCTAGCTGTATGCCAGACACCAAAATGCACCTCATGTATATCTCAGAGAAGTTAGGTTTTTTTTAACAGCAGTGCAGAGACTGAGTTGCCCACAGAGGCCAATGCTCCCTGATTCTAACCAGTGATAGCAGGATAACATGGAAAATGGTAATAGGGAACAAGATATAAAAACTATTTCCCATTAAACTGAGATTAGATTTTAAGTCATGAGTTTCACAGAGCTGCTAGCAGGGATATAACCTTACTCCCTCTCTTCAGCAGCCTCCTTGAGCACTTCTGGAAAGAAACCAAGTCAATTGAGAGCCACAGAGGTATAATCTCTCTAGTTGTCACTGGGTCTCCTCCAGGATGAGGGGTGGGGGGTTCCAGGCAGTGCTTGAACCACTTCAGCTGGCTCAAATTGATGTGGAGGAGCAGCAGCTGTGCCATAAAATGTCTATGGTTCTAAAATATAAATTATCCACAATAATAATTAGCCTTTTACATGTCCTGCAACACTTTATTGCAATTAATTCATTTCTCATTAAGAAGATTATATTTTAACAGGTTTGTTTTCTTCCTAACCACAGCATGGAGGAGACGGTGCGAACGCTACTACAGAACCAGGACTCACTGGAAGGGCCCAAGGTAGACCCACTGGACCTAATGAAAGCATACAAGGTACCAACACACTTTCAGTTTAAGTTCTTTCTGTATGGACGTTTCAGAAAAATCTGAAATAATGTGAAACAGACAAATTGACAACATTTGCAATAATGTCTTGAACTCTAACAAGAAAATAAATTAACAGATGATATTTTTCATTTTCTATATAGCTGAAATACACGGGGTGATTTACTTTTAGATACACTATCTCACTTTAAAATTCCTTTTTTGTTTTTAATCAAATTTATAATACATTTATGCTTTGTGTAGAAGTGGGTGGTTGATGTGGTTCATTTTCATGTGCTTTCTGGAGTATTAAAAAAATATATATATTGATGGACACTTTGCTGGGATGATGCATAGTTTTAAAACCTGCTGTACGCATGGGAATATCCATCCATGCAACTGCATACGACTAGGGATCAATGAATACATTTAAAATACTTTTTCCACTCAGTCTTTTTAGATATTTATGTTTATGAAAAAATATCCTGTTCATGGTACTACCAATAATGATGCAATAGTTTAGCTTGCGGGGGTCTGCGTTGTGTCTCCAGATAGATCCAAGTCCCCACAATGCAATAATTTTATTGTGTTGTGGGGACACAGAGTCACACATGCTCCAGATCTTCAGCTTTGATGTTGTTTATGAGTAATGTTGGTGTGGCTAACTGTGCAAATCACAGGAGCTAATGAACCATATAGCAAATGCAAACAAGTCTCATAATTAGGAATCTCAGCGTTATCCATCTTGTCCTTTTCATACTTCGATCCATCTTCTCCTGTTTGAGTCAAAGCTTTTTTTAATGTTTGTAATCTGCAGTTTTATACTAATAATGCAAAGTGAAAGATGATGCATCATTGTATTAAGGGCCAGCTTCATGTGCAGGCAGTTTATCATCTATGAGTGACGCTCCAAAAAACACATAAGAGTGCAAAATGCATGAAGCTTAAATGGCTTGAACTGTGTGCATCAACCAAAACAGTGATGGGAAAAAGAAAAGGCTGTCCTACACTGCTACATATACTCCATGTACTGTATGTTATCTTCTTCTCTCAGCGCTCACTTTAGTAGTCACCACAGTATTTCTAGGATCTTTTTGTGTCACACCAACCCCTGCATGTCCTCCTTCACTACATCCATGAACCTCCTCTGAGGTCTTCCTCTTTTCTTCCTCCCTGTCAGTCCCATATTCAACATCCTTTGTTCAGTATATCTTTATCCCTCCTCTGCACATCTATAAACCATCTCAGCTTTGACTCTCTAACTTTGTCTCCAAATCCTCAAAACCAAAGAGTCTCTCTGATGTATCTATTTCAAACTTGTCCATCCTGGTCACTCCCAGGGAAAGTCTGAGCATCTTCAGCTCTGCTTCCTGTGTTTTTAATGCCACTGTCTCCAAACTACATACAGTACTTTTATACTCTATGTTGTAAACTCCATTTACTCTGTAACTGAGTATCAGTAAAATGATGAGAACATCACAGAGGCAGCTCAGCTCTTTTTAAGGTCTTAACTTATATCCACTAAAAGTGTGGGAATTATTTTCTCTGACATGGATTATCACTAATCTCAGACTAAATACTTTTCCCAGTTGAAGTTTAATTGATTCAACTGGTTCAATTGATTGTTTAATGTTTGATCCATGACTGGGAAAAAGGTCCCAGTGAAATAAGTGCTACTTATTTCACTGCTAAATCTGTTCTAAAACCATCTAAAGAATAGGGACTGTTTACTACTAACATGTTCTTATTCCTGACTTTCCTAGAGTAGCTTTGCATGATTCACAGTTCAGAATAATCCTAACATTACATAATTTTCTCTGGGATTGATAAAGTATTCTGATTCATACCATAATAATAATAAAATAGTAAAACAGAAAAACCATCTTAAGTTTTGTCAAGAGCATGTCAAAGCAACAGGAGGCAATATAACTAACCGTGAAGAAACCAGTCCAGTCCACATACAATAACACATTCTGACATGAAAAGAGGAGATAAAAGCCCTTTTTTTTGGAGATTATTTTTTAGGGGCACATTTGTGGTGAAGAAAGTGGAGGTGCAAGGCACACACCGTGGTCATGTGGCATACCTGCTCACCCACTGAGCTAAACTAGCACCCCAAAGGTGCACACCTTTGATGCTGACTTTGTTCGTGTCTAAATGCAGAAACTGAGTCTTTGAAAATCTTCACTGGAGGAGGCAGGAGTTTGTGAAAAGCTCAGTTTTCAGTGTCCAAAATGTCGTTCGCGTGTCGACAAAAGTCCACAGCACACAGAAAAAGTGCCAAAATACATGTGTACACGTACAAACAAGCCATTATAGCCCCTCCCCCTTTATGCCAACTTTATTCTTATTGGCTGCTCCTCGCAAACAATATGTGGGTGGGGTTTCTGTGCCCATAGCCAAAGCTGTGTGCCTTAAATGACCATAATAGAGATATCTAATCTCTATGACATCATAGAGAGCCAAGATTGGAAAAAAAATGTGTGAAACTGAAGTTTAGGCCAGTGTGCCGTCTGAGCTTTTGTCTCACAGGGATTACGTCTACATTCTTTGACCTTATTATTTTAAACCTTAGCCATGTTTAATATGAAAATCCATCCCAGTTACAGGTAATATGAGACAATCAAAAAGGAAAAAGCACAGTGGGTCTAATTTAAGTGTAGATAAATGGTATGGAGTTCCCCAAGACTCCATTTTGGACCCTCTTCTTTTTAATGTCTACATAATCCAGTAGCCTAGAGCACTAGCTAGCACATTTTAGCATAAATAATAGAAGTTTAATAAATCTTTGAAGTGAAGCAGAGCAGCTTTATTTATGCAGTGGCTGCAGCTCTCGGTGTGCGGCTCATCAAGATTTATTGCTCTTATAACTGGAGCTTTATGGAATATGGAGCATTTAGTTTTCATCTCTTTGTGACTCCAAGGCATGCATGTTTGATATGTTCTCTGCTTTCCAGGACAAACTCCTGGAGGAAATGTGGAAGCAACAGGACAGTCTGGAGGGTCCCACGTCTGCCACACCAAAAGCAGAGATGTCCACCTCGCCCGAGGCCGGTGGTGGCGACGGCGGTTTAGAGGACAATTCAAAGGACAGCAATCCCCTGTTGGAGCGGCTCAGAGCGCTTGAGGTAATAAAGTGGATTGCACGGTCCAGTTCTTTGACTTCGTCCACAACTTTTCACTTTCACCATGTCAGACTGAGAAATATGTTTAATTAAAAGTATTACATTTGATGGTAGAAATAAACAGGTGGCATTGGATGAACATAACTCTGACTGCTGTATCTTTATGTAGGAAGGGTTATTGAGTAGGTGTTAATGGTTGCAAAATTATGTGGTTGTAGGCCACCCCTAATGCTTTCACCGTGACCGGTTAAGAATATAAACTATGTGTTAGTTTTTCCCACTCTCAAAAACAGTAAGGCCAACAGCAGGTCAGCAGATTGTGCTGTTATAGCTTCAAGATGCCATTCACAAGGTGTCAGACAACATTATGTGGTGATGAAATGTAAAAGTGTTAGCCGAAGCCTAGGGTGCTTTACATTATTAAAGAAATCAGAAGAAAAACTCAAATCTCCCAGAAGCAGGGAGCATTAAACACATAGTTTTTAAATGTCCATGTTATTCAAGTCAGCCTCTTAACACAGAGTTCCTGCACCATTATTAAAAGAAAACAAAAGCAATGCTTCTTAAGACCTTCTTACGCCATAAGAACCCAGATCCATTTCTCCTTAAAATTATATAGAACATAAAACAGAGCAAGCATGAGATTTCTGACTTCTGGGCAGAAAACACAAGTAACATGAAAAACTCACTTGAATTTAGGATTTTCAGTAATCGTCAGCAGGGTTTCTGTCATACCCAGCAGCTGCTGGCCCTAAAATTAGCATTGGTTCATCTTATTTTCCTGTTTTAGGAAAATCATTTGATACTGGCGCTACATTTTTTTATTTTGGTAGGTAAGTCACATTTATATATGTGCTATATATATTCAGCTGGAGCTGAAGAAGTTAAATTTGATGGGTGGTGCATAGTTAATTGAAAACAATTAAAACTAGGTCTTGCAAACCGTTTGGGTGGGTCATTATGTGGGACACCACAGAGCCTGTGGACAATAATGGAAAGAGTTCAGTTTCCCTGTGATTGTTGAAGGTTTTTAAGTCCTTGTATAAGCACTGCTGATAAATAAAGTTAAAGACAAAAGTGTCATCGTTGGTTTTCTTGTGTTATAAATACTAGTTTTGTTGATCTTTAGAAAATCCAGAGTTTTACCAATAGCAGTTTTTACAGATAAAAACAAGATGAATTATTATTATTATTATTAAATATAAAAATATAAAAATATTTAATGAAAGAGTGAAAAGAACCAATACTGTTTTAACTTTAGATATTTAGCTCACATCAGTCCACTGAGGTTCAATAATTCATCAATTTTATAAAATTAGATAATAAAGCCTACGATACTTTCTCTTCATGCTGGAGGTGAGAAATAAATATGAGAAAACAAGTAGAAATAATCAAAAAACAAGTGTTGGGACCTACGATGCTACAGTTACACTGGCATAAATAGTGGTTGGAAATTGAAGCACAACCAGAATTACCAAAGCTGCGATCTCATCGCCTCTGAAATGGCTGCTTTGAAGACAAGATCAGTATTGCAACCAGTCACAGTCAGCCGCCATCTTCACAGTGACTTTGGTGAGTCCGAATGGCAATAAGATGCATTCGTTCTGTCAGGCTGGCAATTATATGCAATTTGTTTGTGATAATAAATTATTAACTGTGAAAAATTTGTCGGTTATCTGTCACTTATCTGTTTTCATCTTTTGCAAATTGTTGTCCAATCACATCCAAAGAAATTACCATTAAACATAAAATCACTTGCTATCACCTTGTAATAGAATGATGAGTTTGAGCATGCTGAACTAACAACCATCTAGTTTTCCTAGTCGTTATCGGGTTATTGTGTAATAGTAGAACTATTTTAGTAGTATAACACCCCCTAGTGTTACAGACCATGTAATTACACCCTAAAATAAATTTATTTGATACGGATTTACTAATATATAGAAATTATAGTCAGTAGGAATATTTTTAACCTACTTTAAACTATTTTAAAAAATTCCTTTCATTTCAAAATGTAAGACTTTTTAATGACCCACGGGAACCCTACATTAACTAGGTTACATGTTACCTGTTCAGATTTAGATGTAGGGTCACATTTTTGTATGGCATTTTCAGTTATTTCGCATATTCAGAAGGAAATTCTGTTGTCCAATGGCATGTACAAGACTTGAAATTAACACATAAAATCTTCTAGTTTCTGGAACTATCCTTTTTTAGCATGTGGACAATGTGCAGGCATAACCCTACCCCTACATGGTTTGCCAGTAACCTGGTGGATGTTAAGGGGTTAAATTGAATTGCTTGCAAATGATAATTAACAGCCATTATATGTTGCTCAGAACATCCAAGTCTGCATGTTGCTTTCATTTTTTTTTTTTAAACAGTGAGCAAAGCAGAAGAAAAACAAGCACACACATCATGTTTTGTAAGGTCTCTGTCCATCTTTGAATAGGACAACAAAAGAGGCTCTATTATGTTGAAGCGCGGTCCTAAGGGGGCACAGAAACTGCAGAAGACAAAAGAGTTATTCATATCCAGGAGGTGATAATTAAAAGGCTGCCAGGGTAGTTAACATTTGGAGTCAGTGTTCCAGTGAATGTACAGTATGCACCCCCCACATCTTCCCTGCTGAATAGGTCATAGGACTCGCCATCTGCTGAGATCTCGGGCAGCCATTATTGATGGAGCTTCTATCCACTGAAAAGCCTCGCACAAAAAGAAAACAGAGAAAAAAAAGAGTGAATTCACTCGGCTTTGCTTGTGTTGTTCTGTTGGCCGTTCAGCACAGTCTCACAGCAGTCCATGAAATACTCATGAAATTTAATCTGCTGCTGCTTCAGGGATACAAATTCTTCTTTTTAATGGGATTACTGATCATACATTTCTTTCTTTTTTAAAATTTAAACGAAGACAGTTTTCAAAGTTTTTAATTTTTTTTAAACCTGTTGTATCAAGAAATGACTTAAACAGAAGCTGTTTGACAAACTGAAGTAGGCAAAAAGATCTGAAAAAGCAACACATCTATCAGTATGGCAAGGGTTATAAAACCATTTCTTAGTCGTTGGATTCTGTTGCACTACGGTGGGAGCCATTATCTACAAATGAAGAAAACTTGGACTGGTGGTGAACTTTCACAGGAGTGGCCACAGGAGTAACCGTTTGACCAAAATTATTCCAAAAGCACATCAACAAGTCAGGAGGTCAAGGTCACAAAAGAAGCCAGAATAACATTAAAGAACCATAGGTTTATCATGTCTCAGTTAAGGTCAGAATTGATGATTCAACAATAAGAAAGAGACTCTGCAAAAATGGAATTCATGGGAGAGTTCAAGACAAAAATCACTGCTGACCATAAAGAACACAAAGGCTCATCTCACATTTGGGAAAAACCATCCTGATGATCCCAAAGACTTTCAGAAAATATTCTGTGGACTGACAAGAAAAAGCTGAACTTGGAAGGTTTGAGTCCCAATACATCTGGATTGAAAGGAACATCATACCAGCAGTCAGACATGGTGGAGGTAGTGTAATGGTCTGCGGCTGCTTTGCTGCTTCAGGATGACTTGCCGTAATTGATGGAACCATGAATTCTGCCTTTTACTGAATTCATGGTTCTCCTGAAGGAGAACGTCCAGCCATAAATTCCTGCCTTGAAGCTCAGCTGCTCTTAGCCTATGAGGCAGGACAATCATCTGAAACAAAACAGGAAGTCTGCCTGAAACCAAAATTAAGGCATTGAGTGGCCGAGTCAAACCTGGAGGTAAATAAGAATTGAGCTTGAAAAACCTCAGATGTAGGTCGAGGCTGAAATAAAACAATTCTGCAAAGAAGATCAGGCAAAAACTTCCTCCACAGTGATGTGAAAGACTTGTTGCCAGTTATCTCAAATGCTTGATTACAGTTTTTGCTCCCAAGGGTGCCACAACCAGCTAATAGAGGCCAACAAGGGGGGCGATTACTTTTTCACACAGTTTGGATAATTTATTTCCTTTAACAAGTTAAAGTGCTTTCTTTATTAAGTCAAGTAATCTTTGCATGGCATAAACATTTGTTTGGTGATCTGAAACATGTAAGTGTGACAAATATGCAAAAGAATAAGAAGTCAGGATGGTGGTGGATACTTTTTCATAGCACTGTACAGTATGTGAGTCTAATTTTGCATCCAGCATGAGTTTAGTGATTTCCGGCATCAGTCCATGCAGGATTTGCAGTGATATTTTAGTGAAAGTTAATTTTCCTTGGTAATAACCTGGTCAAAGCCTGTATAACGAGTTTGTCATTAACGACGGTCTTTTAAAATAAAAGAACACCTTAAATTGCATCAATTTTCCTGCCTACTCTGATGACCCTAAATGGATGATTCGGAGTGTGTTTTTGTGGCTTTCACGCTGTTCCTTCTTCATGGTGGCTGCCTTTATTTTATCCACATTGTAATTAAACTTTAATGTCAAACTGAAGAGAGAGAGAGAGAGATGCACATTAGAGAGTTTTCAATTTAGGTTCAAACTACTTTCCAGCCATTATGGCACACTTGGGCACCTTCCACATAGTCCACCACAGAAAGTAAAATATTTGCTTTGAAAACCTCCAAAAAGTAAGAATATAAATAATAAAAGCAGAGTGAACTGGCTTTCTTCTAACTGAGGGGAACTGCTGAACTGCTCAGCTCCTCCACCAAATCTAAGTTTTCAGTGAAAGTTGACAGTTAAGTCTGAAACACTGATTGATGTGATGGTTTCTGCAGATCGAACAAGTTAACGGTGCACAAACAAGGACGAGGGAGCCCGACTGTAAGCGTGCTGCCAAACATTTACAGCTTTGCAAGTGATTTATCTGTACATGCAGGATCACTTTGTGGGGGTTTAATATGTTTCGCAGATGCAAAAACAATTTATTTCAAGTCAGATTGATTGACACCTATAAACTTTTTTTTTACTTGCAATCTACCGAATGACACATTAATCCATCAGGCTCATTTGTAAAGATGGTGTAATGCAACTGCAAGAGCAAGTGTGAACTCATAACATAACAGGCTGAAAGACTCAAAGTACAGTACCAGAACTTGGACACGCACAAACGCACAGCTTGTATTTGCAAACACTATAAGACATGCATAGGACTGTATGTACTGCAATACCAGCAGATATACTTCATGCAAGTATCAGTATAATGACAATTCTGTCCAGTTCAGTTCATTTATATAGTGCTAAATCACAATAACAGTTGCCCAGTTGCCCAGACATGAAATTTCCCACTCGTGGGACTAATAAAGGTATATTATCTTATCTATCTTATCTCAAGGTGCTTTGCATTATAAAAAACCCCCCTTCAATAAGATAGAGCAAACCCCAACAATCAAATGACCCTCTATGAGCAAGCACTTGGCGACAGTGGGAAGGAAAAACTCCCTTTTAACAGGAAGAAAGCTCTGGATGAACCAGGGAGGGGTGGCCAACTGCTGTGACAGTTAGGAGCGAGAGGAGGAAGACAGGACAAAGACACACACTGACACAGCCAAGCTGCACAAGACACAGCTGCTAAGTTAGAGCTGGCTAGCTAGGATTCATAGACACTATGAAAGATGCCACTCGGTGGTTATGAAGCTTCACGCTGAGTGTTTTGTCCATCGCCATCTTGTTCTTTAAACCAGGTGTGACCAGCGAGTCTGACGGGTGGACTTCATTTCTAAGTTGACATTAGCCGGCGTGGCTTCCTGTAGATGCTTTAACCAAACGGGGAATTTAGGCAGTTGGAGCAGAAAGTCACAGGTCCCTCTAACAGTCTATGTGAAGGACAAAAGGTCAATGTGACCTCAGTCCTCTTCCAAAACAGTCGGGGGATGTCTTATTTATTAAGTTAGTCCGTTTAGACTTCCATAGAAAATAAGGGTTTAAAATATGACAAAGCTACCTAACCCACATTTAAATCTCCAAAGTTCCCATTTTAAGAGTCAAGTATACCGTTCCCTCACACCTGAAGCCAGTAATCAGCATCATTTCAGCCGCTGAAATACTGTGTTGTTTACCTCTGCCTGCTGCACAGGGATACAGGTGGTGTTGATCTGTGTGGGGCGAGTTCTTCTTTGAACTCTGTTCATTCCTGTGATCAGCCATTTCTGTGATCTTCTGTGAACTTGTTGTTCAGAAGAGTTGCCCACAACACTAAGTGAAAACAAGCCAGCTCAGGTGGCCTGGCCTTTCGGATTTATGAGAATAATCACTTGTGTAGAAAGTCGCCCGCTGAGTTCCCAGAGTGGTGTCGGGCCTGAACCTCTGTCAGTAATTGAATTATAGCTGAGGTACCTCAGGTCAGCCTCGCAGACACAGTGAGGGTCTGCAGGATTAAGTTGGGATGCCTGAAATTTAAGGCACCGTTCATTTACGACCATCTCTCTCCAGTGAAACCCACAAATCCAAGTGCTTCAGGGAGAGTACTGTCTAGATAGACAGCTCACCTCTATTCAGAGAAAACAGCATAAGACCTTTAACGTTTCTCATAGTTCTGTAATTAATCACATTTTCTATCCTACATATTTTTGTTTATTTTCTTATTTATATGAGTGTGTTCAGAAATTGTTAATGCAGTTTGCATGCGTGCGTTTTGTGTCTGCAGGCGGAAAACTCGGCTCTGTCGATGGAAAACGATAACCAGAGGAAGCAGTACGAACGCTGTTTGGATGAGGTGAGTGCTCCCACACTGCAGAAGATATACAGCATGTGTTTACAATGAAATCACACTTTTATTTTTCATGAATAATTAAGGCTTATATTTGCACTGATTTGTACCACCAAAAATGGTCATTCTCCAGTAAATGGCATTTTAAGGGTCTGAAAAATTCAGCTGGTATACAGTACCAACCTACAGTGAGTCAGTCCTCATAAAACCCTAAAAGGACTGCACATAAAAAACAGAAGTTACACCGTTACACGTTTAGTTCAGAGAGATCTAATGCTGGCTAGCTTGATTAGCAGGCTGCATCCATAGACTGTACTGGTGCAATGCACAGACACAGTCATAAAAGACATAATGAAACTCATCTGTAATTCTTATCAGGTCTAAAAATGAACTAAAAACAACCTGAGTGAACAAAAGCACATGACATATGACACAGAGTCATTTATTGAACAGTAATCAAGCCAAAATGCAGAAGTTGGTGTATGGTAGCAGAATGCTGAGGACGACAGACATCAGCAGTGATGCCCATCAGTTCTGCAAAGGGTTATAAGGTTCTTTCCAAACAATCTGAAGTCCATCATTCTCCAGTGAGAAGGATTGTTCAGGAGTGGAAAACATCAGGACAGCTGCCAGTCTTCCTAGGAGTGAACGTCCCAACTAATTTATCACCAAGGTCGGAACAATATAACGCTCAGAGAAACTGCCAAAAACCCAAGACATCAATCTCAGACTCTACAGTTAGATATATGTACATTTTAAAGGGGGGATGTTCTCCCATAGAGTTCTATGGGTTTGGACAACCTTTGGCAACAACAGGTGCTGCCTCCCTTGGTGGCCGTTAAAAGGAAAGCAAGTTAAGAAAAACCTCCTTGTGATTGCCCTGCGTCACCTGCAGGTTAATCAGCTTATCTGCAAGCATTGCCTGACTATCCAGTGTTTGCAGACAAGTCAGCGTCTTCCAGCCAAACGGTTGCAGCTAAGCCCAACAACCTGCTAGTGATCAAAGAAATTCCAAGGAAGTTTTTGTTGCAGCACCACGTACCTGTTTGCAACCAATTTCACCTAGCAATGCCCAGAAACCACTCTCCAACCAATCAGGGGATACCATTTTACTGAACAGGTGTGTGTGACCGAGGCCTGAGTTTGTTCTAATGCTGTGGATGCCCTGTATATACTCTGGATGCAGCTCACTGTGGTAATTTACATGTTGTTTTCACATCAACAACCTTTCCAATTCCAACCATCCAAAAGGTAAATGAATGTAGAGAGGATTATTTCTTGGAGTGTAAGATGAATCCCCCCCCCCCCCCCCCCCCCCCCCCCAAAAAAAAAGTCCACACAGTGCTGTCTACTTCTCAGGACTCCGACAGTCTTGTGACTGTAGCTACAGCAGGAGACGCACAAACACACTTTGTTTATTATGAGCACTGGTGGAGTCTACAGAGGGATGCCCAGATCTTTAATTGAAGTAGACAGACAGCAGAGCTCCTGGCGATATGGAGAAGTGAGTCTCAGCGTTCAGGAGCACGGACTCTCACCTCTAACACGAGGCTGTCTAACTGCACTCCTTCCCTCTGACAGCACTTTGAAAGTCTCTCCATCTTTTCCTGCATCTCTCTCCAGCCACCACGACAGTGCCACTTTAGTTTTTTAGCAGCCTTCGCTAATGGGCTTGGTACCATGGAGATTGCTGCCCATGAGAATGTGGCTGAGGACAGATATTTCAGAGTTTCTGCTGTGGGATTAATTTCTCTGCTGCCGCCACCGCTTCTGCTGCTTTTCAGTCTCATTATGCAGATGATTTTTTTTTTTTTTTTTGTGCGGGGGGGGGGGGGGGGGGGATTTAGATGGTTTCCTGTCATCATCTGAATGAGCTGAGGCGAGGCGTTTTGATAGAAAGATGAAAGAGGTGGAGGGAAATAATTTTGTGGCACACACACAAAAATCAAAACATACTTATTATTCCAGTGCCAAGATATAATTTATGCCTCCACTTCAGAAATCAAAATAAGCAGGAAAGAAAGCATTTCAGATTAGTCTTCTTCTTCTTTTTTAAAAAATCAATCCACACAACTGAGCTGAACTTTTTCTTCTTCCTGCAGAAATTCACACAGAATACAGAATGAAAAAGTTAGGACATCAACATTAACCATGTGTATATTTTCTGTGGTCAGACATGCAGTAACCGCGGGCAACAGCTGTGTGGTTTCAACGAGCCCGACTCTGATGCAACGCCATGTCAGTTTGTCCTCACGGCACCGTCCACGCCTCTAAATCCTCATTTTTGAACTTCATTTTTATTATAGTTTTACAATCTCTTTGCATCTCAAAGTCACAAAGTTCAACTCTTAAAATAATGACCAAACTTTTTTAAACACATTGTTCCTTCTCGTCTCTTTCAGGTGGCTAATCAGGTGGTCCAGGCTCTTCTCACGCAAAAGGTTTGTACATTGTCGGAGCATTACGGCTACCGTAGTCAGGAGCCTCACGGAGTAATCCGGGTCCAAACTCCGCTTCAGGTCCCAAAGTAAAACAAACACTGTGGCATCACTGAGAGTTAAAAACGATCAAAATTCTTTCATCTTTAATAAAATGACGTATGACTGTTTTACCAGGTGTAACAATTAAGTTGTACATCCAGGCATCCATGAAAACAAAATTTATTCAATTTAACAAAGTTAGAAGGAAGTTAGCTCACTAGTTTCCACCTAATCATGATATACCATATTCTGACTGAGAGATTTCTGGAAAAATTCAAACGTACAGCTCTGCTATCACTTCCAACATAAATGAAGAGAGAAAACTAAACAGAAGTGACGTTTGTAGGGTTACTGAAGTTAGGCTAGCTGGTATATAATAATGTGCTACGTGATCGCTAGCGACACAGCTAACATAAACACATAGCTGTGTGTTTTGGGAATAGAGCATCTGCGAGAGAATTGAACATTAAAGAATGAATGATACGAAATTGGAGGAAGCAAGAAGAATGAGTTGAGTAAAGTTTGGCTTATCTGACTGTTTTGTTTCGCTTAATGCGCCTTATGTATAAAAACAGACCCGTTCATCGACAGTGCACCTTATAAACCGGTGAGCCTTGTGGTCCAAAAAATACGGTAAATTACACCAGGGCCATTTCAGAAGCAGTCCTTTTTGAAAATGTACTCCATTTCTTCTCTGTGCAGCTCCACACAGGCTCCTAAAAACAGACCCAGCAGTATTTTAAGCAATGAGAACCTGAGCTCTGTTTCTGGGACCCTGCGGCACTGAAATACTGTCTTGAGTGGACACGATGCGATTGAGCACCCGCAGTGGAGTCAGAAAGAGACGCAGCCACGCCCAGGGTATTCTCAGGGAGGCTGCACGCTGTATGCTATGTTTATTATCATCAAATATTCTCATTTCCTCTTTCCCTGGTCTCGTTCCTGGACCCACTCTGTGCCGAAATCCTGTAAACAATCCTGGTAGAAGTACCCTGTCATGACCAACAATGCTATAAACAGAAAGTCTGATACTTAAGTAACATATGAAGGGTTTTGCTGTACGTTTATGTGAAGAATGGTCACAGCGGCTGTGAGAAATTGACTACAGTTTATAAGTATACTTCATGTGGTATCATGGGGGTTTTGCCACCTTAGCCCCCCTCTTAAGTCACACCTCTGTAGGTCCTCCTATCCAGGTTGCTCATGTTTTTGAGCACCATCATGTGCATCTTTAGTTGAATACACCATCGTTCCCTGTGGCTGCTAAATTAGCATCTGATTTACGTGTATGTCTCTGAAGCGCCGCCGTCAGTTGCCGTCATCTGTCCATTTTGTATTTGTTTCCAGGACCTCAAAGAGGAGTGTGTGAAGCTGCGAACCCGTGTGTTTGACTTGGAGCAACAAAACCGCATACTGAGCGTGCTGTTTCAACAACGTGTCAAAATGTCCACGACTCCCGTCTCCCAGGTAGGAGCTCACGGTGCGGCGGATACAAACACAAACTGACAGAGCTAGCATGCTCCAAGGCTGTTTGAATTTTACATGAGCAGCGCTCCACTTCTAAAGGTTACTAACTTTCAGCGAGGACCACAAAGACAGAGAAACCCGCCCTGGATGTGTTCAAATGAACTCGCAGAGAGGTACAGCGGGTTTACAGCTGGATTTATATTCTTCTTTCTGTCCTAATTAGTGTAGTTTTTGTCACGGCTTCATGCTCGAGTGCACTGTACGTCCTCAAACAAGGATTACCGTCCCTTACCCTTCTCTTCTTTTATGCTAATTATGCCAGACTTTAGCCTAATAGTGAGGCAGACCTCTCACACAGCTGTGGCAGGAAAGTAGTGGTGCAGAAATGGGAGACAGAGGAGAGCATGTTTTTCTAATTGGAAAGCTCCTGAGGTTAAAACCTTAGCTTTTTTTTTTTTTTTTTCATTTTTTCAGTTAGCTGTGATGACAGCTGATTGTTCACTTTGTTGACCTCCATCGTCAGCTGTACTGTAGAGCTTCAAAGATGCACATAAACGTCTTTCATGTCGAAAATTACTAAAATTGTAAGGTCTTGCAGTGATAAACCCAAAGAGAATCATAGCATGACTCTTTTAGCTTGTTAGCTTTTAGCAGTTAGCTTTTATCAGCAGGTTTTCATCTCCTGCACAGCTTTTAAAAAATAACACAATAAGCCAGCAACACATGAACACAGAGGGGTTAAAAGGGAAGCTATTGGTCTTACTTTCTTTAGGTAGACTCTAATTTTACTCCAACTGAATTCTAATATTACTTTTTGTCACCTGGAGGCGTTAACCAGCGACTTAAGCTAACACATTAGCCTAGATAAGGTGGGGAACACGGGGATCACTGCAATCCCAAAATTTTATTCTGTATCAAAAAAAACAAAACTGAAGTTATAGCAGCACAGTAAAGTTCAATAGTTTGGTAATAAATGAAAGAGTTAACCCTGACAGGAAGCCTTTTGACTAACAACCCCTGCCTCACCTGGCCAATTAAAAGTGCCACCTGCATCGGGACAGTTGGGTGGGCGACACTGTTGTGAACATTTTCTTTTTGCTAATAACAGTTTCAAATAATCTGGACATGAAAGCGGGTTAGAAGTCACATTATCAATCACAGATGCCAGTAACAGCCAAGCTCAGGCTTGTTAGTTTGTCAGTTTCTTATTAATAATTGAGGTGATCCAGCTAACAGAGACTGTTTGTCCAGAAGGTTTTAAATCATATGGTTTGGCATAAGTCAGGGTTGAGAAATGCAATCTTAATTAAAACAGACTAGAAATAAGTCATTTATCAGCTTTTGGTACTCATCTTTGGTATTATCTCAGCATCAGAAACATTAAATAATCTTAAATCTATTTTAAGACTTTTAAGACCTTTTAATGTCTCATTTGTTGCTGTTATATCTTCCAAACAAAAGCATTTACAGATACAGGCCCAGAATTGTGTCAGCTGTTAGTTTCATGCTGTCTGAAACATGAAACAAAGCTTTGTAGGAAGCCTCGTTATTGCACCAGAAAAAATCTTTGGAAAGAAGATTTGGTTGAGAGAGAATAAGACAAAAGGCAAGACTATGCCGAGACAAACACTGATGAAATTGGAGGCAAGCTGCAAAAGTCAACAGAAAATTAAAAGCATTTAAAGTAGTTATGGGAACATTAGTAACTGTCTGTCTTCATTTGTTATTTATTGACTAAATTTATTCTTAATTGCTCTTATTCCACCTCTCAGTGAGTGGAGCTTTAATTAATAAACTGCACAAACAGTTTTTTTCTTTCCCAGAAACAGTGACAGGCTTCCCCATACACATTGCAGAGGGCTGAAAGGAAAGTGAGGCTTAAATGAGATCATTTTCAGCATTTAGAAATAAAGCAGCTCATTAGAAACCCGAACAGAGGTGAAGCTGAGTGCAGAACATCCCTTTTTAAACACTCAGCTAACACGACAGCAATAATAAAGTTTCTTCATCTGAAAAAAATCAAAATATTCTTTTTTTCATTTTTGTGATGTTTATTTTGATTGAAAAGCATCAAAGGTTTAAAAAAATGATACATTTGTGCGATCCAGAGTAATTATCATTATCAAAGTCATCAACCTCAATTCAGAACAGCCGAGTCAAAAATATTTTGCTTTCTAACTGCAGTGGAGATCATAGTCTACATGTTTTTAGCATGACTTTAAAAGTTCAAAAAAGCACATAATGCAATGTACATAATTATAGATTTATGTGTTACAGATATAAAATTAAACAAAAATAAAATAAAGGTATTAATGCCGTGTTTAAGTTCACTCTGCACAGACCTGTTAATAATTCAGTTTCAAATATCCAATCATTTGTTTCCCTAGTCTGAAGTTCAGAGAGTTGCTGTAATAAAGTTTGAAGCTGATATGAATAAAAAGTTTAAAAGTTTATGTTGCAAAAGAAAATATTTTTCTAAATCAGGATTTTATGAGAATAAAAATAAAAATTACAGGAAAAGTTTCCTTCTTGGGATTCATGCTAGCTCATGTTAGCTTAAATTGTGCAAAAACCACGTTTCCATACATATTAACTGCAGAGCAGAGTTAAATCTCCCCGAAGGTAAGAAATGGATTAGCTGGTGTGGAGGAGGGTTGCAGAGTGGCTTGCAGGTGTGCAGCTGTTGTAGTATTCTGAGCTCGGGTCTGTGGCTTATCGAATCTAGCATTAGGGTCCGTCATGACGCTGAGGGCACGTCATGGAAGCGATGGTCCCCTGTGTAGTTTAATTTTACCTTTCATGCAGCTGTGTCGGCTCCACAGGTGCCTGTGTTTTTTATTAGATGTGAGTAATCATGCTGACAGGAGCTACATGTCTACTCTTCTCAGTGCCAAGTAATAATGAGTCTAAGTGCTGTTCTCTGACGGGCTGACTTATCTGCAACTGATCAAAGTCACGGTCGGCTGTGTCACACTTTCCAAACAGTTATATCAAGTTAGATTTAATCACTCAGCATGAATAAAATCTCTAACTAATTAAAATCTCCTAAAGTCTGATTTAATGGCAATTTGAGTGTTGAGAAACTGAACAGCCAACGATGGCAGATGTTCTGCTAGACGAGTCCAGCTGGTCTGCACAGCAGAGATGTGTTGCAGTGGAAAGAAACAAAAAATAACAGATTCATGAAGTTTTTCTGCTGTTCTGAGGTCAGCTGATGATTCTCCCATAAATAATTGACTTTATTTTTGATGGACAGGTGCTTCTGTTTGTATTTCGAACTGACCGCTGAATGCAGAGATGGCAGAGCACGGTTTGTTAGCCTTTATTTGAGCCCTGAATTCAAACAGGTTTTAGCTCTGCTGACAGAAAAGTGTTATTAGCGTGCGCTGAGGATCTCTCGCTGTCACTGTACCAGCAGGAACGCTCGTGCTGATTGAAGCCAACTACAAATACATGACAAGTGTGCTGCACTGCTGAATACCTGCTCTGCAAATCACTGTGCAGCGGGCTACTACACCACACACTTTGATTAATTCTAGAAGGCTGCAGCGATGCCGCCCTCAGCTTTTTGGGGTATTCCTTCACTTCTTTCAGTTTTGATTTAGCATTCACTGAACAGAAAACTCTCAAAAATGTGTAATTTGTTTGCAGATTTGATAAAATATTTGTTGTGTTTTGTGGATTGGCGCTTTCAGTCAATCCACAAAACACGCACTTCCTTCAAAGATAACAGTAAGACTACTTCATATACTTCATTTTTTGAGCAAGATCCCTTTGATTTTGTGTGATGCCACTACATGTCTAGCCATTTTCCTTCATCTGAATTATTTCGTTTCTATTTTGCATCTTCATGTTTTTCTTTCTTTTTAACTTTATTCATCCTTTTCATTTGCATTTAGCTTGTAAGCTTTCTACTTTCACCTGCTTTTCAAAGCACTTTATAAATTCTTTTTAAACAACCCTTTATTATTATTTGAACTGATACCTCTTTTCCTGTGCGCAAAAAAACTCATTCCTGTGAAAAAAATGTGCACATGGACATGAATTTTTTTTGTTTCCAGACTTTAAATCTGATTTCCACCAGCAAGAAAAATATTTGCACCCAAAATTCTGATTTTAAGTAATCTTATTACATACCAATCACATTATCTTTAATGATTCGTTTTTTGAATGAACAAAACTTGGATTTTATATAATTCAGATGCATTTTACTCAGAATTATTGCTTCATTGCATCACACTGTTTGGATTCCTCCATCAGCTGACGGGGGGCTCATCCTAACGAGCATGGGTGTGGTGAATGGATGTGGATAATTAATGGATCCTGACCATGCTGACCTCTTACTGCACATGCAGCTCAACACTGTCTTAAACATTTGCACAACATCTGTATTCATTATATTTCTTCTTAATTTAGTGGCTCCATAGTGTAAACGTTGCTGGTTCAATACCAGCAGGAGACACAAATCCCCTACGGTGTTATGTCAGAAAGGGTGTCTGTTGTACAAATCTGCCAAATCATACATGTGGAGCTACCTGCTGTGGTGATCTTGTATTTATTTCATTAAGCTAACTTGTTTTTGATGTTTTGGCTGCTGGAAAGCAGTTAATTTTCCCACTTTTGGGATAAATAAAGTCCTTCTTTTTATATCTAAAAGCGACAGGAGACAGGAAGGTGGGGGGAGAGAGTGGAGATGATGAACAGCAAGCGGCCTAAGGGGGAAACAAACCCAGCTGTGTGTTTTTCTGTTAGTTGTGTCTCTCAGTCATACTCTCAGGCTGAGCAGCATTATGGGTCTGTCCTGAGACCCTGACCAGAGGCATGCCCCGACTGGTATTTGGACCCTCAATCTGCAGTAACTAATATAACTAATATACCATGCAGCTGCTGATGGGTATTAAAACTTTAACACCTGGAAATACGAGCAGATTCCAGCCCAAGAAGCCTTAAACTGCCAGGCCTCTGGAAATCATACATATCGTGCCTGGACGTGAGAGACGATCTTCTTTCATTTTCTCCTCCAAGTCTCAAAATTATTCTGCATCATTGTGTGAAATTAGATCAAACATTTACAGGAAATTTGCACATTTCACAGAATTGATTTGTTGCTCTTTTGTTATATTAAACATACTAGGAAAGTCTTTTGGTTACTGAAGCCAGACAAAAGAACAAAATTAGAGCAAAAAACAAACACAACCAGTTAAAGCAAGTTACAAACCAAACTCAGTGACCCAGTAAGGATCAGGGTTATAAAAGTCTTCTATACTTAGAACATCCGAACTTCACAAACTTTGTGTGAGACTTTATTTGGCTAAAGCAAATCCTAACTGTACCCTCACAGAGGTCGCTGGTGACCTGGTCAATGTTGAGGTTAAAGGGGTGAAATCTGAGTGTGTGGGGCCAGGGTGTGACTGACAGCTACAGCACGCTTTTCTACCTGCTGGGTACTGAAATAGTGCTTTGGATTGGTCTTGAACAGACTTGTGGAGGAATTTAAGCCAGAGCAAAACTCCTTGAATCCTAATGACGTGAGTCTCTGAGCCTCATGCTGTAGTCGTTACGCAGAAAGCAGGGAGGAAGTTTCAAAAGGTCTTTTTGGATTATCAGAGATCGCAGCATAATTCCTCCCCTCTGACAAACTCTGCGGTCAGGGGACCAGTCTGCTGTCACAGACTGAACTGGTAATTAGCAAAAACATATTTCTTCAATTTCCTTCAAGGAAATTTTACAGGAAGGTCCAACAATTCCCACTCCAGGCTGTTAAGCATGCTGCGAGCTCAGCAGAGTTGGACACGCCGTCCTTCATCTTTAACCTTTTCGTTAAAGGTCAGACTGGCAGAAGAAGCGTCTGCATCTCTGCAGAGATGCTCAGCTGCTTCTGCTGGAAAGAAGTACTGTACCTACAGACTTTTTCCTCTCATTAAACCCGACTTCTTGTTAATTTGGCTGCTCGTTTTGTGTTTGCGTGTGAAGTTTATTGAGTTGAGTTTGTTTCTCGAGCTTCTTTTATCAGAGGATCGACTGTTTGACCTGCAGTCTGTCTCTCCATCCTCCGCCAAACCTTTTTAGCCGAATTTCCACTGATTAAACTCTCTTTCCTCACATTAATCACTCAGCTAAATACTTATTAGATCATTCTCGGTCCAGAAAATAAACTTTACTGTCATCTGTTTGTCAGTGTGGATGTTGAATTCCAAACTTTTGTGCTTTGGATGATTTTTTTTTTGTGGCAGAAAAAAGTTCAGAATATTAATAACCCAACATTGCTGGCAGCATGACAAAAAAAACCTTTTATGTGCCAAATGCCAAGCCTTTGATTCACTAATGCAGCATTCCCAGTAATCCAGGAGGCTACATTAGTAGTGTAAGATAATTATCTCACACTGCCCGAAGCTCGAATATTAACCGCAGTTGTTATATTTGTCTCCAGTAAAGTCACAAACAAAAGTTTTGAGAACAAGACTTGCATTTTAAATGATTGATTCAAACTTTGTGTCTGTCGTCATCTGGAGAAAAGTTACTGATGAGACCTCCCACTGTGCAGCTAAGCAACAAACTTTTTTTTGTACTTCTGACTTACTGAAGAATTCACTGAAGGTGGAGAGTTTGCATCTCAGTCGTGGTAAAGAAAATGCTTACTTAAAATCATAAAGACAGATACAGAGTAGATGCTTTCCATCCATTTTCTACTGCTCATCCGAGCTTTTCCCCACTCACCTTCTCCAGCTCCATGACGATAAACCAAACCAGCTCGGAGACATAACTCTTCCTTGTGTTGTTGCTCTGCCTCAGGCTCGCTTGGTGGAAAACCCCAAAACACCTCATCTTGGAGGTGCTCAAAGCCCTAGTGCTCTTTCTATCTCAACTGACTAATGGAGTAGCAGCTCTACTCTGTGACAACATCCACCTTATTCTGTCTCCCACAGCTCAGGGCCATAGGTCAGGATGGGGTCAAAGATTAACCTGTTAATTGACAGCTTTACCTCCATCCTTGCCCTCTTCACCACCATAGCCTGGTATCAATCCATCTGAGATTCTTTGTCTCCACTCACGTCCCACTCCTTCAGCTTATGCCCAGTTTTGGGGATTGTCCCTTTTCTGCACCACGTGGAGGTGCCCAAGCTCATCCTGCTCATCCGGTGTGAGCTGGAGGTCGTCACTGGCTGAATTCAAGAGAAACTACACCAGCTGCAAAAAGCTAGAGACGAGACAAAAGACTTACTGACTGGCTTATTGCCGGTAACGTGAACCAAGGTGTCGCTACAGGAATCAAAGAGCCCTCAAGTAGGATGGCTCAATAATAATGAGGATAAAGGTTTAGATGGTTTGGAGATGTCTCATTTAGACAGATAGATACTTTATTGATTCCATGGGTGAAAATTCTTGTGCTACAGCAGCATGAAAAAGAGTAAAAAAACTGACCGATTTGATTTGTTTTTTTGTTTTACTGGGCGGAACTGAACAGGTGGCACGTCTGCACTTGTACACCTTAAAACACCAAACCCCTAAAATCTATACAAAATAAGACCTCTCCACTCAAATCATGCACGAACTGTTCACAGGCAGTTTAGTTTGTGTCCATCCTTCTGCTACAAGAATGAAAACGTGTCCAGAAAGTCCAGCTTTGCAGTGGCTGCCATCTGTGATTTGATCTTCTACAGCACTGATTATGTGGGTTAAAGTTTTGAAACCCAAAACGCTGTCCAACTCCAGTTTTTCTCAGCAGTGACGCTTTTCTGTAGAAGTGACACTTTCATTTAGTTCTTGCAGTGCCGTAAGCGTGACATTTACCCAAAATTAGTCTACTGACATATTTAAATTTGATATATAAGCTAGTGGGAATGATTTTAAACACCCTCATAGTTCCTAACCATCTCTGGTGCACAGTTGGTGGCATCAGACACAAATATTTCATGTTCATTATTATTTTGGGTCCTGTCTTTCTTTGTCATCACCTGTTGTAGTGATGAGCTCGGGAAGCAGAGGACCGGTGTGATTACAGCAACAAAGTGGGAGCAAAGAGGCCAAAACCCATTAGCCCCTGCACTCTGATCCAGCTGCAGAGAGTCCTTGAAAAAAAATGAAATGTGTCATTTCATTGTCCCCAAAGCGGAGGGACAATCAACGATGTGGAGAAGGTAATGTGGAGGGCTCTGATATTGGAGACATGACACTCTGGCTGTGTATCAATTTTCCGGGTAACACAGGGGTAATTATGTATGAATTATTGAAATGGAAAATTTGTTTTGGACTGCGAGTTGTACTTGTTAGGTTCCTTAATCACTACGACAGCACACCTGTTCCCCGTCAGGTTGACTGACTCCGCGTGAGGTAACAGCAACGCCGCTCACAGCTCAGGAGATAACAAGCGAGAGACAAAACAAATCATTTTTTTCTCTAGCTGTTAGTCTGCTGTGCCTTTTACTGCAGGACCACTAGAGCCAAAGGAGAACAAAGAAGGAGATGCATAAATAAGAAAAACATTTCCAAGTTCACAGGTACCTGCTCTGATTTATATTGTCCTTGTTCATACATTTATTTTTAACATGATCACCCCTGTAGAGATGATTTCTACTGCAGGAACTATCAGGTGGGACTTTCAGGATCCTTATTGAGGGATAAAGAAGTCCTGAGAGATCCTTCAAAAGCTCATTGGTGTAGCTGCTTAAACTAAGAGATGACCAATTGTATGAACTCAGCAAGCTACCAGAAGCAAGATGGAAAAAAGTCTGAAAAGGAACAATGAGGTTATTGAGGCTCTTTTGGGGATTTTCTTATGCTGCTGATGAGGTCTCAAGAGATTTAGAGTCCTAGAAAGAGCACAGGGGAGAGGGAGAGGCAAAAACAACCAGAATTATATTTCAGTCAACAACTCTCATCTCATTTAATCCAATTATTATTATTCATTCAGAAACACGCTTTTATTACACTTGCCAACAACAACAACTACAACAGTCAGCACAGACTTTTAAGCCACTCAGGTGCATCTGCCTACCCTGCAGCGGCACCGCAGACCACGCCCCACCACAATACTTATAGCGGCAGATCCCGATTATCAAGTGTTTTCCAACATAAAGGTCATCTCACTGGGTCAAATTGAATCCCTGCCAGCCCACGGCATCCATTGCGGTATGTCTTGACATAACCACGTGAAGTCCCACAGCCAACAAACACGTCAATCACAAAGTTGAAACAGGACTGGGTGACAAAACACCACTGTACAGGCGAAGGGGAGTGCTTTAACTTTGTAACTTTATCTGCATGAAAAGAAAAACACACAAGCTTTATAGTGAAAATTTTCTTATTTTTATAATCGCTCATTACCAAAAATTTAGGCTTTTATTTCATTACTTGTTTCTGCAGTGTTTGATACAAAGTGTTTGCTGGACTTTCACCCAGGCAACTGGAGTTTGAGTCCTATGTGCTTATTTGTAGGCTCTTTTACTGTTGTTTGACTGTTTCACATCGGCAACTTCCTCCTGTGCGTGCCCAACCTCAGTGAAATAAATATGTTTACAGCCTGGGTTCTGTAGTCAAAGTTTCCCTTTAAAAAGTGCAGTCAGTAATTTTTTTTTAGGTTATTTAATTTTATGTAGTACTCATAAAGATACACAGATTAGTGTGTAGTCATGTTGACCAGTGTTCTCATAAACTGGGTGGGAAGGAAATCACCATCACAGCTAGAGACTGGCCACGACCCTCCCATCCCCAGACAGCTGAAAAGAGCCAGCTTAAACAACAGCTACAGCTGGTACATTATTTCGGCTAATGTTAGGTTCAAGAGTCCTAAAAATGAAACAGTTTCATTATATTCTCACATTGTATAAGAGGTTATTACTAAGTGTCAGAGCCCAGCAAAGTTATATTCACTTTAGACAGTTTTGCTAACGGTGCCTAAGAGCAGCTAACAGAAGCTAACGGCTGCAAATATAGCAGCGCTTACCAACAGAAACGTTCTTCTCTGACTCTTTGGCCACGTCTCACTCCTTTCACTGAGTTTTACAACTTCTTCCAGAGTAAATAAAGGTGCACACTTCTCACCCAGCATTGACAGCTGAGTTGATTACACCAATGGGCTTTACACAGACAGAGAGAAGCTCCAGATGCAGTCAAATCTGCAATTTACTGAGATCTAAATTTTACACACTGTAATTTTTAAAATAATTTTCCATTTTAGTTGATGTTCAGCTGGTTAATCTCACACATGTGCAGTAGTCCTATAGTAGGATTTACGCTATAAGGACCACTGTGACATGCGGGTACACACTGCCAGTGCCTTCTTTTCTTCTAGGATCTGGCCATGACACCTCTGGCTGTTTTTTATTAAACAGTTGGACTGTTTACAACAGCATCCTTGCCTACAGTTGACTCTGTGCCAGAGAGCCATCACCGTTAAAAGTCTCACTGCTCTGTCACAGGGTCGTCTGTCTCAGTGTTATTACACTTCAGCCACCGAGCGATACTCGAGAGAGACGGTGATGCGAGGTTGTTTAAACAGTGGCAGGTGTTTCTTTCCTCAGATCAACTTCTTGGGGGTGACAGATAAAAGCAAATACATAATAAAGTCAAATTTATTTGACCCTTTGAAGGGCTTCAAACAGCATTTGATTTTGGAGTTCTGTGAAGTCATATAACAAAGTCCAATTAATTTTTGAAGTGCTGGAAAATGCATGTAGATTTACAAGACAGGTGCGAGCTACAACACAAACAACAGCTTTTCTCAGTAACCTCTTTTGCATATGGTTCACAAGCACAGATTTTCTGCTTCTAACAAAGCTCAGAAAGCTGAACTGGAAATTTGCAGTCATGTAAATCAGTGTTAACTTTCTTTAATCAGCATTTTTTTTTTTTTGCATAAATATTAACGATATTAAATATTAAAGTGCAGCAGCACACCTATATGGAAAACTGAAACTAATAAATGTATATAAATATTAATAATAAGAAGAAATAAGAAAAGAGACTGCTGTTTTCGTGGAAGACCAGGAAGCAGGACAGAACATCATCAGAAAAGAGAGAAGTACGACCTGAATTGTGTGACTGAGCCCATGAAGCCATCAGGAAACTGTTTCCACAGGTCAGCACAGAGAACCTGAAGTGTTTTTGCAACCAGAAGAGGCGCCCCCTGGTGGCCATTGAAAATAATTCCAGTTTAAGGCACTTTGGCCTCTGTGTTAGAACACCCAAGTTTACAGCAGAAATACTCATGTCTTCTGTCTGTTACAACAAACAGTTTTAGCATCTAGCTGTCTACTAAGTTTAAATCTGAATCTTTGATCTCGACCTCTCCAAGGTGTTTGTGATGCTGGAGCTTTTAAGAGCACTTTCTAATGCAATTCTATAACAAACAACTATAACAAACAATCTAACCTGCTACTTTGCACTGCATGCCATTAGCTGATATTAGAAATATCAACTTATATTGAGACATGAAAATGCAGAGTCCATGTTATTTATACACTCATCGGTAGGAGCACAGATGAGCCAGTAAATCACCAGATTCAACCTTCATGCTGAGCTCCCACTTCACTGCAGCAATAAATACAAAAGTTAACAAATACAGAATCAATTTAAAGCAGAAATATCATTTTTACATTTTAAATAAAGTTTATTTTTACAATTTGTGGTGCACTTGATATCATATTTGTTCATTACCATTTATTTACCAGGCCACTTCGTTATTGTTTTATTTCACAGTTTAATTTTGACAGCTTTGGTCCTCCATACACTTCACTACCTACAGTACAGTTAGTTTGCCTTGTTTCTTTTCTGTCGTTTCACTCCTGCTGACACTAAAATGAGCTGCATCTTTTAAACCCAGCAGGCAAAACTCTCAGCAGCAGTGAAGACCTGAAGGTGAGACAACAAAGAAAAAACAGCGAGCTATGAATGAGGGAGAAGTATTAACAATTGGAAGCCTTGTAGATGAGGAGGTGGATGAGACAGTGGTTTGAATGAGGCTCGATCAGAGTGGATGGAAGCTGTTTTTAAGAGATCAGAGCGCAGAAAGCTGGTCTGAGGAGCGGCTGAATGAGTGTAACCTTGCTTTGGGCAGCTTTGAGAGATGCATGGACGAATTCTGATGAGACTGTGAAATTGAAAGTGAACTTAAGAGTCCATGGAAGCTTAAGTACATTGTCCTGGTGTCTGAATGGTCTGCTGATCAGCGGGCTGGTTCAGCAGCAGTGAAAATGGCTTAATTGCAAATTACCACTTCACTGCCTCGGGCATGTCATGATTTTCACACTTTAGGTTTTAAATAGACAGCAAATGTAAAACAAGGAAGGGGAAACGGAAGAATTAGGATCCACATATCTAGTCCAATGGAAAACCACCAATGCATTGATCCTGCTGTATTGTGTGTATCCACAAATTCCTCTGGATAACCTGACGTTCATTCACATTCAAGTACACTCTCCTGCTGTTGGAAAACCCACAGACTGTAAATAAAAGATAGATGTAGCCTTTACTTTTGGGTTTTTTGAGCCAGAAGTGACAATCAGGTGTATCTTCTTCAAGTTAAACCTGTGGCTGAGATATAACACTCAGCCACAGGAGTGCCACCTCTCACTTTTGAACAACGGAAACAACCACACTTCTTAACTGTTGTTAAAGAATCATTTACATAGACTGTATATCCAAGATGGACAAATGCTCCAAAAGGCTTTAACAACAAAAACACAATCTGAGGGGAAGTCAAGCAGACAGCTAAATTATACAAACTTTTATCCCCATGCAGAGTTTGGGTGAGCTTATATGGTGCATTTATTTAGAAGTCGCCACAGAGGACCATTGGCTTCTATCTCCTATCGCCTATCGCCTTCGCTGTCATAGCAACCCTCTGCATGTTCTCCTTCATTACATGCATGAACTTCTTTTGTGGTTTCCCTCTTCTCCTCCTGTCTGATTCTGGCCCCAGAATATTTCCTGGAACTGCTGCTCCCAGTGCAAACCAGTATAGATCCTAAGATGTATACTGGTATTGGTCTGCTAACAGTACCACTCCATGTTTAAAGAGTAAAGACGAACACGTGTTTGCTTTTAGGGCAAAACTAAAGAAGTCACCAGATCACCAGATTTGTCAGTATCTTCTTATTTTTATCAGGTTTTCTTGTAACTCTAACATTTATTATTCTTTTATGTCAGATTTTTGTTACTGCAAAGATGCCCGAGGCTGTAAACATGCTTGTTTCTGCTGTAAAGTTGAATATTTTAACATGGCACTCTATGTGGACTGATTCCCTACTGGACCCTCAAGTGGTCATTAGAAGAACTGCAGTTTCTGGCCATATAGGTGCAGTGGGCGTCTTCAACCTTTTCCTGTGATGCTCACAATGACCCATGGCTGCAATGCTGGTTCATTCAGTCTTTGAGAGTGCAGGACCTGAAAACCACACAGACAAAGTTAATTTAAAGACAAAAACTTTAATGACCCAAGGCCGACACAAATGTGTTTTATCTACTTTCAAATCCATTAATCATAAATGTAACAAATAAAGTGTTTAGAAATTTAGCACATACATGTAATTTTTTATCTTTTTATGTATCCATCTATAGAACGCTGCATGTTATATTCTAAATCTGCCTCTTTTTCTTTTTCAGAAACCCACCTGCAAAAAATGAACCTAAAGCATGTAAGGCAAGGATGTAATCACTTTCAACAGGGAGAAAGCATAAAGTTCAACTTTAAGTGACAATTATAAATCACTTAATATGACAAGGAGATTCTGCAGGTCATTAACCAATGTATAAAACTAAAATAGGATGTATTTTTAGTTACACAGGACATAAACAAGGAAGCAAGGTGTATAATTAGGATTATTTATAATAATTATGAATTAATTAGTGCAATTTCTTTAACCATAGAGAATGACTTAATCCTTCAGGACAATGTCACATCAGTGCACTGAACTCACTATGTTATCCCTCTAACAGAGCCTCCATATGTTCTCACTGTAATTTCCCCTCATGAATGGATTTATGCTGCACTAATCTGAATGTTCGGGAGAAAATCAAACACATTTTACCTGCAGTACTCAAGCTGACTTACCTTTGTTTGAATGATGGCAAATTCACAATGTGGAGGTTTAAAAATAGCTAAATCTTGTATCCATCCTTGGTGAATTGGATGTGCGCCTCCAGATATTTATAATTGCGAAATTGTTTCGCCGTGTATGTGCTGACTCCACAGATAAGGTACGAGAATATATCAGGCTAAATCAATAGCGGTTGGTTTTCAGGGTTTCTACTCCACTGCTGTATTTCATACAGGTCCACATTTTTTGCAAGTAACGTCTCTTTGCATCCGGACGCAATCTGTCTCTATAACGTCCTTTTCTTTTGAGCTGCTTTTAAGTTTGATTCGTAGCAATCTTCCTTCCAACACAGAGTGTTTGTTTTGATTTGTGGCCTGCTAAAATTGTGCCGCGCTCCCACAATGCATTGCGGCGTGACGTCAACTCCAAAGCCCTATTGGCTTCATTGTTTTTTCAGCCTCAGATGTAGTTTCTTTTTGAATAATTTTACACGTATTTTACATGTATTAAACGCCCAGCTGAAAGTAGTCTCCAGGCCAAATCCAATATTTAGTTCTTTAAACAGTTGAAAACTGAGAGAAAATGAGAACTGAGCTTTCTTTTTAAAAAAGAAACCTTTTAAGAACCTTTTTAAAGATTTAGACCTTCAGATCTAAGAGTAAAAGTTTCAGACTGAAAGACAGAAGAAGAATTTTTAAAAAGTAGTGGCATTCATTTACATTAACAAAGAACGCAGACTAGCTCATTAAAGTCAGAGCAGTGATTAGCTACATGATGAGTTTGTAAGCTGGATCTCCCAGGCTGATCCTTTCTTGTTTGATGTGATCATTGGTGTTCATGTATGATCTGCTGCACAGAGATCTTAAGGATTTCCATTAGTAAACCTAACATGAAAGTGCACAGAGTGGCAGTGCTGTGAGGTGCCTGGGATAAAAGCATTGCTGTAGTAGAATATGCTCTGTGGAGAATCCTCCATAAGCTGCAGACCAACCAGCTGACACTGAACACACTGTATTATTCTGACTGAGAGGCTGGATGGAAGCAGCGATTCGATGATTTATTCATGCACACAAGTCACACAAGAGGCCTCCCACACAAGTCTGTGAGTCCTGTCTTTACACAGTGATTATAACTTTAAAATACCCCCCATGTAGATGGTTTCCAGTCCTGCAGAGTGTATTTAGGACTGCACTTTAAAGTTAGAAAAAAACAACAGCCTGTTCAATGGGAGAAGCACCACCACTCTTTAGTATTAATCCAGCATTCATAATGCAGGCGTATATTACATTGCTACCACTCATAGTTATTCTGATGGTTATTTTCACTGCACCACGCAGTGAAGGCGAATCAGTGTCCAACACCCACACAGCCCTCCTCCCCAGGCCAGTAGATCAGAGTTTTACTGCTCCACAAGAAAAAAAATCACTCCTATTTACACACACTATTATTATTTTATTTATATATGATTTTATAAAGCACTTAATGTAGTGTCCCCATATGAGGGCACAGGGTCTGAGGAAGGTAAATAGATTTGACTGACTAAGTACCTTAATTTATAAAAATAATACTTCATAATTTATTAGTAGATTCATATTTTATATTAATCTAAATCTGCAAGATGAGTCCACTTAAATGTGTGGAGTGAGTGTAATGGGCGCGCTGCAGGTATCTCTTCTGCAGAGAAAGAGAGAGTGGCCACTGTTGCCCTGCAGCAAAGTTTACCAGAAATCTGACGAGCCGAGTTTACCTGCGGACGAACACTTTCACTTTCAGGTTGTCTCCGATTCAGCTGAGCTGTTGGAACAACTGTTTAGGTTTAAATACATCCACTGCATGTCTGGCAGCTTCAAATCACACGGGAAGTGTTTCCGAAGCAGGAGCTATCTTATGCATGGGGTCTTTTATTTTAAAAATTTATCACATTCTCTACGTCGTTCCTGTATGTAACTTCTTCCCCTTGTTATCGGCTCCATGCAACTTGAAGTGACTTGTGTAAAAACATTTGTGTACCGACTATAAATCTTCACACTTTTCTGCTCCTGAGAAATCCACAGACTGTAAATAAAAGGTGGACATCACCACTGTTACATAACTGTGATGTCACTCTGCTTTTTGAAGCCCTGGCTTCAAAGACTAAGTAACTGGAAGGTATTACCTGTGGATGTGAAACCAGTGTGGGGTTTTCATGACTAACTGTCATTCCAGAGCAGGAGCACCGCTTCCTTCTTGTTATTGTTGATTTATATACACTGTAACTATAAACTGTACTTCAAAGATGGCTACAGCTAGCATGATGTACTCACTGGTTTGAAGCCTCAGCATTAGCATCCTGGGTTTTTTAAAGCCTGAAGTGACCTTTTTTAAGAAGGTAGAGCAACAAGTTTTGATCCAAAGAAACATCCTTTGCAGTGTCAGGTGGAAACACAATCATCGACCTGAGTGGGCGTGAAATTCAGCATAGCTGTGCCAAATGTGTTTCATGGTGATAAAGAACTCTTATTGAAGGTTTGAATTGTGATCAGAGGGGACATCTGTGACCTGGCTGATGCAACCCCTCACTCATAACTGACTGATGCAGATACCGAGGTGGCCTGGTAAATGGCCTGTATTTGTATAGCGCTTTACTAGTCCCTAAGGACCCCAAAGCGCTTTACACATCCAGTCACACACACATTCACACACACATTCACGCACACATTCACGCACTGGTGATGGCAAGCTACATTGTAGCCACAGCCACCCTGGGGCGCACTGACAGAGGCGAGGCTGCCGGACACTGGCACCACCACCAGTAGGGTGAAGTGTCTTCCCCAAGGACACAACGACCGAGACTGTCCAAGCCGGGGCTTGAACCGGCAACCTTCTGATTACAAGACGAACTCCCAACTCTTGAGCCACGATCGCCCACTGACCAGCGGCTGACCAATCAACTTTCACTGAGACTGTGTTGAACTCTTACCGTCACTGACACTGAGAGGCAAAACCTCGACATTCCAACTTCCTCATTTCTTCACCCTGTAAGGAGTGTTTTGTGTACGAGTTAACAGAGACTTACAGCGACAGTTTGTAGATGGTGACTGAGGAAACAGAAGGGTGAAATGATAACATTAACCAGAACTTTTCAAACCTTATTATTTTAAACTCTTCACCTGCAGTTTCACCAAAGATTCTGACATATTCACCACTTCTTGAATGTCTCGTCAGAAGAAAATGGACCAAAAGAGCAAATGGGGCTCAGTTACCTGCTACTGAGCTCCTGGATCTCACCAGTGTGACAAGTTAGGAGTGTAAACACAAAAGTATTTCTTATATGCACAGATATTTAGACCATGTATTTATATTTTTATTATTTATAAGAATAAAGGATTAAGAGCTCATGTACTAATTTCTTTTAATGTTGCTTAATGTGGAGATTTAGCTTTTCATTTGGTTTTCACACCTCTCAAATTAAGGTTCAGGGTTGGTTGGTTAATGTTTAGCTGTTTGAGTTTGTGCTAGAGTTTCACTTTAGTCTCTCACCTGTGAAGCTATCACCAGTCAAACTGTGACAGTATGGATGTGATGGGATGGAAGAACATCTCCTTGGAACCATGTTTCCATCTGAGGAGAGACATCAGGTGTGCTGTAACAGTCAGGCAGATTCTTGTAGGCCGGCACTGTGTGTGGAAACAACTTGGATTTGTTGTTTATTCCTCCCAGTGGCTCTACAGATCTATTAAAGCTGAGAAAGAAGTAGAGAAAAAATGCAAGCGCTTGCTCGCAGGAACAGCGATCCGAACCCTGCGGCGAGCACAGAGCGTGTCACTTCCTGCATGAGCGCTCCCTAAGAAGAAAAGAAGAATCATGTTTCATCTAAATGAACGCCGTAGAAAGTCTGATCTCCTGCAGCCAGACAAGAGCAGCAGTTCAGCAGTTACACAAAACCGAAGTGATTTCAGCTCTTTCATTTATACATGCAGCTTATTTAGTTATCGCCTCACTTTTCCTTTTAGCTTTTACACAGATGCTCTCCTAAGCTTTCCTCTTAAAACTTTGGTGAAAATCTTTTTATTTAGAAAATTTTCTAAACACGTTTGATGCATGTTTGGTGTTTTTGATGTGCTGCTGTGATGAAGGTAACTTGCAGACTGGAAACAGAGCAGTTCTATGAATCAGGGCTACGTCAATTTCTGTCCCTACAGTCTACAAAAGTGTACATACCTCACAGAGCCTCAGGACTTTATTTCCTTTATTTTATATAAACTTTTTATGACTTTCAAGAATTCTTTGATTTATACATCAACAGTGCTTAACATCTTCATTAGACCGCCTGTCGTAAAAACTAGGAAATACAAATACTTTACTTTTCAATCAAAAAGTTATTTAAAACGAAAGCTTATATTATTATTTATGGAGCAAATAATAAACCGAAATCACATTTTTATACCCAAATTTGAGGCGGCACAATGGACTTCTCAGTCAGAATTTAATAAAGCATAACATTCAATCACTAAGGCAAATTTTTCTGTTCAGGAATTCAAGCTAATTACTGTAATTTCTTAATAAAAAAAATAATAATCTGCTTTTTTTTTGGAAAATATTAAATTTGAAAATTCATGCATAACAACAATAATTATATTTTGGCATTAAAAATATCATTAGGATTAAAAAGCATTCACATACTGGTGGATTAACCGTTACAGAAACATTAATGGTTTTGGTGATTACAATACTGTTAATTGAGGGCAGCTGTGGCATAACCCATACACTGATGGTGGTCTAGTGTATTTATTAAACACATTGAATAAGTTGTTTGAATCATTAGGACAAAAACTCCAAATGTTAACAGCTCAGTCTTTTCACCATCAATCGTTTAGAAAAATTATTTATAAGAAAATGTGCTTCAGTTTAAAAGAAAACAAAAACTAAAATAATGGATTTTCTGAGACTCTATAAAGACACATCCAGAGAACTAATAAGTTCTGTCCTCTTTTATGAACTTTTTAACATGGCAAGTATTTGTTTGCAGCGTCGGTTCTGTCGTGGTCAAAAGGAAGTCGCCTTCTTCTTTGTCAGAGTGGGAAAACCATCTGAAAACATGAAGTGGAAAACCCATTTTCACAGCCCTCGAGTTTGCCCTTGACTTGAAGCCGAGCGCCGCTCTGATTGAGGGTTTGGTTAAACTGCATCACTTGTGTCAAATCTCAGATACCCCTTGACATACTGACTGTAATTAGTTTCCAGATTAATCTGCACGCGGTCAAATGTGGCTTTCTCCCACACTGTTCTCAAAGTAAAGGCTATAGCTCGGATAATCAAATAATAGGTGAATATCAATGAAAAGACCAAATCACATTGGTCCCCAGATCCCCCATGCAATTATTTCCTATTCACATTAATTATTGCTAACAGATGACACTAATGACTTCGAGAGGAAGCTGGCCTCGGCAGCTCTCTAAACGATCGATGCCGTTTTAAATAGGGTCACAGCACTTGACACCTTTGGACCTTCTGACTGGAAACGGCATTTGCAGTATGCCAGCGATTCGAGTGCCAGCCGGGCTTTGTAACAGACTTCCACACAAGATCCTTCACAAATAAGTGAACCCGCCATGAAATTTAAAAGTCAAACTGTGGTCTTCCATAGTAGATGATATCATCTTATCTACGTAGTTTATTTACAGTGAAAGGCAAAAAAAAAACCTCTGGTTAACTCTGGTACCCAGAGTCCATATTTTAACCTGCTTAACTGTCATAATACGTTTATAACTCATGAACTTTGTGGCGAGCCAAAGCAAAGAATGCATAATTCCATAATCTTTGACATCTAGTCTTGGCAACCGGGAATTGGGCCATCAAGACCACCTCCACCCCTGACTGCCATTCAATGCACACTATACCCATGGTTCCTCCTATGGGTGGTGGTCCTACAGGAGGCTGTGCCTGTGGTGAAGCCAGACCTTTAATCCAGGGCAAGGTCATACAGCACGGATGAGAGGTGAAGTCCAAAAACAGGAAAAAAGGGCAGACACATGGAAGGTAACTCGGACAGACAAGAAACTAGAATAGACGCGAAGAAAAACAAGAAAACACAGGACGTTTTAACTAAAGAGAGCGCTTATAGGACATAAAAACGGGATACACAAGTCTTGTTAGACAGCCCCTTTTTAAAGACCTACAAAGCCCACCTCATGAGGTTGAATCTGAATCTGGTTCATGCAATTGGTCCTCACAAGTTTGAAGCCCTTTTTGAGGCTCAAAATGTGGTTTTAGTGTCAGGGTTACAATTAGGTTGTGGTTAGGTATTAGGGTAAGGTTTGGGTTAGGCATTCATTTTTAATGGTTAGGGTTAGGGTAAGGGGCTATGGAAACCATTATGTCAGTGAAGGTCCTCACTAAGATAGCGGGGCTGTGTGTGTATGTGTGTGTGTGTGTGTGGGGGGGGGGGGGGGGGGGGGGGGACTTTCCAGACAGGCCAAAAATACGTTAAATTCTGCAAAGTGGCGGACGCATCTCAGTGGGGCCTTAATCCGGCCAGTTCTTGCAACATTAGTTTTCTTGAACCTAACTTTGTCATACCCGAATCTAACAGCGAGTAAAAATAACATCAAAAAAGTGCAAAACACAGCAGACACAAACCAGATGCAGAAAGCTGCAGCAGTTTGACAAACGTAATTAACTGATTCCGCAGGAAAGAGGACAGACTGGACATCCATCAGTATCTTTAAATATGAAAAACACTACACTCTGAATCAGTAAACCAATCATTCAAAAGTTGCCCGTTATTACAAGGAACTGGGGATTGTACTCCAAAATAAATTGCGTGATAAAATATTCAGTTTGTATTAAAGCCTTTAAAACTTGCCTTCAAACCATGTCTATCTCTCTTAACCTTTAATACAAGCATTTTGCATTAGCTGGAGACTTTTTAGGGAAAATGCTCTGTGAAATTTTCTTTCTACAAGATTGCATTTTTGTCCTTGCGACAAACATTCATCACGCAGGCACATCTGGCACAGGCACAAAACTTGCTTTCAGAAATATCACCAAAGGACTCATATCAAGAGTGATATGAGTCAGTGGAATAATGTGAATGTGATTTTGGTTCATTTTCTAGCCTTTTAGCCCTCACAGGGGCATCATCTTCATCTAACAGTCATTAGTCTTTATGCAGCTGAAATATAAATGAACAGCAGAGATACCAAGAGGCTCTTGGCACAGTTAATAGCCTCCCTTTGTGTCAGAATAGAGGCATTGTTTTAAAATGTCTCATTCAGCAGCTCTCACAGAGATCATGGTGCACCTGTGAGACCAGAGAAAGATGAAAACACTCAGCGTTTTTAAACAGGAGCCATCTGACCGCAGGAGTAGAAAATGTCATCCCATTCCTCAATTAGCCTTTGGATGGAAAGAGACAGCGGTGTATCCAGCATATTGATTCTTTTAAGGACTGTGACGGAGACAAATGGAGAGCCAACGGCCGTCCAAGAAACACATAATGTCACGAATTAGGTGGATGAACACGTACTGTGTTCACCAGTGTGAATCAGAGAATGAGCTTATACCATCCAGCAGTTGGCGACCTGCTGAGGGTTGGGCTCGGGTTGAGTTTAAGTTTAATCACAATGAAAGTTTTTAGAAGATCTTACCTTTCAAATGAATGCTTACACTTTCATTTCCACATTACAATGTGGCGAGGCGTGGTTTGTCAATTAGCTCATCATGCCTCCCCTATTAAATGTGCCGGGACCTAAGGAGTGTTGTTGTTGTATAGTGGATCGCAGGTGAAAAGCTACAGCCGTGAGTTGTAAATACGACAACCTGGAATTAATAAAGGGTGTTAAAGTGCAGTATGTGGTTGGGTCTGTCATTCCCGTTACATACAGTTTTCCTTTAAAACATCCAAAAGGTAAGCTTTTAAACAGCAAAAATTCCATGGCTGTTATCTGAACCCAAACCTCTAACTGTAGAT
Source organism: Neolamprologus multifasciatus (assembly GCF_963576455.1). Taxonomy (NCBI): domain Eukaryota; kingdom Metazoa; phylum Chordata; class Actinopteri; order Cichliformes; family Cichlidae; genus Neolamprologus; species Neolamprologus multifasciatus. The sequence goes on from NC_140454.1 coordinate 28,651,472, forward strand.
GGATCACAGGTGTACTGATAGCTGTTAGGAGGTTAACATCAGGAGCCCCACTGCAAACGTTTTAGCTGCAAATGAATTGAATATATGGATAACTGACCAGCTGCCTCACCAGCTAGTCTTCCATACCACGATTGGACTCCAACTCTCTGAACTTGGATGCATTTTACAATCGATGTCTTTGTCTGTCATTTGGGCTCTCTGAGCCCAAATGAACCAGTTCCAGTCAGAGTGCTAGAACCTCACAATAAAGCAAGACAGGACAGGAGGCTCACTTTTTTAGAAAAGCTTTCTACAAGTTTTTGGAGTGTGGCTGTGGCAATTTTCGCTCATCTCAAAGATGTTTAACAGGTCAACCCCAGAACAACAACCCTACAGCATTCATACTTCATATAGGAATCAATGTTTTGTCCATATAGTGCATGAGGGACCACCCCAGTGCTGAACCCAGGAACTGGCAAACCATTCCAGGTCCCTTTTAGAACTTTTTTCAGGTTTCCCGGGCAATGTGCCAGCTGTGGTATGAAAAAAGGGGGAATTTGGGTGATATTTGTGGGTTAATTTTATGATGTTTGCAATTATTTTATTATGACAGTATATGTTTTCCGCTGTTAAATTATTACAAGTCTCTTTTGAAAAACTGAATTGGGAGTAACTACTGTCTATACTGGTGGGAGTTGCAGCTTTTGTTGACAGTCTTTTGTATCAGGTAATGGTGGTGAGGAAGCAACAGTGCCTGTACTACCAGACGCCCAACAAAGACAGTGTGTATACTTTTAACAGTTGGAGTACTTTCCTTAGTTTTAACCTTTTTCTTTAGTTTTGGCCAAACTGATCTGTCCTGTAAATGAGGTGCACTAAAGGACCTCCATTTGTGCTTTCACCACTCAGCCATACCCCACATGTACGATGAATTTTTCACCGTAGCAGTTGTCTCTTTATAGTGTTTTTAAGGTGCTTATTGTAAATCACTGTGCTTTAAACCTTTAAAATCAACCTATCAGCGGAAACTGAAGAAACCATCCCTAATACCAGTTTGCACCACACAATGGTGAAGTGTGCCAGTGTGAACTTCATTTCAATGAACTTTAAGTCATTATGAGCACATTCTTATTTACAATGGTGAAATGATAGGTAAAGAAAAGTAAAAAATAGCAGCACACATCAGAAAATATTCTAGAATAGAATAGAATAGAATAGAATAGAATAGAATAGAATAGAATAATCCTTTAATTGTCCCACAAGGGGGAAATTTGGTTGTTTTCTAGCACACCCACTAGAAAAATACTACCTTTAAATTAACTGCAAGACATCTTCTTTTTCAGGAGGTCCAAAGGAATGGAAAAGCAGGAATTCCTGCAGGAAGGTGGCCCAGCCTGCTGAGTCTAACGTGCCCACGCAGCAGTGGCAGCGGCAGTGGCAGTGAGCTTTCACTCTCCAGCGCTTGCAGTGAATATTCCAGTGGCTCCCACACTTGGGCAGAGGGACGTGGCTACTCAAAGCAGGTTGGTATCATTCACCTTCCATCCATCTTCTTGTTTGTTTGAAAAAAAATGTAATTTGCAAAAGCTAATTATGAATGCTATTTCAGTAATTGCAAATATCTCTTTTAATACATAGTGTGCCTCAAGCCGAGACAAAAGGATGAGTACTGGTTCAGTATCCAGCAATCACTCAGCTGCTCTGGAGCACACAGACCTGGGATGGAAGGAAGGTCACATTTTGAAAGGCCTGAAACGTCTTCAAATGTCCAACTCCAAGGGGACTTCCTCCCTTCCATCTGTACCACACTGCAAAGACTGTATGACCTCAAACGAAGGTATATACTCACTTGGTGTCAAGTTTGCCCAGCGAGGGACTACAGCCAAGCAAGTTGCCCCTACAAGTAAACCTTTCAAGGCAGAAACAAGGATTTCCATTGTAGACTCTGATGATGCGGATGACGAATTGCCTAAAGTACCAAACAGCGAATCCAGTGACCTGCCAGCAAAAGAACTTCTAACCTTGGACAAGTTGGAGGTCACTCAGGAATTTGAAGTAGATCCTGTGAAACTTTCAGGGAACTCTGGTCTGTTTCCTTCACCTGTCACAGACAACTTCTTGTTTCTGGAGGGCCCCACAGTTAAACCTGGTGTGAGCCCAACTGATAGCCTTACACATCTGGAGGAAATGAAGATAGATTCACTAGAAAAACATAAAGGCGTAAAGTTGAGTGACCGAAACAATAACCAGGAAAGATCCACTGACCGTAAATCCAGGCTTGATTACGTCAAAGGACAACAGGGAAGAGGGTCCTCCAAACAAGTGGAAGTGGGAACAGGTGATGTTGGCTCATCAGTTCAACATACTGTACCAAGAGCTCTGTGCTGCATGAATGAAGCCAGGCAGCGCAGCTCCTCAATGGAAGTTCCTCATCGCAGAGACCCAATAAGTCAAGCTGGCGGTGACCACCAGGACTATTCTGCCTCAGAATCTCCTCAGAGGAAACCAAAACCTCAACTCTGTGACTCAGCAAGAAAGGCTTTTATTTTGCGGAGCAAGAGTGCAGATGGAGGACCAGAGCAACAAAAGCACACACATTCTCCTCTACATCAAAAGCTTATCAAGGGTCAAAGGCCCAAAGGACAGCCGAGCCCTAACCCTAACCCTACAGGGAGCAGTACCCCCAGCAAAAGGACAAATTTAAATAAAGCCCATGGTTCAACCAAGAGCACATTATCTAAAACCGAGAAAGATGAGGATAATTCAGCATCATCAAGTTCCAAGTCTCTTGAGAAGATGCAAAAGTGCTCACCTCTTGTTTCTCCCGTGAAACATTCAAAGATATTTAAGTCTACAGGGGTCAGTGATGGCTTAAAGAGTCCCACAAAATCACAAATAGCCAGACTTCAGTCAAGCAATGACTCTTCAGAAGATGGTATCTATGACAACTTACCATGCTCTCCACGAAAACAACGACGTCAGGACCATGACTGTGACTCAGAACTCAGATCCCTATCCCCGCCGCGACCCCCAGGTCGAACTACTTCTCTTCTTCTCAGACCTAGTAGTGACAGCTTTCCCATAGATCAAACATCTCCAGGGCAGGCTCAAAGTTCAATGACTGGCCCAACCAAGTTGCATATGCATCAGGTTTCTTCAGTCGTACAACCTCAACAATCCAGTGCAATACTAGATGGTCAACATGCAGTCCCACAAATGGGTGCTGAAGGTAAAATGTACCACACCCATTCATCTATGATACTTCCTGTTGTAGTTCAAGAATCACAATCAGCTTCAGAATCTGTCCGGTTATCTACAGACAGAGCTACCATGAGCTATATTGAAAATGGCGTTCCCTCTGTATTGCCAAATCAGAGCGTCTTGCAAAGATCCCAACAGAGTGTCAGTGAGCCAAAACTCTCGGAAGTCTTACCACCAGCATATTCTAATGCATACTACCATCCACAGACTTCCTCTTCAAGAGCCGTAAAAAGGACTCTTCCTGTAAATGCCAAATCTCATGAGGCAATCGCTGGACAAGAAGCAAATACCTTCCTCATTTTTGGAAGGCAAAACAAGGACGATATGAACCCTTCTGGAAAAAGCATCCAGACCTTTCAGACTTTCACTTGTGACCCCCAGACAATACATGAATCCAGCACTCATGATAACACCCGCAGAAAGTTTGAGACCCGTTGCAACTCGCTAGATTCTGAGCCTTCTGTCCAACCTGTTGTGTCAGACAGCGGTGTAATGCTAGACTGGGGATTTGACGAGGAAGGCTGGCTGTTCAAACGGTCTGTATCTGTTTCTACTAGACCTCCTCTTAAACCAGTACTGGGCATGAATGGGGCCAAAGCTCGTAGTCAGAGCTTTGGTGCACGCTATATGGACAGACCAAGCTTCAACAGATCTGGAAAGGTCCGCACACAGATCAAAACACACTCAGGGAGCTCCTTGAACTCTCTTGGTGATGTCCTCCCAGGAAGTATGAGCTGCTCCAGTAGCTACCACTGTCCAATGAATCGATCCCTCTTAAACAACTTTTTGATTGAAGAGGGACTAGCAGTTCCTTTACATCTGGGGTCCTCCAGTGAAAGACTCCAAAGTCTCAAACTCCAGCGTGAGCAGGCTAGGCGACTTCAGATAGAGCAACAGTTTTCGAGCGCCTTTGGGGAGCCAGTTTCTGAAGAGCCTGAGAGACAAAGCACCATAACTACAATTGAAGAGAAAGTGATGCTCGGCATAGAGGAGAACTTGCACAAGTCTCAGGAACAAGAGCGAACCAGTGAGGTGAAGCAAAAATCTGGATCAAGCTTAGCAAGTTGGTTCGGCTTTCGTAAGAGTAAGCTTCCTGCTCCCAGCAAAAAAGTTGATCCACCGAAAGGAAAAGACGACAAGAGGGAGCAAAAGATCTCATCGCTTCTGGGCGGAAAGCAGACAAAGTCTGACAAGAAGAGAGACAGAAGAAAAAGTGATGGAAAAGACTGGTAAGAAAGCTGTTAAATCAGTGATAAAGGTCATGTTTTTCAGGTTTCCCACATGTCACAAAATCATAAAAAGGGAAATTATCTTAGATTTCCAATAAATCTGCTGTAGGTGACATGCATTTTTCCACCTCAGTTGATAAGCATGTTTTGGTTAACAAGCAGTGATCAGTGATAGAGAATGTGAGGCTTCATGTCGACAGCCATATACCTGCTTTGGTGTTTGTGATTGCACAGACTAGTCCACAGAGACTTTGCCCTTTAGGCAGACTTCAAAGAAATATAACAGGAATGACTGCTTATCTTGTCATAATGAAGAAAAAGCCCCAACTTTCTCTTTCAGGCTGAAATATTTTTGTTCCTATAGTAGTTTAATAAGATATGGCTAAGATAACGTTTTAGCATCCATCTACAAAAAGTCTTCTTAAAAATATCTCTCAGTATTGCTTTTTCTCCCTTATTTTGTGTTGCCCTCACACTTTATTATTAATAACTGGAGTACAATTATTCTGATATTCTAACGTTACCAAATTACCAGACTCTCTATGTCTGCACAATACAATTTTAAATCATGTGCTGGAGTAAAACACACACACACACAAAATTAAGGAGAAGTGTGCAGCTCTCCGTACAGACTCACCAGCTGAATGAATTGTTATCAATACGATGGCCCTGAGAGGTCAAACACTCTCCAGCTTAACAAAAGCAAAAACACCAGCAAACAGAACACTGTAGTTTTCTTTGCTGGTGTTTTGTTAAGTTGCAGTGTGTATATAACAGATGTTTTATTTCAGCTGTCCACAGTAAATATCTGACACTCAATAAAACAATGAGCTGCCACACATGTGCAGCAGGGAGTTGATGACCAACCTTGCTGAAAAGATATTAATCAATTCAAGCTTTGCAAATTAAGGACTCCAAACGAATGAAGTCGCTTTCCAATCATAAACAACAAGCTGCCACAATTTTCATTAAAACTGCCTGAGCTGGACGTTAGAAATATGTCTGTTGTTGTTGTTGAGGTTTACATCAATAAGGATGCTGGATAATATACAAAGTGAATCAAAATAGGACCCCGTTTTGACTCTTCTCTACTTAATAAACTAATTACTGTACTTTTGAGATCTTCACTGCCTCTCACAGTTTCATGTATACAATTGATTCATAGCTTTCCTGATTCAGATGACATGGGTCATTTTTTATCAAATGGTCATAGACACATTTATGAGCCTCCTTAGCCCTGAGACCTGTTCATACAGAGGCTCACAGCCAGGTTTCAATAGATAGCGGGGTCATTTATCAGCCGACTTACCCCGGGCATCCAGAGTCAATATCACAGGATTTCAGTGTGTGGTGGCGTGTTGACAGACTGTTTTCTTTCAGCTCTGTGGGGAGAAGAGAGTCTCATGATGCAGTGCGGGCATGCATCTCAATGCCCTGCCCGGGTATGTCCCTGAGTGAGATACAAGGACATGCTGACATCATCGGGGACCCGAAGGTAAATTAATCCTTAACTAATGCAAGCATGCAGTGATTTTATTAGCATGAGATGCACATCACAGCAGCAAGAACTGTACCTTTAATATCCGGGAAAAATGAAGAAATGAATGAGAGATGAATTCTGAAATACTGATACAACATTCAGCTGTTGCTTCAGTTGCCGCTGAGGCACTAAACAGAAAACAGAAAAGATTCACAGCCACCAAAACGCTTCCTGCCTCTGGAAGCACACTCACATACTGATGCTGGGTCAGGATCCCTTCAGATCACAATGCGACACAAAGGCACACAGCTCCATCCTGATTGTGGGTTTTTCTGTACAGGAACATTTGCTTTGAGCAACCAGTGTTGATGAGAACCCAGAGACAAAACTTCAGGTTTTATGTCATGGGGTGAGAAGATGTTGTTCAACATCATTTTGTTGGAATCCTTCTTTGCTTTATAAAAAAGTGTAAAAACCAACAAAAGTCAGCACGAGGAGGGTGAAGGTATAGTGGTAGCATTAGTCTGATTAAGGAGCAAGTCATTTTCATTTTCTATGAGGACTTGGAGACTGTAATAGCTTTGGTTAATTACAAGATCTTAACCCAAACACTGCTTCTAAATATTTATTTTACTAACAATAGCTATTTGAGTGGGATTTTGAAAATACACCCCTTTACAACATGTGCAGTAAGGTTTTCCAACCATTTTGTTTCTTTTTTAGTGCGACTGCAGTGACAATGACAGCAGAGCGCATTTGGCTGCAGTCTCAAGGCATCTGAGGAAATCTATAGGTCAGCCCTGCAGAATAAAAAAAATAATGCTATAGGAGTGCCCAGTCAGTTAAAATACGACATCAGTGTGCGCTGACCAAAAGCCAGATTTTGTTCAGTACTTGATTCTCAGCTGTTTTAATAAATGAGCTAGACTTCAGGTCAAATCCACAAACCATTCCTCCAAACTTTCTGGGAAGGACCCAAATGCAGGATGGTCCATCAAAAAACGAAACCTAAACACATAAAGAAGAAACATGAAGGAGAAATCGACAGGGAAACACTTTAGGAACTGAATAAAAAATAAATAAATAAATATTTGGTCTGACCACCGTTATTCTTCATCACAGTCTGAACTCTCTCAGGCAGATTTTTTATCATTTCATTAAGTAGTCTCTAGGATTCTTGAACGACATTTAAAGCTCTTCTTTGGATGCTTGCCTGAAGTTAAATTCATCACTCTGTCAGTTCCTTTCAGTTCAGTTTCAAAAACTGTCCATCTGCTTTTTAAAAAAAAAAAAAATCTGCCACTTCTTCTTTTGTCCTCAACTTGTCCAGTTCTTAATTTTTTTAAGAACACACTGCACAAAATGTTCAGACATGTCAGATTGATAGCTCTTTGGGAATCACCCTATTGGTGCAAAAATACTTTTTTTTTTCTTTTTTACATCTGTCAATCTGTGTTATGGCCTTTTTCATAGATCGAACTAAACGCATTAAAATAAATGATGTGGGGTTTCTCTGGGCTGTTAGAATGATTTATAGGTCAGTGTTTAACAAACAAACGCACATTATTATGGAAATTGTCAGGGACAAAGATTCAGCTGAAAATGAGTGAAAAAGCAGCCAATGTCTTAAACAATCTTTGGAAAGCCTGAAGAACTATTACTGAAGACCAATTAAAAAAATTACAAGAAAAATATTTTTTAAGAAATAGGAGGCAGGTACTGTACTTTCTTGTCACAAGTGCCCTGTGTAAGGGCTTGTTTTAGCCACATGCTAAGCTTGAATTAAGTTTCTTACTTTTATTTTGGATCAACTGACTGTTTTTAGGGAGCTTTCAGATAACAAGTCCAGGCTATAAGTAGCAGATGCATGGATTAGCTTTTCAGCTTCACTCTGAGACAGGACGCTTCTGATTTTGACAGCACTATGCAGATAAAAGAAAGCAACCCATTTGTTAAATGCACAAGCTGAAGGATGCATCCTGATCAAAAATGACACCAAGGTTACTCATCATGCTGCTGCAGACCAAAGTAATGCCATCCAGAGTCAGAGACCATGTTCTATTAGAAGGAGAAGATTAAATGCCTTTAGTTTCACTCATTGAGTTGGTTTGTCTAACATGGTGTGAGCTCAGTGATTTCAGTGGAAATGTATGCAGTGTTTTCTAAAAGAAACATGCAATGAAAAACTGCTTAATGTACAAATGTATAAAGTTTTAATATCTTTGTTTTTATTTTTCTTCAAAATACAAAGATGCAGATGATGAACAGAAGATCTGACAGTGAAAATGGATCCACGGTGAAGAGCCCGAACCAGGATGCAGTAATAGGTCAGACTTTTCTCTCCTCTGTTCTGTCACAGTCTCCTTGAATAGTTTTAGATGCCTCTGACTCGGTACCAGTAGCAATGTTAATGTGTCTTTCAAACAATGATAGCATTAAGGTTTCATCTGTGCTTACCGTTTTACAGTTTGCAGACAGAAGTGAAGACCAAATTTGACACACATGTGTAAGTCATGAACATGATAAATATGCCATGAGCAGTCAAGCAAACATGCAAAATGCTAAATTTTGTCAGTTTGTGCTTTTGCCGCCACCATATCTCTGTTCATGTTTTTTTTTTAAATTGGAGCAAATCATTCCACCGTGGCTTTACACCATGCAGATTTTGCTCTTTAACGATAGGCTTGACCACTCATCTTCACGGACTCATGCACTAAAAATCTGCATGCCCAGGCTCATCAAATCAGGATAAACGTATTCACTCGAGCTTCCTCATGGCCAGTTTTACTGTGAGTGGTGGATCCATGATGAATCTGCTTCAGCTGTTTTGATTCTGTGGACCAAACTGCTGCTGCAACCAAAGACAGCTCACTGCCCTGCAGAGGTGTGAAGCCATATGACGACCATAACGCATGGCTGACACACACTTTTGCTTTCATTCTCACACTGCCCAAAAAAGTCTCCAGATAAAAGGAGAAGCTTCAAAACCACCTCTTTATGAAAAAAAGATAGTTTGAACACCACAAAGATTGGAGATTTTCCCCACCTATGTCCATATCTATCCTTTAATTTAACACCTGCCTGTTAGAGATTATTAATGAGACTTACACCTTGCAGCTTTACAGGTATTGTGCACATGCATGTCTGCTTAGTGTAACTCTGTAAGTATTTAAATTGAACTGAATTCCGTGGTCATTACTGGGATGACTGGATAAAATATTGCCAAAATAATGCAACATTAGCATAATAATACACACCATTAAGATCATATAGAATTTGTTAGGAAGTAAAAGAACATGGGAGTAAGAAGCCTGTTCATTTGAGTCAGTGAGTGATTTAAATACAGTTTGATTACATATGAAGTAAAAACAATTGTAACATAAAAGTATTTTACTGTGTATTTTACAGTTTTGTACTGTTCTTCTAGAATATCATTAAATTTACTTAAACAGACTGTGATTTCACATTTCAAATGTAAATTAACGTAAAATCACTGTAAATGTAATAAAACATAATTTTCTTGTTTTTTAAATGTATTTGTCTGTACATATGCATATTTAGATTGTTAAAATACATTCACAAATGTATCATGATTTCACAAATATTTATCCGTTATTTGAAAGATTGAACTGTTAAATTCAAATGTAATGCTATGGAAAAATATATAAAATGATCCGTATAAACTTTTTTTTACATCGAATAATAATTACTATTATTGTTATGTGGGGCAATCGTGGCTCAAGAGTTGGCAGTTCGCCTTGTAATCAGAAGGTTGCCGGTTCGAGCCCCGGCTCGGACACTCTCTGTCGTTGTGTCCTTGGGCAAGACACTTCACCTATCACCTGCTGGTGATGGCCAGAGGGGAATTATAAAGTGGGATTGTAAAGTGCTTTGAGGGTCTCATAAAGCGCTATATGAATGCAATCCATTATTATTTAAACCAACTGTTAGCTGTATATTTCTGTACATTTAAGTATTATTATTCATATTGCCGCATTCATTGACCTTGTTTATAGGTAATTTCATTGTTTAATCACATTAAATTGTTCCTAATTTAATGTTTAAAAGCACTTGAAAAAGGCAAAATCCCATGTAAAATTAGGGCAACAAACTGTATTGTCATTACTGAAAATAACCGTATTTTCATGGGAAAGTTATTTTCTGTTATTTTCTGGTATTATTTTGGTGCCCCAGCTGCCTGAATATTACTGTTTTTTTAGGATTTTTTTTTTTTACATTGTGCATTTGTGAGCAGCATAGACAGCACGTTTGAGCTGAAAACTAATTATTAAGGTTATTATTGTCCCGTGGGACTTTTTTTCCCCTATGAAATACACCTCTGCACTGTTTAATGTTCCAACACACACACACATACTCGCCCCACCATTTAGTCCAACAATCTCCCGCCAACTGATAGCTGAAAGTTGGTATGCTTGCCATAATAAGATGGGGTGCAGATGTAATTTTCTCATGCAGAGGGCTGCATGGGACTGAAATTTCAATCTTCGTTTAATAATGTTCAAATTTGGGCACACGTGTGGGAGAATGCTCCCTGTAGTGGATGTTTCAGTCTTTGATTCAAACTGGAATATCTCAGCAGCTGCTGGATGGGACGGCAGTGGATTTCATGCATCTGTATACAGTGTACAGATGGATCCTAGTGACTTGGTCAGTCTATACCTTTAGGAGCATACTCAAGCAAACTCTGGTAACTGGCATGTGAGAAAACAAGAAAGATCTGCAGTACATCCATTTTCCAGTTCACCTAACCTGCATGCCTTTGGACAGTGGGAGGAACTGGGAGTATCTGAAGGAAACTCATGTAGGCACAAGAAAAACATGCAAATTCCACATACAGAAGATCCCAACAGATCTGGATGTTTCGGTGTAGGCGTAGGCATTTAGTTTGCTTCTTGAACTGCAATTACATTTTTATAATCTGTTATTTTTTTATGAAGCAAGGCCACAGCTGCAAAGATGGGTTCATATGGGCAAATCTCTCTCGCCCCTTTTTCCTGTTATCTGTTGGTTAAAAATTTAAAAATTCTGCATTTTGACCAGTTTGGTCCTTAAAGTTCTAGACTGACTGTCCCACTGGATCTGTTCTAATTACCCTTTTAAAACCAATGCACAGACACATTAGGTTGGGTGGTTTTTTTTTACCTGTGTGATTTAATACCAGAGTATCAAGAACACACCAAAAACACTCATGTTCTGTGCTAGGCTTGGATTGCTGCTCAGTAATAATTTGGTGTAGATGTTTAAGTTTAAAAAGCGTTTAAGCCCGATGCTTACTAACGAGGTGAGGTGGCAATTTATTTAAAAGCGGGGAAAGAAATAACAGACGAGGAGTAAAACTTTATTTGGCTCTTTCTGCTTTGTGGTCACTCACTAAATTAGAAATAGCGGCTTATTAAACTTTCCACATCACTCGAGTGGAGGACCGGTGACAGACCGTACTGAAATTTCATTGGCCAGAGTGACACCATCGGCGAGGCGCTGCAAATATCAAGCATGTTTGATACGGACGAACGCTTGCCCTCGGGGGTTAATCACCTCATTAAAATTTCAGCGCTGCACCAGCTAAGCACGATCAGCCAAACTACTACTGAGTGAATTAAGTTTGCCTTCAGCTGTGAGCTGAATTATACCACCCAGACTCCAAAATGCTGGGCCTGACGCAGACTCGACAGAGCAGCTTTCAACTTGATGCATTAAAGCGAAAAGGCACAAAACAAAAATACCACAATTAAATTCTCATTTTCAGTCTCATACTTTACTGAGAAACTTTCTGGCTGTGCATTGAAGCCACTAAAGTTTATCTTAGCCACTCCTCATCAAACTGAAGTCTTATTTTAAAATCCAGCTGAGATAAAAACATGTTTTTATTACCCCCTTGTCATGGTCCAACTCATGAGCCATGAAAAGTAATGGCAGAGACGCAGTTTAATGCAAATTTGTTAACTAAAAAGAGGCAAAAACTACAATTTTATTAGATGTGTTAGTCGTCAGGAGTGCTTGAATGTTAACTGTAGGGTGGAGTTTTGTATAAAACCTCAAATAAAAGGTGCACGGTGAATGGAGAGGATATATTGTGACAGCCAGCTCATAAATGTGCTACAGAGACCAGCCAGGTGCTCCCAGCTGCACTGATTACCAGGAGCCTGCAAGGCAAAACAAAGGGACAAACAAGGGAATGCATAATGCAGGACAGGCTGCTGCAGCTAGGCCGTCACACGCCTGTAAAATTACATGTCTTAAAAGTTTTAAAGTTGTTCACATGATGGAAATAGACTGGTATTTATTTGTCAGGGTGCGCTCGCGAAGCGTGCAGCTTCATAGTCACATCCACCTTCAAATCACCAAGATCAAGTATTCATAATGGACAACATCACGGTGGCTACGTCCGTCTTTTATATAGTCCATGTGCTTATCACCAACCAAAGTGGTCATATAACCAAACTAGTGAAACGTGCCACTGACCCGATATGGATAGTCATATGTACAGCTAATATCTGGACAGCATGCGGCGAAACTTTGAATTGTTCGATCCACTACAATATGATTCCTAGTTTGGTTGTTGTCAGGATCTCTCCGGAAGGAGCGGGGCATCCATCATCTTTGCCATAGATTTACAGCATTCATGGAGTGCCGTATCTGCTCCTTACATAATATCTCCCTATATAACTTATTAAACTATATCATAACAAGTGTGCTGCTCGTTCTGCAGGTAATTATTATTGCCTAATAACAATAGCACCAATAATAATCTCATTTTACAAACCAAAGATGCAAGGCTGGTCGTGTAAAAAGGTGCAGGTTTATCAGCCAAGAGACCCTGTTTCATGCCCTGTTTGACTCTCTATTAGCCCTTTTAGTACTGACTTGGGTCAGCTCGACACAACTCCATTAAGTCCATTAGGTTTTCGATTAGGTCATAGTACCTGGCACAAAGATCCAAGCAAATCCAAAAATGTGATGTCAACAGACTGCATGCCACAAATTAGCTAACCAGTGGCGTCACCTGATGAGTCATAAGACTTTCTCCTTCACGAAAATCAAAACCGCCCTTTTTGACACTCGGCAACGAGGAAAATAGCTCGTCTCGTGAAAAGTCACACACTGAGAGGCAACATCACCTTGGCATCCACAACATTTGTGTCGCATACAAATGATGTCATGGGATGTTTGGCTACGTTGTTATAACGAACGCGGAAGTGAGCTCATGTTTGAGGCCACTTGCATTCCCACTCAACAATTAGAGAAAAGTTTAGAAGAAAAAAAAGTTTTTTCTATTAAAAGTAGTCTTTATAGTTGTGATTTCAGAGTATTGGGAGGCTGGGCATACAGAAGTGAGTGATGGCAAAGGAAAAGGCTTTGTATGTAAGGCTGGATGCTAAGGAAGGTGTTGATTGGCTAGGCAGAGAGATCAAGCTGGAAAGAATGTGCAGCAGGTTAGGGTACAAACTCCTTTAACCAGCTGGTTTTGTCTTTAAGCACCATCCAAAGGACAAGATTACACATGAGTACATCAGAGGGACGACTCAGGCTAAGATAGTTTGGACACAAAGTTAGAGAAGCAAGCCTGAGATGGTTTGCAGAGAAGGAATAGCGGATGTACTGGAAAAAGGATGCTACATATGAAGCTGCCAGGCAGGAGGAAAAGGGGAAGCCTGTAGAGAAGATTAATGGATGTAGTGAAGCAGGACATGCAGACTGTTGGTGTGATAGAGGAAGATGCTGGGACAGGATGAGATGGAGGCAGATGATCCGCTGTAGCAACTCTAAAAGGGGCAAGACGACTGGATTTCCCCTTTCTGGTCTGTGTTTGAATAATTTTTATGTGATGAGTTTCTCTTTTACATTCAAGTCAAACTTGTCAGATTTTATTTTTGTTTTCAAGTTGATTTTCACTAACAAGATGCCCTTTACTGAGAGGTGTAAATTGCTGCCCAGCCCTTTGACCTATTAAGATGTGAACATCAATACCTTAAATCAGCGATGTCAAACTCATATTACATCGTGGGCCACATAAAGTCTACATTGACTTCATTGACGTCAAACCAGAGAACCAGAGAAAATGCCCCTTCTGTCAGTGTGGAGAAATGTAACTATGCATTCAATCCCAATAAACATAAGAAAAAGAACTGCAATTTCAACAGTATTGAACAGTCTCAGTTTTTCAATGTGATAACAAAATGCTGCTGATAAAGACAATGAAGTGAAAGCAATCTGCAATCTATTTAAAAACAGAAGTTTTTGTTAATTCACAGTAAAACTAAAACAAATAAAATAACATTTTTGCTTTTATTTTGATCCCATGGTAAAAACAAAACAAAAAAAAGCAGTTTCTATAAACAATAGTAAAAACAAAAGACTTTTCTGTCATTTAGTTGTTTATCTATTGCTTAATTATTTTAATGCAGTATGAATGGCTGTTGGGTGGTCTTCATCAGTAGGAAAGGCTGTAAAACCTATGAAGAGATTTTGACAATTTGATTGTTGTTTGACACCACTGCCTTAAACTTATCGAACACATACCCTTAAAGATGACCTATTGTGCTTTTTCAATATTTTATGTCATATATAAACTATTCATATTAAACAAGGCCAGCGTTTCAAATAACAAGGTCAGTTTTTGTGCAAATAATCCCTGTGAGCCAGAAGCTAATATTTTAGACTCCATTAAATGCTCCAATTCTGGCAGTTTTTTTCTGTTCTTGGCTCTGTATGATGTCACAGAGAATAAGAAGATATCCCTAATATTGTAATCAGGACCCACATTAGTCCACACCAACTACTAAAATAATTTGTCAAGTGACAGACAATCAGTTTGCTTAAAAGGGGAGGAGCTAAAATGGTTGGCTTTAAAGTATGAAGTCAGAAACTTCTATAGTGAGTAAAGGATTATTTTGAACTGTAAAGCATGCAAAGCTACTGCAGTAGAGTCAAAAACTGAAAATACAGAGCTGGAAAAAGCACAGTAGGGACACTTTAAGTGAAACTTTTCTGCTTAAACAGAAATGTCATATTATTTTTATGTGTATGCTATATCATTTTTAAGTACTAAGTACAGCACTGTTATTTTCTGACATTAAGCAGCTATTGATTGTTCTCAATACAGCTGAGGCTTGTTGTAAGCAATCAATTCTCAGCCTCTGTGATCCTGTCTTTCTAAAGAAGACTTCCAACCTAAGACCAGACTAATCAATAACATTTCTG
Organism: Neolamprologus multifasciatus; assembly: GCF_963576455.1. Taxonomy (NCBI): domain Eukaryota; kingdom Metazoa; phylum Chordata; class Actinopteri; order Cichliformes; family Cichlidae; genus Neolamprologus; species Neolamprologus multifasciatus. The sequence continues at coordinate 28,666,643 of NC_140454.1, forward strand.
TCCTACTTCTCCACTGTTCAATTATTTGTTCTTGTTTGTTGCTGCATGAGTACAAGTTCACTGATTTAAACATAGCTACTTAAAGCTATTGTTTCATATGAGGAAGCGGCAGTGGATGACTGTAATCGATGTTAGAGATGTTTTCCAGCTGAGGCTGTAAATTTAAAGAATTACAATCTACTGAGGTGTTTCCAGAGCTTCTGGTTAAAATGTAACTTAATGTTTTTCAGCATTATTGATAATGGTTTTACCATTCCCCTTTCCACATTTGCCTATTTTCAAACATAGCATGACTTTTAATGTGATCATTTTAAGTTCTCAATTAATCGGGGCACAACAGCTTAAAATCAGAATTAGAAAAAAATGAAGAAAAACAGGCTTGAAGAAACCCAGAGGAGCACTCAAAAGTCTCATGCGTGCGCATCTTAATTAATAAAGGGGGCACAGCTGTTGCCTCAGCCTCACAGTGATTGCCTACAGGCTTCATGCTTCCGGCTACATATTAAAACATGAGTCTGCATGACAGCAGCTTGAAGAAATATTTTCTTATTTCAATGATGTGCACGCTAGATGGGTGACTGGAGTGATTCATGTTGTTTTTGGTTTCCTATGATTTACAAAAATGGTTGTCTGATGCAAATGTGGCTGAACAGTGATGCAAAAGCTAAAAAATCCAGAGCAATATTAGTCTTAAATGAGTTATGCATTTTGTTGTTAATGCACTGAATGTTGTATGAACCTTGTATAACAACTGAGAGCCCAGTAAATACCTGAATATCTGTATAGTGAGTTTTAAAAAATTACTTGTGAGTTAAGTTGTGTAGCTAAGTTACAGCCTCCTGGAAAACTGCCATCATTCTGGCTATTACTGTATAACATAAATGTTATAAATCTTTACTTCATTCTATTACATAATTTACTGATGGATTAAAAACAACACTGACCTTACATGCAAGTAAGTATCATGGATTAGGTTAGCTGATGAAGTTATTTGCCAAGTCATCCACTTAACGTTTCCACTCAGATTCTGTGAGCAGTAACGTTAGCAAGCAAGATGTGGTTAGCCATCTAGCCATAGCATCTAACATAGGTAACTGGTATTGCTGAGTTTATAATGTTAGGTGATAAAATAGTATGAAATTGATAGTCAGTAGTTTGGATGACTTAGCTGACCACTTTAAGACAACAGTTGTGTGACATAGCTAGCAATTCATCTGTGTTAGCAGAAATACTAGTGTTAACTAATATTAACTGCCTTTCTCATTAAGAGGAAAGACAACTTAGCATTACATTTAATGGTAAACATCCTCCATGATCTAATATCATGTTCATGATACTGTACTTTTCCCAGATGGTCAAATCCTTATTTGGCCAGGTAGCTAATTTTATCTTATCTCAAACGTGAGTATTTCCTTGTCTCAAGGGGCCACATGAGAAACTGGTACTGTTGTTCACTGTTGTGGATAAGCTTATAAAGAGATAGCATTATTACTGAGTTTAACTGAGTTCAGCTTATTGGTGTGACCCTTCACAACAGTCCCAGTTTCTCATGTGGCCACTTGGGTAAAGTAATTGCCCACCCTTTGCTTATCGGCTAATCCAAACAGATTCCTTGATAGCTTGATTTAGTAGCTATCTAGCTAAACTTAGCTTACTTTCTTACTACTGTTACTAGCAAATTTCTACTTGAAGCAACAACAGTATTTATTTTTTAATTTATATTCTGAGTTTGTCTTTGCTGTGCTGGAAGTTGGTGCTTTGGTGATTTTACTGATTAGTGTACTACATTTATAAGCTAATATTAGCTAATGCTGCTTACCAAAGCATTACATCCTTTGAATATTTGTGGAAAACGGCTCATTTTTCAAGTTACTTTATATTTTCAACAAAAAGTGCTTAATACATTTAAGAATTAACCTTACATCCGTTTAAATAATGCATACAACAGAACCATTTTTGTTTAAGATTTCAAATATTTTGTTAATTAAATACCCCCAGCAGCGTGTATTTGTATTTCATGTCACATGCCATTGTATGCATTTCATATTCACCATGTGACCAGTGCATGCTAACAGTCAGAGCCATCAAACAATATCTGTAAAATAAAAGCAGTGGTTCAAGTGGACTTGATTTGGCTGAGTCATTTTTTGCTGGAGAGCAAAGAAAGCGTTACCCAGCCTCACACTTATATAATTAGATTGGACTGCTTTTCGACTTGGCTTTTAAGGCTTTTGAAAGTTAGACTGTGAAAGAGAGGAAGGAAAAGACTAACCATGTGTTGCAAACGACCAGAACACAAGGATCGAGCTTCTTAAAACAGGCAAACAGTCAAGATATGTGGTAGGAATAACAAGGAGGCACGAGAGAATCAGTTATGATACTGCAGAGAAGATCCATTATTATTGATTGATAAAGCTGCCCTCACTGTAACAGCTCCTGGAGACACAAAGTCAGCTAGAGTACCAGATAAATGATTAGTATCTATATTCATGTACCGTACATATTTATTTTAAAGGTTACTTTAATGCCACTTCAACCATGGTCACCCCTCTGTCTCATTCCTGATGTTCTCCCTTTTATTCCCTCCACCCTGAACCACTTCAGCTGTTCTCCTTGTGCCGCAGGCTCCGGCTGCAAGATGCGAACGTTGGACAGTGGAATCGGGACCATCCCCCTTCCTGAATCCTGTTCCTTCTTCTCCTCCATCCTGCACCTCCTCCCCAAATCCTCATCAACCCCAGAGCAATCCCTCAGTCCTCCCAGTGTCCTTGGCTCCTCCAGCGAGGACGCATCTCCTTCCCCGTTACCCCGGTGGAGAATTCCCTCCAGCTATAAGGATGGCAGCCATGCAGGGGTGCCAAACTCTCTGTCCGATTCCTCCATGACCCATATCCAGTCAGTGCCTTTCCCCACTGTGGCCTTCCTCCAGCCCATCCAAACCCCGTCTGAACCCATTATGACCTCTGCCAGTGTGTGTGAAGCCCAGAGCAGGCTACCCAGAGCACCACAAGGTACGGTAAAATGACCAAAGGTACAGCTTTGAACTTTGGACTGCAGGAATAAAGCTTATAGTAATGACGGAAACTTTTATGCTGTCTTACTTAATCTGTCTTACTTGTAGCGTTGCTGGTATAATGTTCCGAGTTTGAGCTATGTAACAAACACTTATCTTATGCTTGATGTAATATCCACCAGATCACCAGCAATCCATTTAGAGTGGGTTTTGGTTAACATTTGACTTTTTCAGTGGAAATTCCACCTGTTTGGAAGTGCCCAAATCCAAATGGAAAATCTTTTATCTGGAAAACTGCAAATTCCAAAATTTATGAGACTTGTAAAATATTGTCTAGTAATTTCCCTGTTTAGCATGTGGCTAAAATAAAACCCAACCATCACCCCAGACAGGTCACTGGTGACACAGTGAATGTAAAGAGGTTAACTCCTCTAAGGTATACGTCATCATTAGTTATGATGCAAACCCCTTTAGATGTCTCATCGCTTGGAAACTGTCAGTTGGTCACGATCAGATATTCAAGGCCACAGTTGCCTAGGTAACAATCTATCGTATTTACTACCAGGTCATATGTAAGCAGTATCCTGAGATATCATTGGTAGCTGTTCAGTTTCTCAACTAGAAGATGTGAAAACTTTACCTTGGGTCCCACCCACTTCGTGTCACAAGATTTTTTTAACATCACCAAACATCATCAACTTTCTTTGGTCTGATCACCATGGTGATCTCTTTCACTGTGTGGATGCAGCGTAATCATAAGTCTGTGTTTTATAACAGAGTAAAAAGGAATTGTTTGACAGACATGAAAAGAGTTTGATGGATGTTATAGTTTTGGGTTTTTTTTACTCCTGACATTTTTTTAAATGATAAAAATGACATATTATGATAGAATACGTTTAGGGTTAGGGTTTGAGTCTTCACCAATGACGACTCAGACCTCAGAGGGTTAACCCTGTGTCTTTGCAACAAATACAATGGCTTTCTTTTTTTTATTTAAAAGTTTCTGATATGTCTCAGTTGTGGTTTGTTTGTTTTTTTGTGTCCTGATGGTCAAGACTTTTTGGACACAAATCTACTGTCTTGATATCTTATGGTTAGTGGTTGAGACTTCTTATCTGTGAGGACATGGACCTAAAAGGGATGCCTTTCCATCATGTTAGCACACAAGCGGATTGGAATCTAGGAAGTTTGGAGGACAGGTGAGGACCTTGGACTATTTGTGGGTATCCTCAACCTATTCCTCAGCAGTATTTTAGTTGTCATTTGGCAAATTATCATCCTTAAATCGACTCCTGTCACCAGGGAGTGCCCCTTGTTTTTTTAAGGTTCCTGCACCAGATCAAAGATTTCTAAGACATCAGTAAATAAAACCAAATGCTATGAAATTACGGCAGAATAACACCAAAATAATTTGGTAAAAATTAGGTACTTATTCAATTGTCCAAAATTAAAAAGGATTCATTTTAATGGGTGGTACAATAAAATCTAGGTGTATCCCCGGACCTAAGACTTTCCAGTAGAACACTTCTTTGTATCAGTGTTATTCACTTCACCTGTCAGTGGCTTTAATGTTATGGCAAATTGGTCTAAGTAGGCACTGTGATTTAAAAAGATGATCTTGCTTTTTAAAGCCTCTTAAATAACAGGTTTTATTCTTGACATTTACTGCTCATTTCCTTTACAAAAGGCATATCCAGAGTAAATCTTGCTTCATTCATTATTATTCATGTATCTATTGAGCACTTAGCACATAAGGAAATTTCCTGACGATCTACTCACATTTATCCACACGTTCTCTGCGTTATTCAAGGTTACCGGGGAAACTGAAGATTCAAAGTTCAATATTTCCCTTTATATAAAAGATTGCTGGAAGCAATCACGGTGTCGTTACAACAAGTGGAGCCTTTATCACGGTACTGAGAGCATATTACACACATGGCCTGCTCAGTATGCTAATGACACGGCATGTAGCAAAGGAAAAACACTCATGTTGTGAAATCAAGTACTTGATTTCACACTGAGGCAGAAAGAAGCAGGTTTACATTTTGAGGCGGTAACTTTTAATCAAATGAGAGCTTAAATGAGAACTTTTGATGGCTGACTTTATAAATTAACAAGTTACTTATATAAGCTAATATTAATTACAGCTCATTAATCATTTTGAAGTGCTATCTTTGGCAGAGTTATTAAGATTGTCAGCTGAAATTAAAAGCAATTTTTTCCCCTTTTCTTTCCATGGTGAACTCTATCATTCCCTTACTGGTTTAGCCAGTTTTTCAACCAGTCAGCACTTTACCTACGCATAACACTACACGCTGTTGGTATTTTGGAAAGTCTGCATTTTTGTATAGCCAAAGACCTACATAAGCAGACACCAAAGGGGTACCATAAATACCACATCGCGCTATAGTTCACAACTCATTTGTTCCTTTTTTATTTTCCTTGTTTCCCCCCAATCCCCTCTTACTTTTGCTTTTACTTGCTGATTACGTTTTAGATGCTCAAAAACCTTTTTTTATAGTTTATAAATCAAATATGATTTGAGTTAAATACATTTATTCCTAACAGTAACCCCTTTACGGTGAGAAATTGGTTGTGATAACCAATCAGGGAGAGAGGCTGATGCAAAGTTAACACAGGAAACAAAAGAAACAAACTTTTTAATTAAAAACAGGAAGTAATCAAAGGAGATTGATAGGGACATGAATAATAACTAGTACCCAAAGGAACTTACTGATAATGGAGGCTAGAAGACCTACACTAAACATCAAGATAAAGTCAGGGGAACACAGGAGGACAAAGACAGAAAGATGTGACAGAGGGATGAACAGAAGGGAAAACACTGAGGGAATCTTAATAGAAACCAAGACAAAAGACCAGGAACCAAAACACAGGATGCAAAACTGAAACTAATCATTAGAACAACCAAAAGGTAAAACACTGGAAATAAAGCTTGTGATCCACTAGATTGTTGAAATCAATGCAGGGAACCAGAAATCTGCCAAACACAGAAGTCAAACCTTTAAAACAGTTGTAGTAGTAAGAATAAAAATATTCATCTGGAATTCCAAACCACAAAATAACAAAAATCCCAGGACAGGTCCTCTTTCATAGGGTCCATATTTAAAAGTTGGAGGACTTATAGTAAGGCCCAGATTTGTCACCAGGACAAACCTCCCTATCAGGGAGCAATGGGCTTTGGACTGATTAGGACCAAGTCAGTATTTGATGCCCTGAGACTGAGGATATGTTAAACCTGCATCCTTGATAAGCAAACAGAGTTGAGAACCTCCTTTTCCTCATATTTCTTAAGAAAAACTGTTTAATTTTAATACAAAGAGCTTATGAATAGGATGAAAATGAAGGACCATCTTTTAAGATAGACAAATTTCAGATATGCTGACTCTGAGAGAAAAATTAAAAGCAGGTGAAGGAGGAGGGAGAAACAATAACTTTTTATAAAGGATTCATAGTTGAATTAGTTTGTATAGATTAAAAAATGCCTCAGATCGCTTAACATATGGACCATTTAGCTTGGTTAGACATTGTCCAGAGGAGCAAATAAGTGAACAGTTAATGTCTCTGACTGTTTTTAGGTGAAATGCATATTTAAATGTTTGTCTACACAGGACATCCCACAGTCAGAACAGTTTTATTTAAGCATCCTAAACTGTCACTCCCTATTTGAAAAACATGACTTCATTTGCATTATTTTTCACATGTGAGGTGGCTGTTTGAGCCAAGCATTTACTGTCTTTCTGGATGTCAGCTGCAGCTCCTTTAGCGTTTCTTAGATCTGCTGCCACTTTGAATTCAGGATGATAATCGTGCTCTCTTTGAGGATGTCAGCCTGTCAGCGTCAAGCAGTTCTTCTAACTCCACATTTGAGTCTTGTTCTTGACATGAGTGAGAACCTTGAGAAAACAATGTCTAAAATTAGTTTTATTTCATCCTTTCAGGTGGATTGGAACCAAAGAAGTTGACCTATATTAAATCGAAAACACGAGCCACTCCGAGCCAACAGAAAGAACAGACGAGACTTCAGCTGGCCAACTGTAAGACACCACATTTATTTAAGAGATAGTGTATAGTGAGGTCCATATATTTTGAACACTGGCAACTTTTATTTTAGTTATCCACAATAATAATCCAGTTATAGCTATGTGGTGTGATACGCCCTTAAAGTGCAGACTTGGATTTGAACAAATATGATTCTGGACTAAGTGTAATTGGGAGAGTGTGATCCAAACGACTGAAATATTTAACTGCAATATATAAATTATTTATAATATGACCTTTCTAATGTTGAGGCTGGTAAACCTAACTCCTGGAGAATTTTCTTCACTCAGCTAAATGTTGCAAAAAGAGTTTTTCTTTAGAAAAAGAGAGATATCTTTGTTTTATGATTCACGGAAACAACTTCCCAACACACTTGGAATAATCTCTGGACCTTTTACTGGTTCAGTTTATGAAGAAATATGAAAGATATCTCTAATGCTGGTCCATTAAACAACATTTAAGTTAACTGAACAGGCATATTTGGACAACTTACATGAAAATATGTGACTGTGTCAAGCTTTGCTGCATGGTGGGCAGGATGTAGGACCCAAATGCAGGACTTATACACGGGAAGTAAACTCAAAGAGGCAGCTTTATTTTGACTGTAAACTAGAAATTGGGACCAAAAACTCCAACTGTAAACTAGGAAATGGCTAAGAACACAGAGGGAAAAACACAGCATAGTGAGGGTGCAATGCAACAAAGGGCAGAGGAAAACACAGGGCTTCAATGCACAGGCAAGACGACGAGAGGACCAGAAATCGCGAGACAAAGAAAGTCACATTAGGCAAGGACTATCAAAACAAAACAGGAAGCATGACATCATATAGACGCAGACTTGACATGGAAACAGACAGCCTCTGGAACAAAGGGAATACAAAAGCACTAGACTTGGGACTCAGGGAAAACATGGGAACAGAGACTAACCATGGGCTGAGATAAACACTAAGGGAGAGAGGACTACGATCCCTGAAAACTAAAGAAACCCAAAAACATGAACCTCAGTAATCAAAGAATGTAATTCCATAAGTTGAAACACAAATACCGTGACAGACAGTATGTGCAGTTTAGATAGTCTGCACTTAAAGCTCATGGCTGAAAGTCATATAACTGTAGCTTTAATATGTTTTTGCACACATTAGAATAACCCATTTAAGTCAGTGTCTAAAAATATATGAATTTCTAACTGTATGCATATTTTACATGTAGTGAGATACACAGCTTATTATTATTTTCAGATTACCACCACCGAAATCCAGTGAACCAACTAAATTCATCTATAAAACATGCACTGAACCATTAAAACACATGGCTTTTATGTGTAATGAACTTTGATCTGTAGCCTCGGAAAATGCAAAATTATGAACCCTCCACGAGGACTTTTAAGTACTAAAAACAGTGTCAGAGTTTGTTCTAAGTACTGAAAATTACATACTATTAAGTTGATTTTAACCCACTGAAAAGGTTTACTGGAAAATTTCATTAAAGTTTCATACTTTTTCAGTTTTTATCCACCAAAATAAATGTGAACTCTTCTTTCGGGAGACTCGTCAGACACGTTCAAATGCTGCCTTTAAAACCTGTCACTGGAGCTGGCAGTTATAAAGCCAGACCAAGGTTCAGTAATTTCACTTTTTCACACTGCACAAAAAAAACGTATAACTTTTGCTTTCAAACTACACTTTGCTTTCAAGCCCATTTTCATCCCCACTGAGCAGAGAGCACGCTTAATGGTAGCAACTGAACACATGACTAACACAAGTTTGCCAAACATCATTTGCATCTTCCTACACTACATTAACGCTGGCATTTACAACGGTTGTGTGTGTAGTAGTAGGTCGTGAGATGTGCCTGTGGGTTAAAAAATAGCCACAGGTTATGAGCTATCACAGCAAGATGCACATAAAGATTCATGAATACCTTTTTATTTATAGAAACACACTCATCGAAGTGTTTCACACTCCTCAGCAGCCCATTTTCAATATCTTTATGTAGCGATTACAGAGAAAAGGGTGACAAATGACAGGAAAAACCAAAACAGAAGTGCAGAACAGTTTCTCAGTCCTCTTTAGTAATTATTCTGCAAGTATCTGGAAGTCTGCCGGAGGGATTAAGACCATTCTTTTAAAAGATGTTTCCTCATTTGTTGCCAGCAAAATCCCTCATTAGTGTTTGGCTGTGTTAGGATCTAGTGACTATGAAGGCCATAAATGCTATTCACATCTTTTTCATCCTCATCAAATCATTCAACAAGCCCCTGTGCCATTAGATGGGGGATCTGATGACCAGGTGCACCACTTTATGTAAGGCCCCATAGTGTGTTTGGACCTTGTCGCCTTCGTCACACAGACTGAGACAATGACCCACATTGTGGTTTTGGTTCAAAAATTCACAAGTTAACACTGCAGGAGTGTCACTTTTATCCAGTGACTGTGAGGAAAGCGGTGAAGGCTTTCATGATATGTCAATAATTCCAAAGGTAAAATAACGTGTTTGGAAAGCCAACAAAAACGTTGAAATTTAGCTGAGCTATGGCAGAAAAGGCACATGTCCTCCAGCTGTTATCATGATAGCAGACAAAAAATAGCTTTGCTATCATGTTACAGGCATTACTGGGCAGTGAAACAGTCCAGTTCAGTAGATTTATTTGGCACATGTGGCTGCCTTAACAAGTGGACCTGAACTATGATGGCATTACATTGTAAGGGTCAGGGATTCAGGTTTTTCCTATTGATTTTTCACCCACCTTTATATTCCTTGAATCAGACTAGTTGTCAGTTTTGTTTCAGACTATGTGTGGAACACTTCAGGAGCACTCATCAACATGCAGTGACGGATGTTACTGTTTTATCTTTGCCCAATGGGATCAGATCACAGTTGTCCTATTTGCATTTAAACCACATTTTATCCCAGATACATCTTATGTTACCATAATTTAAGGTGGTTAGGAATCAGTGACAAGACCTGCTGACATTTTTTTGTGTGAAATGAATTCTCTGTATGCAGCAGCAATTGAGGAACATAAAGTGGAAGGCAATATTCACTCCTCAGCCACTTTATAACCAGCAAGCAAATTCAATGCAAAAGATCTACCATGTACTTTTATGCCCTACCGTATACAAAATAAACCAAACCCCACTCTTTATAGAAAAAAGCACACTGAGCTACACAAGCAAACACAAATTATAGCCTGTCCACAAATATATAAAATTGTGGCTCAGAATTAAAATAGCAAGTACAAAGCTTCAGTTTAGTTGCAGATGAAGTTACTGTGCTGGTGGACATGGCTCAGCCCAGCTCTCAAAAAACTGCTTATAAAAAGTCACAACCTCAACTTGTACCTCTTTCCTTTACATGCTTCCACATGTAAAGGAAGCATGTAAAGGAAGCACTCAAAACGTGCGGCTATCCTAAATGGGCATTCTTAAAGTCAGCAAAGAGGCACAGAAAAGAAGATCAGACACCAGCGAGGGAGGATAAGAAGGACAGACGCAACAACATTGTCATCCCCTATGTAGCCGGTGTATCAGAGAAACTCAGGAGGGTTTTCTCCAAGCATGACATCCCGGTGTACTTCAGACCCAGCAACACACTCAGACAAAAACTGGTTCACCCGAAAGACAAAACGCCAAAACACAGACTTAACAATGTGGTGTATGCTGTACAGTGCAGCGAGGAATGCCCAGACCTCTACATTGGAGAGACCAAACAGCCACTTCACAAGCGCATGGCACAACACAGAAGAGCCACCTCCACAGGACAAGACTCAGCTGTCCATCTGCATCTTAAGGATAAAGGACACTCTTTCGAGGATGCCAATGTTCACATTTTGGACAGAGAGGACAGATGGTTTGAAAGAGGAGTGAAAGAAGCCATCTATGTCCACTGTGAGCGACCATCTTTGAACAGAGGCAGTGGTTTACGACACCAACTCTCTGCCATCTATAATCCAGTTTTGAGATCCCTTCCCAGACGCCTTAACGCCCACTCACATCCTGGGCCATCTGACCTCAGGAATTCGCATGATAAGGTGGGGCCAGGTTTCACAATGAACTCACCCGAAACTCTGGCTGATTGGGACCCACACCCAGTTCCACACCTTGGCTCAGGCGATTAGAGGATCATCAGGGGGTCCTTTTGTCCCTCTGTGGGGGGACACTCCCACTAGGTTTATATCTGGGACTCTCCACCATTTGACCTTAGAACTGAAGAAGCCTCTCGGATGAGAGGTGAAACGTCTTCAAGTAACTTAAAGAAGTCCAGACGCTTTTCTTTGCAAGCTCCTTTGACTACGATGACCTGGATGACTGAGAACCTTCACAGACATATTGCCGCTCAACTTGTATAAAAAAAAGCTGAAATTACAGTGGATCTCTGTGGGGCTGTTTAATGGCAGTTCTCTTACTCCAACGAGTCTGCTGGCTTTGAGGAAGAATTTTCATACTTTTTAGAGATAAAAGGATCCTTGTTAAGTAAAAAGTGTGAGCTCAGCAGGAGGCTAGAAATACAAATTTTCAAAGGAATGTTTCTGCTTTTCACAGTTCACACTGTGGGCTCCAGAAATACTATGCAAACAAAATAGTGTTTAAAATTGTTTAACTTTTTTATCCTTTGATTAATAATAAATAGATCAATAAATATTTTTTTTTAAAAAGTAAAGAGTATGACAGTAAACCCTTAAGTCATTTTCCCTGCTGTCAATTCATACTTTTGTTTACTTTTTTCGCGTATCTTTCTTTTTTCTTTCAGGTATTGCTTATATATTTGTAAATTTATTTATTTCTCTACACTCTTTTTACACTTTTACATTTTAATGCATTTCTGTATCAATGTGCAAAAGAAGAGGCTCTTATTGAGTCAATTCATTGGTTGATCAATAAAGTTTTATTAATAACTCTTTTTTTATTTTTCCATTCAAATGTAAATTCAAATGCCAAATGTGTAACAATAAATGCAGATATTTATTGATGCTATTATTTTAGTAACAGTTTATCATTTTTTACAATTATTTAATTATTAATTTTTGATTTTGGCAGACCCTGCTCTCTATAATCTTTCCCCAAAGAAAGCCTGTGAGCTGATTAATCATCTTTAAAGGCATTTCTTAAATATTCCATTATATTATTATTATTAATCACAGTTTGGGCTTCTCCTTTAAACTAACCTCATTTTGGATATTGTTTGTGTGGTTCAGAGACCCAGTATCTCACTCTGCTCCACACCTTCTCTTTTTAGAGTTTCTGAAGCTGGATGAGTCAACTTGAAGAGAGAAATCAAGCGACTGGGTGGACTTATCGCCGAGCCACACATGGAGGACCTCCAAATCCCACAGTTTGGATTCTGTGTCCAGATGAAATGCTCAGAAGTGGGACAAAAAGCCAGCTTTGCATTGTTAGGCTTCCACCTCTGCTCAGTGTAGCGTTAAGATACCGATAAGCCTTTCAGGTGTAGCAATGAACTGTCTGGCAGCCATTTTGGAGGTCTGCATCTTGTTTGGCATCAGCTGTGAGCAGCTGATTGTATTTATCTGCAACAGACTTTTCTTCACAGAAAAACAGTTTTTTTCTTGAAAAAAAGTTTAAAATGTACATTTAGCATGTTTAGCATAAAAGCTACTGTAGCATTAAAAGAGCTACCTATAATCTCAAAATATTCTAATTGTGGGTGTGATCACGGACTATAAAAACACAATGGACATAGCTACGATTAGTCACCCACTGGTTACCAAAATCCTGTATTTGAAACTTCAAGTGCAGCAAATTCATTGTCACCATCTTAACATTCTCAAATCTTAAAAACCTATCATACATTTGAAAAATAAAAATAATTTAAAAATAGACGGAACCCATAAACTCATCAGAAAAGCACCTACTAAAGTCATAAATCAACAGAGAGGAGTTAACATGAGTCAGAACTAAATTAAAGGAGTTCTTCCCACTGTCTTTCATACACGCAAGTCTGAGGAGTCGCCCCCTGCTGGCCACGAGAAAGAATGCAGGTTTAAAGTATTTCCACATTGGTTTCATGTTTCCAAGCTGAAAGTTACATTGATAAAGTAGAGCTCATGTTAGTAACAAGCAGCTGTTTTTCACATATTAAAGTTTACTGCTGCACATATAAAGGCAAATTTACACATGGAGCCCTGCTCTCAAAAACTGATATAGATGTAAAACTGTCTGTGAAGCTTGATTTAAGAATTAAGTGCTAAGAGTTAAAGTTTTAAAAACATGTTTATGCCATCTTCTGTTAGTACGGGACATTATGTCACCAGGTTGGCTTGTTGCTGCTAACAGCGACCCCGACAAGGACAAGCGGAAGAAAATAGATGGATATACTGTCTGTCTGTGAAGGTTCTCAGTTATCCAGGTCATCGTAGTCCAAGGAGCTTGCAAAGAAAAGCGTCTGGACTTCTTTAAAGAAGTTTAGCAGTTTTATTTTGATAATTTTTGAAGTCTAACTACATGTAGCATCAATGCAGCCCACAGAGACTGTGATTAGCATTTTCCATACTGTTGTTTCCTCCTATGCATTTCCAGTTTCTATTTCTTTCTGTTGCCATTTTTAAAATTGACCGGATGAGAAATTTGGAGAGAAACGCCGCTCATAGACTATGCCATAGGCTCTACATGGATTCAAAGCAGATGTGCAACAAATCTGTCTGTACTGTTAAATTCAGTTTTTCTCCACAACATTTCTGGATTTGGATGCTGTAGCTCGAGGGAGCCATGCTAGCCGTCACTGTTGAGCTTCAGCAAAACTTAGAGGATTGAATGAGTGAGTCATGTAGGCTGTGACAAACAAACATAAGCGTTTCACCTGCAGACCTCCATAATGGCACTGGCTGTCTCTCCTTAAAGGTCATGTAGCCACATTTATTTACATTTCCCAGCCATGTGTGAACATTTTATTAAAGGTTTAAGATTTAAGTCTGCTCCAGACAAAATGACGATCTAAGCTAGGATACATACCTAATATATTTTCCCATGGGCCCACCAAAACTCGAGATTACAGTGTTATCCTATGTACAGCACTACCTACTGATTGCCATTTACCTGACTGAGTAATGTGATTCTCTAAAGTGTGCGCTAACTACTTTTTATTGTCACTGTGTTAATATCCACTTGCATGCACTCACCCTCTATAATTTACTCTGATCCCAGTGATGCTTCATATGGCCTGTTTTATTACAAGAAGTTTTTAAAAAAAAGCTTAAATATTATTTCACATACTCCGACACTGTTTTGTAGGTAAATGTTGCACGTTTCATTTTGAATTTAAACTCCTCACATGTGAGCTGCTTTTTGTGCATTTCCACAGCTATGACATCAGGACAAAGCAGTGAGTTTTGCATGTAACGCGAGTGGTAACGCACCCAGTTGTCAGCATGCTAGCTCAGGGAAATTTATTGTCTCTGGTTGAAGCTGTGGATTAAACTTTAATACGTACAGCTTTCATTAAAGCATGTGAACAGATCCCACAGGGAGGATTTACATGTACACGTTTCTGTCACAGCAACAAAAGACCAGTTACGTCTTTTTTGCTGGACTGAACTCTTCCATTGCTCTGCTCATATTTAACGTAAACTAAAGAACTTGTAAATATTTTGAGAACTTCAGCTCTTTGGACATCCTGTTGTAAAGTAGTCCAGAACAGGGGAAGTTCTATGAAGCTAATGCTGAAGGACATTTACATTTTTATGCTACAGCTCTAGCAGAACATCTTTATTTCTGGACTAATTCAAGAGACCCTCTCTAGTTTTTACAAGAAATATAGTAGAACAGCTTCTTAGCGTAAGCAAATCAAAGCTAAGAGTTCCACCACTGAGTGAACGTTGCCACAGTTAAGGTGTGCTTCAGCCGGAATCACGTACACGTGAATCCTCTCTTTCCTGGACTTAATATTTTTCGCTTCACAGTTTGCACGTTTTATCTCTTTAATAAGTACACTGTGTCCTGTTCTTCTCTCTTTTGTGTTACAAATATGACTAGCTCACTGTTTTGTGTTATTTTTTTTAATAAAGTGACTCAGATATCTGGCAGCAATTCAAGGATTGCACTTTTCTAAAATTTTCAAGGCAAGCAAAAGTACAGAAACCCCCCTTTTTTTTACTAACTCGAGAGCATCCCTTGTGGAAATCAACAGTGTGACAGTTTTTAATTACACGGCAAGTTTTTTAGTCGGACTTTTCGCAACTTATCAGTGTAACCAAAGCTAACAGTTCTACCACTTTGTTTCAGAAAGTAGAAGAACTCTAAAGTCACATACACGTGAATCCTCTCTTTCCTGTCTTGATCTTTCCCGATTGCCACTTCTTTTCTGCACATTTATCTGTAAGATATCTGAGTCTCTGTCTGTAAGAAGTACACTGTGTCCTTTATTCTGCTGTTTTTGGTGTTCCGAATGCATCGCGGCACATTTGACGATTTTAACCCACCCGTCCCCCTGCACTTTTATCGATACTTATCATGTGTAGATATTTGCCGAGATGCATCTTTTCACACCATCAGTAATAAACTGATTGCATATACAGAACATGAATGCACCTGAATCTACATATCAGACTCATCAAGGTGATGATAGCCATATTCTTTTCACATGATGTATAGCTACAAAGCACCGCACATTATCATCAGTATTAACTGTATTTACCTCTTCTTTGTTGATGGTAATATTTGTAAAAATGCAGCAGTAGCAAAACATTTATATGTGTAATAAATATGTAGCGTACGCAGGTGAGACGAGGATCAGGGAACAGATTGGCTGCACTGATACGGGTAGATGAAGCATGGCGTCTGTGTTTTTAAAACAGCTCGCATCACGAAGAGCGTCACTCTCACAAGGGTTGTATTTTTCTAGCATTTACTCCGATGTCCTGTATTTGTACCTTGCACTGATGAGTGTATTTTGCCATTTATTAGCACTTGTTGTCACTCACTATCACAGTAACTCTCCTCCTAAATGTCTTTATATTTCCAGAATCCAAATAATAACAGTGATGTTCTTGTGTCATCTTATCAGTACAAACTGAGAGTTGTTTATTACTGATATTCTTTGTTTATTGTCAGAGAAAAAATAAACGATTTCAGTACTGGGACGACATTAAGGAAGTTGTTTGTGTGTTGTCATTGAATTGCTTTGGCTGGTAGAGAGGAGTCTAGATAGATGGGCTACAAAATGAAGCCCAACCAGCTGATGGTGTTATACACAAGTTCAACATATCTAGGATGTCTTTGCATCAACTGGCTTCCTAACATCAGCAATTGGAAGTCTGCATTTGGAAGTAATGGAGCAAATCATTTCAGCATCCAAATTTGAGTCATACTGACAGTATAATTGTTAATTAAAAATGTCAATTGGTTAATTTTAAGCATTAACAGCTACTTGTTTAGGGCTTGTCATTTAAGGGTTATTGGGTTAGGTTTGGAATAATTCTGGTTTGGGTTAAAATACAACAGTTTTCAAGCTCTTTTCTTGATGAACATGTTGGTTCCTGCCTACTTTCCCTGGAAAAAATACATGCTTATTACATTAAATACATTTTCCACATTACTTACAAATTAGTCCTTTTACATGAAAAACTATTGTTTTTTTCATGACTATTTCACATTTTCTCATGAGACCCTGACAGACATGGGGAAGTCTACTGCCAGCAGAGGAATGAACCATGAGCTATTACACTTATCAGTATTAGGCTACAGCTGTACAATTAGGACATTGGGGAGGCTGACAGATTACAATGGTTAGTCCATTAAATTAAGATTTAGATTTGTGTAAGACTTTCTTTTAGCTTTAGGCCTGGTGATGTGTAACGGTATGAATTATGTTGATTAATATTTTTTACTCTCCAACGTACTCAGAGCCCACAAGCTGGGGTTCCGTATTCAGGGTCATCATGTGATACGTGGTTAGGCAGACAATTTAAATGCATAAATACAAGGATAGAGAATTTGGATTTTTGGTAATTATTGAATGGGAAATTGCCATGTGAGATAAGGTGTGGTGCTTTTTGAAACCAAGTTAGGGGAGTTAGCTTTTGCAGCTCATAGTTAATGAAACATAACTCGTATCATCAGTTACAATTTGTAAAAACTTGGCTTATAGATATGTAATGACATCTACAATGAACACATTCCATATATGAAAATAGTGAGGCAGAGCAAAAATTAAAGTATCTTTAGCCATCACCCTGTGGTCAAAGGAAGGAAGGCCCATGCACCACAATATCCGGAGTGTAAAGGGTCCATGACTGTTGATCACAGTTATAGTGAACTGATAATAATATTCTTGTGTTATTTCAAGGTATTGTGATTGTTTTAGAAGGTAACATTGCCATGGCCTGTAATTTATACAGTTGTGGCCAGAGGTTTATGTGCACTCATACAATCGTTGGCATGAATGATAGTGATAGTTTTGGATATTTAATGATTTCTTTGAACTGTTCTCTTTCTAGAGAGGACATATTGTACAGCAAACATCTTTAAAGACTTAAAAAAAAACAAGAGTCGGCTGTACAACCTTGAATTTATTTAGGGGTTTTTCTTAACCACACATGGTAAAAAGTATACATACAGGATACATACATATATCACAAATATGAGCCTCTTTTCAAGCTCTTTCTCTTGGTGGTCATACTGGCTCCTGCTCACTTTTATGGACAAACATGTTATTCACTTCATATTTAAATACATTACTCACTTATTCCTGTCCCAATTCATGTATATGGACAATTCATGTCTATATACATGAAAAATGATTTTTTCATGACTATTTCACATGGGTAAGTACTGCCAGCAGAGGAATTAACTCTAAGCTATTACGCTTATCAGTATTAGGCTGCAGCTGTATAATTAGGACATGGGAGAAGCTGACAGATTACAATGGTTATTCCATTAAACTAAGAGACAGTGAGACAGTTTTATTCTTTCAGCTTCAGGCCTGTTGGCATTTAACGGTCTGAATCATGTTTTAGTATTTATTCTTAACTTTTAAAATATTAGTGTGTGCACAAATTTGATGCGTGGTAAACAGAGATGGGCAGTAACGCGTTACTTTTTTCAAGTAATGAGTAAAGTAAGGGATTACTATTGCAAAAAAGGTAATTAGATTACTGTTACTTTCCCGTAAGCACACTGCGTTACTAAAGATGTGATTTTTTTGCGAGAGTGTCTCAAGACAATGACGTAAGCGAGTGCGACGTTCGTGGCAACAGCTGTGTGCAGATCAACAATGGATAATATATCGAGTGCGGGAGAGAGTATGAGCGTGCAGCGTTTAACGCGTGGAAGTACTGACCTTACTTTGAGTTTGATTCCGTAAAAAGTGACAAAAACATTAGCGTCCGCTGTACAGTGCGTGGGAAGAAAACTTCTTTTTACAGCGAAAAAAAACCCTAAACAAGCACCAAGTGTGCTGCCACGGAATCTTCCACTGACCGCTGCGACACACCTGAACCAGGGCAAACATCTGCCAGCCCCGCTCCTGCTTTACAGCTGAAAATAGAGCAACAGGACCGCTGAGTCTTTGATTTTATTTATTTTCTGCTGTGTTTCACTTGCATTTATTTGAAAGACTGAGTGTAAACACAAACAAAAACATTTTATTTTATGTGCTGGAATATGCAGAAAATAAGTTTAAATGTTAAACAAATTTCTTCCAGTCAGAGAATGTTGCAGATAATTTAATTTTTGCTTGATGCATAAAGTTAAAAGAACAAAACAAAAACAAGTTTTAAAAAGAGACTTTTCCATTTGATTACATTTTGTATGATGGATTATGCAGAAAAAGTAGAATTGGGCTGAAAGATCTATCGCTTTATCACCTATTCAGGTTGTAAATCATGTTTTTAAAAAGTAACTAAGTAACTAATTACTTTTGAAAATAAGTAATCAGTAAAGTAACGGGATTACTTTTGGGGTGAAGTAATCAGTAATTAGTTACTGATTACTTTTTTCAAGTAAGTTGACCAACACTGGTGGTAAACAAGTCCTTACAAGTGTTCTGTTTAGGATCACGTATTAATCCTTAACACTGATTTAAAATTGCTTGCGAATTTTGTTTTTCAGGGTTACACCTGAAGTTACCTGGATAAGTGTGACCGGTGTGGTTCTGTGTTGTGTCTGATGATAAAAGGTCAAAGAAAGAAAGACCTCCAAATAAATAGCTTGCCCACTCCAGCTCCTATGACCAAATACAAACAGAATGAGATCCTCGTGGCTCCTGGATAGTGTCCTCCTTTGCAACAGCTGTACAGTTGGTCTAAAGAACACAGGGCCACAAAATATAAATAAATATAAAAAAGTTCGAAGTACATTAAGCACAACCCAGAGATTTGTGACAACCATCATCATTATACCCACTGTCTCTGACTGAAGTACACCCTTATGGTGTCATTTATATCTCAGTGTTAACTCTGCTGTGTGTGGAAGCCCTGCAGAGGCAATTCAACCATCTGAGTCTAGCTTACTTTTCTAACTGTCTCACAACGACGGAAACAGTTTAAATATAAATTAATAATAAAAAGTAAACAGTTTGCAGAAAGCCAACCAACATGTCACAGGCGCTGGAGCAGAGCTTCTCAAGCTGGGAGCAAATTCCTGCTGGGCATCCAAACACTGTGTTCACATGAAAATGAAAATACAAAGTCAAATGAGGAATGATCCTTATCAAACTGGCATTGATATGTTTCTTAAATAAAGAGTACAGTACAGCTTATGATTATAATAATGAACAGATACTTTTACTGCAACATATGGAGTTATGTTACACATGCAGCCTGCTTCAAAAATAATTATCTTATTTTTCACAGCCATTCAGTTTATTGTATAGAAATATGGTTGCTGTCATTATTAACTCCCCACCTGGTTTCTTTACACCATGTTTGTAAGATTCAATTTTAGCATTTTGGCCATGTTGGGTGTTTTTGGAGCCTGGGAAATAGACTTGGATGAGAAGACAAAGCACTGAGTTTTCAACTAATGAATGCTAGACAGCTTGATACCAACTGTCTCCATAAAACACTCAAAAGCAATAAAAAAATCTTAGAATTTCTCTCAGCACGACAGGAGCACAGACTTCTTAACAGTCTGTTAGTACAAATAACTGCACAACAAGGTATATTATTCTTCTGATAACTGCATTAGAAATTATCCAAAAGGCATGGCAGCACAAACACAGTATAGAGATGATCCATTTATAGCCGCCTGTGTCAGGCCATGCCCCTGATTTTAAGCCTTAATGACCTCCAAAAGGATCTGTCTATTATTAAGAAGAAACTGTCCATAGATACAAAATTATTAATAAAAAAATATTTTGTACAAGCTGCAAACATCCTGAGATGACTGTATTACTGAAATAATGAGGTTTTGCAGAGATATGACCACTAACCATTAAGTTGTTCGTCATTTTGCACATGTGACAATTGTGGTGACAGTGTAAGATCGACCAAAAAGGCCTGGGCTTAGAAACTGGTCTGCAACAATCTGGAAACTGCTAGCCAAGTGTGAAAAAAATAAGCAAAAGTCCCTTAAATTCCCAATCATGCAAGCCCACATACATACCTGACCCCCATCTGTTCCTACTCTCCAAGCTGCAGTGAAAGTGTGAAAAGTACAACGCAAACTGGAAATGTGAACTGTTTGCCTTCAAAGTAAAAGTTACACCTTTTAAAACATAGGTGTCAAACTCTGGCCCGCGGGCCAAATTTGGCCCGCAGCCTAATTACATTTGGCCCGCAAAGCCATACCAAATTACTATAGAGCTGGCCTACTGGTATTATACAGCTAATATATATATTGTTTAGTATTAATTTTTGCTTGTTCCATATTCAGTTTTTCAGCAAAACGTGTTTGAGTCCATAAGAAAAGATTCATTCTTATATCTGGAGGAATAAATATATTCCGCGACTTTGTTCCAGTTTTGAATTTTGGACCACTGTGTATTTGAGTTTGACACCTCTGTTTTAAAACATACAGGCTGCAGTGCTGTTTGAAGACAAACCTTTTACATTTCTGGTAGTAAAGCATTTCAATTTATTTATTATTGTATTTGCCGACAGGTTTCTTCCTGTTAAAAAGGAGTTTATCTTTCCCACTGTCACCAAGTGTTTGCTCAGAGGGGATTAGGATTCTAATTGCTGGGGTTTTCTCTGGAATATTATGAGGTTGCTGTTTTCATTTGGCATTTTAAAAATGCAATTTATTTGAGCTAAATGAGATTACATGAGAAACATCCATACTCCAAATCCAAAAAACTGTGATAAAATGAGTGTTTCCGGGCTGTCTACGGACTGTTTTAGCGCTCAGGAATTATTTGAACCTCATTGTTCAAACTCTGGCTGAACAATGCGATCATCCACCACTAGAATGGAGCATGTCTATGAAAGGAAATAAGAAATGGCACAACAGGTTCCCTTCTTTTCTTTCAAAGATTTAGACTGAAACTGAAACCACTCTTATCATAATTAATGTTGCCGCAGGACCATCATAATAAACACAATCATGCGTCTTGAGCTTTTGAAATCTGTTGGACCGACATTAAAGAGTCTTTTGATCTCGTCAAATCTTGAATCAAAGTTGCGATGAAGTCTTGACACCGTGCCTGACATCTCAGCAGGACAGCGAGTAACTTCACAAAATGTTTCTGGTTTGTCTTTGATTGATATTAATGACACTGAACGGTTTGGCCCACATCATGTTTCCACAGAAATCTATTTTGTTAATACAAATTATGTGCATATAGCTGATGGGAGATGATGCTGGCATAAAAACAAAAACAGGAAAGTGGCTCAAATAAAACCATGCAGCCACCCCCACTCTGGCTGTGGGTAACATTTGGGTATTTGAGGTCTCAGGCCATCTGGTTTGGTTTATTCTCTGAACTCTAAATCCCCTTTAACTCAAACCCAACACCTACAGCACACGGTGCCACCACACTGCTGCCTCATACTGTTCTCTGTCCAGTTTTCACGCTTTTAATCACACAGTTTTAGTTTTCTTCCAACCAGTGAGGACATCCTGACTCTTGGACAGAGCTATTATATGAATCTTGTTCACAGCAGTGGAAATCTGCAGAAATCTGCAAAAGTATAACTATAAAGTATCAGGGGTGAGTCTAGAGTGGGGTGCTGGGGGTGGCACCGACCCTCCCATTGCCACAACCAAGTAGGGTAGTACATTTACTTACACAAGTACTTACGTACTTACAGTTTTAAACATAGAATACTAATATTTTATTGTGTCATTTTGTCACTGCTGTTAATGTGAGGTTTTAAAAAATAAAAGTACATTTCAAACTACCAAAAGTAAACAATAAAACACTAATGAGGTTAAAGTACTCAAGGGAACTAAATAACCTTAAACTAAGTAGTAAAACCCTGCTTTCTGGAGCCGATGTGCTGTCTCTGTCTTTGCAGAGGATGTGGCAGTAAAGTGTGTCATTTTAAAGGTGTTAATAATTTTACATTGAATTTTGTCACACTTAAGGGTTGTGATGTGATGTCATTACTCATTTTTAACGTTTTCAAATGTTTTAATTATTATAGCAAATAAATGAACATCATATAATCAGATTCTGGTTGATATTCTCCTGATGTGTTGCACCATTATTCTTCATCTGTGGCTCTGACCACATGTGCTGATGAGATTGAGGAAATAATATTTCATAAAAGCCTTTAAAGTTGCCAAAGGAGTAACACCAGTGACAAAAAGGCGGTGCATGTGATAGATGTAAAAAGGAAGAAAAATAAAATAAATGTAAAAATATCTTGGCATTCCAAATTTGGACATTTCTGTAGAATAACCAGTCTTCTTAAATTGGTGCCATACGAGTATCTGCAAAAAATCTCAGATGAGTTTGAATCTCAGTGACCTCAGAGGGCAAGCTTTCTGAAAGTCTTGCAAATGCAAAAACTTGAGAACAAAGTGACAAAGGATTTTAAAATTGATATCATAGATTTATCTATTAGGAGGTTGAGCACTGGTGGCTGCCAGTATTTTCCTGCATGATAAATGCTGTTGTACTAAAAGAAAGAAATCTGTCCGCATGAGTCTTTGAGCTATAAATCTAAGAAATATTTACAGATAAATTACAGAAAGGTTTCCAGTAGCTCATTGCTCAGACTGTCCTGTAAAATATCAATTTCTGTGTAAAAAATAACCACACACACAAAAGAAACAAAAAACAGGAAGATTTCTATAATTTAATTAGTTAATTGCTTTGGTGTAGCATGAATGGCCATGGTGGACATCTTTATTAGCAGGAAAACCTTTAAAGCTACAAAACATATTAAACTGCTAAACTTTAAACTTTTTAAAAATTTAATCAAAAAATGTTCCTTTTTTTTCTCAAAACTTCCAACCTTTGACCTGCATAAAACAGCAGAGTAAGAACACATTAGCATGTTATTACACATTAGCATTAGGGTTGTTTTGTAGTCCATTTTTTAAGAATTGTAGTTTCAGGATGGCAGACATCTAGCATCTCATTAAGGAGTCAAGTTTAAACGCAGGCACAGCCTTTCTCTTTCCTAAGTACTTCTTAAGTGTCCTTCACACTTTTCCTTGACCTCATGACATTTTCCAGCAGAATCAAGGAAAAGTGGTTAGGAAAAGGAAGTCAGAGAATTATTTTTGGAGTATTTCAATGTACCCAGAGTAACAGAAACTGAAAAACACGACACTGCTAAATCAGAAAATCACCGTCTTTTAACATGAATATTTGATTTAACCGTGCCAGCTGATTCTGAGCCTGTTCTTTCATTTAACTGTGTGATTGTTTTAGGAAAAAGCTGTTGGTTTTCCCAGCGATTGGCCTGAGCTGGAACTATGAAACAAACAGACTGGATTTAAAATCCTGTCCACGTGACTGCAGCATTTGTGGCTTAGTCGAGTCTGTTTGTCATTTTGAACAGGTTCCCAGTTTACGTTCACACTTCTTCAGCACGTTACTTTTGAAACAGGAACACGTGAGAAATATTTTGTGTTACTGTCTCATTGCTCGGTTAACACATCTGTCAAGGGCGGTCCATTAGATCCAGAGTGGGGGGAATGTGGAGCTATAAAGCGTGGAGCCTGGTGCCAGCAGAGAAACTTAAAATATTGGACCTTCCCGCAGCTCAGGAAGCATCAAGGTTCTTGTAACCTTGCACAGTTTGAGCTGTCAGAGCGAATGTCCCAGCGTCTTCCTCTTTTTTGACATAATGATTTCCTTTTGATGCACAGCAACCAGTTTAATAACATTTCCCAAAGACACAAAAGTCTCATATTTCACAGGCAAATTGGATTCATTTTGGACTTTTTGTTTTCTTGTGCTCTTAAGATGCTGACCACACTCTGCATGCACGCCGAGGGATCTTTTTTCCTGATCCGATGGCCAGTCATCTTTGATTAGTGTTGCTGTTTTAAAAGGCTTGGTGCATAATGGCTCCCAGTGTGCCATCAGTCATGTTAGGATGCTCGGAAGCTGCCATAAAGAGAAACTAGAGCTGCAGCACACTTGGCTAAACTTACTGCTGATGCCTCGAATTTAGTGAAGTACAAGAAGTGGATGAATTTGAACTCATTTTTACTGTTTCTGTTTAGGGACAGAGTTCCTGGGTGCAGCAGAGGGAATGCAGTCCTGCTGGCTCCATCGAGCGATGACCTTCAGCTCGTACTGTGGCGTTTGAAATGGCTCGGGTGCCAAAACTTGCAGTTCTTCTGAGATTCACTTGAGGCTCCAGCAGTGATTCTGTCCCCATAGACTCTTATGTTATGATAAACGTGTTTACAGCCTGATACAAAGAACAGATTTGAGATTTGGGGGTAGTTTTCCTGTTTGATAACTCTATAGTGGATGAAATTTACTGCTGCTAGTCTGAAGACGAAGGGCTCAATGAACAAACCAACCACAAACCTGGAGGAGGAAACATGTGAGATGAAAGTCTGAGTATCTCTGCTTAGCCTGTCGCCCCTGTAACCCACACATGGACTAATGGCTTTTAAATTTTCTCCTCTTGAAATTTGGACCCATTTTTCAACATTTCGACAGCTTGAACAGCTGCCCGTTATGCCTCTCCCTCTCACACCGGAGAGGTTTCACTTTAATTATCTACCTGGACGTCTCATTTCTGTGTAAAAACCTCCTTGGGTCGTCGCTGTAAATCTTCTCATTCCTTAAAATGTAACTTAAATGACCGTCAGCTAATTTGAAGTTCGACCAAAGGAGGGATTCATAGCATTTAATTGTGTCTTAATGTGCAATTATCCAAGTTCCAATTAAGCAGATTAGCGCAGTAAATCACAAACAGCCTCTCGATGCGCCACAGACACAGATTATAACGGGTTGATCGCACCGAACCTGAGTGAAACTGCTGGAGTTTAGACCAAGGATTGAAGCCTCCCTCCTCTGAGACCCGGAAACGGTGCCAAGCATGACCCGCCTTTGCTGCAGATCAGCAGTTTGCCCTCATCTGGGTTTGTTCTGCACTGAAATCCTCTTACTCCCCGTGCAGGTCTGTGCTCTCGGTGGACAGGTTGATACGAGGGCTGTTGTAGTTCACCCACGTTTCAGCTAAATGTGAAATATTAGCCCACCATGTACGGCACTCGGGATACTGATTCATCTGTAGGATTTGTAAAAGAAAATCCAGATGGTTTTTACCACCACCGGGGTTCTGCAGACAGGCTTATTTGTCTTTGAAAAGCATCCGAAAGCTGCTTTGCCTGACCAATACTGAACCAGAGAGCTCCTCCGTTTACAGTTTTACAGTCTGTTCACAAAAACTGGAGCTCACACGTTTAATGATCCAGGGTTTGTTCCCATCTTATGACACGTGACTAACAGCAGGAGTTTGTAGGAGCTCAGACAACTTACAGACCACTTTAAAACTTCATGTATGATTGTACCAAGATTAGTGGTGTCAAACACGTGGCCCGATGGTGCCATTTTATCATAGTTTGAATGAAGCTTTCCACAAACTGTACTCGTGACCTCCAACCTCTGATCCAGTGTTTGTGGATCATTTGCTGGGTCCCACTCCCTTTCAACATGTAAATTTAAAAAAAAAAAATTTTGTATGTAATTTGTACAGTATTTTTTTTCTTTCTTATTTTCTTTTCTAAATGTACTTGTATATTGTTCACATGTTGAAATAAATTACCAATCAAATTACCAATCAAAGTCTGAAATGGAGCTAAAACCTTTGGCGAAGTGATTCCTATAACTCACGAGATGAATAAATCTGAGTAGGGACTTTGGAGGTCAAAGCACTAAATCTGTGACACTTTATCGCCTCATTTCTGTTTAATAATGAGCCATAAATATGAGACTGTTGTTATTAGGAGCCATCAGAGGGATTTAAGGCAGCTGGAAGAGTGAAAAACTTTAATTATTTATGTCAGTAAGTCGATGTTTGACTCCCGTGATGAATGAGACTGAACACAGGTCAGAAAATATCCACATACTACTAGTACTACTACTACTGTGAGTACTACTAACAATGAGAAGAAGTTGATGAAGCAGAACTTTATTCCAGAGGTGGAAGAGGAGGGAGAGTTGAAGAATACGAAGATGATGAGAAGTTTGTGAAGAAGAAAAAGGAGGAGTAGGAGACTGAGAAGGAGACAAGAGATGACTAGGAAAGGGAGGAGGAGCAGAAGTGGCTGGTGAAGAACTTTGATCCAGAAGAGGAAAAGAAGAATAAGGTGGACAAGAAGAAGGTCAACAAGGAGGAAGCTAAGAAAACTGAGAATCAGAAGGAGGAGAAAGGACGGAGAGATGAACTAAAAGATAAAAAAGGAGGAGGAGGAGAGAACAGAGACTTGAGACGAGAAGAGGAGGGGGAATGAAGATGAGGAGGAGAAACGGGCAAAGTGGAGGAGGAGGCGAATACTTGGAAAAGAAGGAAAGGAAGAAAGAACCAGGAGGAGAAGACTAGGAGAATGTAAATAGAGGAGAAGAAAATGAGGTGATGGAGGAGAGTGAGAAGGTACATGGTTAAAGCTTCTTTACCACGTGGTGCGCAGTGTCTCCGTGCACGCGCCTGTGTGCGTGCGCAAGGAGGATAAAAGCGCGTTGGAGGCGCGCGGGAGGCGTCAGGCTCACCATGCCAGGCTGCCCGCCGCTGCTCCGTGTCCGCACCTCCGAGCCGGCGCGCCTCCGTCTGTCGGACTCCCGCGCGGAGTCTTACTGATCCGCGGACGATGCGGCTCCTCGCGCTCTCCTCTCTGCTCCTGCTGCTCCTCGGCTCAGGTATGGAAGCTGTTCGCTGGTGGGAGACAAACCGGGAGGCTCTCTGCTCCTTTTTCTAATGAGACTGATGTGGATTTACTCACATTAAACCTTTATTACTGTAGGAGGCTCAGTCTGCACGCGCGGACTGTGCGCTCCGGTGCGCATGAAACGATCCAGGTAAGTTTAGGCGGAGGGAGAGAGCAAAGCCAGGGGCCTCTCCAGGTCTGGAAAGGAAGAGAAAAAGACGCATAACAAAATTTTCATCAGAAATAAGCACAGAGGATGTTTTTCAGCTGCACGTGCAGCTCTCATACGGATTTATAACGTGCAAAATGTCTGCACGAGACTTTAAACAGCGATTTTTGAAAATTGAATAACTCATTTAAAAGTATTAAAGTAAAAGTCGCAGTCCTGTTTAATAGAACAAAAGTTTCTGCGTAGAATATGCTTAAAGTACTCAGGATGTACAAAGGTACAGTCGTACATACGTGACATTACTATTGGCTCATTAATGTGTATATCACTTTAATGTTGTAAGTGGACAGGATTTAGTTTTAACTCTAAAACTCAGAATCATATATATTCATATTTAAAACATGCAAATTACTAAATAAATAAACAGTAAATAAAATAAAATAAATGGAGTACAATGTGCAGTACAGTTATGATCAAGTTGTCCAGCGAAGAAGTTGTTAAAGGTACTTTTAGTAAAAACCTTCAACACAAACGTAATGAAAGCCTTTGCCACAAGGTGGCAGCATTTTAAAGATAAGTTACACTTTAGAAAAACGTTAAAACAGAAAATGTTCTTGTAATTTTCTGCCAGAACATTGTTTTTTATTCATGTATTTATTTTTATACACGTCTCCATGAATATTAAATTTTAGTAAATTCAGTGCAAGGTTAAAAAAAAACCCACTACATTTTTTAAAGAGTACACATTGTACTGTTGTAATCTGAATATCTGTGCCTTACAGCACATTCAATAGTTATGTATCAAATTACTTAGCTTTTATTTAAATGCATACTGATTTTATTTTGACTTATTTTGATTTCAAATTAATTTTTACCTTTTTTTTCACATTGCATTTTATTTTATTGAGTTCTACATCTTATTTTGCCAAAAACAGCCTAAAATATGTTTGCTATGTTTAACTTCTCTATCAAGTTTTAACAAATTTGTTTAAATAAAGTGTAGTTAAATAAAATGTATATAGAAAACAAATGTATTTAATAAGTTAAAAAAAATTACACAAAAGAACAGATCACAAATGGGAAACAATAAAACAAAATAGATCAAAAGGGAAAAAAGAAAACACAATTAGATTTTTAAAAAAAAAGTGATTGTGATGAAGTTGTTCATCCCAACCACCATTAAATTCTTCTTAAAAATATTTATGTATTGCTAATTTAAAGAGACAATTTCTGTTTTATGCTACAAAAATAAGGTTATGCTTAAAAATACCCTGAATATTGTCCAGAAGTTTAGTTAAAAGTAACGCTGTGCAGTTTTGACTTTGACTCGCTGCACCACCTTGTGGCTGATAGTGGTATTACTGGAGAGTACAGCCTGGCCTTTTTTCAAAATCATACAAACATCTCTGGAGCACATCATGGACAACACTTTACAGCTGCTGTTTCTTCATATTTTTCTGCTAGTTTCAGTTAATTTTTAAACAAAACACATTTAAACAGACAACATTTAAGCTGTGCTTCAGTGCAGTCCTTCAGTAAACGTGCTGGAGTACACTGTGCTGCACCTCTTGTGCAATCCCCACCAAAAAGCCAGAACATAGTAATCAGTTTTTCTTTTGGAGCTTCATATCTTAGTGGTTTGAAAATAAGAGGAAATGTTTAAATAGCATATTATTATGAATAATATTAGGATGTGTCGTCTATTAGACAGACAGAGGTAGCATAATAACCACTTTACAGGATTAATGATGCATCAAATTTTTTCCAATACACCATACTGAATGTTGATCCAGCAACACCAAGTGCAAACATCAACCTTTGTTTCAAACTGACCTGAATTTCATGTGGAGGTGATGAGAGCTGGATCTACAGTGCACGCTTTCCATGCCTGAAGGCAGCGAGGAGCAAGACCAGGAGCAGGCTCATCATTTTTCCTGCATTCATGGGTTTGTGCACCGTGAATCCATCCCCTGGGGTCAGACTGTCATCGCACAGTTTTACGGTGAAACCCCAGGGTGTCGCACGGAGAAGGAAACCATGTGCACTGTGGAGCCACTTTGAAAACACAGGATTTTAAAAACACAATGTTTGCTCGCCACCTGGACTCTTCCACTTTCAGAAAATGAAAAGTAAGCTTGAGGATCACTGTTCTGACACACTGAAGAAGCACCAGCACCCAGTATAGTTCGAGTAGAAGTACAAGAGGACAGAAAAACACTTGCTGAAAATGATCCAGAGGTGCCCGAGAGGTTGATTCAGAACAGGATAATCTAAATCTGCTCGTACATCGTCGTGTTTTTTATCAAAAACGAGGAGGAGAGGCAGCTTTTCCTTAGGGTTAGTCAGCAACATCAGCAGCCTTTCTAAAATAAAAAGTGCACAATAACTCACCTGGTTTTTAGACTCTTTAAGAAGAAAAGGATCCTTCATCGTTACTACCCCACCTCCATGTCCACAGCACTAAAGGAGACGCGTGCAGCTGCTGCCTGATACAAAAAGTCCTGTAACTCATAATTGACATTCTGAGATTAAAACTGCTGAAGAAGAAAAGACCTAGACTAGTGATGTCGTGGTGGTCTTTCATGCTTTTATTGTGTAGGGACAAATGCATGTGCACTTAAAAATGCAGAGCAAGACTTGTATATGGAAGCATGTGTACCCACGCATTACATACATATGTATTTATACCTGTAAACGTTCACATGCATGGATATTTGCACAATAGCCAAATAAAATAAAAGAGAAGTGAGTACTTTTACATTTCAGAATATTTCTAGTATCAAATCATTCTCTTTAAAGAGGTTGTTTATCTAAACCTGTGCTGCTGCTGCTGCAACATGAATCTCCACTCCAGGAGTGGATTTCGTATCACGGTCCTCTGAACATCCAGTCCAGCCTGTGATCAGGGTTATTAGGATGCCATCTTCGAGCAGGCAGGATCAAAGTGTGGCTGTCCGAGAAGATCCAAGTATAGGAGACACACTTTTATTGAGAAACAGGCAGCGTGGCAAACAGTCCAGATGTGGAACAGGCAACACAGCTGTTATTGCTTTGGGTGTTTTCTAGTTGTTTGATTTTTATGTTTTTTAATTCAGTACGTTTGCTTGTTTCAGTTTAATTTTTAATTGTAAGGAATGCATGTGCTGGAGGCACAATAGAAGGAAAATAGAATAGAGTAGAATAACTTTATTGTCTCATTAATGAGAAAAGGCACAAATCAGTGAATTTATGATAAAAACAAAATAATG
The DNA here is from genome assembly GCF_963576455.1 of Neolamprologus multifasciatus. Classification (NCBI taxonomy): domain Eukaryota; kingdom Metazoa; phylum Chordata; class Actinopteri; order Cichliformes; family Cichlidae; genus Neolamprologus; species Neolamprologus multifasciatus. Next base: position 28,697,366 of record NC_140454.1, read on the forward strand.
GGTGTCAGCCCACATTCATACTTATGCATTTATAAAACTATACAACTATAGAAATACATCCCACCATGTTATTATTCAGTATACTGATTTTTTGGGGGGCACAAATGACCCTTTATACACCTTTTTGATAGCTAGAGGCGTCTTATAACCTCATCCTGAGAGCAGTAATTCAAGATTAAAGGAGGCTGTTCATGGTTATCAACAAAAGACCAGGCTTTTCTTAAGACAGTGTGGTGATACAGATCATCCAATGAAGTTTATTGATGACAGCAGGAACAGGTATTACATTAGAAATACAGCTTAATCACAGCTTGTAGACTCAAAGTATCAAACACATCCATCAAAGTCTGATCATATAAACTCTAAAAAAAATTTTTACTCTATGAAATGAAAGTTTTCCACTACTTGTGACTATTTGTTTTTCAACGTTCATAAATTTTCTTGGTCGTCACTCACAGCTGCTCACAGCAGGTGGCCGTCCCTCCCTGAGCCTGCATCTGCCAGAGCTTTTGTCCTTGTAAAAGGGAGTTTTTCCTTCCCACTGTCGCTAAGTGGTTGCTTAAAAAGGGTTTTCTCTGTGTTATTGTAGCAACTTTAGAATATAAAGCCCCTTGAGGCATCTTTCGTTGTGATTTGGCGCTGTATAAATAAAACTGAGCTGAAACTGAAAATCACCAAAGAGAGGAGATGAAACTGATAGAAAAAGACAAAAACATGAAATTATCCAAAACCATGACTCTTCTTTTTATAGAATTTTTTTTAAATAACCTGTAGTTAAAACACAACATGAGAGGAACCTGAGGAACGAGCAGGGAGATGATCCATGAGTCAGTCAGCCACAGAGACGTGAGGATCTATGTGTAGCCTATACACTTTTCCCATATGTTAATAATCCTGAGGTGTTGTGTTTTAGTGATGGGTAAGACTTGAAAGGTGCTGTGTCTCCAGCGTCTTCTCAGTTATGAAAAATAGATTCAGGTCAGCGTGCTCATGACCTGCACTGGATTTCTGCCGGAAATCTGTTTATCCTTCGCTCCCAGTAAATAAGCCCCCTGAAGGACACTCGGCGTAAACAAGTCAGCTTCAATGTGGAAATGGACAAATATGAGCTATCAAAGGGAGACATGATGAAATGTGCTGCTAAGATAAACGTACCAGCAGCAAGGCAGATAAATAATTGAGCATTATCTGTCACACAGATTTGAAACGGTGCAAGTCAAAGGCAGAATATTTAACAAAGTAAAACTTGACTCCACTTTGAGGTGAAGCTTTCATGATAAGGCTGGAGGAGAAAACAGCGTCGAGGATGTTGTTGGGGTGAGTTATCGTGAACGACGGGATTTCTGTGTGTGTTTCAGGGCTGGCTCTGCAGATCCAGTGTTACCAGTGTGAGATGATGCACGACTGCTCCACGCCAGAGTTCATCGTCAACTGCACCGTGAACGTGCAGGACATGTGCCAGAAGGAGGTCCTGGTGAAGGAGGACGGTAGGTCATGACCTTGATGTAGCGGATTGGATCTGCGTGGTTATGTGGAGCTTTACAGTAAAACTTTAACAGAATCCCAAACTCAAATATATAAACTAAGAATTCAGAGCGCACAACTGTTCCCCGTGTCTCCAGGCAGGATTAGCGTGTTTGTGTTGGTGGGCGCTTAGGCAGTTATATTTCCTCAGCCGGAGGAAATCTTGTAAACAAAAGGCCGTTTTGAAGTGACGCCAAAGAAACAGTTTGTATTTCTGGCATGTTTTAAGGCTCCCCTCTTTATGCAAAGATAGGAGAAAGACAGCTCTGCAGGCGCCACCGCCGTCAGCTGAAATCAAACTGATCTGAGGTCAGCGAGGACAGGGCCCTCGCCACACTACGACTATCATTAGAGGATGAAATACTTAGCTGCGGGGCAGCTTTCATGGATATAAACTGTGCCATTTTCATGTGAGAGGGAGATGTTTTGCATACACAGACAGCTGTGTCCTTTGTGTGAGATCAGACTTTTCTACACCTCATATCCTGCGAATTATAATCCAACAGAGCCTGACAGATAAACCGCCAGATCTGACGCTTCGGACGATATCAGCTCCCTGCAGATACACTGCTAGCAGTGTGCTGGCCTGTAAGTAATTGAGGTCGTGTGAAAGAAAGAAGAGTTTTATGGACTTGGAGGGGAAATAAGGAAAGAGCTGGAGCGAAGTGGAAAAAGGGAAGAGGGAACAGGAAGTGATCAGCACTGGAGTCTAAAAACACAAGAGGGTGAACAGGGCGCTGTAGGCTAGAACAGGTTAAACCAACTCTGAGGTTTCAGTTCTAGAAAAGCTGATCAGAGTTAGCTGAATAAACTCCGAGTATGTTCATCCTGAGTTTATAATGACCACCAATTTAATCCAGTGGACTGACGAGACCAAAGAATCTGAACGATCATGTTTATCTTAACAAAACCGGAGAAAGGAGTCCACTCATCCACTCAGTCATCATTTACCCAGTGGAAACTTCCCTTTATAGACAATCATCATGAAGTAGGACCAAAATGTATTCAGCTGAAGCATCTCAGGGATGAAAATGATGATAAAAAGATGAATAAAGGTGTATTGGGGGGCGATTGTGGGTCAAGAGTTGGTAGTTCATCTTGTAATCGGAAGGTTGCCGGTTTGAGCCCCGGCTCAGACAGTCTTGATCGTTGTGTCCTTGGGCAAGACACTTCACTCGCTGCCTACTGGTGGTGGTCAGAGGGCCCGGTGGCGCCAGTGTCCGGCAGCCTCGCCTCTGTCAGTGTGCCCCAGGGCAGCTGTGGCTACAATGTAGCTTGCCATCACCAGCGTGTGAATGTGTGTGTGACTGAATGTAGTGTAAAGCGCTTTGGAGTCCATAGGGACTAAGTAAAGTGCTATACAAATACAGGCCATTTACCAAGTAACACTGCTGGAAGAAATAACATGATCCTGAGACTTACATGGCACAGATTCAACAAGGTGCTGGAAACATTTCTAAGATTTTGGTCCATGCTGACATGATAACATCACACAGTTACTGCAAATCCATGATGTGACTCTCCTGTTACACCATATTCAAGAAACCAGTTTAAGATGATCTGAGGTGTGTTATCATGCTGGAAGCAGCCGTCAGAAGATGGGAACAGTGTGGTCATGAAGGGATGGACACGGTCAGTAGCAACACTCAAGGAGGCTGTGGTGTTTAAACAATGCTCAGCAGGTGCTAAGAGACAAAGTGTGCTGAGAAAACATCCTCAATCAAAGAAGCTCTTCTGCACACCCTGAATGTAATAAGTAGTTATTTGAGTTGCCGTTGCCTTCCTACCAGCTCAAAACTGGTCATTCTGATCATGTCTACATACCTAAACACGCTGCCATGTGATTGGCTTATTAGAAATTGGTGTGGTGTTAGAAATGAGCAGGTGTCCCTAATAAAGTTTTATGTGAGTGATAGTTTAAAAACAAAAAAAAACCATTATGCAGTGCAGCCACAGTCCATCGTTTATATCCAGCTTGTGGTTTCAGTGTTTGAAGTTCAGTGACGTAGAGACCCACAGTATCTGTGATCTGCGGTTTCAGGTGCTGGTTGGACATGGCGGCTTGGATTCTCTCCCCCTTATTCAACATGTTCTGCAGCTGCTTTCTTTTCAGAGTTGTCCATTTGCATCGCTTTTGTTCGGCTCACATTATTCGGTATAAAGAATGTGCAACCTTGTTATGAAGGTTTCAATGTCATTTAAAAAGCACGCTGACACTCAGCTTTCACCATGTTCAGTAGGGGCTATTCAGACTTGAAGTTAGCAGGAACGCACAGAAAATCCCACAAAAACCCCGCAGTGTTTACATGCCTATCTGCTGGTGAGAGCGCGGGCACTAAAGGTCGCTCTCCCTGAGGTGTCCTTCATTTTAATAACCAGTGGAAATTGGAGGCGTGCATGCGGGCGGGTGGTGTTGTTACTCCCTCTCTCTCTCTCTCTACAGCTGATGAGCAAACTCAATAAGTTCCTGTCTTTGGAAATGTGGATCCCAATTCAAAGGGCGAGCTCGCTGCACTGTGGTGTCGACAGTTCTTTAATAAGAAAATTTCTGCATGAATGCTCGTGTACGTCCCGGCTTTTATCTCGCAGTGTTATCATTAATGCTGCTCTGCGAGTACAAGGAGGGCTCGGGAATCCGGCTGACCGCACCTTATCGCTGTTTGCAGTGCAATAGATGGATTCACAATAGCACCGGCACCTCCGAGCGACGTGTACGAGTGATAAGAATGAAAATTTGTGCAGCTGTATGATTCTTACACGGTACACTTGCTGTGAGATTTCCGCCACAAGTGTGCGACTTTGCATGCTCCTCAGTGCAGATGTAGGAGCACATCCTCGGCTGGGGCTTGAAGATCAGTGCTTCTGTATCTGGAGGGCGTTAAACAATCATCTGCTTTCTTAAAGGCAGATTAGAAAGGAAGGAAATTTTCAGGCCTGAAGAACAATTTTACACCCACTCCAGAGGCACAGTCTGGAGCCAAACCAACCAGCATTCATTGTGATGGCAATGATCATAGATTCTGAAAAATGCTCCAGGTTAATGTTTGACCTGGAGCTAATAGAAACACGCATCAATGTTTAAACTGCTTTCTGATAATTCATTGGACGAAACTTGAAAAAGTGCATTCTGGGTAAACTTTTAGGGCTCATTTTGCCATGTGAGATATCAGCTGCTCCTTTGTGCCTACATTTAGATACCATACTTGTGTTTGTCTGACAGGCTCACTCCATTATATTCCAGTAATTTATCTCATTTTTAACTCTCACCTGATGCCTGCCTTTTGTTTTCCATCATAAACCAATGAAAAGATCCAAGCTAGTTCATAAAAAGGGAAGGACCCCCCACCCGATGAACAGCCCTAAACTATCCCTGTTAAAGCACCAGCAGTGAACAAAACCACATGCAGAGCAAACATCTTTTCCTATGATGGCAGTTTTTTCTGCTGGGCAGCATGAAACAAGCTCTGCTTCCTGTCTTCTATTACTATAATCATCTTTCTCCTTTGATTATGTCTTGAGAAAAGATAAAAGGCTGTGCTTTTAGCTTGGAGATGGATGTTTATCGCCTGTGTATTTAAAAAAGGAGATGATTGTCATGCTCCAGTGGGCCACCTTTCATTTCAGAGCTTTCGCCTTTAATGGAGGGGAGTCGATTTACTGTAATAAATGATATGAAAGTGGTCACCCTGCAACTCCTCAGAGGCAGTCTCAAAGAGACGGTAGATTAGTGTAATGGCACACAAACTCATACCAAAGAAAGTTTGGCATTAAAGTATTTTTGCTGGTGATAGTGATAAAGCAGCCCAAACTGGTACGTTGACTGACAGCAGCAGTCAGGAGCACCCAGTCTTCTTGGAGTTCCTGGGTGTTGTGCTAGAGGGTGCTTCATCTGCAACTCCATTGTCGCGCTGGATAACTTCAATGCAATGACAGCGAGACCTGGAGGAACGTGAGTGGGAGATCTTCAATTTCCACCTTCAAGCAGAACTCCAACAGCATTCTGAGGAAGGCTTGAGACACTGATTCCAAATGGAGCGTCTCATTAATCCCACTGGCACTCCTTCCATAGAGGAAGCAGGGGACAAGGGTGTGTCACCCATCATTTTGCAGCAAGGTCTGGTGAGACTGCCATTCAGACTTGGACTTGCTGGTGTCCAACTCTGAGAAATCTGGAAGAAGACGATTTTTTTTTAGTAAGGGGAGAATAATTTTTAGCCAAAGTATGAAAAAGGTTCATCTAAATTATCTCAAATTTGGCACTGCAGTTACTCAGGTAATCAGCAACACTTTTGCCAAATTTGAAGCTGACTGTATCAATGAATGGATGTTTTGCTTTAAAATATTAATTACACCTTTCAGTAACTATTCAGTTGATTTGCCATTATTTGAGGTTCAGAAAAAGGATTGATTTCTGGCTATCTTGAAAAATAATAAAACATTCCTGTATCACGACTATTAAAAGGTACCCAGTGACTTTTTTCTTTGTAAGTTAATCCAGCTGTAGTGATCAAGACAAGAAAAACAGCAAGCTTTTACTAAGGTAACAAATGAAAACGTGCAGTTCAGCTGGGCAACATTATTGCTTAAAACTGTCTTCAAAAACATGTTTAACAGCCCATAGATGATGATCACTGCTGCGCGCTTTAGTCTTGCCGTCACACTAAACATGTAAAACCTTCACAGAGGCAGCAGACTAAATGAAGCAGCGATGGCAAGACGAATAAGCGCAATTATTCCCCCTCGGATTCCTCTGAAAATCAAACGAGAGTGGCTGATGTGTGGCAGTGCGGCACGTTAGGCAGCTGATGAAGGCAGATAACTAACACGTCACCGGCTGAGCACAAAATCATCTTGTTTTTTTTGTTGTTGTTGTGAAGGTTCGATTTTGCCACCTGAAGCTGCGGTGTCTCATCTCTGAACAGGTTTTTGAGGCGTATTTCTTGTTTTATGTGCACAGGTTCAAAAGTAACCACCAAAAAAGAAATTTACTGACAGTATTTGAGTCTGAGCAATTCCTGGATTTCCTGTTTTTGTTCTTTGAAAGAGATACAATTCTGTCCAAAAGTCAAAAGTTTCTTAGGAGAATCACTTTCAGATACTGTTGATTGTAGAAAGGCCTAAAGACCTATCTACAATCTTTCTTTTGTCCTCCACTTGTTCAGCTTTCTCAGATTTTTTAAGGACACAGCACACCATGACAATATGTGCCACATTTTTGGGTAATAAGTCTTTGTAAATCCTCTTCATTTTGCAAATATACTATTTTGTGTCTGTCAAACTCTATTATCTTAGGCATTTTTCACAGATTCAACTAAAGAAACTGGAACAAGTAATATGTTTTTGCAACAGTAGCAAAATCCCTAAAGATACAATTTAAAATACAAACACAACACTGGTTCATCCCTTTAGTTAAATACCTTTTTTATGCTTCAATGATTCAGAGGTAATCACTCGCGCATCTGCCCCAACAAATACCACTCACACAAATTAAACATGAAAACACAAGATCTTAAAAAGTAAACTGAATCAAGCAAACTCAAAACTAAACTGACATCAAAATGAAATAAAAGTTATTTAATTAATGGAAAAATGTAAAAGTATTATAACCCTAGAGCCCTGATGACTCAGAGCTGTAACACCAGACTAATTCCTGTCAATGGGCCGGTTCAGATTATGTAACGACGGCTGATGACCCCAACCCAGCCACCGCTCATCTCGACAAAGAGACCGCAGAGCATCACGGAGCAAGATGGAGACAATGGCGGCTTCACCCGTGTCTGCCTGATTTCACTGCTTATCTAAATTAGCTTCGGCTATTCAGAAAAGTTAATTTACTGTATCAGAGAAAATGAAATGAGACTGTGGTTACTCTCGGAAGTTTACATTCATTCTGTTAAATCGAGGGAGCGAGGCTGCTGAAGTTTGTCAGGGTGAGGTTTTGTGAACCAGTATTTAAAGGACTTTAAAATGTATTATTATTTCTAAAAAGAAAAATTACAGGTCATACATTTTTGCACACTGTGTGGTTACTTGTGTAGCTCGTGAATTTGGATGTTTCATCACAGAGCAAACTGAGCAGGCTGCAGTGATCCTGAATGGCAAGCAGCATTTGACCACATGCGATGTGGAATTCTTTAACAGCAGGGAATGAACACCGAGCAGCACAATGTGTGTGATGCCGGTGCCTGGAGAAAACAAAAAAGCATTTGCATCTGTATTGTGACTGAGCCTACTCTTTCAGCCATATTGACATTCATTGTCCGCTTCATGTAGTCAAACGTGTGAGGCTGTGTATATATAACTTTGGACACAGCCAGTCGAGCTCGTTCATGACATTTGAACTTTACATTTTGAAGCCTCAGGACTTGTTAATGGTCAGTGTGCTGGTTGTTGTTGGGTAACAACTGTGTGTCAGCCAGCCAAGTAGTAAAAATGGGACACTAACTTCTTTGTAACAAGGAAAAATCAGTGGTTCCATTGAATATTATTTAGTAAAAAAAAAATTTTGCTGTTGATGAGAAACTGGTCATCCAGAGGTTGAGCATGTGAAAGAAAAGCAGTTGCACATCTTGCTTCGCCGGAGGCAACTTATCTCCAGAGCATCGCAGACCGACTTAGCCTTCTGCTATTACTCATAGACAGGTTGCCAGACAACTGCAGACAACTGGAATCAGTGTGTGAGTGGTTGCAAACTAATATAATGACGAACAGTACTTGTAGCAGCTGTCTGTGTTGGTGACATTTTCAATAGGGGACTCAACACCAATCGGTTAGTATCTAATACACTCAAATATAAAAGGCTGCTGAGTGCCTCATTCTGCAGTTTAATCATCAACCTGTGGAGGAACTTCTGAATTTCAAGTCTGTGGTTTGACTCTAAATGTAATTAGTTATTAGACTGAACTGAATTTCTGTTTACTCAAAGTATGCAGATACTACCGCAGTTCAGCAAGGTACAGAATCACAGCACAGGATTATCACAAACAGACTGCATGTACCTGCCAACCTGATTCAATAGCAGACTGATTCCATCTTACTCCTGTTTTGCTGTCTTGAGACAAAAGATGCTTTGAAGATAGCAGCTAACCGCTCTGGTCCCACATCTTTGTTCGTATGGCGTTGCTAGCAAATTGCTGCCGTTGCGCATATATTAAATGGAGGACGATGACTTTGTTGTGCCAGACAGGACCTCAAACTATCACTCGTGTTTTTCCCTGAGCCTGGTTCTACCAGAGGTTTCTTCCTGTTAAAAGGGAGTTTTTCCTTCCCACTGTCACCAAGTGCTTGCTCAGATGGGGTGGTCTGATTGTTGGGGTTTTCTCTTATTGCAGGGTCTCTGCTTTACAATACAAAGCGCCTTGAGCCAACTACTGTTGTGATTCAGTGCTATATAAATAAAACTAAATTGAATTAGTGATAAGCTAAGCAACAGACTAACTTACATCCACCTGTTATATACAGTAAATGAGATGATTTTCATAGGTTGTTTTAAGGTGTATTTATCAGTGCATGGAAAAGTGCTTAGACATAGATAAAAGCACTATGGAAGTACTAGATCCACTTGTAATCCACTGTATATGGAGGTTGTAAGTCATACAAAATGCTCACGTTCTCTAGACTTCATCTTCTTCTACTAGACTTCTGCACACCTTTGAATTTGGCAACTACTTGATTCTACATCCTTCACCAAAAATACCTGCTGTGAAATTTCACCGTCCCCGCTGACCATTTATCTCGATGACATCTTTACTTCAGCTCGTATAACATCTGCTATCTCATTTCACTGCCTCGTCTGGTTTGATTTAAATGGACAATAAACTCCATAGAGCAGACTCGCATCACTCTGTCTCCAATAAGGAATTGTTATTTTGCACATGTCAAGGTCACTGGCAAAAAAACCCAAAACAAAAGCATTAGCGTTGATCTTGTTCTGTGCTTCTTTAAAGTGTCAGTGAATCGCTCGTTTTTTTGGTTAAAAAGTCATTTAGAGGAGTAGCTGAAGGGTTTCCAGACACTTATTGGATGGCTTGGTCCTCCCTGTGCAGCCAAGCATGCTTATTCTCATTAGACTCCTTCTCTCTTCATCCTTTCACCCTTTTTGCCATAAATTAACTCAACAGCATAATTTAGATTGAAGTGCTGAATCTTTGGATCCCCACGCACAAATTAAACGAAATCCCACCCAGGCGCTTCAGATGTGATGAGTGTTTACCTGATGTGCCGTGTGAGCTTCATTATGCTGATATCTGCTCCTGAAATGTGGCACATCAATGCATATATTCTCCACGCTTAAAGCTATTACATACAGAGTGTAATCAATACTCAATACTCAATTACAGAGCATGATGTCTATAAAGGATTTGTTCAGAATTTCAACTAGAAGAGCCCCCCTGACTGTGTGTGAGCTCAAGGTAATCGATAAAACATTATATTATATATATTATATATTAGTTATAGGTTAGTGGGCAGTTTTGCAATTAAACAAGAAACCTCTGTGATCTATAATAGACTCTGACTGCTGCTCTTCAACCTTTTTATTCATTAACATGTTTAAAAAATAAGGAACATAAAAAAATTTGGTGCACAGCTGCATTGCTGCACTGAATCAGCTCATCAACAGCAACTTGTTATCTCACAGTACAATCCAGGGATATCTTATAGCTACAATTTAAATGTATAACATGCTAGCAGATCTCTCACTCTCTTGATTTCTGAGGGAAACTTCTATTTATAAATAATTACAGACTGCTAACATGTTGCTGTCATTTTGAATGAATCTTTGTCAATGAGCACAATTTGCTGACTCAATACAACTCAACTGGCTGCCAGATGGTTGTTTTCCTGTCATAATCCTATTGAACACAAAGGTTGCTCAGTGCAAATGTATTAGTTAAATGTAAATTTCTAACTATGTAGGCAGCAACATGTGACTGTCACCGGTTTATCACAGTTAATTGCTGTATTATTACAAATAAATTGAATGTAATCGCCAACTTGACCCAATGTGATCTGTTAGCCAACTGATCATCTTATGGCACCGTTTATGGCAGATTTCCTTGACAGTATTCATGTGCTTGACAAAAAAAAAAAATTTGTAGCCAAAAAATAAATAAGTGAGATAACTTCTGCAACTGCAACTGCCCAGTGACGTTGTCTCAGCATTCAGTTAGCATTAGCCAAGAAGCTAGATAACGTAATTAAAAAATCGCTAGCAAATTAATATGAGTGACCTAGATTGGGCTAAAAGCAAATCTAAATGATGACATATTTATCATATTCTTAAATTAAATAAAGAAAATATTTTCCATTTTTTCCATAAGATAGTGTTGGTAATTACAACATTTTCCCCAACATTTTAAAGCTATGATTTCATAACAACATGATTGGTCAGTAGCAATGTCATGGACCTTAACTCAACCTAAAAGTGTTTTGTTCTCTATGGGACATTTTACCATAGACTACAATAAGATCAGATGTTTTTTTGCACATGTATCATCCACTTTCACATTGGCTGCACAAGATCTGCTCTTCCTCCTGAGCTGCAGCCACCCCATTTTTTTATTTTGAATTTCCATTTATCACGCTTTATAAATGCTGATACTGATATATCAGCAAATAGCTAATATTGGCTGATTACACTGTCTCACTGATAAATCAGCTTTACAAAATGGCTTTCCTTAAATGGGGTTTCTAGCTGTCCTCATTGAACATGTCTAAAAATAAAGCCAAACTTTATGCACCATGAATCTATTAAATTTTGTTAGGCCATTAAGCCTGATGTATGTACTATAACACGGGTGGGGGCCCAGATTACAAAATAACAGTGACAAAGAAAATAAAGCAGCAAGAATCGCCCCATCAACATCAAGATACTTAATGTGAGTGACGGATCGTCTTTATTGAACTTTAAATGAGAAAGTTAAAAAGCTCCAGAGACGAGAAAAAAATCAGTCAAAATCTGACAGGGTGTGAAAAAATAATAAAACCTGAGGCCCGATTAATGAAAAACTGTGAGTGACATGTACAAAAAAAAAAGTTGAACCAATGATTGCCCACAGAGGGTGGTGACTGGTCTGGAGTTTAAATAAAGCTTCTAGATGAAGGCATGAATGAAGATGAAGGAGCTGAAGAGGAGTTGAGGCAAGCACACCAATAAAAAAACCTGTGACTGAAATGAGAAAAACCATCACATTTGTTTTCTTTGTCAGTAATATCCCACTTTTATTAATGCTCATTTTCCCCTGACTGAACATGTTACCCACTGTTTCCATCTTCAAATTACTGCTCAAAATATTAAAATAAAAAAAAAGACATATTGACTCTGTTCCTGGGGTCCAAGCATCAAAAAATGACTCATCTTTCTAACATGCTGCTGTTCCTTGTCCGTTAGCTTATTTATTTTTAGGCAGATACACGCTCCCAAAACTACTCAGTCATCATTCTTGGCCTTGCCAGGTTTTTATCAGCACTATTCATATTTGGCATGGCTTGAAGCTGCATTTTAAAATAGCATTAGAAACATACTAGACCAGGCATGATGCTAGGAGCTTAAAGCGGGGGGGAGGGGGGGGGGGTTGTGTATAAAGTTGCAGTGCTCTTGAAGTGTTTCTGAGGTTACAAACAGTTTTTTTTTTTAATTTTTAAACAAAACATTTTCTGAGTTTGTTTTAAAAAATATATCCGTCCACATCCAAGTGTTGTCAAGACCATCTTAAAGCAGCAGGTGGCGATATAACACCAACCGTGAAGAAATGTTGACCATTCAAAAGTCCTTGTCCACACTTTAACACTGAATCCAAGTTTTCCAAACTCTTCACTCTGGCAGAAGTTTTCCAAAAGGTCAGTTTTCAGGGATCCAAAACATCAAAAACAAACAGCCAAACGCATAATAAAAGCTATATTTACCAAAATAGTCGTGTACATGTAGACGCATCCTGACATTAAGAATTCCAAACCCAAGTTATAAAGACAGCTTTGAAGATTATCCTGAACTCACCATGTCCAGTAGTTCAGAAAAAATCTATGCCTTTAACCTGTCATATTAAATGTCATTGCTCCGTTTTGCATAACTATTTTTAAATCCCTGTAGAACCAGAACCGAGTAAGCTAGCGCAATAATTTTTTTGCATATGAAACCAGAGGAGTTGTACTTACATCTTATGCCATCAGCTTGTCCTAGGTCACGGTTTCCTTCCACATAAAGCTTTGCAAAAATTGCATAAAAAGCGCTTGCAGGAACAAAAACATAATCCAGAAACAAGCTTTGCCGATCCGATCAGCTGTTCGTAACACTTCCCACATTGACAAAGACGTCACCGCGAACTATCGCATGTCCGCCATTTCCTGACCGAAACCGGAAGTGACATCATTTTCACGGAAAATGTAGTTTTTTACTTGTAGGTCTTAAAAGCCTATACTGGTGTTTTTATAAGTCATGTTTGACTTTATGCTTTTCTGAATAGTTTCTGGCATGCTTAGAACTCGAATTGCACTGCTGGAAATAGTTTATTTTGATGCACATGCTGTTTTCCTTGCATATTTGCATTATAGGATTGTTTTTTGTTTTTCCTGCAGTATATAAAAATTGCTGTATCTCCAAAATAAAACTATGAAGACACTCAAAATAAATTTCCTGTTGTTGTAAACTATTTTTTTGCAATTTTTTTGTATTTAAAGTTTTGAGGGATAAACCTCTTAAATTTCTCCAAGTAGAAGTATATGTAAAAAAAAAAAAACGATTTTCAATTTTTTGTAGTTTATTGCACTTTTTTGCAATTCATGTAGTTACTATGGACTTAATGCATACATATTATTAAAATATGGGCTATAACAGTTGTATTGATGTATAGCAACTTGAAATGCTGCCAAAAATGGCACTACAGCATGTAAAAGAATCTGTTTTTCTCTGGCGGACTTGGTTCTATGGTAGGTCTTAAAGGGTTAAGGGACACAGTACATGTATTGATTTCTTTGGTCAACAATTTGAGATCCCAGTTGTAATAGTCATTGCACCTTACTGGATTCACACCTTAGCTGTAGAACTAAATCCTCACGCTGACGATTTATAATCAAACTGGTAATTTGTTAGCCAAAATATGTGAATGATTAACAACACCCACAAAATATTTAGCAGTACTTGCAGAAGGGTTCCCGATGTCCAGTGTATAAAAAATTGAAGGATGCACAATTTAAATGAGCAAATCCAGACGCTTTTCTTTCCAAGATCCTTTAGACGATGTCCTGATCGTTGTCAAAAATGTCTTCAGCTTTATTGGAATCTATTGAATTGTGTGTTAAACCAATGGTCCCAACCCCCGGGCCACGGACCGGGAGTCGTTTGGTACGGGGCTGCAAGCGTTGAGGCTCGGGTGTGTAATTCATGGTTTTCAGGGTTTTTATCGTTAACTCGGTTTCCCTGGGTCTTTTTCCGTGTTGTAGTTGTGTGTCTTATTTTGAAAGAAATATTTACGCGTTACCATAAGATTTTAGCGTATTTTAGCGACACCTTAAAGGCCGGTGTGTGAAACTAATTGTCTGACATTAAACCGGTCCATGGCGGAAAAAAGGTTGGGGACTGCTGTGTTAAACTATATGTCTGTGATATTTAAGGACTTTATCATTCTTCCTTCCATATTTGGTGGTGGCTCCAATAAAATTAAAATTTTGGTGGCCATTAAGTTGCGTACTGGACATATGTTGTGACCATGTACAAATACAAATGGAGAATGTGACATTTCATTCTCATGATGATGATGAGATAAATATAACATATACAAATATTAAAAGGTCTGGGATCTATGAAATAATAATAGTTAGTTATTGCTATTTGGGAATGTTCATGTAGAGATTGTCAGTTTTCCATTTCCCTTGTCGCAGTGTTATTCCAGGTTTGTTATTCCTGGTTTTTAACACTCCAGCAGCTAAAATTCAAAATGTAAACACGGCTTCAGTCAGATTTTAATCTGCAGGCTTTGTGAGAAGATGAGACCTTTCCCTCCAGAGCTCTATAACATTTCACACTGTGTTTCCCCTGGATTATTCTGCACCTTCTGGGACCTCCACTGATATTTGCAGTGTATAAAACATGGAAGGATGCACAATTTAAATGAGCGTACAGATCTTTGGTTGTTACTACACCTGCATCAGTTTCACTTGGGTGGAGAGAGGAGTGAAATATTACAGGGGTTACTGGAAGTTCATGTTCTGATTTCTAAATTTATTTAAAAGAAAATGTCACTAAAATGTTAAAGCCTCCCCCAAGTAATCTCACAAACACCTCTGACTTGTTCTGGATAAATAAATAACGTGTCCGTGTATAAAGCGAAAAAATTACCCTCTTTTATTCCCCTTGGCTTTTATTGCAATGTGGATTGTTTTGTTTTTATAACTACATATAAAACTGTGCCTGAAATGCTTTTCAGAAGAACTTTAAACGTCAAATGCAGTCACTTGAAATGTATGAAATGTAAATATAGTTTTAAAGATATTTTATTATATTGGATGTATTTATTGCGAACTGGACACTGCCTCAAGGTCGAAAACATTCTCTCATAAAGTGCTCCTTCACAAAACAAATGAACAAGCTTGGATGAAACTCTTTACAGTCTAACACAATACAATCTAATAATTCAATGTGCTTCATTAATTTTGATTGTTAAATGTATTTAATGCTTTCACTGTCAGTATGTGAACATATTGTACAACACGTTCTCTTAGAGCAGGTCGTGAGATAGTCACTGTTGATTTGTGTTTCTTCTATTTTATCTTTTTGTGTGTTCGTGGATGCGATTTTTTAACTGTGCAAAGTTTTTATCTTTCAAAGCACAAAAATTAAAAATTTATACCCATGAGGGGTTGGTGGTGGAGCAAATAATTTTTTAAATTATCACTAAAAACTACTTTGGGGGATGTACGCACACAAAACAACTTGGATTTGGAAATTTTGAAAAAAAAAGTCTGCTTTGCTAGATTTGGAAAACGATTGTAGTAGTAGTTGCCACTTCTTTAAACTTCTGTTTTAGGGCTGCAAGAGTGATGTATCCCCTGTAGCGACTTGTCAACATACTTCATGAGGCATGAATAAATAATTATGATTATTATAATAAATTAGACTCAGATGTGATACCATGACAGAAACCGAAATTTCTGTCTAAATGAATGCAAAGATATTAATTTCTTTTTCGCTATTTAATGTTTTGCTGGGCTGTACTGTTACATAACTTAAAATGACAAATGACAAATTTTCCGCTAACATTGAAAGGATGAGGGTTTTTTTGTCCAGTGCCAACATTACTTTTACTTAGTTTTTGCCTACTCTCTTAGTTTAGCTTAGAAATGGAATCTACTAATCACCAACATTAAAAGCTATCTTCAAGCTCAACAGACGGCAACACAAACTGCACATAATGATTAATACTATGAATAATGTTGGTTGTGTTAACATCAAAAAGAAAGTTTTGTCAAACGAAGCTCGACTGACCAAATGCCAATTAGACCATCAGGAAAAAACTATATTCAGCAGAGCCTGTTCTTTAAAACTCTTTTCTGTGGTTTGGTTTTCATGATCCAACCAACTACAATCTGTCTTTTCTGGCTGGCTAACATTTTCCTCAGACAAACTGTAAGACAGACACATAAGCTGTCACACTTGGCAAAATACTGTGCCGAGTGCTTTTTTTAAAAACTTATCTGACCAGTTTTAAATTACTTTGTATGCTTACATTATGATAAAATGGTCAACAGATTCACATAACCTAGCTAAGTTAAAGCTAGCTGTTTACCGATTGAATACATGGAGACTGGATGAAAAGAGAGTCAAATAGTCTCATCAGGATCGGAGGCTAAACTGCTGCCAAAATCCTGAGAACAAATTAAAGTGCGTTAGCTGGCCAAATTATTTCATTAGCTAATGTGTGCTGTGATCTTAACGATTGATTTTAGCTACTGTGTAATGCTAACATTTCATCTCCAAAATGTTGGTCAGGGAATGACATCTTCTGACTAATTCCATACTATTAACCACACAAAACAGTTCTCTATACATTTCACCTTTCAACCTCTAGTTTATGTTTTAGATTTGCTGCATGCAAACAGTATATATATATATCTTCATAATCAGATTTTCCTATACAATAGTTTAAAACACCTCATCAACGCTGCTGGTTGCTGGCTTTTCTATATCAGTCGCTGGTTACTGATTCAAGTGAAAACAGATGTTAAAAGGAAAAAGTACAGGCAGTAATTTATTAATTTTTGTTCACAATTGCAGTTATTTACACATTTGAAAGTGTTTTTCAAAGACGCAGAGGACAGCTAAGTGTAATGACTTGGCTACATTAAGAGTTGTTTGTAAAAGAGGTGTTGTAATCATGTTTCCCTTCAAGTAGATGAAAGAACAAATTCCCAGTTACCCATCTCCATCACAAGCTTTAATCCTCTCATTACGAGCCTAATGCATCCATTTATGTCCTCATTTCAGGTGTGCACTACCGAAAGTCCTGTGCCTCATCTGGAGCTTGTCTTATCGCCTCTTCTGGTTACCAGCAGTTCTGCACCGGGAAGCTCAACTCGGTCTGCATCAGCTGCTGTAACACACCGCTGTGTAACGGACCACGCCAGAAGAAGCGAACCCAGCCATCTGCTGCCATCACTCTTAACACGGCAAGGCTTCCTGTGCTTTCCTTCAACATCATCATCCTACTTTTCTCTTTCCTGTGCTGACACAACTTCCCTAAGATGTGCGTTGAAACAAACTGAAACTGCACACGCTCTGCCATACATGCTTTGAAATGTATACAAGAGAAGGCTTTTTACAGCATTTGTTCTTGAGTCCTGGCTTTCTGTTGCAACAAAAACGACACAATAGTGGACAAAGTTATTGCCATGTATCATGCCGTGAATATGGGTAAGATGTGGTGGATAAAACGGCTTCCAGCAGAGGGTTCATGAACGTCTGCAAGGTGGAAAAAGGCAAACAGCAAAAATAGCATGTGTAATTTCCAGAATAAATCTCTTATTTCTGCTCTATGAATAGGAAAAAACAAGTTTTGCAGTGTATTCACCAACTGAAACAAAACATGTATGACATCTCCCAAATGAACATGACTTATTTAACCTCTTGGCATCTACCATGTTGTTAACAAACCACTTAGAGGTGCAATTAGAATTGGGTTGGAGAAGAGGCTGTTACCTTTAAAATCAGTTCTTTATATGTGGTTTTTGCCTTTATGTTCTGTTAATTTGGTATAATTTGAACTGAACAGGTTCTGATTCCACATAAAGTTCACTAGTGACCTTTTGGCATTGAGAGGCTATTGGAAAATTAAATGATAAACAAACATAAAGTAATAGAAAAACATTTTTTTAATTTTAACAACCATTTCAGCCTCTTAGCAGGTGTTTTACAGTGTTTGGCCAAACAGAAATTTAATAAACACCTTTGAAGAAGGCACAAATTTGCCGTGGCATCGTTTCAATTAACATTTATTTCCTTCCAGATTTTCATTAATCATTTTGCCAAGATCTTGTATTGATGATTTGTATTGATGATGTTTGTTGTTGGGGTTTTTTAACACATTGGACAATACTTAGCTTATTTGACGGTTATACTTAGCATTTGACCCTTTTGAAACTGAGTAACATTATTTCCACAACCACTGGATCTCTCCCCAGATGAGGTTGGTTAAGAAAACAGAAGCTACTGGCTCCAGTTAGGGTTGTAACTGTAACAGTTGCTGTACTAATTTTCCTATCCTATTTGCTTAGTCAAATCCGGGTGGTGGCTTTTTGTTGGCCAGGTAAAATAAGACCATTATGCAGTAAGTATGTAGTAATAAGGGTTGCCGAACTTGTGACTGACCAGAACAAAAAGAATAAGACTTCAAAGAGCTGGAGAGGTCATATAAATCTTCTCAACACAGCAAGCCTTAACTCCGCTTAAACGTCTAAGGTTCGCTGTACCTGAAATTTGTTGCCATGTTGAGTTTATTTTAAAGAATGAGATGAGCAGTCACTATGTGGGAAACATCAATGTGCAAACTAATAATACAATAATACAATCTGCAAATATTTACTTTAAATTTAAGCAGAAAAAATGTAATTACTTGATTTAAATTTACTTTATAAATTTAAATACTGCACAGCTATGATGAAGCTCAGGGTTCCACCCGGGGATGGCTGCTCTTTAACAAATGGTTTAAACTTTAAAACTGTGACTGTTTTTGACCACCGTGTGACGTATACAGAGTGATTAATGCTGTTTTTGTGTTGGTAATAATGAATTAGTTTTCAATAATGAATGAGGTTATTTAAATGTGCGCACCCCTCTCTTTTTGGGGATGCTCGTATGAATCCTGCTGCTTGGGGTCAGTGGTTTTCAGACCTGTTCTGGCATGCCCCATATCCCACAAATTTTTACAACCCTCAACATTTTTATCTGAATAAGTATATTATGTAAATAAAGATAAACATAGCATTAGCATACTCTTAATTCCAATTAGTTTCATTTTGTATTTTCCCCTGGTTCGACGTCCCACAGTTTGAGAACCACTGCTTTAGGCAAAGGTGCAAATATGTGATACCTTTTAAAGACTTCTCAAATAACTGCAAGCAACAAACACAACTTCAGCTCCTCAGGATTCTCAGCAGTAATGTCCTGACCGAATACTCCTGATGTTGTCTGGAGTTCATGTATGAAAACCTCTTAGCTAGTTCAGGCCTCTAAATGAAACAAAGTAAAAAAAAAAAAAAAAGAGACACAAAGATGGATGCAGCCACTGTGACGTGACCAATTGGACTGCGTATGACCCAGTGTATATTTCTTTTTGGCTTTAATTTTACTGTAACTTACAAATGAAAATCATTTTGTATTCAGTATGACTTAAAAGTAGCCACTGACGCCATACTGTCATCAGGAAATCGTTTTCTTTACTGAGGTCATAGATCAGAGGCCAGAAACCTGTGGCTGTTTTGCCCATGTCCAGTGCCTCCCTCTGGGTTTGATAAAAAAATAATCTGTATATGGAAATAAATATAATAAATACAATTTGATTGCTTTCGCTACCAACAAATCTTTTTACTTAAAACAAATTCGATTTTCCTTCACTTCACAAATGTTCTCTTTAGTGGTTAATAAAAAAAAATAAGTAACTAACTAAATTTTTATTATCCTAGTTCTATAATGTTATAAATTCAACATGAATGTGGCATTATTGTTATGAAAATGCAAAGTTAAAAAACCAAATAGTCATACAAAGTAACTGCAGACTAGTTTTAATTATTTATACCTATTCATAATGTTGATATGCTCGTTTATGGCTCAGCTCCCTTTTGATAATAAATGTTGCAGACCCCTGTCATAGATCAGGGGAACAGAGGGCCATTTTTTCATACACTTCAATACAGCGTGACTTCTTTTTCCAGTCAGCCATTAAAAATAATGCCGCTTTGAGGCATGTTCTGCCCTTTTCGGACCTAATTAGTCTATCCTGAAACCTCAAATTTCTCATTGAAATTTGCATTTTTGTGCCATTGCCTCCCCTCTGTGTCTGCCTCGCTGCCTAACAATATCAGAAACAGTTGTGTTTGTTTCAGGAAGGGACCACTTCACCCAATTTGTTTATGTAGTTCTCACTGTTTCAGCCACGCCTCTGTGTTTTGTGCTCTGTAATGTTTACAGGAAAATGTTGGCACTAAAATGTGGAAAAATTGTGAGTGACTGTTCAGAGGGTGCAGTGTGTTTATCACTATAAATAAAAAGCTGTTTTTGTTGGTAATTATCTTACTGTCACAGTGATTTGGAAAAAAGGAGGACAGCACCAGCTCAGCTTTCTAGGCTGCTCCAAAAAAATATCTTCTTCAAATCTAATCCAGTTGACTGTGAGATGCAGTTAAAAGCCTGTTAAACAATAAAAAAAAATAATTAAATACACGCCGCACTGACTCTACTCACTGACTTTACTGAAATGTTGTCAACTGTGTACATACAGGGATCCACAGACAGAAACATATACTTTAAGTTAATCAATGTTTTTGTTATAGTGCATATAAAATCATCACAGAGGTATTAGAGCTGAGATGAGGCTGTTCTCCTTGGGATAAAGTCAGACATGGCTGGACATTCATCTCAGGAGTCGGGCAGGTAGCTGCATAGATAAATTTAGAAAAGAAGTTTTAGGATACACACAAGCCAAATTCAGAAATGTCCTTGATAAAATAGCCATTTAGACTGTAATGGAGCAGTACGATGACTGATGCGTGCACGAGAACAGACAAGAATACAGATCAAGGAAGGCTTACACATCAGCATGCATACCTCTGCAGACGCCTGGGTGAAGCATGTGATGGTGGCAGGTAACCCAGATGGTACACATAAAGCAGAATGATGTTATAGTTTGTTAAATGGAAATATTCAGTTTCTTTTGCATATTTGAGACACGCAAATGATAAGAATTTAACTGTATTTATGTTCTTCTGTAGTGAGCTGAATCGAACCTTTAAGTGAAAAGGCTGTATATGTCAATGAACATTTCTGAATTCATTTCACCTGCTTTGGTGCAAATCAAAGTGACAACAGGTGCACTCGAGAGGCAACGAGATGACCCCAGAAAAGGAGCAACACCTGCAAAATTGCTCCTGTGGGTTCTTCTCCAGCCCTGAGACAGAGACTTAATGCCCAAAGTAATGAGGAAATCAATCCAATTGACAGACGTGAGTTGGGTAGTATAATTTATTTAACTGAGTAATAGCACTGGAACATTTGTGTTTTTGACACTGAAAAAGGAAACAGTATTGGGATGATGTTCTTGTTTAAAAGACAGTTTTAAGATGCTAAAAGTACCGTGTAAAGGTTTCTTAGTTCAGTTAGGAACACTTTAGTCTAAAGTCACGTTCATTTATTTGTCACAATGAATTTAATTGTTCGAGTTCAAAGATTAGTTGCATAGTTACATTTATTCCAACATAAAAATGTATCTAAGATATGTACATACCTACACATTACAGAGTAAACAAATGAAATAATTAGGAGCCAGATTTAATCCTGAGTCAGCACAATTAAAGTTTCACAGTTTCTCATGTTTATGGCACAAAAACCAAAAGATTTCCCAACTTAACTCAGATTGTGAACTCCCTCTCTGTAATCGAGCTGGGTCGTGAACTCAGTTACTGCATTTTGCCAAATTACTCCAGGTCTAAACTGACTCCCCCGTGATGTTAGGTGTTTTAAGATGTTTAAGTTTAAACTGAATGTGTTAGTCTACTGTTAGAGTTCACCATTAAATATAAATGTAGAAACAAGTCACACAAATGTTCTGATTCAACACTGCTGCAGAATTCACCTCTAAATGCTTTATATTTAATTCAGCTGCTGATCCTTCACTCATCTTAAACATCGATTGACTAATTAACTTACACCTTTGGTATAAAAACTATGGACGGAACCACAGGGCACTTCACCCTTTGGTTTGTAAAATCCTTTTATCCTCTTTTCTGACGCTAATAATGATTATTATTTATTATTTATAAAATGCACTTAATGTTTCACTCAGTATGACCAAAAACCAGGTCATAAAGTCAACAAAATATTATAGTCGCCCCCTGCTGGCCATTGAAAAGAATGCAGGTTTTTGTGTCGACTTTGCTTTTCAGGCTTCAAAGCTGGGCCCATCAAGCGTTACACGAAGGTCCAGCTATTCCAGATTAGCCAGAGACTGTGAGGTGTTGGCAAGTTAATATTAACTCCATTAGAACCCCAACATGATTGCATCAAAACACTTTTTCTAAGTTACTAATTGTAACCACTAGATTTCTATTTTTAATTTTTATTCTAGATTCCAACTTTGACTACTCCCTGATTTGGGACCTCCCGCCCTTCTTGAACATAAAAGGAAAGCCTGACATGGATACAGCAGCATTAAGAGCCAGATGCGACATCAATTGAACCATACAAGGGATTAAAAAGCAGAGCTAGGCTTGTTGTGGTTTGCAAAGCAGCTTGCAGCTACTGTGCTAAAGCTAAATACCCTAAATACTATTTCAGATTAATAGTCGGATGTGACCTTGCGCTGCCATCATGGCCTGCCATAGCTAATCAATGTTAAAATCCATTGCTATTTTACTGCATTTTCTCTTCTTGAAGGTTGGTAATCATAATGTGACTTTCAGTTTCATCTGTGGGCCAAAATATTAATAAAAAATCCCCTCTCTGGAATGGAAAACACAGATTAGTCCTTAAACCCTCCAGTCTGTACCTTTAATTTTAACTGAAGCTCTGGGGCATTTAAGATTCTATATTATATTTTAACATTATCACTTTTGGTAAATGTCCTTTCGAGACACCCTGTG
Source organism: Neolamprologus multifasciatus (assembly GCF_963576455.1). Classification (NCBI taxonomy): domain Eukaryota; kingdom Metazoa; phylum Chordata; class Actinopteri; order Cichliformes; family Cichlidae; genus Neolamprologus; species Neolamprologus multifasciatus. The sequence goes on from NC_140454.1 coordinate 28,720,232, forward strand.
CTATGTTTTTTGTGTACACAATAAACACAGCACAGGGTGTCTGCTCCCTGAATACTTGTTACTGCATCCATGGATAAAGCAGTTTCTCCCATTGACTCGCACAACAGGCTATATTTCCGACTCTGATGGTACATTTCTATTCTTGAGCTCCAAGATTTGCTCTTCAGTCCCTATGATGGACGTCTGAGTATCCGTGCCCAGTCCCGAGTCATCTTGCGACTGAAATGTCGTAAAGGATGAAGGTGTTTCCTCTTTGGCGACGGTGGTGCGACTCGACCTATTTCGACGCAGTGACTTCAGCAGCAGGGGGCGTTGAAGGGATTGCTTGGGGGCAGCCCTGAACTGCACGGTGGACTGATTTTTATGCACGATGGTAAGGTGACACCGCAGAACCTGCATGAATACGTCCCTGAACTGCCGCGAGGAGAGGTTGTAGAGGAAAGGGTTGAGGACAGAGCTGAGGTAGAAGAAGGTGTCGGCCACGGGGTGGAGGATGACGTAGCTCCGGAAGTAGGTAATGGTCCAGTTGGACTTGGGCATAGCGGCCATCATAAGACGGCGAATCTGGTTGGGAAGCCAGCATACCATCAAAGATCCAACAATGAGAACTAAAGAAAAATACAAAAAGAATAAATATGAGAGATGTGATGACTTTTTTAAAACTCTCTTGTGTCTTTCAATATCATATAATAATTTTAAAAAGACAGGAAACAAGACAACATGTAATATGCTACATGAAACACCACCTTTATTCTTTAAACAGCTATGTTCTTGATATTTTGACTTTATTCATAACAGTTTTTCACCTTTATTCCCAAAAAAGTATTTCAACTTTACCCTTGAAATTAGGGCTGGGCCATGTAATATCGGTATAATGTAGATAATGATAAGAAAATGAAATATCGCGATAGAATATGGGGGGAAAGCGCATGCGCAGCGCCTTTGTTTTCATACGCACATGGTGGAAAAAGCATGGCGGCGACGGAGAATGAGAAGGGCAAAAGTGGATCGTTGAATGAAATGGATGAACCAGAATTGGTTTGTAAAAATGCTGCAGCTTCAGTGGTGTGGAACTGGTTTAGCTTTCGTCCGTCAGATGCACAACAAAGCACTATTTTTGGTAGCGCATGCTAGCGGGCCATCGTTATTACCGTGTTGTTTGGAAAATACGGCACACTTAAAATCAATCCTTTGATTTTTCTGAAAATCGACAGTGTCCCTTATAATCCCGTGTGCCTTATGTATAAATTCTGGTTGTGTTTACTCACCTCGACATGATTTTATGTCGTACACGGCGCTTGAAAAACTGTCAAATGTTTTAGTACGACTTTGCTAAGCTACAAAGCCGCACCGCTTGATGGATTGTTGGAGAGTTACGGCTATCGTAGGCAGGAGCCTCGCGGAGTGATACGTACTGTGCTTCAACATAATGTTACCATATTGTGTGTGTATAACCTCTTTTTAAGTTTTGTGGATATTATACATGGTTATGCTGAGGATATGTCGGCCAGTTTCCACTGGAAATGCCTTTTGGTTAAACTGTCAGCAAGGAATTTGCATTTGCACTGTTAAATTTTTATATAGCTTTAATGCACATTAAAAAAACACAGCTGCTTGTTTAAGTGAAAATACATTGATGTTTGTTTGGGTTTTTTTTTTTTTTTTTTTTTTTTGCACTAATAAAGTTGTGGAGTTGTAAAGTATTTTGTCTAGTGTCAATTATATCGTCAGTTATATCGTTATCACAAATTTTCAAATGTATATCATGATAAATATTTTTGGTCATATTGCCCTGCTCTACTTGAAATGCAATCCCAATTCCAAAAGAGCTGGGACATGGTAAATAATAAATTCATACTTTATTCACAGCATAACACCAATCGAAACTGAGAAAATTTAGCTGATATTTTATCTATGCATTGCAGTTACATTAATAATTAAAAATGAATTTTACATATTAGTGCATTTGTGTCAATTTATTTTAGAGGACAACTTTAATTATTAGTTATGTAGAATGGTTAAACAATTTATTTTTATATATTTATTTAACTTTAGAAATCTGTCAAAAAAATTGCTTGACACTACAAATTATATTATTTATTACGCAAACTTTTTTTACAGCAAATACAGTAAACTTAAATATTTCATATTATATTATATATAATAAAAAATGAGCAAACCAAAAAAAACAAAACAACTGATTCCAGTTTTGACTTTTTCTCCCGCTACACCAGCGCTGATGTGGAGGTCTGACCGGTGACACCTATTGTTCAGGATGATGACAAACAGTCGCAAATTTGTTCACCAACCTTGTCGGTAGTAAAATATTATCTGAACCAGTGTTAGTTTGTCTTTATCTTGCGAGCTGGTTGTTTACATTAACACAGTATTATTTGACTCCATTTCTAAAGCAAGTGTTAGCTGGCTTTAAGGATGTGAAACTAACATAAGCTTCACATCCTTTGGATCTTAATGGATCGACCTACATTTTCATGCACAAATCAATCCACAGACCTCACGGGAGGTTTCCTGTTTTAAGTTACAATCCATTCACATGTCAGCAATACAATGACATTTAATAAATGTAAAAATATACAGAGAGCACATTAAAGTGAAATATCTGAATACACCACTGCAATTACTCACACTTCATCATTCATGTCTGAGTCATGCCCTGAACTCTCTGAAAGGACAAACACACCCTCGGTCTCTCTTCTGCTGTTTATCCGTCTCCCTGCAGTGTTTTTAATAGGGATTAAGCTGCGACCAAACAGCCTTTCTGCATTCACAAAATTATCTGATGTGAGACAAATGCTTCCTGCTGAGGAGCACAAACATAAACACGTTCATGTATAACACCATGTCCAAAGACGCTGTGTGGGAGAATCATCCATCCTGATATTATTAAGAGATGAAAAGAGAGAATAAAAAACCAGAAAAATCAGTCTCTGTGTTTCTCACATGCAGACTAAGTGCACTCATTAGTGTTTGTTTAAAAAGGTTCAGGTTCAGTTTAATGCTAATCTCAAGTGTCAGTGAGCTTTGATCCCTTGCAGCCTGTCTTAAGGTTTGCCAGAGATGTTAGAGACTTTATAAAGAGATGTCAATAGTTCAAAATAAAGACATCAAGGGCATTGCCTCAGAAAACCTGACAGAAATTTGGGAATTCTGGCAGCCTGAAATGCATTTTAATGGGCTTTTTGGGCTGAAGTTCCTCTGTTTTATATCCCATCTTATCGTAGACTAAAAACATGAGCGCCTGAAGCATGCGTCTTGTTTAAAAGTTGCATTAACTTATCTGTCACATTTACAAGCCAAAAAAGTCAAACTGAATATATGTTGTTTTATAGCCTAGCCTCAATGTATGGCAATGTCAGTCAGTCTTACAGACGCCAAGGTTTAATGGACCAAATCGACAAACTAAAAGTAGTCTGAAAAGACATTTTACTTCACTAAAACTTTACTTTTTTTAAACAACAGTAACTAAAATTGCATTTTGAACTCAGAAAAGTACATTTTAATTTCAAAATGACCAAATTGGTTATTGCAACCAGCTTAGGGAGGCCCCGATGGGTGGGTCAGCCCCTTTCAAATCATAATGTTTATGTTTTAACATCTATAATGAACTTCTGAAAAACATGCCCATATTTTAATAATTAACACAATTAACAGAACAAAATAATCAACACAAACTGGAAATGTTTACGTTGCATTTTTCGGTTGGGGCACACACTTCAGTTTCACTACAGCGCAGAGAACAGCTGGACAGAGTTTGTTACTTCCATTCAAACTATGACCGCAGTAATATGCTAGCGACCAAAGCTAGGGGAATGCATATTTTCCCTAGTGACGGGTGCTGACCAGGGGATCATTTAGCCGTCAACCTCTCACAGCAGCTCCAGGAGTAGTCAGCTGGTCATTGACTAGTTTTGAGGCCATGACCACCATGTTTATCAGGTCGTAAAGCAGTGATCGTCTGTCAAGAACATGGGTGCATGCTAACACTGAAGTACCTATAACTGATGCTCTGCGAGGCTCATTTGTAGACATAAAATGTCCACATATATATTTACCTTCAACCTGGTATGAAACTTTACCTTCTTTGGATGTGTTTCTCTTTGTAACAGCTGTAAGAAGGACAGAGTTTTTAAAAATAACTGACAGGGAGCTGTGGTCAGATCCCTGCTAAGCTGGATGACTGAACTGAACTTTTCGGTTGTGTCTGCTGTTGGCGATTTTATCCTGTGTTTTAAAAAATGCAGCTTGCAAATCAAATATATCCAAATATGGTCACGTCTACCTTCTACAAAAACATTAAGGCTTCAAAATACAGAATCCAGATGTCCGCCTTTAATAAACAGTTTGCTGTCTGTTTTTTCTGTCCCCATCAGATGCATGCGCCTTATTTTCCAGACACAGACACTAATTTTTCATGACGCCCTGCAGCTTCATGTCGGGTCTCGCCATGTACAAACACAGCTTCGCTGCAGGACCTGAGGCTGGTCCACCTGCCTGCTGATGTGACTTGGAGTTTGCTCTCTGTTAGGAAGGATCAATCCCAGAGCCACGCATGCTGTTGCCTAGCAGGGTCACTGGCCTCATAAAAAACAGATTTGTTTGTGGGCAGGCTTTTAAACAACGCAAACAAGAGGTGATGAAGAAATGTGAGTGGAAAGCAGCACTCTGCATCATGTTCTTCGTCAGCCAAACACTTTGTGGTCTGCAGGGATTCCTCTCAGAACAATCATCAAGTTTGAAGAAAACAAGCTACAGACAGCATCAGCCCCCAAGTTAAATTCTTTTAATGCTTTAAGATAAAAGGAGGCAAAAGAGAGAAAACACTCACATGTATGGTATTGTTCATACCATTCATTGTTCATTGGACAGCTGTACCGTGACCAGTCTGAATCAATACCAAGAGATGTCACCGGTAATAACTCTAGTTCTGATCACTTTCAAAGAGGAATTCAAATCAAGGTTTGTGAAGACAGTAAAGACAGAGGGTTCATCTGAGTGAAAGTACAAAGAGGAAGAAAGTGAGATGAAGACAAGTCACAAGAAAGGAACACTGCTGGAATACAAAAATACATGAGCAGGCAGAGGTGACGGACACAGATAAAAACAACTTTAGAGATTCATGTTGCTCTGAGTCATTTCTCCTTGACACTTTGGTAGATAATTAGACCCTATCAGGTAATTTAAAGTGTCTTTTTATTAAAAATATCTGGAAATATATTCTCTTTATGACCTTCTCCAGATTCCAGAAACAATTTGGTCAGCTGGCCAAAGCAATTTATTTAATAAGTGACAACACTGTCATCTTCACCTTCAGAGCGCACTGAGAAAAAGGTTTGCAGTCAAGTGTGAAGGGAGGCAGAAAGAGAATTCAAGACTGATTTTATGGTATTATGTTAAAAAATGGTGGATTAATCTAGTTGAAGCTGGACCTTGAGAACCGAAGGAGCATCCAATCGATTGATGGGTTGATGAGGTCATAACAGTAACTGCAGGTGTTGTACTAGAAAGCTGAAGTCAAAAGTGAGGGTTTACCAATGATCTATGTTTCAACTCTCAGTCCCTGAGGGTTTGGCTCTGGGATTTCTGGATTTGATCCCTAGTTTTTTTCCGCAGATTTACTCTCTGAATTTGGTCCCTGTGATTTCTGGGTTTAGTCTTTGGTTTTGAGCCACATGTTTGGTCCCTGCAGTCCATAGGCTTGGTCTCTAAGGTTGGTCCCTGTGGTCTCTGGGTTTGATCCCAGCGTGTGATCTCTGGTTTTGACTTTTTATTGAGTTCAAGTCCAGAAACAAACCAAAGTTCTTGCTAAATCCAGCTAGACCATCAATAGGAACACTAGCAATAAGCAGATCACCAGAAGATTAAAATGAATGGCAAAAGCACAAGAAAGGAAATACTTTCAGGTTGAATATTTTTCGAAGATGATTTTCAAATGTCAGTGAACAAAAAAGGAGAGTTATAATTGATGACAGTCTACTGCAAAAAATGAAGTCATGTGTGCTGCAAATCTCCAGATCCTCCTAGTGTGGGAGGATGATGCATTTTTGAGCTCTAGCATTTCAAAAGTCTGCAGAGGGGAGGAACTGTCATTAAAGGCTGAAGATCTCATCTAATGTTGAATCCTGACATATTTTTATTTTTAGATATTAAAACAACTTTCTAATGGAAAACTGAAAAACTCATATTTGCAGCACCCACCTCCCTGTGTTGTCTCAAAAAGAACAACAAAAAGAACGACATCTAACTAACTGTAGGCAGCACAGAGAAGATCAGAGATGCCACTGTGTACTTTCACAATGAAACAGTTGAATAAACAACAATTCTCCAATTAAGTTTCATTTATTTAGCTTCTCCTATTTCTTCTTTTGCTGGAAGACAGTGTGATTTCACAGCGTTGACAAAGAATTTAACTTGACTTTGACAGATACGGTTAAAGACAGCAGTTATCTGATGCTTAAAAAGTCCACGGCTGTATGTCAGGTCTCAGACTAGAACTAGAGATGAAACAAGGATCCAGGCTTATTGTAAAGCAGGGAGTCCTGTCTATCAGCAGTCATGGATTTTTACATTTTTCAGCACTTTGTGTTATTTTTCTGTTCAGTGTGAGACCCCTTCCTTTTAAAAGTCAGTCTGAAACTCAGAGGACAAATGTTGCCCATCCCAGCCATAAACTGATAATTTCCACCAATCTGATATTTGTTTTGGATAAAAAATGCAATTTTATTCAGGACTAACGGTTAAAGCACATAAAACCATACACATTTATAAATCTAAGCAGCTGGATGTGGATGCACTCCAAGTGTGTTCATGTTGGAGACTTGCAGTGACTTGCTCTCCTGCCAGGAACTGCCCGGGGCCACGAACCCTGTGGGGCTCCCAAAGCCTCAGGTTCAAATCTTCAGGATTGTCAGTCTGGCTTCTAATTGCTTGTTTCTTTTGGCACTTTATAACCAAACCTAGCAGAAGTTTGGGGCTTTTTTTGACTGAATATTACCAATACTGTTGAGGATTGACTATTTCAGCTCTAACTGGAATAAGTGCACACATTTCTCATAATATGCATCCCCAGTGGGTCCTTCCAGTCCTGCTCCACTAACAGTGGGACATCATAGCTTTAAAAAAAATGCCACTTTCCTACACTTAAATTGATGAAGACCTGCCATCCTTTATCCCACCAGCCTTATAAATGATCCTTACTGTTCAAATGAAGGCACTATAGATATCACACACTCCACTGATTCAATTTCAGTAAAACCTGGAGGGATGGTGCATCGAGGCAAATTTTTTTTGTACTTTAAAACCTGCAAAGTTCATATTTCCAATATGTTGCATTAAAAATGTAACGATGCAGCAGGTTACGGATTGGATGCATCATCGAATCCTGGCAGCAGATCATGAAGTGGCGTATCTCTCTTTCTTTAAAGGTGTTTTTTTTCCCCCGTAGATCTACCTATCACATCGGCTCGCTGATCACAGCCGAGACGTTCACCTGGCAATATGCCCCTGAGTCAGCACAGATCAGTAATGCCCCTGCAGAGGAGTTAGGATGCAGCTGAACATGTGATTGCATGAGCCTTCCTTCATGTCATTGAAAAATCTTTATTGTTTTAATGTCACTCTCTTCACGCTGAATGCACCTTCCTCAAAAACTCCAATCTCAGCTGATGCCCTCATCAGTGATGTTCCCAAACTTGTTGACATTAAATTCCCACACACACTCTCACTGTCTCTCTGCCAGGCAAAATATAACTGCCTGCTAATTAGCAGGCAATTAAAGGAGATTACTGTAACAATTAATTGTCTGTCTTTTTGTTGTAATTGGAGTGTGTTTGATTGAGCTTCCCAGTTCCTCTGTGCAGCTCACAGCAGGAGAAAAGGGGGCGAGCCGAGTCTCTGCCTGGCATAAGTATGATTTACACTTTTAATAAGGGCTATAAAAAAAAAAGAGAGAGAAAGAAATCAGACCGACCGCTGCTTCATTTACATGGAAAATCTTCCCCTTTCAGACCTCGGATGGGTTTTTCTGTGTAGCTCATACAGGAAATACTGTGGTTTACACACTCGCCCAACAAGTGAAAGGTCCATGGGAGGACACATAAATCCCTTTGGGAGTGTGTCATTAAACTAGCCCCATTAAATAAGGTGAATAAGGTGAAGAGAATTAGCTTTTTGGGATTTCCTTACCTGCATGATTGAGCCTGCATCAAGACATGTCGTAAACCTGGATTTTTTTTTAACTGACCAGCAGGGGGCGCCTGTAAAAAGACTCTTGGCTGCATTAGTCTTCAGGAGAATAATTTGTTTATTGATTTATCGGTTCCAGGAGATGGCCGCCCCTCCCTGAGTCTGGTTCTGCAGGAGGTTTCTTCCTGTTAAAAGAGAGTTTTTCCTCCTCGCTGTCACCAAGTGCTTGCTCATACGGAGCCATGATTGTTGGCGTTTTCTCTGTATCATTGTAGGGTCTTAAACTTACAATATAAAGCACCTTGAGTCATCTATAGTTCTGATTTGGCTCTATATAAATACAACTGAACTGAATTGGCTTGAATTTATTGATTTGTTTGTGGCCTTTTTAAAAATATTGCTGATTACTCTTTTATTCAGTAAAACCGGAAAAGTTTTACAAAATTTTACAGTTCATCAGATAACTAAATGAACCCAAATTTACTGATTAGCTACACCAAGAGACTTCATAACAGTACAGACAGCTGCAACCCACAGCTGGAAAATGCAGCTTACCTATCTATCTGCTAATATGGTCACTTCTGGCTTCAAAATCCAATAGGCGACGCCATGCTGTAGCCCGTAACTTTATCAGTAACTCTGTTATCAAACAATTGCCAACAATTCTTGGCAGAAGGTGAGGGAAGACCTGAACAGTAACTCAACCTGAACTGAATAGTAATTAATTTGTTTTTAATAATTAGTTAATTATTAAAAACAAATCTTTTACAATAGTCTCATGGGTGTTATAAATGCTCTTTTAGACTTTAGATGCAATTTCAGAGCGAAACAAACCACAACAACATCCCAGTGAATCAGTGAGAGTATCAGGACTGGGTCACACCTGAGTCCACCTGATAATCAGATGAATATTCAGCATAGGGAGAAACTCTGAAACTCATTTTAAAACTTTTGCAACTGATTTGACTCTTTTAGAAATCCCACAAGCGCCACACTGACTGCATAAACCTGCACACGGATGCTCAGCGAGCCGCTTATAAACACAAAATTTCTCCCATAACTCGTGGGGTGGGGGGACTTTCTCAAATAGAGGGCATCGCCACATCGCAGGCACCCTTCATTTCCATGATTGGAAACAGCTCAAAGACAAGAGCTGAATAATCGAGAGAAGTGAAGTCTTTCACCAGTATTTGTTGATAAACACCTGATTGATGACTGGATCTCACCGGTGGCGACGGTCCTGATTGCTTACTGATTTAAAGCTTATGTCAAATCTATACAATTACCCAACTGAAGAGTGCTAATGAAGGAGAAGATGAGCGTGGAGTGAAATTATTCAGATCTGCTTGATGAGGGTAAAAGTTAACGAATGAGCTTATTCACTTGTTTGATTACGCAGCTGATTTCACTTTCAGGAGCTGTTTGTGGTGTGATATGAACATCATGGAGGAGCTTATATATGACTTATATTTTCATATTGTATATGAAGGAAATGATTTTGACCCAGTGAATTATCAGAAAACAGATCTTTCTTTTCCTCCATGTTTTCTGTCTGTTTCCTCTTTTTCCCTTGCTTTGCCTCCAAATCTTCCCTTTCCTCTGTGTCTTCCTCCTTGGTTTTACTTTCTTTTGCTTCTTATTTTACTTGCTTGACCTCCATGTTTTCCTTCTGTGTTTCTTCTGTGTTTTATTTTGCTTTTCTTCTTTTGTTTCTATTGTTTAGCTCCTTATTATTCCTTGTGTTTCCTCCATATTTTCCATTGTTCTTGCCCGTTTCCTCTTGCTTTTCCTCCCTGATTCCCTTGTTGTTGCTTATTCTTTTTCTTGCTTTTCCCATTTTATCTGTTACGCTTTGTTGATTTTGGATTATTTAGTATTTAGTTTATGGCACTAGTTCCCTTTCCCTTTATTTAAAGGAACTGGTGATAAAAGGAGATTTTTTTAACAAAAAATTTCTAGTATAAAACTTTATATTTAATTAAACAGTCACAATTTTGATCATTTAGTATGATTCAAACATACATCGCATGAAAAACTGCACGTTTAATGACTTCATATTAGAGTGACTTCAATCTAACCACAAACCACTGCTGAAGCAAAAGAAAATGAAACTGCCGTGAGAAAATAATCCTGCAGCTGTCTCATTGATCTGGTTAGATTTCTCCTCAGACGCTCCTGTGGTCCTGTGGATAATAAGCCTAAGCAACCTGTGATGAAGGCAAACACCATCAAAGTCTGCGACGCTGAGAACAAATTTCCCTTGAACCCAGAGACTATCAGACACAAGCACAGTGGATGATTTCCTCCCACAGAGAGAATAAAGAGGGTTTTTGTAGATTGGAAATTTGGGCTTATTAGCTGCATAATAATGAGATTCTGAGATGCCAGATGGGTGAGTTTAACCAGCAGGCCAGCTCAGATAGTGCCAGGTAGATATGAGCCATTAAAAAACATCCTTAATTACAAATATGCAAACATTAGTCAAGGTTTTGTGGACTAAATTGTGTTTCCTTCACAGCAAACATCCTTCTGAGAGGTAGAAGGTTAATTTAAACCAAGAACAGTGATTGCAAATAGTTTTCACAAAAGGTCAATTAAGGCTGTTTCTGCACAGCGCTGAATTCATTAAATGTTATCCATAAAAAGCAGCTCACACTGCAAAGATCTAACGGCAGTTATGAGTCTGTCAGGCACAAACACAACGATCCTTCCTCAATCAGCCACAAGAGGAAAGCCACAAAGAATCAATCTGACGGCTAACAGGAGCTCCTGCGTTATTAAACCACCTGAAACACTGAAATCAGTCACACAGGAGTGTTATTCATAAAGGAGCTAATCACCTCAGAGAACATTTACTCAGCCAGGCACCAGAGAGTCGTGTTTGCCACCCTAATAAAAAAATATGCACATGTCAATATATAAATACAACCGTGTGTGTTAGGGACAAAGAAGGAAAGAACATAAGAATATATGGAAAAGAAAAGGAGGGAAGGAAAAAGAAGACAGGAAGAAAAGGGAAGAAAGAAGCTAGAAGGAATGGATGGAGGAATGAAAGGAAGGGAGGAAAAAGGAAAATGCTGAAAGGAGGTAAGAAGGAAAAGAAAGGGAAAGGGGGAAGAAAATGAAGAAGGAACGGTGGAAAGAAAAAAACAAAGGAGTGAGGAAATATACTAGTGATGAAGGAAAAACAGGAAAGGAAAAACAACGGAAGAAAAAGAAGAAAGAAGGAAAAGAACAGGAAAAAGGAGAGGAAAGTTGGGAAGGAGGTAAAAAAAAGAAAATAAAAAGAAGAAAAAAGTGGGATCAAAGGAGGGAGAAAAAGATGGAAAGAAAAATATAAAGGCAAGGAGTGAGTGAAGTTGGAGACTGAAGGAAAGAGGAAAGGAGGAATGCAAGGAAAGGACAGAAGAAAAGATGAAAGGAAATATTTAAGGAAGAAGAAAAAAGAGGAAGAAAGAAAAAGGAAAGATGGGCAAGAGAACAAAGAAAGAAAGGGAAAGGGGAGATGAAAGAAAGGAAAGAAGGACAGAGGAAGAAAAAAGGAAAGAAGGCACTAAGGAAAGAAAAAGTAGGAAGTAAAGTTTTCATTTTGTCTAATTCAACATTTGGCTGTAATAAACGCTAAAGTTCTGCTAGCCAAACTTCATCTCATTTAATATGCTAACCAATCTACCGAGCCAGCATAAATATGGTCATGCCTGGAAAATAAATAAATAAATAACTAAATAAAAGACTGTAACGGCCAATAAACCACACTGCTTAACGCCCCATTTTTATTAACCAGTCCTTCATATATTTATTTTATAATTACAACTATGAAGAAGGATCCCATAAACATCCATTTTAAATGTTTTTTATATTTACTCTGCTTTTATGTCATCAGCTGATGCCATTAATAGCGAGAGCGAGCATGGAATATGTTTTTCCAGCCCCGTTTTGGTTGCCAGGAAAGTTAAACGCTTGTAAAACAGATGCTGGTGGTGGTTTTGTAATCTCCCAATTAATCATTTCATGGATGCAGATGATGTTCTGCCTGTTAAAACGGCTCCACCACAGCTGTTAGGTCTGAGCTCCCAGCACGATGCTGCCTCTGACATAAGAATTACTGCTGAACAACGTCAAGTTAATCAGACGTGAAGAGAGTTCATAAATGGTTTAGACGGTTCTCAGGTTAAATATCTTGATCTTGGTTGACAATGCCATGAATTAAATGTTAATTATTACACTCTGTATTTTCACTATCAGGTTAACTATCTACAGATTTACAGTATACCTGCACAGCACCGGTAATCAGCATACAGAAAAAGATTTGATGATAATATGTACTAGCATTTATAGCAATACTAATCCTAAATTCTTAATAAATGCTCCCAGATGTTTAAAGGATGTGATCTGATGAAGAATACACAGAACAAACTACACGCGGAATAAATCAAAATCAAGATATAACTTTAGTAGATAAATGGTAACAATTTAAAAGTCCTATGTCACTTCGTTCTGAAGTTATTGCATTCACAAGCTTGGGTGTTCATCTCGCCCCCTCAACTGAGTGACTGCAGCACCACATCAGCCTTTTACGGCTAAGGGGTAAAAATTAACTTGGGAAAAATTGATAACTAAGACTAAAAAAGTTTAACTCATTTGAAGTCATAACGAGTAACAAGTTCTAGACTTGGAGTCAGGACCCAGACCACAGCAGTCAGCTCTATTTAAAAGGTTTATTTTATAGGTGTGAAGAATTTGGAGTTGGTAAGACCTTCAGTTGAGTATTTGTCTGGGAACTTCATGGAAACTGGAATGACTTGAGTATGAAAGCACTTTTTCAATTTCATAAATACCAATAAATCTAGGAGACAACTTTTTGGAGAAGCATTTCAATGGAACATCTTTGCAAGATACCTGGCATGCAGTAAGGAGCTGGGATCCTCAGCCTGTCTACCAGGCACAAGCTTGGACACAAAGAGTTAGGTCGAAGCCTTTACTTGTGACCAGTTTCCAGTTAAGAGTTGATGGCAGGCCAGAATCTTCCAAAGGTAGGGAGTGGGCAGGTAGATGTAAACAATAAGCCTGAGTAAATGAGGTGAGGGAGGACAAGTGCAGTGGCTGCAGCACAGGCATCCACCAGACCCCCTGGACCACGACAAAGTAACGACAGCAAAAATACCGACTAGTATTACAGCTATATCACCAAAACACATGAGAAAGATTACTAAATTAATGGAAGACGCAGTATTTTAATGTGCATAACACAGTTTAATTATGTCGCCTGCAAGTACTGACTAAAAATAAAAAAAGATTTGAACCATGAACCCCAGCTGCACCACCTCAGAGCTGAAGTCGGGGAAAATTCTACGACTGCACTCAAGACCAACTCCGGCAGGAAGTACTACTTCAGCTCAGACACTTGCCCAAATCTGATTACTTTCTTTGAATTCATTTAAAAAAGTGCAGCACTGAGAGTGCTTGTAACACCGAACAGCCAATCACCACTCTCAACACAGTCCTGCATCAATCTCACTGATGCTGGAGAGGATTTCAGACTGCAGCACATGTTGGTTTTACTCTGATTAAATTGAGGTGTCATAACAATACCTTATTGATTGGATGAGCACAATAACAACACTTCGTCTCCGTATCCTCCGTCATCCAAACAACTTGAGAAGATTAGCCAACTTTCAACCTATGCTGCTTTTTGACCATACGTCTATCCAGTTTCTTAACGTCTAATCCAACATAGAGAAAGCAGAAGAGCTCAGGTGACACTTGGCATATCTGACCCTCATTATGCCCCAGGCAGAGGTGAAGAAAACAGCAGGGTTGCATAAGCTAAGCTATCAAGTTCACTCATGTTTACCCTCATGTTTACTCAAGTGGTTCTTCTTATCTCCTTTACCCATCCCAAGGTGGTTGTTACAAATAATTAGACCCGCAGACAATTGCAACGTTTAGTTAAGACTCAGTTAAACTCAAGACATGGTATACTTTATTTTTCCCAGAGATGGGGAAGTTTGAGGTGTCAGCTGGTAAAAATGAGGATAAACACAGCAAACATGTAACAAATAACTAAATGGAATTGTGTGTAGTTCAATCAAGTAAAATACATTATGTATAAAAAATAATTATTTTAATCTAGAAAAGTTTTGCCTGAAATCAAAACGAGCACAACAAAAATAAATAGAAATTTACATAAAAACATACATTTGATGACTATTTTATTATATTTATATTATATTACTATTTTATTTTATTGTATAAGAATACAATATTTCAGTCATGTCTGATGTTTGTTTGTTTGTTTGTTTGTTTGTTTACACATAAAAGAAAGATTGGTATTAATTTAAATCCTCTGAGGTTTATATTTGATAGTAAACCTTTAAATGTAATGCTGCTACTGGATCAGTGCTCTTATAACCCGGTACCATTGATGCCATCTTTGAACTTGACTGTTGATCCCTTGATTAATTATTGTATTACAATACCTTCAGGACTTCCATAAACACACTGAGTCTTGTGTACAGTTTGCCCTCGTGTCTGTTTAATGATTAGATTTTTACCGGCATGATTTATTACACAAGTCCTGCTGGCCATCTGTTACCTGTCCACTGATAAGGTATGGTTGTGGTAATGGTTTCATCCTCATTAACGGTAAAGTGATCTGAACGGGCATTTTTGAATCAATGTCAGAACTTCACCTTTTTATTCTAAAGTCAGGTTCAAATAAAAGTGTTGTGTTTTTGGTCAGGAGAGTTTCTGAGGGAAACGTCACATTATTTAGGATATCCAGTAGCAGTTTTCAGGAGATATAAAGCTGCTAAATTTTATTAACCGGCAACCTGTGGCATGCGGGATGCTCAAAATCATCTTTAAAGCTCATATTTAAAAGTTATCAGTGGAAGCAATCTCCTGTAAAGTCTGGTTATCTTTTGTTATTTTATGTTATCTTATCTTATCTTACCTTAGACATTTCTGTTGTGGTCTAAAATAATGTTCAGTTAAAGATTAAAAGTAACTACAACACTTCAAGTATACATATGTAGGCGAGGGGGTTGTATGAAGAGGATAACAAAATTTGTCAGGTGGGAAAAGTTATCACTTCTTGTGCACCAGTGTGACGAAACATCAACATTGGAACTGAAAAAGGGAAGTCGGGGTAAAAGGCCTAAATGTCCTGTAGAGGCCGGCTTCCACAGACTCACATGTTAAAATATCCAACTTTACAGCAGAAATAAACATTTTTATGGCCTGCTACAAATAACAGCTTTCACCTCTATGGATAGTTTCTCTCTGCAACAAGTGTACAGAGGTTGAAGTCCCCTCAGCTTGGATATCGTTAGGACTTCACCTCTGCTGATTCAAGGTAATGAAGAAGAAAGATAATTCTACTGATCCCAGAGGGAAATATTTGACATAGCTAATCAGCTATTTGTATGAGAATCGAATAGCATGATGGCTGTGGGGGTGAATGATTTTCTGCATCTTTTTGTTTTACAACAAAGAGAGAGAAGTCTTCCAGTATGATTCTAGTTTCATAAAGATGTTAAAAAGAAGGTGATCAGAGTTGTTCAGGAACAGAACACTTGCCATCACAGACTGATGGAACATTGGCAACATTTTATTACAGATGTCAAATTTTCTTAACAAAAACAGTTTGTCTGTTATCTCAATGTAAGTCTAGATATTTATATTTTGTTACTATGTACACAACACAATCTTTCACAGGCCTCTGCAATCATTTTCTTCGTCTTAGGCTACGTTCACACTGCAGGCCTTAATGCTCAATTCTGATTTTTTGATCAAATTTTTTTTGTCTGGTTGTTCACACTACAAATAAAATGTGACAGTAAACGCTGTCTAGTGTTTGTCTAGTGCGAACGGTTCATGGCCCTCAAAGCGGCCCGCGTGCGCAACAGAAGACGTCACACACAACGCGCTCTGTTCAAGGAAGTAAAAATGGCGACTACAGAGCTAGCAGGAGTTGTTGCAGCAGTCTATCAATTTCTGCACAGTCGTAACAGACAGAATTTTGACAAATTAATTAGAGAATGAAGGACTCTGAGAAAAAAGAGAGCCTGTGCTTTAACAATGGCCTGTTTGGAGCAGTGGCTGCTACCTCCGTGCAGAGGTTTGTCTTCTCCGGCGCTGATAATTGGCGTGTCTTGTGTCAGTGACGTAAAAGACGGATTTAATGCGACATGACCGTTCAAACAGCAGTCGCTTTCTAAAACATCAGATATGTATCGGATTCGGTACCACATACGAAAGTGACCCAGATCGGATTTGAAAATATCAGATTTGTGCTGTTCAAACTGTCATACCATGATCGGATACGGGTCGCATAGGGTCAAAAAAGTCGGATATGATGTGGATTTGCCTGCAGTGTGAACTTAGCCTTAGAGGTGTTCAACATGAGGTAGTTTGTGTAATTCCAGTCACTGAAGGCTTTTACAAGAGCCCTATATATTCACATTCCTATCCATTCCTGGTACACGCCACAATGGCATCTATTTCTAGATGTGCCACGACTTAGATTTGTATTTATTTTATTTTTTTACTTTATTTTTATTTATTTTTAGGAACAGGAACATTAACATTTACACAGACACAGCAAGGGGAAAAAAGTAAACAACTAAGTAGAAAATAAAAAAATAAAAACAATGGAAGGGGGGGGGGGTGTCACCCAGGGCTATATGAAGTTACTAAAATGTAGTTTTTCCACTTGGACACACTGTGCATCTTGCTCGTTTGTATATACCCCCACACCCACATCTATGTACATACTCACACACACTTTCAAGTATCTACATTACATACATAATACATATCTATATGTGCTTACATGCATACTCATGGACGTATACACTTTTACACGTGTATGTCTATACAAGTGTCCATTCAGCATCATAAGGAATTAAGACCAGTCGAGCACCAGAAAATCAGGTTAAATGAAAATGGAATGGGAAGGGGATGAATAAGATCCTTTCCCTACATTATTCACAACCCTTTTGCATACTCAAAAACCATTTTGACCAGTATCTTTGAAATTTGTCTTTACAGAGTCTTAGAGAAAAGGTCATCTTTTCCATTTCACAAATATCTTTTACTATGGCTGATCACTCTCCAACCGTTGGTGGGTCCTTGTCTAGCCATCTTCTAGTTATTGCTTTTTTACTTGCTGCCATCAGATTTGTATTTATATTGTATATTTATATCTAATATATACAAATCTGAGTCCTGTCAAAGTAATGAGTAATGTGAAAAGGAATGGAGCCTGGACACTCCCCTGTGGAGCCCCCCTGCTGCTCCTTAATGTCCCAAAAATACAGTTCCCCAAGTCTGTGATCCGGGAAACAAAGACTATGAAGCAAGTAGAGGACAGCATCCTTCTCTCCATGTGTGTTGTTTGTATGCAAACTACAGCAGATCATGTTTGTCTTTGACCTCAAGTCTCACTTGGTGCAGAATCAGGTGTTCCAAGGTTTTCAACATGTGTGCATTTTTCATTAGAGGGCTCCAAGCTAGCACCCCTTCTGAGAGAGACTTAGTCTACTACAAGAAAGCATGGAGCCTGAATCAGAGGCAGGAAGTCCTGAATTATAATTACAGTATTCATGGCCTACAAATAATAAATACATGAACTGCTTTTAGCGTCTGAGACAGGATGTTTCTAATTTTGAAGTGTTGAAGAACCTCTGTCTGTCCAAGATGACTCCAAGAATCATAAGCAGCAGCCCTTTGGAGGGGACATGAAAAATCTAAAAAATAGTCCCGTTTCTTTCAACTCAAGGACTTAGTTCAACTCGACTAAGACTACCATGACCTGGATGACTGACAACCTCAGAGACTAGTGGAGCTTATACAATAAGCTCTACTTATGATGTCAGATTTCAGAAACCTGAGAAATCTCCAGTAACCAGCTTTAAAAGTTGTCACACCCAAAAGCTCTAGCTAACAGACACTTGAGAAAAACACAGTCTTCAGTGGGAAAAAAAGAAACTCAGAGGCAAACCCCACAACAGAGAATCCAACTTAACTCTAGAATCTAAATCACTCATCATCAACTACGCCACCTGCTCCAGGCAGAAGAAGTCCTGACAACATGCCAGGTGACACAGAAACTAGATTCACATAGATTCACATGAATACAGGTGTGCTTTTAATTTTCTTGGCTCGTACTTTGGTGCTTAAATAAAAACATCTCTACATTATCTTTGCACAACGGTAGGAAGACAGCACCATAATTCATTGTGGCTGCAACACAAGAATGATTACAACAAATGGAGAAAATTGAGCAAAAATGGCATGTTGGCTGGTTCATCAGTCAACCTACAGGGCACTTCCTCTCTGCTAATCTCCTGCTTTTTAATTGCTTTGAAACAGTCAGTGTGATAAAGATGCCACGTTTCTTTGAGTTAAAGCTCCTTGAAGCAGTATGTCCCACAGGATATTAAAAAGCTGCTCCAACCCCACCTGCTCACCCCAAGCAACTTCCTACAAAATAGTCTTATCTCAAGAATAAATTTGCAGTGTCACGGGAAAGGGGTTGACTGTTTATTGTCATTAGGTGTAGAGTGGTGGTGAAAAAAATCGAATTTAAACTGAAGTTGGCAAAAAATAAAGATATATATGTGATAAATAGATGAGTGTATTCTAAAAAAGGATGCAGAGGATCGAGTAAACCATCAAGTGATTTTTAATAACTAATAATTTTATCTTTAAAGTTCAACAGGTGAGAACATTAATCTAAGAAAAACACCAATCGGGACAATGTTGGATGGATCAGTTACCTCTCTATGGATGGTCTGGACTGGCTATCCGTCTAGAGCTGGGACATTAAACACTGACTGTCCTATATCTACAAAACTAAAAGTTTCAGTTAATTCATGACATTTTTAGTCTTTGTTACTGTTTAGCAATTATATTAAATGCTGAACCAATTCTGAGCCCCTGACCTTATGTTTGACACCCCTCGTCAAAAGCCTCTGATCCTAAGAGTCTTATCCTAATAGGAAATACATAAATAGTGTCTGGAGACACGCCTTGCTACATCGAACTCAGACCTCACATACCTCTGATGATGCAACTCAGCTGAGCAGCCGTATTAATTGTCTGCAGGCAACAGCCACACCCGCAGTCCAAGCATTGAGTAAGTAGTACAAGATATACTCTAATTATAGCTAATAAGTTACAGACATTGTTAGGTTTTGTATTGTTGATTGTCATTTATGCTTAGAAATATCTACTTATATATGCTTAGAGGTGTATAATTAATTGTGTAGTGATAGGATGTGTGATCTTTAGCAGGCTGCAAAGGCTTGGTGTGCATTCAGAGTGTTCTGGAATCCACACCTACATCCTGGGAGCATGGGAAGAGGTCGTACCTTGTTTTATTGTTTTATGGTAGGATAAACGTGGCTATATCTGTTTTAGGCTAAGTGCCTTTTGTTTAGATGGACTGCTGGACTTTCCAGACCAGCAGGTTTAGGGAAGTCTTTATGGGGTCACGCTCTGACCCCCCCCCCCCCACACACACACACACACACACACACAATCCTTTGTTCACATGTATACCTATGTAAGATGTTATATGTTAATGACCCTATGCATATTCATGTAACCACAATAAAAGGAGTGCTATGGGGAACCTGGCTGAGAGTCTGACGGAGGTCAAGTGGTGGAACGACACTTGGCTCCAGGCAGGTCTCCCTCATGCATGAGTAACATGAAGAACTTTGCCTACTTTGGGTCTTGCTTTGCTGTGTAATTATATTGTCTTCAACGTTCCAGCGAATAGGTTTAAGCTACAAACCTATCAGACATAGACCTCTGTTCCTACAGATGCTCACTGAGTCACATTAAGTACCAGATGATCTAAGGGTTCATTTCTTATGGATTCATTTAATAATAAAAAAGGAAAAATGACAAACCACAAATGAATCATGTTAGTTCAAATATTGAAAACAGATATGAGTCTAAGATCCTTTCACACACACCAGTCTTTGCAACCTTTAGTATCAGTGCATGCCACCGTATAGCATGGTCCTGTAGAGCAGATAAGTAAACACACCCACGCAGTACAACCAGTGAATTCCCTTCTGAGTGCTGACACACCCCATGAAGGTGCACTCACTCTAAACCATCTGCAGATTTGTCTCCCAGGTGGTTCGCTGAGTGCAGTGCTGTCACTCTCAGGATGGCTTGCCTTCAGCTATGTTGGCTGCCACGAGGCCACAGGGGCCCAGGATCTTATTACTAAACTATGCAGCTGTCACTCAGTGCCGAGCATACGATGGAGGCTAGGAAGGATGGATGCCAAGGCGCACAGCGAACCCTCCCCGAGGTTTATTTTATATTTGATGATAAAATAGTTTGAAGGAGGCCACCCGAGAACCGTAAACAGGCCGGCGGGGAGTCAAGGTATCTAGTCAAACACAATAAATAAGCCCAATCGATCCGAAGGAGAGAGGTTCATGGGTGGCAAATGGGCTGTCGCTGCACTTCATGAGCTATGGCCCTGCTGTGGCAGAGTGGTGGAAAGTGTCTGATGGGAACAGGTAAGAAATGCAAGGCCAAGAAAGCTGTGAGTTATTCTAAAAGAAAAACACACCCTTACACATTGGCTTCTCTTCTCCTCTGCTGCCATCATATTATGTTTATTTTAAATTATGGTGTAAAAACAATTTCCTTCTTCTCATTCTAATTTTGTGAATGTACAGTGGTATCGGTACAGTGGTATTATTGCCCAAGTCTGACTATTTTGTACATGACTCAGGCATTCACGCAGTATAAATGAGGCTGGAATAAAACTAGGTCATCTCTGGGTACCAGGTGTCATAAAGCCTGCTGAAATACTACCTGAAATTAATCCCATGCATTCCCATCATCTCCACTGCAATCTTTTGTCCCTCACAGACAATATAGCAAGAGAAAAAAAAAGAAAAAACAAGTAATCTAACCAGCAAGTCTCACAATTCTTGATGATGTTTAACACACGCTTGCCACAACATTATTTTGATATAAAGAACAAAACTGTACTATCAAACACTCTTAGTAGTGCTTAAACACTAACATCTATTTGCTTACCTGAATTGTTTTATTTTATCCCATATTATAAGACAGATTTGATTAGCCAGCTATTTTTTTCTTTTTTACTTAGCTCCACCACGTGAACTGTATCGTGGTTCGTTCTAATGTTTGCTGATAAAATAAATCCACATCAACCCCAGAAGTTAGGATGAAATTAGCTGCCATAATAATGACGACAGTCGGCAGGAAGATGGATGAAACCAATATGACATCATGCACTGGTTAGTGAAGCCTTGTCATGAAGCCTCATACTGAACCTGTTCACCTTTGTTATCTTGGAATTTTGATTCCTGATGTGATGAGTAAGGGGTGGATATGACTAATGGCTCGGCTTACTCACAGTCGAGTAAAAATAGGCCGGCAAACCCCTTGCTACAAGGAAAAAACATGGTGGCTGCCCGGTGATTGACTGAGCTTTTTTTGCTGTAGTTGCGGCAGCCACTTTTTGATCCCAAGGATATTATAGGTTGCCTGGTAGGAAGCAACTTGTCTCCATAAAGTCGCGCTAAAACTGACTGGACTCTCAGACTGGCGAAGCTTTGTAAATAATTGCTGTTTAATTTATAAATGCAGACAGAATGTCAACACACTGGAATTCATCTGAGTTAGTTTGCACAACTCTTCTGCAATGTGTCACTTTGCTGGTTGCTAACTGGCTGTATTTCTATATAAAAGCCAGATTATCAAGCACCTATGTGATTTTGCAGTTAAATCACCATTCTTCAGTACTACCTCACAATTTGTAGAGGAAATTGTTGAAATCTATTAAATTCTGGCTGAACTAAATGTAGGTACAGCGTTACCTCGTTTATCGCAGGTTTTACGTTCTAAAAATAATCTACGACAGGTGAAATTCGCAAAGTAGCGATCTTTATTTTTTACAATTATTATAGATGTTTTAAGACTGTAAAACCCCCTCACTAAACACTTTATACACTTTTCTCAGACAGGCATGAACAGTTTCACACGTTTCTCTCTTGTTTCAACACTCTCAAAGTTTAAGCCTTCGTAGAATAATAAACCCAGTATTATAGAATGAAACCAAAGATCAAACCCTGTTTTCAAGTCCAGAACATGGGAATAAAGCAGCTAATTTAACATTAATGAATCAATGGTACGGAAGTGGAGGAAGCAAGAATGAGTTGAGTAAAATTTGACTTATCTGACTGTTTGGTTTCACTTAATGCGACTTATAATCCTTTGACGTTGACACTGTTGTGTTGTCTTCTGCTAGCGAAGATTTATGTAAATTTGACAAGTTGTACAGGAGACACGGCAAGAGATTGATTGAAAATGGTCTACAGCCAATCAGGACGCAGAACACAATGCAGTGTAAAAAAAATAATAATAAAAATTGCACCCCAAAAAATCTGCGAAACAGCGAGGCAGCGAAAAGTGAATTGCGATACAGCGAGGGACCACTGTAGTTCATTTGAATTTCTGAAGCTTTATCACAGTTAATTACCATTAACACAAACACATTGCATGTGATTACCAACTTGACCCTATTCACTTGCAAACTGAGAGCAGATCTTACGGCTGTGTTATTGCCATCTTGATGCACCAATATCAACAACGGTCTTAGCAACCACAGCAGCTGGGAGCCAATTTATAACAAAAACAATTTGCCTGAAGTTTTTCACATAGAAGTCAAAGACCGTTATAAGCAAAGGAAGACTCAAACTTTAAGTTACAACCAGATTTTAAAAATTTTAAAAAGAATAAAGCATTTCATACATGGAAACGGCTGCTTTAAGCATGTGTAGCAAAGTTCTTTCTCTCTGTTTCAGCCAATCAGCCCCTGGAGTGCCGGTCTTTGGTCCAGAAATGGCATTAAATTGGAATTACTCAATGCCAGCTGGCTTTTTCTAAAATTTATGGAGCATATCTAGAGTGCACTTTACACATTATGACATTTTTTAGTGCGACGAAATAATTGATCACTGTTAAAATGGACAGCAACAGTAGATAATTGGCTAAAAATCATCACAGATTCATAACATGGAAAGACAGCGTTCCCACTCAGAGGAATAAATACACAATGAATAAATACACAATGAATAAATATGCAATGCATGATGGACAAAAGGTAAAATATATATGTTGAGGTTTGGAGGTTCAGCTTTTATAAAAACGGAGTGATCCAAAAACAAGACACAAAATCCAGATCTCTAATCACAGTGTGCCAACAATCCACGTGAAGGTTAGGAAATAATCCAAAAGGAAATTCAAGAGGAGAACAAACATGAGAAGATGAGAAATCCCGGAAAGCCTGACAACAAGTACTAACAAGACAACATTCAAAATGACAGAGTGAAAAGGGTGTAAGTTTACAGGGTATATATTTCACTGATAGGAACAAGAGTGGCAGGATAACAAATGAAGGAAGCAAAGTGAGTGCAAGGAGACTTGGGATTACAAACCAAAATAGGAAATGACTTGAAATAAACCCGCAGGAGTGTTTGCTGATTCACAGAGTGAACACATCCATATTTTGGAGGAGGTGGAGGTCTGCATGTGGGATAAACTAAACACAGGACTCCTGAGACTGAGGTTTATGGAGACAGCCAGCAGACCTCGATTACCATCCTGTTGGAAACTTTGTATTCTTTTTGTTTTAGTTTTTCCTTTTTTTCAGTTCCACCTACTGGTTAGGTTTATGTACTAACACCTACTTGAATAGGTTTGGGAACTATAGTGAACTTGTGTAGGTTTGGGCATTAAATATACTTGAATGGGCTCAGGAATCAAAATAAAGTTGGTGTGGTTCAGGAACTCTCTTTTAGTGCCTAATATTTGTTTTAATCAGGAAACCCTAATGTTGAAATTCTTCAGTTTGAGAGCAGATATTTTGTCACTTTAACTGAAGATTAATGCTAATGTTGTATGTCTGTGATTTGTTTTTGCTAAGCTCTAACACATGAGCCCTGCAGCAGCCAAAAACTTTAGCCCTCACAGCTCTTTTTGTTTTTCCTAAGCTCCATCACAAGTGGCCCCAAAGGTCAAAGGTCACAAAGGCCAAAAGCCAGAAGCAGCTCAATAGAATTAATATTCATTTTACAAAAGCTGGCTCTCAAGCAATTAACCTTCTGTCCTGGACGTGATGTGCGGGCAACTTAACGAGGATGTTCCCTGGTTTTAATTACTCTCCAAAGTTGCCGAGCCCAGCCGGGATTTGAAAGTTATTTCAAAGTAAAGTGCACCAGCGGCAGGAACGGGAAACATCTGACATCAGCGTTTACGACAGAGTGGAATCTGTCACAATAACAATATTCAAATGCAAACTGGGATCATCGCTGCAGTCGATAACAGACGTGACCTCAAAGTTATATTCAGTAAAATGTAATATTCCATTACGAAGATGATGAAGTCGAGTCTGCAGTGGTGTTTATGCCCGAGCTCTTATGAATTTTGTATTAGTAAATATTGAAGTTTTTTAAATCATGGTCAGGTGGTTTTCTTTAGGAATCATGAAAATTAGTCATTCCTCATAAGACTCAAAACACCTTCCTTTAAATGTGGATGCAATAAAGTGAGAAATAAAAACTGACTTGAAAGTGAGCAATAAATAATATTTTTTTAAACCCAGAAAATCCCCCCTATATCTGTTCTCATCAATATTTATACATGCATCAATATTCCAGTCTGTTGGTAATAAGTGGAGGAGGGTGTAGAGTTGGAGTGTGTGCTCTGAACAGCCCATATGATTCCTGCTGAAATTAAGTACAAGAAACTGTTTGCATAAAAGACTATCACACGCTGAGGAGTGTCATTACACGCCGCCTGATTAAAAATCATTCAAGGCTGTCGAGTTTCAGTCTCAGACTTGCACTTTTTTTCTTTTTAACAGCATTTTTTCTGTGCACCTTCTTTTTTAAAAAATTTTTTATAGGATATAAAATGAGAGGCTGAAGCTCAACGAACCAAACTCAGAATGTGTTTCTCGTATCAGCAGTGGCTTTGCTGGAAGGTGAAAGCTTTCGGTAAACAGCCTGAAAACAGCAATAAACCTCAATTTTTGTAATAAACATGTCTGATACATGCTGAGACTGAAGCAGGGAGCGTTACTCTGGTTACACAATCTTCTCCTCAAAATCCTTACCCTTAATTTTGCAAAACACTACAGTATTCATGACTGCATGGTTTAGATATGGTAAGTAGGCTTATTTTGAGACACTAGGCAAAAACTCAACTGAAGCGCATTACAGAGAAAAAGTGAGGCACCGAATATATGCATTACATCTCAGTTTTTCTCTGCGCTTACTCAATATTCACAGCCCATTCGAGCCCTCGCTAAGAGCTGAATTTCTCCAAATATTAGGTCCATTTTTCAGCTGATTTAAACACAGAACGTGGGGAGAAAACTGAGTAACTCCAGAGCATTTCTCATTGTTACTGAGAAAATGAGAATCGCATCACACTCATCTGCCACTTTATTAGGTACACCCAAAGGTGTTCTATTGGACTGAGATCTGTTGACTGTGGAGACCATTTAAGTACAGTGAGCTCATTGTCATGTTCAAGAAACCAGTTTGAGATCATTTGAGCTTTGTGGCATTTGTGGCATGCACTCCTGCAGGAAGGAGCCACTGTGGTCATTCAGAGATGGACAACAGCAACAATACTTAGGAAGGCTGTGGAGTTTAAACGGTGTTTAGCGGTGACTAAGGGACCAAAACTGTGCTAATAAAATATCCCACATACAACCACACCACAACCAGCCTGAACTGTTGATAAAAAGCAGGATGGATCCATGCTTTCATGTTGGTTGCTCTAAATTCTGCCCTTCTACCCTGCCATCCAAAAGTCCAGCCGAAATCAAGACTCATCAGATCAGCCAACACTTTTCCAATCTTCTGTTGTCCAATTTTGGTGAATCTGAGTGATATTAGTCTTTTCTGTTCTTAGCTGACAGGAGTGTTGTAACAGGTGGTTATTTGCCTTACAGTTTTCTTCTTATTAGTTTCAAGCAGTTTGCCCATTCTCCTTCGTCATCTGGCATCATCAAGGCATTTCCACCCAGTGAAATGGATATTTCCTCTTATTTGGATCATCTTCTGTAAAACCTACAGATGTTTGTGTGAGAAAATACCAGCAAATCAGCAGTTTCTGAAATACCAGCCCGTCTGGCAGCGACAACCCCGCCATGTTTAAAGTCACTTTTCCTCATTCTCATACTCAGTTTGAACTTCAGCAGGTCGTCTTGACCTACATGCCTAAATGCACTTGAGTTGCTGCCATGTGATATCTGCGTTAACGAGAAGTTGAACAGATGTACCTGATGGAGTGGAACAAAAGGAGAAGCAGATTAGGCCCACTTTAAAGGCCATTTCCAGTATAATATTCAGCACTGTCTGCCAATCCAAATGATCATGACTGCAATCCTTTAATTAACCAGGAACATGTTGATTGTATGTCCTGTTCATTCTCACATCACTTTCACTATGTCTGGCATCATCCTCATGCCCATCATGCCCACCTTGTCACCATCCACCATCAGTAATACCAGTGAATCCGCATTTAGAGTCACATCGACACAGAAGCAAATTGTGTCCTATCGGGAAATTAAGCCACACAGTAATTGTGACTAACGGATAAAAACCCACTTCATGAGCTGGTTTTAATGCAGCTGACCCTTCCTCGTTCATTTATGTGAGGACAAAGATTCTGTCTAATACTTATTATGTTATTAGGCTAACAAGGGTGTACAATTGGCCGGTAATTGAATCAGACCACAGTGGCAGTTTTCTGCTCATGACAACAGTAAAATTACTCAGGTGATAATAAAACCAGAGACCCTGAACTGAAAATATCCTGAATATGAATCTGTACTTTCAGATGATAGTGGCGACTGTATCTACTCGCTCACGATTCTCCTCATGATCTTTGGAGGCGGGAACTGCTTTTCTTAATAATAATAATAATAATAATAATAATAATAATAACTTTATTTATAAAGCGCTTTCAAACAAAGTGCTGTACAACTATTTGAAAATAAATAAATAAATAATAATAATAATAATAATAATAATAAAAGCGATACATATCAATACAGGTAAAAGACATAATACAAGTTAAAAACAGTAAAAATTTAGAATTAAGACTTGTAAGATAAGGTGAACAAATGTGTCTTCAACTTAGTTTAAAAAACCTCCACAGAGCATGCCTGCCTAACATCTTGAGGGAGGTTGTTCCACAGAAACGGGGCACGAAAAGAAAAAGCACGCTCTCCAATTGTCTTTTTTCTGGCTCCAGGAACCTTTAGAAGGCCAGAGTCCAGAGATCGGAGAGCACGGGATGGAACGCAAAGGTGTAAAAGGTCGGAGAGGTATGAAGGTGCCAGTCCGTTTAAAGCCTTGTAGGTGAGCAGCAGGACCTTAAAATCTGCTCGAACCTGACAAGGTAGCCTGTCATGCGGCGGCTGTGTGAAGGCAAGAGAGGACCCAAATGCACGGCTCTAGACACACGGGAATGAACTCAAAGGCAGGTCTTTATTAACAGGAACATAAGAAGTCATACAAAACTATACTGGGAGATACTAAAGCTGAGGCGCTGGGAAGACACGGGAAATGCACACAACCTAGAGGGACGACGCAACACAGAACAAAGGGACACGCTGACATAAATACACAGAAGGTAATGAGGGAAGTGGGAACACACGGGGAACACAGCTGAGGACAATTACTCATGACCGAGCGGGGAGGACACGAAACTGAAAATACTGACACCAAGATGTGGACCTTAAACACAACAGTACACAGAGATGAGCACAGAGAGAGAGAGGCAGAGAACAAGGATGAATACGAGGGGATGAGGAGAACACAGAACACAAAGGACGGGACCACGGTACCAGAACAAACACCACAATAAAAGCATGGACAAAGGGGGAATCCAAATACCAAACCAAACAATCCAATGAACATAAGGAACAAAATACAAAACCACAGGAACACTGAGAACACTGGGTCAAAATGACCCAGGACCATGACATAGCCAATGCAGAGATCTCAGAACAGGGCTAATGTGCTCAAATTTCCCAGTTCTTGTTAAAATGCGAGCAGCTGCATTTTGCACCATCTGTAGACCTCTAAAACTTTTCTTTGGTAGACCAGAAAGAACAGCATTACAATAATCAATGTGGGAAGACACAAATGCATGGACAAGAACCTCTGCAGTGTCGCTTGACAAAACTTGTCTGATTCTGGCGATGTTCCTCAAATGATAAAAGGCGGTCTTTGTTATCTCTTTTACATGAGACTCGAAAGAGAGCACCGTGTCAAACCACATGCCCAAGTTTTTTACCTTGTCCCTACAATTTATGACACTGTCATCAATTCTCAAGATGAAATTTTGGGACAAGTGCTGAAATTTGTGTGGCCCAATGACCATCAACTCTGTTTTATCAGTATTTAGGAGCAAGAAATTATCCGATATCCAGCCCTTAATTGCAGATAGACAAGATTCTAGTTTAGAGACTTCAGCACAATTTCCAATGGTTAAAGGAACATAAAGCTGCAGGTCATCAGCGTAACAATGAAAGGTTACATTAAAAGAACGTAAAAGAACACCAAGAGGCAGCAGGTACATAGAAAACAGCAATGGTCCAAGTACAGAGCCCTGAGGGACCCCATGCCTCACTGCACAGGTCTCGGAGAGATCATTTTTAAAACTAACAGTCTGAGATCTCCCAGACAGGTAAGATCTCAGCCACGATAAAACATTTCCTGTAATTCCAATAAAATGTTCAAGTCTATCTAATAAAATACAGTGATCCACAGTGTCAAACGCAGCACTTAGATCCAGCAGTAATAAAACTGAAGTGCGATCGTTGTCTGCATTTACCAGCAGATCATTTACCACTTTGACTAAAGCTGTTTCTGTGAAGTGATTTGGTCTAAAAGCAGACTGAAATGGTTCAAACAGATTGCTTGTTGACAAATGCTCAGTGAGCTGCTTAAAAACCACTTTTTCAAAGACTTTAGATAAAAAAGACAGATGTGAGATGGGTTTTATTTCTTAAATAAAAGAGTAAATTATAACATCTATAAGCTTCTAATTTCTCTTAATTTTTTATTTGACAAGTTCTTTGAGACAAAGAAAAACCTGAGCAACATAATCTGCTACCTCTTCTACACTAACTACAGCTCCACCAGGTCGACTGGTTGTCTTGTGCTGCAGAGCTCGATGAGCTCGGTGTGGTGGGGAATTAAAATAGCAACCTCATGGAAGCATGTGACAGGAAGTGATAATCAGGATACCTGAGTGCTTCCCAGGTAAGGTGTTTTGGGCGTGTCCTGCTGCTTTGATTTTCTGTAGATCAGTCTTCTGATCCTCCTGAAACTGAGCAGAATAAGAGACCTTTGATGTCGAAGCAGCGAGCGATTCCTGATCGAGCTGCACATTTTTTAGAGGAGGATGAAATATGCACCGAATGCACAAAAGTCTAACAATTCTTAAAGAAGAAGCCCAATGAACAGTGAATTAGCCTTTAATTGGTGATGCTTCACTTCTGCATTCTCACCTTTCTTTAACCTTTGTGTCCCTTTTGAAATAGTAAACAAGTTGATATGGTTGGTTCTTAAGCAGTTATTGAAATGAACCAGTTTAGGACGAGGGGGTAAATCCTTCCTCTAAACTTCTATAAAACTCACAGGTTTGTTTTCCAAGTGTTTTACTTTACCATGAACTCTTCTTTTATGCACAATCCTTGGAAACCACGGGTTAACGTGTTTTGTAACTTCTAAGCTTATAAGCTCATTTTAAAGTTCAGCATTTCCCTCAGAAGAATGTAAAAAGAAGTGAATGTAAAGTAGCATTAATGACAGTTTTCAAGTAAGGCACAGACTTCAGTTGAGCAGCTTGCCCATATATATATATATAACAGCCACCAAATTATTTGCACTTCACTTTGAGTAAATGTCGTCTAAAAGCATGTCAAACACGAAGCCTGGCAAATGTTAACAGTGTAAAGTACGTCTTACACTACGTCTTTCCATTCCTACAGGTCCAGTGTAAAACTCTCCATGCTTTCATGTAATCCCTGGCTTTAATCAGACTTCTGCAGCTAGAACAAGTTTGCACTTTGATACAAAAATTACATTTTCTACTAGTTGCTTATGAAGATGTGTACTTTGAGGCACAAGACCTGAATCTCCTCATAAAATCT
This sequence comes from Neolamprologus multifasciatus, assembly GCF_963576455.1. NCBI lineage: Eukaryota > Metazoa > Chordata > Actinopteri > Cichliformes > Cichlidae > Neolamprologus > Neolamprologus multifasciatus. Next base: position 28,750,683 of record NC_140454.1, read on the forward strand.
CAGTATTCTTGGTCAGTTTCCCTCTCCCTGTCTTAGCCTGCCACAGACTGTAAAATGAGGATGGACAGAGCCACCCCGTATTTTGTGGAGTCCCAGTTTGAAGCTTGGAGTTGGGTCTTTTAGATGTGTTTTTCTGGAGCCATCCATGACCATATATGGAGGAGAAGATGGTGAGCAAAGACATGCATCCATGAAGCCCCTACAAAAACAGGTATACATACTAATTACTGCTAACAGACTCAGAGAACACTCCAATGTCAATGGAAAAAACTGGACCATAGACAGTCTAAAGTCATGGCTTGTTTCTTTGTTTGTTTGCTAGATTATATTTAAAAATGCTCCAAAAGGCACCCACAGCACATCCAGGGGTCAGAATTCAGGGACTTCAATTAGCTGAGGCGAAATCTAGCAGACAGCTAGTAGCTATAGCCTGTGTTGCATACACCTGTCAGTCAAAGAGGCCACGCCCCTCATAATGTACACACTTTAATACAGTTAGAAGAGGAAAGTTATTTAAAAACAAAAATCACCCCTAAAATGAAGTCGCAACCTTCAGAACTGAAAAATGAAGACAAAGTCTCAAGAGCCAAAAACTGCAGTTCCTGTAATGACCACTTGAGACAGGCTCCAAAGATAAGCGAGTTCTAACAGACTCCCAATTTAAAATGTCCAACTGAAATAAACATGTTTACGGCTTGCTGCAAGAAACTGATCCTGGAAACCGGCGAGCTGAGTCCAACATAAAAACAAACAGCCCGACATGCAGACAGTGTTTGCTCTGTTGGTGTCATTTTGGGTTCAGACCATCCTACAGTGAGCTCCAGCTCCATCTCCATTTTCCCGTCCAAATAGTTTAACCTCTGCCTCCAAAAAAAACCAACATGGTGGGGTGAAGCTTTAAAATGCGGAGACAAAAAACGTCTACTTTTATATAAAGAAACTGCAGGTTTTTGCACTTTCACCTCAGTTTCTCAGCCAAGCTGCAGCTTGGAGCAAACCTTCAGCTCTACATTATCCCTCTCATATCTTTGTGAATTATGCAGAAATGATAATGATAACCGCCACTGGATTGCTCTGACCTGAAAGTGATTTTGTGCATCGTGTTTGTGCGATCATACTCAACCGAGTTATGCATCAGAGGAGCAGTGTGGTTCACAAATTGCATCAATCAGCCCTACAGGCTTTAAAACACCTTAACTGCCTCCATTAGCTGAGTGTCACAGACTCTGCACTAGCTTCCCATTGTTTTCACATCACACTGCTTCTTTACCTCACTCCCTCCCCGTCGGCCCCCTTCAGTCTGAAGTAAAACTCACAACCATTCACATTAAAAGTTTTTAAAATGTTTCACAGTATTTATACTTTCAGCACAAAAAAAAGAATAATCGCACACAAACACCAAGGTTATAAAATCAATACTCTGAATGTGTGAGTTTTAGGAGTACATAATGGGTGTGCTGCGATTCAGACACATACACACAGGTTTGGCTGGCATTCAATGCCAGGCTGATCCAGCAGGACATCGCAGTAGACTGACTCAAACAGAGGAAGGTGTGTTTGTATGCCTAAACCAGTAATGTTAAACCACTTAAATAAACAGACCACCCTGCCCATTTCTCTTAGCAGTGCGATAACCTTGAATGACATCATGTCCTGACATACGTCAGCCTTTGGAGCACACAGTGAAGATTAGAGTGATCTGAGAGTTCAGTTTAGCAACGTTAAAGCACAGTGGGAAAAGTGACGTGTTGAAGTGAAACACTAATACACATGTGCAGAAACAAATGGCAGCTTCAACTGTCCCAGCGGTACTCAGGCTACCTAATTTAAGGCAAAAACAGTTTGTGTAAGTCTAACAAGCTTAGGTCAATATATGGTATGAGTGATTTTATATGATTTTAAACAGACTTGAGTAATTTGGGTTGGGCCTGAAGCAGCTACACGTGCCTGTATGCACTGAGTAAACAACACCAGCACTGCTATTGTTATTTTTGCTGTGGATTATGAAGACCAACATCACTACTATCCACTCAAACACCGAGATCTCAACAGGTTAAACTAGGGGTGGGTTTTTATAATCGATTTATCGATTAAAATCGATTCTGGCTTGGATAACGTAAAATCGATTCATTGAAATACTGAATCGATTTTTTAATATAAATTTATTTTGCCCGAAATGCCAGAATCTCTGGTGAAATCTCACAAAATTTCAACAACCACCAAACAGCTAAGACAGTAAATGAGAGCAGGAACACGGATTCTGCACAAAGACTTAAACACACAGCGCGGACCCGCGGATCAGAATCAGTTAGATGTCGCCTTTCTCACGGTCGGGGCTGAAAGCCGACAGCGCGCTGATTCTAATCTGTCAGCGGGTCCGCGCTTTGTGTTCACGCCCTTTATGCGCTGATTCTAAAGCTGTTAGTTTGATGTCTCTCCAAACAATATTGACCGAACCAGCAGCAAAAGAAGGTCCAAACTACGCTTCACATAAACATCATGTATTCACTCTTTTGCTTTGATCACGATGCACAGCTCTCTCTCTGTTTTCTGCATTATTCACTTGCTTGTTACGCACAAGTCTACCGTTGTTTACAGCGCTGTCGGCCGACGTTTTTTTTTTTTTTCATTTTATATACTTCCGAAAATAAAACCTAATTTCTGCCGTTCAATACTGAACAAATTTAAACTTTTTAAAATTATGCAAAATGCAAAACGCTTAGCCGTGTCTCTAATAAAACCGCTGTAACTTCAGAGGTAATGTTCATGTGTTGATTAATAGTTTTCTTTTGTTTTTGATGTACTGCAGAATATTTTTATAAAATCCCAGGCCAGGAAAATCACCTTCATGTTTTTCTGTGTTTTATCTTCAGCTACTTTGACACAAAGGCCTCTGCTGTGATGCTCACACCTTTGATAAAGTCTTGTGTGTGTCAGCTTCCTTTTTATAGATACAAAAATATGTAAATGTACTGATCTGAATTATAATATTTCTGACTGTCAAAATTTCCCAGATTCAAATCGAAGTGAATCGAATCGAATTAAATCGAATAGTGGATCGAATCGTTTCGGGACCTTGTGAATCGGAATTGAATCGATTCTAGAAATCAGTGACGATACCCAGCCCTAGGTTAAACCTAATACAAGCAGTAAGATTGCAGGTCAGCAGTAACACAGTATGACGCAACTTTGTGAGTCTGAACTGGTGAATGGTAAATGGCCTGTATTTGTATAGCGCTTTACTAGTCCCTAAGGACCCCAAAGCGCTTTACACATTCAGTCATCCACACATTCACACACTGGTGATGGCAAGCTACACTGTAGCCACAGCCACCCTGGGGCGCACTGACAGAGGCGAGGCTGCCGGACACTGGCGCCACCGGGCCCTGTGACCACCACCAGTAGGCAACGGGTGAAGTGTCTTGCCCAAGGACACAACAACTGAGACTGTCCAAGCCGGGGCTCGAACCGGCAACCTTCCAATTACAAGGCGAACGCCCAACTCTTGAGCCACTTTGACAAAGGAGGCGCAACATCCCCAGTGACCTTCTTCGTGGTGAATATGCATTACCACCATCAGGATGGAGCTGCAGGGCACCACCTTTGCAAAAATCTTTTCTAGCTCTGCTGAACAAGTCCAGGTGATTTATGAGGTCTTTAATGTCAGTAACTAGGAACTCATCATTGTTGTGGTTGTATCTGTCTGACAGCTGCCACACAACACAAATGAGATTTCTAAAAGGATAATAAACACTATAATCCAGTATCATCTTATCTGAATAATTATTGTTATATTGAGAGGAGGAGTGAGTCAAAGAAAGGGAGTGCCGGGTGGCTTACACTGAGCCAATCAGCAGAGGGAGAGAGCAGTGCTCTGTGCTGTAAATACAACTTATCTCAACAGAAACTTTTAACAACTGTCTTCTTTGTTGTTCTGTAGCTTTTTCTACTTTCAGTATTAAATGTATTTGCTGGGTTCAGAATACTTCTGTTTCTTCAGCCTTTATTAACCAACCTATGAATGTGACATGATGCTCAGATTTAAACAAGTGTAGGGCAGGTGTGAAATGGCTTGTTGTGATTGGTCAAAATTTCCCTGATAACAAAAAAGTTGTCTTTTACTTTTTTGTAGAAAAGGAAAACATGTTTAGTTTTTTTTTTTCTTAATTGAAAGTTTTAATTCTGATAACTGGAAATAAAACTTCTTGGGTCAAGTGGGTCAGCCCTGGCCCCTTAGGCTCCACCTACAACGCTGTGGTACGCCTGAACTCTCTTATGCTGCAGCACAACACAATCTATGTGTCAGTCATGAACCTCTCGACTTTGAGTTGAAGCCACACATGTACAATCATGCCGGTTTCTACTGTCATTTTAATGATATTCCGCCAAAGCTCAGACACATACAGATATACAAAGGGAGACATTTAAACAGTTTGAAAACTTTGAATGGTTTGCCAGTATTCTCTGAGTGGTGACACCTATCCTTCAGGAGAATACCTCAGTGGCCTCCTATGCCTTAATGGCAGGTTTAAATAGAAGTGACTGTGATACAATGTTGTGGTGGCAAGCGACCATTACGGTGGGTAAACCGACGCCTTTAGGCAGCTTTCTGGAATTTCTGTCAGTATATTCAGAAATAGTTCTTCAGGCTTCTCAAAGGATATCAAGAGCTCTTTGGATGTCTCTGCCTTTAAATGATCCCACGCTGCTCAAATGTTGAGGGCCGGGCTCTGGGGAAACCAATCCATGACTGATAGAAAGACACACAATGGAGCACTATCCAGATATGCTTTTACTGCACTGGCAGTGTATCATTGTGTCATCATGCTGCAAAATAAAGCAGCTGCCAATCAAATGCTTTCCGAGGGTATTGCATGATGGATGGATAGAATTTTCATCGGCTTCAGTGAACAGTAGATGGATCAGATCACCTCTCAGTCTGGTTTCAGTTCTCTGCAGGATTTGTCCTCTTTCATAAAAACATGACTTTCAGATACTGTTCATCAGCTGTAGATAGTATTTCAAGTCTGCCACTTCTTTTGTCCCCCACTTGTCCAGTTTCCTAAAACTTTATAGAGCGCATTGAAAACCAAAGTGCTTCACAATTAATAATAAAATCAAATAAAAAGGGTTCCTAAAATTCACACCATTTAGATAAAATAACACACCGAGGATCTGTTGTCCAAACACAACAACCAAAGATCAGCAAAACTGACTGCTTTCAGCTCAGGTTTAAAGTCTGAGACGATTCCACAGTCTTGGTGCAACGACAGCAAAAGCACTTCAACAGTGGGCTGGTCAAAAGTCACCGAGAAGCAGATAAGGCAGGTTTTCAGCTAATTTGGAACAAAAATTCTATTTTATGCCTACTAACCTGTGTTATCCGTCACAACTGGTTCATCCCTTTTATGCTTGAATGATTCATAAGGCAGTATTAAGTGGTTCAAAAAACAGAAACATATTCCTCTGAAAATGGTCCGGCACAATGAAAAAGCAGTTCAAAAGGATGTTCAAAGAAAAGCTTTGAAAGACATTCAGAAAGCCTGGAGAAATATTACACAAGACCACAGAGAAGTTTGGCTCCCTGGAAGCAAAATACAAAGAAATGATGGTGGCTTGAGTCTTTGCACAGTGCTGTATCCTTTACAGATACTGCCCCGATATCTGTAAATGAATTTACAGCTAACGGCCTATTAGGAAGAGTCTTTGAAAACTGTGTGTGCTGCATGAGATATTTAACCAGAGGAATATGCTGGTATTATACAAAAGGAGGATTATTGTGGAATAAAGGTGGACCTCTGTTCACAGCCCAGTTTATTTTCCCCTGTTAGCAGACCAGCATCCACAGTTTTTAAGATATCAAGCTCAATTTAGTCCATTGGTACCAATAACAGCTCAAGTTGATTTAATTTAGGTGAAAATCAGTAAGAAATTGATATTACCCACAATTCTTTATGGATCGACATCAAACACAGCAATATATGTGGCCTTTGGGGATATGAATACCTAGGCTGACTAAGAATTTGACCCTGACCTTCACTGATAGCACCCAAGATCAAAGGAGACCTTACAAAGACATTTCAAGAAACCATATTGAGTAATATATCATATAAAAGGGCATGAAGAGCGCTATGCAACACACCTGTCATTATGGTACCCTACGACATCACAGTGAAGCCATAAAGTTTGAATATACCTTAAAATCTCAAGTTTTTACAGCTTATAAAAGTCAAAGATTTCAGCCAGTTCTGCTCCATTCATATGGGCAAAGAAAATAAAATGCAATATTTTAGTACGTAATGCTTGAATGCATGTTGTATAAAGTGCTTTAAGTTTTCAGAGGGAGTAGAAAAGCACTATATAAGAACCAGTCCATTAAACAAAAGCAGGTTGATGACAGCATGTTTTAATACGAAAAAAAAAAACAACTTAAAACATCAAACAGCTCTTTGGGGCAGGGGTGATGGGTTTCATTATGATGGTTAACGCGCCCATATTTAAAGTTAAAAAAACCCCAAAACAATTCAAAATGTTTTGGAGGTGTCGCTGGGACCAGGATAACAGGGGTTTATAAGTTTTATTCTGTTAGTGTGCAGTTTAGCTCATGCACATCCTGTTTCCTGTTAGTGTTTTGTGTATTTATGCGGTGAGTCTGCTGTATGACTAAAGGGACACAGGGAGTCAGTCTGCTGCCTTCACTGCAGAACATCAACATCCGTTAACACCTCCGAGCCTCTCCTTCCTCGTGGCCATTCCTTGCTCATATTCAGTGGACCCAGACGGAGCACACAGGACGTCCAACGTGTCATTATTCCGCAAACTCTGCTGTTAACATGTAGTCTGGGTTAGGCAGGTGCTGCCATGCCTGACTGTGCTGGTAGAAGAATTCCTCTCTGTGAGGTTTTCACCCATGTTTTTGTCTCTTGTGATGATTTCATGTCAGTTTTTGAGTGGGAAGTATTTTTCTTAAGAGTTAAAACACGACCATGGAGCATTTTGACTTCCTCAGCTTCAAGACTTCACACTGGGCAGCATGAAAACATCACTTTGCAAGGCTAAAAGCTTAATAGAGATTTAGCTTTCTGGTGGAAGTCCATATTAAACATGGTCACACTTTTGGATAACAGACAAAAAGGTCTAAACACTCCGTTTCAGGCAGCTTTTAATACTCCTGGATCCTTATGGTGTCATAGAAAGCAGATATCCTGATAAACTCCACCCACATGCCATTCAAACATGTTCTAAATGAGGAGCAGTACAGTAGTGCCAGCCCTGACACTGTCTGTGTGAATTGTTTTCTTCCTTTTTTTTACTGCAATTTGTACGTGTACTTACACTTCCATGTCCCCGGGGGTATATTTTCAAAGGCTGTTTGTTCTGGTAATAAAATAGTTTAATAGGAAATGATATTTGGTGGTATTTCCACTTTACAAATGATGGCGAGAACAGTTCTAGAATAAACTCAACACTTAAAGAAGGGAAAACTTTGGACAGTGTTTTTAAAAAAATAAATTTACGCTGTTGTGATTTTTTTTCTGGTCCAGCCCACGATGGTTTTTTACCATTTTGCGGCACTGCCATTGGTTGCGGACAACCTTGTGATCGCCCTCTGCTGCATGCCTGACTGAACTGGCGCATTCTGGTGTCATGATGTTGCCGCTTCTTCCACGTTTGTGGCATCAGATTCAAATTATTTTACAAATTTCTGCAGCTTCATCGGTTTTAAGACATTAATACAATACAATACAATACATTCCAACTTACCAAGAAAAACTATGGTCTGCTTCCTGGCTGACTTGACCTTTGAACTTTCATTATGGATTGCTCTTTGATTTCCACTGGTGCTTCCTTCAATGAATCCCATCGGCTTCTTCAGGACCAGGATCATAGCTCGGCACATGAAAGCCACGCAGACCAGCACGATCATGTACACGATGAAGGCAAAGAAGATGCTTATCCTGTACATCACCCAGTGCTCCCTCAGGTTGGTGCAGAAGGTCAGGTTCTGGACTGGGGTGCTGCGCGTGACTGGGATGTGCCCCTGCGTGCCCATGGTGATCAGCAGTGGCAGGGCCACGAAGAGGGCCACGACCCAGGCGAAGGTGATTAGGCCGGTGGTCCATTTTCCTCCCAAGGTTTTAAAGCGAAAAGGGTAACAGGTGGCGATGTAGCGCTCAAAGCTGAGCGTGGCCACGTTGAGGATGGTGGCATAGCTGCAAGCCTCAAACAGGAAGTTGTAGATCTTGCAGAAAGCGTTGCCCGACGCTGACGTGAAGGGGAACCAGATGGCACTGTAGAGCTCCACCGGCATGCCAATGAGAAGCACCAAAATGTCAGAGCAAGCCAGACTCACCATGTGGTCAGTGACATTCTTCTGAAGGTAGCCCTTGCGTTTTAGCACCTGGGTCACTCGGATAGTGACTGAATTACCCACAATGCCCGTCACCAGGATGAGGCTGTAGAGGACCGTGAGGAAGATTTTGATCCCATATTTGGGTTCAAGCTCTTGCCAGTTCTTCTCCTCTCCTCCCTGCACTTCCTCATCCATGGCAGCAGACTGGCGTGTTCAGATTTTCCAGGTATTGCTTTTCTTATCAGTCCTGCTGCGCGCTCTCCTTGCGGCCGGTGTTTCCTGGAAACAGCTTAACTTTGTCTCAAAGTATTCCCGACTATCGCAGAGGTGGGAAACACGGATCGCTACGCGCACTGTGGAAAACTTTCTAAACAAAAACTCCGCAGTTTACCCGGCGTGCTTCCCCAGCCCCGGCCACCTCCCTCCTGCCTTCATGATCAGGTAGAAGTATCCAGAGAGTTTCCGCCCGTGCGTGTCCTCCTGTGGTTTCACCTGTGAGTAAGTAAAGTGTTGGGCAACATTTAAATTGCGCTGACTTCCTCCTCCCTCCGATGAGAACAGCCCAGTTAAACATCAAACACGAGCGCGGGTCTGATTTCACCCCACACACTGTAAGAAACAAAAAGCAAGTGGGCCAACGAATAAAAACAAAAAGCACGGCTCTGCTGACTTTACTCGGATTTGTAAAGGAAAGAAACATGGAAGGTAATGTTGACATGACATACAGTTCAACATATGAAGCCCACAGAACTTTACTTCTGTTTGGGTCAAGTTGAGCTGATATATTATTACAACATTGTAAACACTTTGTAAAATAAGTAAGTAAATAAAGTTTATTTATTAAGCGCTTTTCATAGACAGGTAGTCACAAAGCGCTGTACACAAAGATTAAAATAAACAGTACGATAAATAGCAAAATGCACAATATACACAATATAAGAGGTTAAATGTAAATTAAAAATGTAAAAAGCGTTGGTAACCGAAGGCTTGTTTAAACAGTAAATGAAAAAAGTTGGACAAACAGAAGTTTACGTGGTTGTTTAGTTTCAATATAAAGTTCACAAACTTCATAATTCAGACTTTTATTTACTTCTGTTATGGGTCATGTTGTCCCAAGTTTTCACACCTTTATTATAGTTGTTGGGTCAACTGTAATAGGTTAGTTAGCCAGGCTGTTGCAGTGGAGTAAGTCATTTGATTTCTCAGTTAAACATTTATTTTCACATCATTACTACTTGGTGGAGCAACTCTAATATAACATTACAACACTGTAAAAAGATCATGTGGCTTACCGTTAAAAAAAAGTAAAGTAACAAGTTGACCTTTTTTTTCGGGTGGGGGTTCTCAACTTCCTAAAAATGCTGGGCAAACAGAAGTTTACTTTGCCATTTAGTTGACAAAACATACACGCAGTTCAAAATATTAAGCTGCCTGAACTTTATAATTCACGCTTATTTACTTCTGTTGGGCCAAGTCAGCCTAACATATCACAACCCAAACATTTTATGCACAAACATTTATTTTATTTCAAACAAATATGCAGATATTTGGAATGATGGAGGCAGGTGCAGGAAATTTTCCACAAAGAAGTGTCTCTCTGATTTCTTTGTATAGTCCATATCTTAAACTGATTACTGATTAATGGAGCACTGCTGAAACTGTCCAATCACGGGTCAAAGGCAGCTGGAAACATGTCTGATAACACTGACAGTATTCAGAAAGAAATATAAATCTTTTCAATCCCAAGTGGTTCTGTGTTGAAGTTGCAATTTCATGATTAAAGTTGTTGTTTTTTAAGTCAAACAGCTGCCACAGCTGCTACACCATCTACAAAATGTCTTATGTTGAACTTTAATCTCCACATTTTCTTTATCAAAAAGAACAAGAATGTGTTGTTCGTAATGTAGCTCTAATACTCTTTTATAGCCCGGTAATCTGATTATGTGTATATAGCTATAGGAGTGAAACAGGTTGTAGTATTTACTTTCCAACGTCAGCGTACTTGTTTGTTCCTCTTTCCCTTTTGTTAAAAGCTCAGTATGTTCTCTGCAATGAATCAGGCGTCTGCTTTGAGCTGAACAGCTGGACTGTTGAATTTGTGTGTTCATTCATTCACAGATTTTAAATTCATGGCATTATTTGCCATCTCAACTAGTTCAGTTAAACATTAACATTGACAATGTTACAGTGCATCATCGGTCCTAATGTGCCTCCTTTACACATCCTCTGCCTCGAGTTTTTAGCGAGAATAGAAGCAGCAATTGAAACGCTGTTCAGTTCAGTACAAATAAACATTTAAGATTTATTCCGAGGTTGTGCTGAAGATAAAAATGAAGTTCCTGCACAATCAGAAATTCTGAAAACAACTTCCAACAGGACAGAAATGTGCACTTTTAGCCACAATTGTTCATTTGGATGACGGAGAAGTCAAAGGTGGAATAATCCAAATATGAAGGAGGTGAGTTCATCACCAGGCCCGGGGAAGAAAATCTGACTGCTTTTCCTCCTTTTTAAAGATAATCAGTGATGAATGCGGGGCCATTCTTTCTGTATAAACATGAAGTACACTCGAGTGTATAAACCCTAAAAGGCTGACTCCTTGACGTGATGAAGGCAGGCTTAAGCAGATTAGACAAAAGCTTTGAGGACCTTCTTGCTGTGATTGGGTATTGTCAGATACCGTCAATTAAACTGCCGAGCTCCATCGAGCGTCACTGGCAGCCAGATGTTAACTGTCAAAACTAAAATTGAGGTTGATTGTTCATTATGGTACTGATGCCTCTTAATTATGTGACATTGTGTTCAGGCTCCAGTTTGTAGATTTCAGTAACAACAAACTGTCCGTTTGACTTTGAGATCATGAGCAGCATCATGAGGCGAGGAATCATCACAGCTGGTCGAAGTTAAAGGAAAAAAAGAGCAGACGTGACGTGATAAGGACTCAACTAACAGCTGATTATTTTAAAGAAAAAAAAAAAGCAGCCAAACGTCAGACACAAGGCCGACTTTCAGCCTACGCACAGTTCATATTCCTAAAGTGAATCATGAGTGAAACTACAGATAATGTGCAGAACACAATTTTTTAGCAGTTTTTCACAACCCACTGTGGAAAATAAGGTGGTCAAATATCTAAATAACACCAAGACTGGGTTAAAAACCCACAGAAAACAAAGCTTTTTTTCAGGCTGCAGAAATGAGGAAGATTTCCCTTTACATCAAATCTGGCTAATGACTGAAAGGAACTTCCTCCTCCCAATCGACTCTGCAAACTCCAAACAGGATGTGCACAAAACTTCAGGAAAAAATATTTAGTTTGCTAATTCATTTCGGTCATTATCTTCTCTCTCACTCACACACAGTCTTTTTATTTTTGTTAGCAGTGATGGTGAGAACTGCAGTTAATCTAATGGCCACTAGAGGCTGGCTCCCATAGACTCTTATTTGACGTCAATCAAACATAGGAGTGAAACAGAAACCCTAAAAGGATGACTCCTTGAAGTGATGAAGGCAGGTTGAAGATGATTAGATAAAAGCTTTGAGGACCTTCTCGCTGTGATTGAGTATTGTCAGATACAGGCTGGCCCCCCCCAGACTCTTATTTTAAAATAGAGAAGCAAACATGTTATAGCTATGGAGGGTTTCTCCCTTAACATTTTTTTTTTACCTTGTATGCCGTTTCCATCTTTCTCCACCAAAATATAAAACATTTACATTTGTAACAAAGTAACTTTTTCAGCTTTTCATAAATAACGAGGAAGGGGGGGGGGGAATCAAATTTAGCAGGTGATAGTCAAATTAAAAAAAAACCTTTTTTTTCCCCCCCTCTGGGTTCTTTTTTCTCTTCGTTGCTCGTTTGGTAAATAATAAGAGAGGAAAACAATGTTCTAACATGAAAAGTTCTGTTTTGTATTCATTGTAAACAGTTTGTTTTCCATCTTCTTTTTTTCTTTCTAAACTATATCCACAAATACTCCATTAAAATATTGTGAATAAAAAGAAAAAAAACCCTTTTAAATTTTTTTCCACTCGTAACGTCCAGCAGGGGGCGACTCCTCTGGCTGCAAGTTGGGTTGTATGGACGTCTATGGAAAAGTAAACTCATCAGAAAAGTATATAGTCACACTTACAGCTGTCATGCTTGACTTCTTACAGCATGATTCTTGTTTTGTAAATCATGGACACATAAGAGTCAAAGAAAACCCAGGGTCTGCTTTACCTTACCAGTGCAGTGTGTTGTTTACTTGTCAAAAAAAAAAAAACCCAAAAAACCCAAGATGTCAGCAATGAAAATGTCACATCTGGCTAAAATTTACACAACTGAATAAATACACCCTCAAATGCAGATATTTAAAAGATATTTTTTAATAGTGCACCGAAGTATGAAAACAAGAGTTGCAAAATAAGACTATTCAAGAGCTTAGGTTGGTATAAGGTTAGCCTTCGTTTAGGTTGTATAACATCCTCAGCATCAAAGACACTTAAAAGACAAAGATAACGCTCAGACAGTAAAGACAAAACAAAGAACCTGAGAAAGAAAATCAGCACTCCACGAGCACCATGATAAGACAGAAATAATCAACGCTTTTCGGGAACCATCAACTCTCAGTGTTCAAACCTGAAGTCGTGGCTGAAAGGTGGGACTGACTGATTGGCAAAAAACACAGAAAGTGCAATAATTTTTCTGTCACTTAAAGTGCTCAACTGGTTAATTCACCCTCACAGAACGGCTATTACCTCCTCCACTCGAAACGCTCAGTCAAAGACGAGTGCAGGAAAAAAAAAACAACACCATGAAGATGCACATATTTAAAAGGATGAGGGGAACAACATCAGCAGCTCAATTCCATCGGTAGTGCTGACATGACCAACACCGAGGCTGATGACAGAACAACAAGGCTTCTTCTTGTCACATAAAATCACAAGCACAGTAAATATTTTTTCTTCACTTAAGATGTAAAATAAAATCACACACAGTCCAGTTCAGGTGGTGAAATATCAGCGAGTTTTGGCTGCAGAGCGAAAGCTTCCTGTGGCGGCAGTCGTTCCAGAAGACACGGATATAAAATATGAATCTTTAGTGGTCATTTGAAGGTCAAAAATAAAACAGTTCCATGTACATGTTTCACTGTGTACACTATTTACAAACCTTTTTAACAAAGGAAACTGCAGACGACTGTTTTTATTGCACGAAGGCGATCACAAAGTTCAGTGACTCCAGTCTGGTTTGATTTTGGTTGATCTCCCCTTCAAGGTAATTTCCTCAGGAAACACTGGACCTCTAACACAACCATAATCCAAGAACACTCCTTTAGTATCCAGCTCTGACTGCATACTTTCACTTCTGTGTATCCAGTAGCGTGCCTGGGTTTTCCAGGGTGCCAAACCTGGCCAGTAGGTGGCACTACGAGAGAAGATTGTGCTCTTAAATGACCTGAGTGTCACTGTGAACACCCCCCCCCCCCAAAAAAAAACAAAACAAACAAACAAACACCTGACAGACAAACTTAGAGCTGAAAAGAATGAGTAAATGCAAAAGTGCCAAATGCTGCCATTCTTTCATTGTCCACTGGAGGCTTTCTCCAGCGGTGAGCAAGTCCTCACAGACTCCCATGCAGCAGAAATAAGCACGATTACAGCCTGCTACAAAAACAGCATTGTCACTGTGATCTATGACTTAGCCGTCTCGATTCTACTGAGATTTAAAATTGGGCTGTGGCAGCTTGTCTGTCTGCCAGGCTTCACCTCAGCTCACTGGAGCCCCTGGACTCAACTTCCAAACCTTTCTTGTGCTGTTTGAGGCTTCTGGAGCATTTTAATGCACTTATCTCACTAATTATAAGGCTTTCTGAGAGTTGCAGTCGGTCCAAGAAGTTAATGCTTCAGTTTTGTTGAGTGAAGTTTTAGTATAACCGAAAAAGCTTTGGCTTTTGATTCCTCCTGTTTTCCCACAGCGCATTTCAGAAGACTCTGATAAGTTCCTGTTCTGTACTGCTCAAAGTCACGGCGAGCTGATGAGGAGGGCAGGAAGTCAGACGCAGGAACAGCTTGAATTTACAAATAAAAGATTATGGAGTCATTAAACACTCCCAGTGTGACTTGAAGCCGTGCAAAGGACGGAAGAAAACAGTGTCATGGACACGTATCCGACAGATTCCTCGGGTAAGGCTTCAAAATGGGTGACATCACTGTGGCTACGTGTGCAACCCTGTAGATGCAACTCTGTGCCCTACCTGGGGCGATGTGATCTAACAACCGTGTAACTGTCCCAAAATCAAATGCAAACAATCAAAACAGGAGGAGTCGGGGCGCTGGAAGAGGTCCAGAGTTTCACTCAGAGACGACCTTAAAGGGGAGATGAGCTCAATCCAAACTTGACGTGGGTTTTTATTTTTAGGAGCAGAACTTTTTCTGAAGGCTTTCTATCCCATTTGGAGCTCGTGTTTAGGATCCAGCACTGAGGAAACAAGACGTGGTGCTGTCCTGTTCGGCTGTAGTGTTATCTGTCTAGTGTTTATAAAGTGGAGACACAGAGGTCGCTCTGACTACCTGAGCCGCCCCCGCTGGGTACCAGGAGCTCGTCCGTGTCCAGCGTTTCCAGTTCTGCCAGATCTCTGGTCGTGAAAACAACTCAACAACAGTTATGCATCACAGGAACCATTTGGAAATAATAAACGCTTTATGTGTCCAATAGATTGTCATTTCTTAGGATCCTTCAGTAGACCAAAAGGAAGTCTTCTCCAATATTAACGGTTTAATTTGGCAATATCACTGATAATGAAGTCCTGCATCTTGAGTGATGTACCGTTTCTTTCTTTTAGACACAGAAAATAAGCAAAATGAGGAAATCTTTAGTCTGTAGTGCTGGATGGAAGTGTGATGATAAAACCGAGCTTCCAGAACTAAATCTGAACATTGTAGAAAATAAATAAGATGTAATGGGAGGCACTGGGGTACGTTCAACGTCTCTGAAAGCTTCCCGATTGTCAGCTCAGCCAGATCCACGATGGCCGCCCTGCAAGAGAGAAGAAAAAACGTTGTCAGAGACAAAAACTGTGCACTTACAGAAACTCAACATAACAAAAACTTCACATTTTCACCACAAACTAATTTTCTTTTACCTGAATTTTTCCAACAATCTCTAAAACCTGCAGGCCAAACACATTTCATATATTAATTTCCTATTTTAATAGGACACACTTTCACTGCCAGGCTTCAAGAAAACAAAACACAACAGTGATCACACCTCAGCCTGCAGAAGCAGCACTGATTAAACATGCCTTGAAGGTCATCAGTTACAGTAGTTTACCTGAAATATCCCACCTGTACTGCACAGGTTGTAAATTTGTGGATAAACACTGTGTGTCCTCTTATATTATTTGAATATTTTTCATATTTTTTCCTTATTATTATACTTGCATTAAATAAATTATCCAAGTAAGTAAAATATAAAACACTTTGCCCGTGTTGTTGGAAGGTGGCGTTGTCTGAGAATACAAGAGTTTGTGGCACTGTTACATGATGAGCTGATACTTTATCTGTAATGAAATAGTCACCCAATAATAAACGCTGATCTTACTGAGTCCTGTTAGAAACTGCATGCTGAGGTCAGATCCCCTCAGCTCTGCTGCGAAATCGAATCATAGCTCCACTAAAGCAATGACCAGAGACAAGTGACTTCTGTCTAAAATATTTAGGCTGGACGTCGGACAGATGGCGGACAGATGTTCAAGGCAAATGGCTAACTCTGGTAAATATTATCGGCTTGTTTAGGGAACAAACCTGTCACAGGATTTTGCATTAAAGTGGAAGTTTTTTATAGGCTGCCAAGCTCAAAGCAAAGTGTGGACATATTATAATGTGTTTTTGAGGATGAGATGTGAAATGAAATAACATCTATTCCTTATGGTTTCCTTTTCTTTTATTCCCTTTGCCTTCAAACTACACTGAGGACAGAAAAAAAATGTGGAAAACCGAAACAATGAGCTAAAAAGAGACTAAAAATCCAATACGTTTCTATTTGGATTTCTCATTGTCGGTTTTCACACTGCAGAGGAAATTTAGGTTAGAAGTAACTATGAAGGACCAAAACTGCCAAAATCCAAACTAAATAAATGTCTGAAAAGAACAAGAATACACCAGTAAATCCTCGGAAAATATCTTTATCAAAATCATTTATGACACAGATTACTACTATTTTAATTTCCCTCTGTATTTCATTAACTTTATTTTAATTGCCCTATTTATGTAATTTCCAACAAATTAATTAATACTAGTGTTTCTTCTTCTAAAAAGAAATCCTACCTTCCAGTACCATTTTCAGATTATTGTTATACATTTCTGCCTTAGTTTGTTCCTTACTTTTATTGGCAATAAATAAAATAAAATACAAAATTAACATAAACACTTAAATCTAAGAGGAATGTCAGGAATAAATTGTTCTATCAAATGGGGAAAAAATAGTGAAGTTTAGGACAAAACATGCAAAATATGTTTATTAATCTGTCACAACTGAATTGAATTTTAAATTTAATTGAATTTGGTCTCTTTAAAACAATATTAATACTGCTGGTGAATTATATTTTATGCTAGTGCATTTTGTGGCAATACATAATGAATTAATAATAATTGTGGCCATAAGTTATATTAAGAATTCTAAATGTTAAAAGAAATAAGAAAGAAAATTAAATTAATCTTTTTAATAAATATCCGAAGAAAACACAAAATTAAATTTAAAAAAAATTAAATAAATTTAGAAGACAAACATAATTTTCAAAAACAATTACGTTTTTAATCAAATTACTTTAAGTTGTTTTTTTTTTTTGACCACTTTAGGGGCAAGACAAAATAAAATTTGTTTACTTGCTTTAATTAAAAAAGCAAATAAGGATGAATAAAATCAAGGGAAAAATAATACAAAAATATATACAACATGTACAAAATAGAAAATTTAATAGGTAATTGTATATTAAGAGTATTTATTTGTAACATTTGCGCTGATTTAATGGAATATTTATTTTGCTATTGCTGAATGAGCGAGTCTCTTATTTGTTTTTGTTTACTCACATTTTAATTTGGACAGTTTCGGTCCTCCGTATCCTGCAGCACCATCAGTCAGTCAGAGTACACAAATGACTACTTTTGATTTGTTATTCTTTCAGTCTAAGATTGAATCTAGCAGCCTTTCACAAACACAAACACAGACGTAAACAGCGCACAAACCAAGGCCAGAAAAGGTCGACTGTGATTTACATTTTGTTTGACTGCCGGATCACGAGCAGAAGCTTCCTTCGCCAGGGGAGACGGTGTGGAGGGGAATAAGGCTTTCACACTGCTCGCTGTCATCTGGCAGCCTGCGGATGGAGAAAACAGGATGTCAATCATCATCACAGTCATCATCCTGACAACCATCATTATTATTATAATCACCACTAACCAAAAAGCAGAAGAGTGCTGTGCAGAGAGGTTAGTCAGTGAAGCATGTACAGCTGATTATAGACTTAACTTAGCAAGACAGCAAGCCACAAATGGACTGCATTATCCAAAGTGTGTGTCAGAGTGAAGGTCAATCCATTTTTAATAGGTCGCACACCACAGACGCACAACAACTCACTTTCTTTTTGAAAACTTAAAAGCTTTGACTTCTTAAAAACACCAGGCGTGTGATGACTCACTTCCTGAACAGGCTTCAGAGTACATTAGCTTTGCCTGCTCTCAGGTGTGTGCACAGCTACAACTTCCATCTGCCTTTTACAAACACACAAGCCATTAAGCAGCTTTTTGCAGCTGCATCACAAATGACACAGCCGCTACATTTGGAGCCTCACTGTACACAAATAAAAGTGGATAATACAGACAATTTGTGCCCATAAAGTCCAAAAAGACTCATTTGTTTCAAATGATGTGCTCTATTTTTGTTTTGTTTTTTCATTTCACTGATGTTCATTTGCTTAAATAAGAGTTTGAACAAACGCGTTATTGAGAAATTAAAATGCATTTGGCTCTAGTCAAAGTGTAATTACATTTATGGTTATTCATCCCCAAAAAAAAAAGAGCAAATTTCTGCTCAAATTTACTTTTTTTCCCAATATTCCACCAGGCTGTAAGTTTTTTGTTTTATATATTTTGGTCATTTTTACAATCACCAAACAATTACCCTCACTGCCTAACGAGTTATCAAGCATGTGGTTGCACTAACTTGTCACATCTCAAAGCACTAAGATGATGATGGAGAAAAGGCTCCTGTCAAGCTGGGTGGGTACGTCCATCTTTTATGTACAGTCCGTGTTCCGGAGCCAACCTTATAAAAGGAGTTTCAGTTTTCTACACTTCCTGGCTTGGTTTTCCAGCCCCGGAGCATAACTCCTAATCCTAATTTAGCTGTTATTATCATATCTGAGATTATTGTCACAATCCATGAACAGAGTTGCTGCTGATAGGGACGGCTTTCAGCAGCATTTCCTCTTTTCATGCACCATGGCTCACCAATGGAGGGTTTAAAAGCAGAAAAACCCTGTGATGATCAATGTTTATAGTCTCGCACCTCTGAATGCGATGCTTCCTGCAGATGAAGGCGTAAACCCTCCTCAGCCCCACCAGCACTGGGTCCCAGTTGTTGTAGTGACATAAAAGTGTGGCGATGAAGAAGGAGAGGAAGACAGGGACCGCCCCGGCAAAAAACAACCACGAGAAACGCACCTGTTGACACACACACATATGAGGGGAAACTAATTTAACACAATCCGTGCCATTAAAGGTGTGGTGTGGGGTGTTTTTCATGTAGTAAACATTTTATTCTGTCATTAAAGGACCCTTATAAGAATGAATCACAAAGAGTTAGTTAAAATAGATAAAAGTACTTTAAATAGACCCATTCAGAGTCATTTAGATACAATTCTGACAGTTTTCTTGCCGATTTCACACAAAACCAACAAAATTACGTACAATTTTATCTCAAACTCTCACCTTCTGCATGCAAATGTCGGCCATAATGGAGAGTGGGATGGTGAGGCTCAATGCCAGAGTCCCAATTAGAGAAGATGTGAGGAAACAGCCCCTGAGGACACAAAGAGTCGTCACTAAAATCACCACTTCTCTGAAAGCTATACATTATTCAAACACAGCTCCTCGTGGCCTTTATGGTAGTGTGAACGTTGATGATTTGATGTCACTATCGTGACCTGATAGAAAATGTAACCCAGCTCACCAGAGCCAGAGGAACTCGGACAGAACGGTGCCGATGAGGCCGTTTATGAGGATGTACGTCCACACAAGTTGGCTGGGGAGCTCAAAGGCCTCGAAGCCAGTGTAGTGGAGCAGGAGGAAGCCAGGCCACAGCAGCAGCAGGTTGAACAGACCCACAAACCCTTAGAGACGCACAGCACACCCCAATTTAGACAACTTCTGAGAGCACAGCCAGCACAGCTGAGCCTTTAAAACAAACACTTCTCCTACCAAAGAACATTGGGATGTCGAGCTTATCCTCCCGATCCACTCGCCGCTTGATCATTACGATATAGATGGCATATAGCATCGCTCCAGCCAGCGACCACAGGGAACCTTCATAGAAATATAAATCATTACATTAGATGTAATGACTAAGAAGAAGGTGATGCCTGTACGAGGCCTCTGTGATAAAGAAAAAGTTGGAAATCACTGACCGATGACTCCTTTCCCATCTGAGATGTCCATGCTGGAGAGACTCACGAGAGCAACGCCTCCCATGCTAAACAAGAGAGGCACTGAATTAAACTCACAAATAAAAACTAACATGTTAAAAATAAAAAACACAGAGAGAGAAAGTATAACAGCTACAATGCTCAGATTTTCTGAAAAACAGAAAAACTGCAGAAAGAAATTAATAATGTGATGATTTTCTTAATCAGGTGCAGCACAGGATTTAATCAGCAGTAGGACCAAACAGTCAGTCTCTTTGAAGGAAAACAATCTGCCTCTAACCGAGCGGAAACAAAGATGGTTGAGAAAGAAAAAAAAAAAAAAAAAAAAAAAAAAAAAAACACACTATGAAATAAAACCAGTGAATCTGAGAGCACAGCCAGTGAAGAGCGTGAAAAATCTGCTATTTTCAACAACAACCCATTATTATAGAGTATCGTGCAAAAGTCTTGAACCACCCTTCATTTTTTATTTTACTTCCAAGAAGCCAGATGGTCTTCAGCATCAGTTCTCTAGCTGTCTGAAGGTCTTTCAAAGCATTTCCATCGACATTGACTCCCTTTTCGCTCACATTCATTCCAGTTCTTGTACCTGACCATTCTATGTCTAATCAATGTCTATTAACCTGTTTTAGGTCAAACCTTTAGGTCAAATTAACGTAACTCTTGAACCAGTTGCGCACTCAAAAATTCCAACAGTTTCTGAAAGTGTCAACTCTGTGCTTTTTCGGCGATATATACGGTAATCCCAGGCAGGGCAGCACATCCAAATCACAGCAAATAACAGTAAAAAGCAAAAACTTTTTTTTAAACTACTGTAAAAATATCTGTTTTCTGTAGAGCTCAGTCAGTCTTAGTCTTTGAAGGTTCAGATTTTACAGTAGTTACAGAACTTGGAGAAAAACAATGCAAAACGCCTGTCTGACGTCAGAGACAGGTTAGGCTTCAGAGGGTTAAAAGTTCCACAAAAGAATACTAAATACCAAATACCAAGTTCTTGTTCAATCTGCCAGTTTATGTGTCTGTGATGCTAAACTAGCATCCTCTGAATGAAGTTGTGTGTTGAGCAGGTTGTTCAATGCTAGAAATGAAAAAACTGAACTTTTTGGATAAATAAATGCAGTCTGAATGTTTTTTTTAAAAAAAATAATAAATCAGCTCTGACTGCATTTTTTTTTTATTATTAGAAAGTGAAAACAAGTAAATTTTATTAATTTTACTTCAGAGGCCAAACTTTAAAAAATAAAATGAAAAAATAATTTGAAGCAGAGCTCGAGGATTTTCATGAATTTTATGGAACCAGTAGAGCTGAATGGAGCAAGGTGCAGCCGGAAGACCAGATTATGAAATCTACGCGTTTTGGTTTGTGCAAAACACAAACAAGCTAAGAAAAGAAGAGCTACATCTCCTCCAGCAGAGATGACAGCTTATGACTTTTATTTGTTTTGAATCAGCTGCTTAGGAATATGAAGTTAACAATACTCAATAAGAAAGGAGCTGGATTTATGATCTGAAATACCCCTGAATGAACTAGACCCGGTGGTGTCAAACATACGGTCCGAGAGCCACAAACAGCCCACCAAATGGGCCATTCGGCCAAATGTAAAAGGAAGGTGGTTTTTAACTGTAATTATATCAGTTTTACAGCCTTCTTATTGACAAAGTAAGTTTGTAATACATAGAGGACAGAAACTGAGGTGTTTTTTAATTAAATAAGAGGTCCCCCGTAAATTTCTAAATACATTTTTATTTCTGTGAATTAAAGGGTAAAGAAATCTGGGTCGTGAGCTGTGAGGCCCTTTTCTGTAACGTTATTCATTAATTTCTTTATGTTTAAGCCCAAAAAGCCACAGTGGCAGCCAGCATTTCTTTCCAGTGAATAAAGAGGAGACCCTTCTGTATGCAGTATCCTGTTCTGAGCAGCCACCTGCCCCACATGGAGATATCACCCTTTAAAATGTACCCAAAAATGGCATAACCCTTTGAAATTACACTTTCTGAATTTTCTTCTCAGTGAATATATCAGATTTCCAAATTCCGAGTTATTTTCACTTTTTATTTTTTAAGTCCGCTGACCCTGAGGGAGTCTGGTAGGGAGTGTTCTTGGATTTGCTTCCCACAATGCTTTTTCTCACCCTCCGCGTGATCCGGCCTTACCTCAGAGCCACGGCTAAGAGCTTGGAAAGGGTGAAGCGGTCGCTGCTGTTGCTGGGAAATATGGCCGCCAAGATGAGCGTAAACAGACCTGAAGAGGAAAAGGAGACATTCAGAAACGATTTAATACAATAATCCATCATCTTTGAGATGTTAGTGCTGTAATGTACACGGAGAGAGAGAGTGATGGAGTTACCTGAGGTGGAAGATAAAATGTTGACGATTGCGACCTGTGTGTCGGACAGAGCTTCCTGGTAGGACAGGTTAGCCAGGAACCACTGCGAGACAAACAAAACAACGATGAGGCCTGTGATAAAACACAGTTTAATTTGCCTCATAAATCCAGCTCTGACAGAGAGTCGGGAGCTCCAACTCCTCTCACTGCTGCTCACCACAAAGCAGAAGAAGAAGCTGATTTTGGCCACGTCAGTGATGGTCAGCTTGCCCACGGTGCGCAGCATGGCCTCGTGGTCCTTGGCAGCGGGGTAGGACATGCGCGACAGCTTGGCCTCCAGGGCCTGAGTGGAGGGCAGCTGACGCACCTCCATGATGTTACTGAAACGCACCCGCTGCTTTTTGGATGCTGGAAATAAAGAGACAAGACATAACTTAAAAGGCTTTAATGTTTACTGCTGGGCACACCTAGTTAGGCTCTAATGTACAAGCTGCCTCCATCAAAAGCAGTTCCCCTATTGGTGCAGCAATACATATAACACTGTGTCTTCTCCACACTTTGACCCTACAATCTATCTGCTGTAGGCAGAATCTGGACTCATCACTGAACATGTTCAGCTTCTAATGGACATGTTACAGACATCACCGCAAATGGGCTTAATGGTGAAGGGCAATCCTGGCTGCCTTATGAGACCAGAGCCTGGCTGTGTGCAGTCTGACCTGGATTGTCTGGGTAGAGAGTCATCGGCCATATCGTCCTGTAGACCTTGACTGCAAACATGTAAAAGACTGCCTTTGGTTCCTACGTGCTGACAGATTGAGGAAACGGTCTTCTTGTGTTGTCTGACTGGAACGCCAACTTTGCAACCCATCTCTCTCAATTTGGAGAAAATACTGGTGCGCACTCCAAATAATGCTGTAACTTGGTTTTGTGGAAAACCAGCATGAAGTTGTCCTATGGCATTGGCCATGTCCAGATCAGTAAAAGGTTCTGCTAATCAGGAGCCAATCAGGCAGCTGTGAAGTACCAGTAGCTTTAAAAAAAGTGACTGGCAGAATAAGCCATTTGTTATTGGCAGAGATAACTTGTTTTGTTTTCCACAGGCACAACCCACATACTTAACTCTGCTGCTCAATTCACAATGCTTTTCCTTATAAATGTGGCAGAGAAATAAACAGGCTTTCCAACAGTATGAGATTCATTACCAAGAAACATTGTTACAAGAAAGAAACAAACCGCCTTACTTTTTATGCTAATTTTATGTGTGAGGTTTTTTTCTTTTCAAAGTTTGACATAATTTGTCTCATAAAATGTGTAACACGGTGTTTGAGTTTATTTCCAAAACAATCCTGTCATCTTTTTGGAATGTAATCATTCGAGGTTCATTACTATTTATTTTTAATCACCCCGGATTCCCTCTGGATTCTTCAAAATTATGTCCTCACACGTCGCTCTGAGCGCTTCCCAGAATGTTTTAATTTCAGAAAAAACATCACTTCCAGCTTCAGGTGCCACAAACATAAACACAGGAAATGAAATCTCAGCAGAAACACCAAAAAACCCCATCACCGTTTACCTTTTCACAGCTTCCCATCACAGCAGTTAAGACACATGATTGCTTTTTATGCTCGTCTTCATTCGTTTGTGAAGGCGAGCATAAAAAAAAATCATTGTTTCTTAACTGCTCTATCAAACAGACAATTTGAGCATAATTTAGTTTTGTTAGTCACTGAAAGCAAAGGTCTGAGGGACACAACATTTTCTTATATTTGCACAGCTCAGCACTGCCCTCTGTTGGTCAGAGGTTTCAACTCCTAATCAGTCACGGATGCATTTTTAATGAATGACACAAACATCCGTACTCACAGGATTCACAGTCTCCCATTAAATAGCTCGAGTGCTCGGTGGGGACGTCCTGGAACTTCACAGGTACGTACAGAGGCTCACTCTGCAAAGGTGTGACAGAAAGCCAGCTTAGGTACAGGTGCAGGAAGATTTACTCATGTGCAGTACACCTGCAGTAATTAAACTACGTACCAGACAGTTGTTCACAGTGGAGTCAGTGGTGCAGGGTGTGAAGTAGGCTTCAGCATCAGCAAACTGAAGAAAGGTGCAAATCAAACATCAAAGAAGTCAAAAGCAGAAGATGTCAGACTGACCTTCAGCTTTGTAACAGAAAATTATATAATTCTATAACTTTTAGTTAATTATCGTCACACAAGGGAGCAGACGCAGGGGGTCTGCCTGTATTTTCTGATCTTTTCCTTTGTGAAGTACTAAACCTTTTGTGCTGCTTTCTGAGGTAAACATGAAAGAAAAATACTGGCGACCACCAGTGCTACGCCTCAGCTTCTCAGTAGATGCATGAATAGTATGTTTGAAAATCCTAGCTGACTTCCTTCTCGAATTATCCCACTCGCAAGATTTTCAGAAAAACTGACCTCTGACCCTGACCTCGAGGTTGAAGTCACTGAGAATTGTCTGAGATTTGTAGTAGAAGCACCTGTGGTATCAATTTGAAACTCCTACGTAACCTCCTTCTCGAGTTATTGCATCAACAAACTTGGGTGTCTCCCTGGAAGAGTTTAAAGCTCTTATAAAGACTTGTGTTGATGTTCCTAAGCCTTTATTTTGCCTCCTGTCTGTTTGCGTTGTCTGACACAGTCATATGAGCTTGCCAAGCAGGTTTACAGAGAGATTTAAATCTAAAAGGGCTTCCTGGTCAAATAAAGTTAAAAATAAGTACAATTCTGGGTTTTTTTAACCCCTACTCTACAAACATACAGGCGGAACTGACCCCCTGAACAAACATGTTCAAAGGGTCAGTTCCCCCTGAGCAGTATGTTTGCTTCACTGACTCGTGTTACGATGACGAGCAGCGAGCACAGCAACATTTACACCGATGAGAGTTTTAACAAGAAAAGAGCTTGACAGACACCTGTCACCATTAGAAAAGTAAAAGCATGAAAAAAAGCCCTTAAATGTGCGCTGAAAGTGTCCACTTACGAAGGCGGACCGGCGGCGTTTCAGGGTGCCCGTGCACTGCTGCCTCCATGGCCGCCACAGCAGGAAGCCCAGCAGGTACAGCACGAACATGGACGTCTTGGCGAAGGTGCTGAAGAAGGGCTTGTTATAGTCCTGTCGCTTGAAAATGTACTGCAGAAGGAGTTGTTTCATAAACTTAATTTCAAAGGTTGAAACTCACAATTTAAAAATATTTAACTGCAGTTTTTCCTTATGAAACGTGAAGGAAGAGCATCATAGTCAGGTAAAGTTACTCCAGCACCATTTGGTGTATCTGCGCCTCATTTTAAAGCAGGCCTGTTCTGCTTTTTTCTGCTTTCTGGGTCACATTAAACATGGTCACCGTTTTATTAAGGCTTTTCAGTGTTTGGCTCCAATATCACAGACATGGAGATCAGACTTACCGAGGTCAGCTCGGAGGAGGCGACCCAGATAACATCCACCAGCAGGAGTATTACCACCCCCAGAGCCATCCGTCTCCGCTGGGCTGCAGAGCTACCCTGAGAGCTCATCCGGTTCATGATGAACACCCACTCCATCGGGACGGTGAGAGGAGAAATTCAGAAACTGCCTCGCTGATGATGACATCACAAGACAGACAGAAGACAGTGAGCTCCGAGGTTGACCAACTATAAACTTCCCAACTATTTACCTTAGATTTTTTTCTACTTTAAAGCTGATGAACCTGTTCTAAACCTGTTTAAAAAGCTGCCATTCAACATTTTAATCACTAAAAACATCTAAAAAGTTACGAATCCACACAAAGAGAGACTGCAGTCTAACATATCAGCCAAAACCTCAATTTTGAATGTGGCTAATCTAGTGTGGAGTCTTTTAATCTGGAAGTGGAAGTTAGACAGACAACATAAACAAACCTTCAGAAAACTTTTGTCCAAACAATAAGTGTGTTAGTGTCTGTAAGTTTGCAGCCAAATGTTTAACGGAGTAAGGTTATCTTTTTACCACTTCAACACCCACCTGGTCGCTCCCAATAAGTAAACTGTGAATTTTAGCCAGTCTCTTTGAAGGTCAACTCAGATTCTTTGTTTCAGCCAGTTTAAGTTGAGACTCGCAGTTAAACACCTGCAAAAAACAGACAAACAAAAAAAAAATTAGAAGCCAGGAGAGTTACTCCACTGTGCTGAAAAACTTTGTGTGCGTGAAAAAACAACAAATGTCCATGATAACATATTTATCTCTATCCCCTATATTTGATGACCTCTGTTTCCTTAATGATGAATTTGACAAGTCAGTTTATTTCAATAAAGATGAGGTTTGATGACCATTAGAATAGTTTGTGTAGCTGCACAGGCAGAGACCAGCCTCACTAACTTTTGATTCAAACCCAGTTATTTTGTTATATAAGCAAGTCTGAAATATGAAACAAACCAATCAGTTCAGAAAAGAGCTTCGAGGGTTGCTTCTAGTCAACATTCAAAGGGTAAAGAGTTAAACGCTGCACAGAGAGCAGACCATGGATCTGTGTGAAGAAAAGGAAAATATAAACCTGAGGCTACAGTCCCACAAACTCTGACACAAATCCTCTTCCTGATGAGGACGTGAGCATCTGTTAACCAGCCCAAAGAACACCTCACAGAAAAATGCTGCGATGGAAATAAAGGCTGCATATCTGAGTGCTCATCGCTGCCTCTGTTAACTGCTGAACGATGAGCTTTGGGTGTTTGTGAGGGCTCTGCAGACACTGAGCTTTAACAATTCACTACTGTCTTCGTGCTAACATGCTCATCATGCACTTTACAGTAATCATGTCAAAATTAAAATGCTTAACTCTTTTCTAATATTTTACAAATTTAAAGACTTTGTGAAATATCATTATTCTTAGTTTATATTATTTACTTATTGTTCCATATGTGGGTTACTGAGTGGTGGTGTGGGGAAATAAATTATACGACAGACAAATACTAGGCGACTACCCACTTTTAAAAAGAGGGATAATAAATACAAATTAAGAGAAAATAAAATATTTGAAAAATATGAAATGTCGCGGTGTACCCGTTAAACTTTGGAGTTAAACCATGGAAGTGTTGTCCAGCAGACTGTAACTTAAATACTAAGAGTTCACCTACAGCTCTATGTGAAATGAAAGCTTTATTACTTCTTTTTTTTGTGAGTGTGTTTTAGTCTGAGGTTAGAGATGTAGTTGATCTAATTTTACTTATTTGTTGTCTCTGAAACTCTCTTTTTAACCTACCTGTGTAACCTGAGGTGCACCTTCTTAGAAACATAACTACACGTCAGGTCAAAGCAGTACACAGCTACTGTTATCGGCCTGTTCAGTGCCACTGATTACTCTTGTGCATTTCCAGCCACTTAACAATCATTGTCTCAATATAAGGACCAATAAGCATAGCATCAATATAAGGACTCGCAAATCTCAGCAAATTCCTGGAGGGAGACTGCTCAATATACTGGACAACATCAGGGAATGTTCAAAGACTTGGAAAAACTCGAGGGACATATGTTTAGCCAGGAAAAAAAAAAAAAAAAACTGTCCACAACAAAGAGCTGGACCCAGAAAGGAAAAAGATCACAGCATTTTGTTTGTTTCTATCGACCGGAGGACATGTACAACACCAGAACACACAAGGTAATTAACATGTAATCCACTGATACAAGCACAAATGCCGACAATGAAATTGGCCAATTACATATGTTACATCATAGGTGCTACAAACACTCCCTGCAGATATCTAACTCAAGCCTTACCAGTAACACTTTTTCTGATCTAACTACTAATTTTGACCTTACAGATTTATTTTCTTTTACATGTTGTATTTTATTTTACTGAGCAACTCTACTTTGATTAACCTGAAGTGATCAAATTGATGGCAACTTGACTTAAGTTTCTGAAGACACTTTAAATCTCATCTGAGGGGCAACTTAAGTTCAGAAAGCTGAGAGGAAGGCCTGTGCATTTACCCACTAGAGGGGCTGTTACCTTGGAGGACGTTGTTGACCCATCCTGACTTTATGAGACTCATTAAGGTCACACTAGACAAGTTGTGAATGGAGAATCTCTTGCTTTAAAGGTGTCTGGTGGACAGACCACCAACGCTACTCTGTGATGGTCTCCTTCACTGAACAGATAGACTTAAGATGACTGAGAACCTACACAGACTTTGTTTAATATTCTACCTGTTGTCTACCATATGTGAATTTCACCACATATATGGTCAATAAAATCCACACTGTGTTGAAATGAATCGAACCATATGTTATAACGGGGCTTTTTACTACCATCGAAACACCAAACGGAGGGATAGATTTCGGTAAAATGGTTTGTTCTGCTTGTTTTTCAACTGTCAGTGGGCATGTCCCGAACTTAAAAAACACACTTCAGAAAACTTTTAAACGATTACTAATGAAAGACATGCATACACCTTCACTTACCTGAGCTTTAAATCCAACTATCTGCCAGCTAGCTACGCGTAGTACATCCAGAGAGCGTTGGCAGTAACTCTTTAAGGTACGAACAGGTAAGCTGCTGGAAACACGACCTCCTCAAAGCTAGCCACTCACGGCTTTTAAGCTAGCTAATTTATTACCTGTTAAATTCTGACAGTCTGGAGGTCGACAGGTGTCCCGACGCTTTACTTTATAACTTATCTGGACATCTACTCCAGTTCATTGCCCACAGCTCAGGCTGAAGTCCACTTATTCAGTGTACCGCCGTCGCAGGTGTGCTGCGTTTAGCTGCTTGTTTACCTATTAGCATTCTAAGCGCTAACTGGCTTGATTGAAAAATGAAAAAGAAACAATAGTAAAATAAGATTTTTTTTACCCGAATGTGAGAGTTTAGTTTGCGCCATTATTTAAGCATCATCCCATACGCTCCGGAAATCCTGCCAAAAATCACAGCTTTGACCGATAAAAGTGTCACCAGCCCAGCGGTTGTAAACATTAGCTCAGCCTCCTGTCAGGTGACATCACTTAACGGTGCAAGGAATTCTGGGGTATGAAGTCTCAACTCTCATTTTCTTGGTTATTTGTTATAGCTGGGTGTTTTCACCTTTGAAAATGTCTTTTTGGAAATTAAATTGAGCAAATTAATTCAATTTTACCTCGGGCTGTGGAGAAAACATCATTTACAAACACAAATAAAAATAGGAGCTTCAAAGAGGTTTTGCTCATTTTGTTTGTTTGTTTGGGTCAGTAATGTTTTAGTATGAACTGAAGTCTATTGAGTGATTCCCTTACAGTTTGTAATTTTTATCCATAAAAAGTTATTTGCATTGTACTTCAATTTTATTATACTTTTGCTTTTATCACAATATTGTGACTAGTTAATATTTTAAAAGTAATATTTTAATTTGTTTTTAAGCTGATTTGGACTACAGAGCTCTGGTGGTGCTCTGTAGTCTCTACTGCTCAGCCACAGGCGAGAAACCATTTGTGTCATTGCACTATACAAATACAATCATAATGCATACTTCTTACTAATTTATACATACAACTATATTATACTTAATATTTTCTTATTGATATTGAATTACACTGTAAATATTTTTTGTTCATTGTTTCTGTATAAATTGCTCTGATGTGTTCTCATTCTTGTTGGCTTTTAATTCCGTTTCACCTCATCTGTGTAAATTTGTCGTAAATTTGTCGTAAATGTGTCGAAAATGAAAATCCTTGAATGCTTGAATATGAGTCCTTGAATGCTTGAATATGAGTCCTTGAATGCTAATTTTATCTGAACAGCAGGTTTCTGTTGTTGTAGTGGCGCAGGTGTCTCCTCTAGTGGCCGTTGTTTTTTCTGCGCGTGCTTATTCCCAACCGTCGAAGAAGAAGCTTGACGTCGCTTTTTTCGGTGAAACATGGCTGCGTCCATTATGAGCTAGAAGAGTTTTAGTGCTTTATCTTAAGACGCCTCCTGCGTTTATAAGTTCTTGACACCCGGGATATTCAGTTGTTGTTGGAAGAACAAATTAAAGACAGGGTTAAACGGTAAGTAGCTTTTGCACATGTGTTTGCATAAAGGGAATTAAAGCAGCTCCCGCCGTTAGCTAACAGGCTAACAGGAGCGTCTTATAAAAGGCTAATAAACAGCGTGTAGCACTCTGGTATAATAACACAGATAGCATCCTTATTATTCGTGTGTTTACAGGATCTTTGGAGCATGTTATCACCAGCGTGAGGGTCACAACATGGACTTCTCTTCACAGGAGGGGGACTCTGAGGCCCCCGCTGTCATCGATATGACCACCAGCGAGAAGGTCCGTTTTTGTGATCGCTGATAAACATTTCGGGGAAGATTTATGGATTTGATGGTTTAAATACTGGATGAAATCACAACAGTTGTGATTGTAATAATAGCGACTATTTTCAACGGCAGTAGACCACTTTTTTTGCCAGAATGAAAAGCTTTTTACAAAAAGGGCTTTAGAAGTTTTACATTTACCTTGCTGAAACGTGCAGCAACAAGTACACATACAGTATGTTTGTCCTAAATTAGAAAGTCTCTCAGCTGTGCCTTTATTAAATCAACTGTAATGTAATGGGGGTCTGCTTTCTCCTTCCAGGTTGTGGAGCTCCTGAATCAGGCTGCTCTGATACCCACAGATGAGAAGCTGAATGTGCTCAAACAGGTTTGTAGCTTGGACTTTTTAACTCTGTGATACAAAAGACCGAGCACGGCCCTTACCACAGGCTGTGGAGAAAGGTAGAGAATCTAAAGATGTTCAGATTTTCAGTGGGAGTGACCAGAAAGGACAGGGTTAGAAATGAGTTTGTCAGAGAGAGGGACAGCTCAGGTTAATCACTTTGGAGACAAATTTAGAGAAGCAAGGCTGAGATGGTTTGGACATTTGCAGAGGAACAATAGTGGATATATAAGACAAAAGATGTTGAAGATGGAGCTGCCAGGCAGGAGATAAAGAGGAGGACCTCAGAGGAGATTTATGGATACTATACCATACCAGCTTTATTTATAAAGCACTTTAACATAAAACCAGGGTTCACAAAGTGCTGTACATATACAAATAGCATAATCAAAGTAAAATAAGATAAAATAAAATAAATAAAAAAATAAAACATGTTAAAACATATTGAGTCAACCCCTTAGAGAGTGCCAAAGGCTTCAGCAAATAAATGTGTTTTAAGAAGAGTTTTAAATTCAGAAAGAGAAGAGGCCTGCCTAACGTGCAAGAGCAGATCATTCTACAACTTTGGAGCAGCTACAGCAAAAGCACGATCATCTCTAAATTTATACTTAGTTTTTGGCACCTTAAGGAGCTGCAGATTGGTGGACCTAATGAACGGGCAGGGGTATATGGTTGTAGTAGCTCTGAGAGGTGGGGGGGGGGGGGCAGGCCATTAAGAGATTTAAAAACAAAGAAATAACTTTAAAAATGATCCTACAATGTACAGGTAAATGTAAAAGGTACAGGTAAATGTACAGGTAGGATGTTGTAAAGAGATGTGACAGAGTAGGATGCAGGGATAGGATGAGCTGAAGAATCCCTAAAAGGTGCAGCTGAAAGCTTGTTTTAGAGCCCAGTTTGTTTTTAAGAGTGCCAGACCAGTAAAACTATTGTCCTGTAACCTACATGAAAAAAATGTTCCTGTTTATTTCACTGTAAACAAGTTTAACTATACACTACTAAGGTGCCAGAGCATGGTGTTGAAGTCTCACCCATATCTGCAGCTGAGATATTCTATTTATGAGGGGCAGCCAATCAGAAGAAAACTGACTTAAAGGGGGAGGGGCTAAAACAACTTCAGCTTCAGAGAGAGGACGAACTTAGGGGCTGCACAATGGATTGAGTATAAGACAAAAATTTATTATTTTTAACTGTGAATTGTGCAAAGCTAGTCTAGCCGAGTCCAATATGGAGTTGGAAATGATCAGAAGATCTCAGTGCAACCGTGTACACTGGTGTCTAATCCACTTACACGGGGATGCACAAGAACGTTGATTGAGTACATGTATTTAACCTTCAGGTCCAGGAACTCATCATCAACAAGGATCCATCTCTTCTCGACAATTTTTTGGATGTAAGTAAGCAAGTATTTGTCTCTCATAACCAGCTGTAGTTTCATTTAAATTTGCCTCATTTTTGTTTTTGTTTTTTCCTGTAGGAGATGATCGCTTTCCAGACAGACAAGTCCATCGAAGTGAAAAAGTTTGTGATCGGCTTCATCGAGGAGGCATGGTGAGTTTTCAGACCTGCTGTTGTTTTGTTTGTTTGTTTTAAAGTCAGGGTCAGCATTTGAGATTTTTTACTGTTTTATTATCCTGCTTTCAGTAAAAGAGACAACGAGCTCCTCCTTAGACTCATCGCCAACCTGAACATGTTGCTGAAGGATGAAAGTGTGAATGTGGTGAAGAAAGCCATCCTCACCCTCACCCAGCTGTATAAAGTCACACTTCAGGTACAAAGAGTTAGATTTACCGGCTTCATTTCTACCATTTCTTTCTTTATGCGATCAGTTTCTGTTCTTCACTTCGTCTTCACTTCCTTTATCTTTTCTTCTCACAGTGGTTGGTGCGCTCCAAAGCCGTGTCAGAAATGCAGGAGGCGTGCTGGGATCTTGTCACACAGATGAAAGGGGATGTTCTGGCCTTGCTGGACTCTGAGAACGACGGCGTTCGTACTCACGCCATCAAGTTTACCGAATCTTTAATCATCACTCTTTCACCGCGGACAGCTGACTCTGACGTCCCCAAGCGACAGGAAGGCGACATCAGCCTGGACAAAGTTCCCACAGATCACTCGTACATTCACTACGGTACAGATACTGGACTAATGTCATGTGTTGAGGTGGTGACGTTCACCTTTTAAGGCTGATGTCTTCGCTTTTTCCCAAACAGATGAGCTGTGTGAGGAGGGAAAGACGGCGCTGGAGAAGCTGCTTAAGTTCATGGTCCACCCGGCCATATCCAGCATTAACCTCACCACAGCGCTGGGCTCACTGGCCACCATCGCTCGCCAGAGACCAATGTTCATGTCAGAGGTGGTGCAGGCGTATGAGACACTACACGGTGAGCTCCTCTCAGACTTCATACTCACTCTTTAGAGTGTTATATCGGCCTGATATCAGTTCAAAGCATGTTTTTCCCAGGTTTGATATCATCAGAGGATATATTGCTTTACTATGACCTCTCACAGTCTGGCTGCAGCTGCTGAATAACTCAATTACAAGATGTTTCCTCTACACTTTCATTTTTCAGCAAACTTGCCCCCCACTCTGGCAAAGTCTCAGGTAAGCAGCGTGCGAAAGAACCTGAAGCTCCACCTGGTGGCGGTTCTCAAGCATCCCTGCAGCCTGGAGTTTCACGGTCAGATCAGCACCCTGCTGTTGGATCTGGGAATGCCCCAAAGCGAAATCACCCGCTCCACGCCTGTGCCACGAGAGCAGCGAAAGAGGCCTCGCCAAGAGCAATACACCGAGGGAAAGAAGGTCAAGATGGGTGAGTGGTTTCAGGCTAACCTAGATCCACGGATTGTGATTAAACTTGGTCGGATAGTTAATCGACAAAGTGCACTTCAGTTTAAGTTGTCAGTTGTTGTGGTCGAAGTCTAATCATTTGGTGCTGAAGAGCAGCTTCTGTTCATGAAATATGTTTGAGACATGAAATGGTATATTTGTATAGCGCTTTACTAGTCCCTAAGGACCCCAAAGCGCTTTACACATTCAGTCATCCACCCATTCACACACACATTCACACACTGGTGATGGCAGCTACATTGTAGCCACAGCTGCCCTGGGGCGCACTGACAGAGGCGAGGCTGCCGGACACTGGCGCCACCGGGTGAAGTGTCTTGATCAAGGACACAACGACCGAGACTATCGGAGCCGGGGCTCGAACCGGCAACCTTCCGATTACAAGACGAGCTGCCAACTCTTGACCCACAATCGCCCTGGCATTGAAGAAAAAACTGAGTGCGCTCTGATCATTTAACAGCATGTTAAATGATCATGCTGTTAAATGATCATGAGATATAACAACCCATTAGTACCTTAAGAGGCTGATTGAGGGCTGCATTTAGGAAATAGAAATTTATCACTATCACTTTCTAAATTAGAAACCATTAGAAACCCATTGTCTAATCTCTTAAATCAAAAATCTGAACTAGGTGAAATAATGTGGAAATTAAAAGTGTTTGTAATCTCAAAAATAGCTGCAGATTAATGATGAACAGCCTGTGTCTGTAGCAGAGGTGTTAACCATGCAGCCTGGGGTAAAGAAAATGCAGTGAAATCACAAAAACCTTCATATTTTCACTAGAATTCACTATTCCTGTTGTGGTGGTGTCAGCATGGCTACACATGAGCAGAAATGTGTGAAAAGCACAAAGTTTTTTATAGCTGTATTAAAGCACTTTTATTTAGTTTTAGAATTTTTGTACCTTTTTCAGATCTGCTGTAAACTGTAGAGCATGTTTAATGAGAGAAATGTCATTTAACATTAACATTTTCAGACTCTAGTCTAAAGGAAAAGCTGGTAATTGTGCAAAAAATAATTTGGATTCCTCTGACCTCTGGCCTTTGTCTGCCTGCATTCAGAGCCGGCACTTATTGAAGATGACGAGGACAAAGAGGAGCCCGCCCCCCTCTCAGTTCCGAAGCCGGCTGCTGTTCCCGTCGCTCAGTCCGCCATCGACCTCACGGCCGAGTTCCTGCACCCGCTGCTCACCCCTGAGAACGTGGCCAACCTTGTGAGGAACATTTGTATTCTGCTCCCTTTCCTTTTAACCCAAACTGCCTCACAGCTCACCTCACACCCCCTGTGTCACTCTCCAGGTGCTCATCAGCATGGTCTACCTGCCTGATATCATGCCAGCCTCCTTCCAAGCCACATACACACCCGTGGAGTCAGCAGGCACTGACGCTCAAATTAAACATCTGGCCAGGCTGATGGCCACACAGATGACCGCTGCAGGGATCGGTCCAGGTCAGAAGAAGAAGCTTATGTGACCCATCTCTTAAACTTGAAACCCTTGACAGATGAACTGAGATGCCGCTGTTATCTGTGTCTGTCTCGCAGGACTTGAGCAGTGCAAAGCCAGAGGGGAGGGCGCTGTTAAAGAGGAAAATGATGACGATGCTACCTCTAAAGACCTCCTCATCAAACGCAAAGTTCCTGCCGTGATGGTCGGGCAGGCCATTTCTGTGGTCGGAGGTTACGCAGAAAAGGCTTCACCGGAAGTTCCAGCTGCGGTGGTAAAGAGGCTTCCTGAGCCCATCCTTCCATCTGCACAGACCAAGTGAGTTCAGGAAATGATGCAAGGTCACCGTCTACAATTTAAAGTGTGATGTTTCTTTACATCACATCTGGACCTGTCCCGGCAGGTTCATGTCTAAACATATTCACTTCATTTTTTTATGAAATGAAGTGGAATAATTTTTTTTCTCCAAAGCTTCTGAATCATTGTTGATCAGCGAGTTTTACGTTGTTTCAGGATGACCGGAGCAAGCGGCAGGAAAAAAGTATTTCGACTTTCCGACATCGTCCAGCAGCTATCGGACAGCCAGATCGAGAACTTGACCTCGAAGGCGGTGAAGCGCATCCTGCATTCCGAGAAGGCGATTGCTCAAAGTGGAATGTCTCATGTGAGTAACCCCAGCCAGTCGTATAATCACTAAGAAGCAAACAACAAAAACGAAGCAATGATATGACCTGGTTTGAAATGTGTGCGGCAGGTCCGGGTGAAGCTCCTCTCCCGGCTTGTGACACAGTTTGATGGGATGATGAAAGCTGACGTGCTAGACTTCATCCTGGACGACATCAGGACGAGGAGCGACCTGGCCTTCTCGCTGCTCTATCAGGAGTACAACACCTACCTCAGCCAGCTGCCGTCGGGGCTGCTGGACAGCTACGACCACTGTCTGTACACGCTGCTGTCCGGCCTGCAGGAGAAGCCTGAGCAGAGAGACGGGTGAGAGCACAACACTCTTTACTGCTCCTCAATGCAGCACAGAGCTCCTCCCACTGTTGGCTAGCATTACCCAGCATGCCATTCAGTAGTGTAGTTTTATGAATGTGCACTCAGTCGTGTTGAAAATATTCTCTTTCACAGGTTATCACGTTCATCCAGGTTTATCCTGTTGAATAGATAGTTGTGACATATTAAATGTTTTATATTAATGTTTATGATTCGCAGGAGTCCTGCACCAACACTCCACAGCGCTCCTACTGGCCAATAATATATTACATCTGCTTGCCAATAAAGTGGCATTCATATCCCTTGTCCCCCGTCCTTCATTCATGATAATGTCCCACTTTTTGATTTGGCCTGTGAAGCTCATAATAGAGAACTGCTGAGCCCCGAACATGTTTAAGAATCAGAGCAGAAGTTGTTTTGGTGATGTTTGTCACTGAAACAGAAAAAAAATCTTGAATTTCATAAGTAAAAAAAGTAAAACATAAAAGCGTATTTTAACCTTAAATCTCCTCCTGTTTGGTTCGCTATCACACAGGGAATATGTCAAGGGCTTTTATTGTGAAAGGCAGGGACAGGAAGAAGCGCTTTTAATATTTGCACAGAACAAATCTGGTTTCTGGCACAGATATAGAAATAAAATTTAGCTGAATTGATCTTCTGTTGCTAAACCCACTTTCAGTTGAGTTACCAGCTGATTTTTGACCGTTTCAGACTTTTCACCAAACTGGTGCTGGAGGCGCCAATCATCACAGAGTCGGCACTGGAAGTCATACGGCGTTACTGTGAGGACGAGGTAAATGGCGGCACCAGTATAATGCTCCTCTTGACTGACATGGGTGAATATGATGGCATATAGTGATGTGATTGGACGATATTTATCAGCTTGGTTTCATCAGTTTTATCTTGTTGAAATGTTAAAAAAACAAAACATGCATTGTGATGAAGCACTGATGCGCCCACTTCTTCCATTAAAACCTCAGAAAGCAGCACCAAGCAAGGTGGTGGACCATGTATATACATCTATGGATTGTTGGGTTTGTTGGATTGTAGTTAACGTCCTGTTAACTGTGACCTGTGTTTCAGTCTCGGGTGTATTTGGGCATGACGACGCTGAAAGAGCTCATCGTCAAACGTCCTTCGAGGCAGTTTCAGTATCTGCACGTGCTCCTGGATCTCAGCTCCCATGAAAAGGAGAAGGTGGTGTACGCGTCTTCACCCTGAAATTCCCTCGGGTAGTGTTTTTAAAAGAAAATGTCATTTATTTTTGCTTTTTTTTTTCTCTCTCAGGTGCGAACCACTGCCTTGGCTTTTCTGAAGCGCATGTACGAGAAGGACCAGCTCAGGGACTACATCGAAAAGTTTGCCCTGAACTACCTGCAGCTCCTGGTTCACCCCAACCCTCCGTCTCTTCTCTTCGGGGCCGACAAAGACACAGGTTTGCCTTCAGCATGCACTCAGCAGCCCAGCTTAAAGTTAGGGGTGGGGCCACTTTAACATTTGCCGTTCCAGCTAGTGACCACACCGTAAATCTGAACTAGAACTTTTTGTGCTGTTGATGCTTTTTGGAGCATTTTTAGCTGTTCGCTGTTTCTGATTTAGTTTAAGTGGGGGGAAAAAAGCCAAGCTCGCTAGCATTGGCTAATTAGCAAATGGCCCGTTAGCAGTTTGCCATTTTGTACAAATATGGCCACATCTGGCTACAACATTATAGCAGCCTAAATGCTGTCATTAAGCTGTCCAAGTGTGGAGTACAAAACCATCAGGAGATGTCACAGTGGCTAAGTCCATTTTTTATATACAGAGTGTGTAAGAGTAGCATTTTAGGTGTTTACTAAGTGAGTCGTTCAGACTTTTCTGACCTCCACTCTGTGTTTTTTGCTGAGGCAGAGGTGGCTGCTCCCTGGACTGAAGAGACTGTGAGGCAGTGTCTGTTCCTCTACCTTTCCCTGCTTCCTCTGAACCACCGGCTGGTCCACGAACTCGCCAGCGTCTACACTGAGGCCATCGCTGACATCAAACGCAGCGTGCTTCGAGCCATCGAGCAGCCTGTAAGTCACTCCTCACTTTCATTTCAAGCCCTTTTCGGATTTTTGATCCGCCATTAATTTATATCAAGACTCAAAGTTTGTATAATTAGCGGCGTGGCTGCTGTAAGTAGGAAGTAATGCTCCTCTTTTTGAATATTATTATCAAGTCCTCTTCTGTTCTTTGTTTCTGTAGATCCGTGGGATGGGCATGAACTCTCCTGAGCTGCTGCTTTTGGTGGAAAACTGTCCTAAAGGAGCGGAGACTCTGGTCACTCGATGCCTGCACATTCTCACAGATAAAGGTAAAAACAGGAACCGCAGAATCCAGTTGAATATGACCCCGTTCTTCTGCTGATGGGTAACATAATTTTTCTCCCTCCACTCAGTACCTCCATCTCCAGAGCTGGTGGAGAGGGTGCGAGACCTTTACCACAAGCGGGTGCCAGATGTTCGATTCCTGATCCCCGTCATCAACGGGCTGGAAAAGGTAATGATTGTTCTTCATTGTCAGGTAAATGACGACAGGTGCTAATTTGGCTTTGTAGCTGTTCATGAACACACTCAGGGCCACCTTTGGTGTTTTGTTTTGGTTACGGTTTATTTTACTCTTTATTTAATTATAATTTTGGACCTTTTTTGTGGTTTATATATATTTTGGAAAACTGTAAATAATGACCAAATGGCAAAAATAATAATTAGTTATTGTAGTGTTCATTTTAAAAGGTTTTATTTAAGCTTCTTAAGACAGCCAGGATTTTGTCTGCTCGTACACATGGTCAGAAAAACCTCTAAATTTGAACATATTCAGGTACGAAAACATTGAAAAATCACTGATTTGTGCGTACACACTGTCAGTAAGTAAAGCCAATGAGATGACCACAATAGTTATTGTTGCTGAAGATACACCACGGGTAAATATCAGAGCTCACCTGTGAGATGACGTCATGGAGGAATTCCCTCTAACTTTGAGCAACAGCAAAGTGAAGGATATCATCATCAGAGCTCAGAATTTTTCTGGTTATAGAGCCTCCTTCCACCTTGTTACATTTCTATTTCGACTGTACTTAATTACCAAAAAAAAGAAACGAGTAAAAGATTAATTTATAGATAATATTGTTATTTTGAGTTCTCTTGGCCTCCATAATCGGATTGTGGAACGTGTACTATGAGAACACCTTCAGTGAACCGTTTCCTGTTAAGTTTGGGTTTTTTCAATCTGTTTTTTCTTGTTTTTCTCGTGCAGAACGAAGTCATCCAGGCTCTGCCCAAACTTATCAAACTGAACCCGATTGTAGTGAAGGAGGTCTTTAACAGGCTGCTGGGGACTCAGCACAGTAAGAGCCCTTCATCACTTTTCTGTCTCGTCCACCTCCTGTGGTGGACTGAGATTTGACTTTTTTGTGTTTTGCAGGTGAAGGGAGTTCCTCCGTGTCCCCGCTCACTCCAGGCGACCTCCTCATCGCCTTGCACAACATAGACTCAATCAAATGTGACATGAAGTCCATCATAAAAGGTCAGTGAGTCCTCAAACATGATGTGTCGGTCGTGGACAGACAAACCGTTGTCAGCATTTAATCTTCAGCATCTGCCCGACAGCTACCAACCTCTGCTTCAGCGAGAAGAATGTGTACACATCTGAAGTTTTGGCGGTGGTGATGCAGCAGCTGATGGAGCAGAACCCCCTCCCCATGCTGCTCATGCGCACTGTCATCCAGTCTCTCACCATGTACCCCCGACTGGGCGGCTTTGTGATGAACATCCTCTCCCGCCTCATCGTCAAGCAGGTCAGCAACACTTTGATCTTGCAGGAAACCAGAGAAGATCATCTGCTGAAGCTAATCTTCTTCCTATTATTTCGCCCTGCAGGTGTGGAAGTATCCAAAGGTGTGGGAGGGATTCGTGAAGTGCTGCCAGAGGACAAAGCCGCAGTCGTTCAGCGTGCTCTTACAGCTGCCGCCCGCTCAGCTCACGAGCGTGTTCGATCGCTGCCCGGAGATCAGGGCGCCTCTTCTGCAGCATGTTCACTCCTTCACGCCTCACCAGGTGACAGCTGCTTCCACATTTACACACCTCTGAACATTTTAATTCACCCTGAACTTCCTTTTCAACCCACTTTCTTTTTTTCTCTCTGTGTACATAGCAAGCGCACATCCCTGGGTCCATCATGGCGGTCCTGGAAGCAAATAAAAAACCAGAGCCGAAGCCTGCAGAGCCAGTCGTAGAGACAGATGTAACGGATCAAGAGCTACAGGTGATTTTTGAATGTCTTGAATTAGGGCAGTTTATAAACAGATCGGCCATCTCCAATCTGTAAAAGTTACATTTTCGTCCAGCACTGCTGCTTTATTTCTGGTCAGCTAGCTTTTACGTTTTGGCTCCGTTATCTCAATAATGCAATTAACGTGACATCTTCCTACAGATGGAAGCAGCTCCAGCTCCTTCAGTTGTAGAAGAGGCACCAAAAGAGCCAGAAACGACAGTCCAGCTGGAGCCCGTCACTCAGAAAGATGAAGAAGAGCCGATGGAGCAAGAAGAGTCTGAACCAGCAATACAGGAAGAGACGCTTAATATCTCACAGGTAAAAAGGAAACTACGACGAGTTAAAGGCTTTAAAAGCGGCTTCAGCACCAGAGTTAATTTAGATTGCAGATAATACAAAAAGTCAGATGTTTGAGGTTTTAAAGTAACTATAAACTGCTGTGAATTGAGGATAACTGAATTCAAGTTTGGTTAAAACTGAATGTAAGAAAGCAAAATTTTATTTAAGAGCACAAAGGAAACCTTGTTGCTTGCTTCCAAAAAACAAGCAACAATGAAAAACATATAAAATAAAAGGAGTGCTAATAAAAAATAAAGATCAACAAAAGTCCTGAAAAATAAAATAAACATACATATAAAACATAAAATTCATTTAAAAAAAAGCTGGTAAAATAATAACTAGAACAGGAAGTAGACCACTGAAAAGGCTAAACAGGAATACCAGCTGTAACTTACTTACAACTCCAGCTCTGGAAAGTCATAAAATTTAGCTCAAATAACCAGGAGTTCTAAAAGTTTGAACGTAGAAAGTTAATAACATCCTATATATATTCTGAAAGTGTTTCAGCAGGGCTTAAATAATCAAGTTACAGTGAAGTATACAGTTGAGTATCATCGGGATAGTTTCAGTAACACACTTCTGTTAAACTGTAGTGGTCCTACAGTTGAACCCTGTGGAATACCACATTTCCATGAGCTAAAATTTGCAAAGGAAAAGCTAAAATCACAGCATTAGCTGTGATAAAAACCAATCCAGTGCTAATCCAGAAAAAGACACTCTGACACTGTCACAATTTATTCTCATGTCTTTAATAACTGTGACAGCGACGTTTCTTTGCTGTGGCTGGACTCTTAGGGCCCTGCATGCATTCGTAGGTAGTTGTTTAATGCTTTTGATTTTCTCCAGTTGGAGACAGAGGCTGAGACCCCGATACCTGAACCAGAACCAGTAGAGGAGCCAATGGAGGAATCTCAGCCCGAACCTTCAGAGCAGCCAGAGCCCGAAAAAGACACTGAAGCTGATGTCGCCACAAAGGAGGCCGGAAACACCAGCGAGGATGTAGAATAAGGATGCACTCAGTTTTCAGGATTTTTGTTTTGTATTTTGTATTTGTAGGAAGAATATCAGCTCATTTTGTGTATGAAAGCATTCCACGTCATAATAAGTTGGTAAATAAATCAGCACACTGGTTTAACGTAAGTTTTGACTTGGTTCAATTACTGATCAGTGTCATAAATCTGTAGTGCACCTCCCACAGTCCAAAGACATCCATTTGAGGGTTAATTGGCTGTAGGTGTATGTACATCCTCTCTCTATCCGGTTAGTGATGACGTGATGAATCCTACTTCCAGGCCTAAAGTAGTCTGCGTTTAATATGGCTTTTGTGTTGTTAACATGTTTAATGTTTTATATTTTCTTCTATTTAATCTCAAAAAGCTCCTAAAACAGTCAGTGATCACTGTTGACCTCCCTCAGCTTTTATTACAGCTAATCATTTATTTAAGCTCAGTTTTTAAAACCTTAGGATGTATCTACAGCCCAGCCCATGTAGCAGTATATGAATGACTAACCTCGTATTGTGGATGGATTATCTCAGTTGTTCTCCTGGCTGAAATTTGGTCCATTTACAGCATCCTGCCATGCGATTACATTTGTTCCTGACCACCGAGAACACTCACGTTAACTTTTATCGAGTGGAAAAAAAGTTAGCTTGTTTATATTATGCTAACATAGCTGTGTCGCTAGCGGTCACGTAGCACATCATTATATACCAGCTAGCCAAACTTCAGTAACCCTACAAACATCACTGCTGTTTAGTTTTCTGTCTTCATTTATGTTGGAAGTGATAACAGAGCTGTACGTTTTAATTTGTTTCCAAAACCCCGCAGTCAGGACATGCTATATTGTATGTAGATAGAAGCTAGTGAGCTAACTTCCTGCTAACTTCTAACTCCGTTAAATGTCATAAATTCCGTTTTCATTGTTACACCTGGTAGAGCAGAACGCTGATCATTTTATTAAAGATGAAAGACTTAAGACAGTTTTTCAACTCTCAGTAATGCCATAGTGATCGTTTGATATATGGACCTGCAGCGGAGTTTAGGCCCAGACACGGCTAGTGACGTCAGACTTAACGACCGGATAGTTTCCACTCCAGCTCAGACACATTAAAGGTACTTTCAGTAACCACTTTCTGCAAAATGTAGCTAAAAATTCAACCACGAGGGGGCATTGTTTACCTGTTTTTTGTTTTTTTTTTAAAAATACATTTAGCTGTTGAATTTTGTCTCTTTTAGCCTTTATTATGTTTCCTTATGAGGTCTTTCCTGCTTTTTAAATACATGTGTGATTAAATATTGTGGGACCTTTGGGGGAGAATTAAGGAAAATCTAACATCCACATCTCTGAAGAGCTGCATTGGGTGTTTCGATTTAAATAACTGCTGTAGGTAGTGGTTTTGTGGCGTAATAAAATCTCTAGAGCTCTCTCAGTGTGGGCAGCTGTGGGAAGAAGCTTCCAGGCGAAAGCAGAGCTGATGTTCTGATATGCTTTGAAGGGAAAGGATTGAACCGCTTTGCAGTAAATCTAATTGACCACTAGATGGAGACAAATACAGAAGTTGCTTATCTGGGTTTGGATAAAAAAATTTAAAAAATTCTCACTGGATCTCTGATACAAAAGCATAATGAACTCAGATGTTGAAGTTTATCTCAGCTTAAAAAATAAAACAAGCTTTGCAACAACATTTTACAGACTTGTGATTAACAGGTATTTATATAACGAGCATGTCCTGATTAATCCTCATT
Source organism: Neolamprologus multifasciatus (assembly GCF_963576455.1). Classification (NCBI taxonomy): domain Eukaryota; kingdom Metazoa; phylum Chordata; class Actinopteri; order Cichliformes; family Cichlidae; genus Neolamprologus; species Neolamprologus multifasciatus. The sequence continues at coordinate 28,794,344 of NC_140454.1, forward strand.
TCTGACTCCAGTCATGATCATAATTTAACTGGACTGAATGTTTGATTTAACTCATCAGGAACATGTTTTCGGAGGCCAAAAACCAAAGGGAGACATGGCTGTCTTCTCATAGACTTCTACAAGATCAGAAGTCTTACAGCGTCCGACGAGTCGCTGCCTCCTGTAGGCCATTAGAGAAAATGTAGCTGGCTTCTCTTTCATGTCTGAGTTTTAAATTCATTTCCAAGGTGTAATAAACAGTTGGCTTCATTCTCCTCTGTCCTTTTTGATGTGGTCATCCATGCTGTGAAGATCCTCACACTCCCTGCTTAGAACTCCTCTGTACACCTCGAATCGATGGTTCAGATCTTTCTGAGTGTGGATTTTGAACTTTGACCCTAACGCCCCGTCAGCTGAAGTGACTCCGTAGAAAACCCTACCGATCCGAGAGTGAACGAGGGCCATGGCACACATCACACAAGGTTCCCTCGTCACGTAAAGGTCGTACCCAGTGCAAATGTACGGCTGAGTGCTGTTCTCTGTCTGGGCCTCCGTTTGAACTGAGCTCGCTGAAGTAAACCTGCAGGCAGGGTAACTGTCAAAACCATAAAACCCACCGCCCTGACTCCGAGCTACAAGGTCGATGACGACCATGACAGCGTGATGAAGAGGGTTCTTGCGTCTGCAGTCGTGGCCGACTGCAATGATCCTCTCCGTCTTTGGGTCGACCACCACAGCCCCGATGGCCTCCATCCCCGCCACGCCTCCTTCTCTAGCTGCAGTCACAGCGGACGCCATGTAGGCGTGTATCCTTTCCTTCTGATGGCGGCTGAAGAGCTCTCCTCTCAGGGCGACTGTCACCTGCTTGTCCTCGTGAAAGGATGTGGGCCAGTGTTGGCTCGCTAACTCAAACTGGGGTCGGGTCAAAGGGGCACGAGTGGGAACCTTAACCACAAAAGGCTCGCCCAACCCGTTGCAATTTACTCCACCTGAGGGCAGCAGAGAGTCAATGCTAACCACCTGCATTTGTGGCACATCACTGACGAGGCACACAAGGACTTCCAGGGGGTGGGGTCTCTCCCTGCACGGCCGCACCCTCTTGACGTGCTGAAGGCTGCTCAGCGGGCAGAGGCTGTTCAATTCCCTGACGAGCCGAGACGTCTCCTTCTTGTCGAGGATGGGCGCAGCGTACACCTCCACCAGCTCGACATCCTGCGACTGCTCATCTGACAGGACTGGAAGGGCGACCCAGGAGTCGACATCACACAGCGAGCCTTTCCAGCGCTTCATCGGCGGCTCTGATTTCCCGGTATCGTCCTGTCAGCATATGACAAAACCTTCAGTTACTCATCAAACCTCGCTTCCAGCAGGGACAGCTCTCCCAGAAATCATGTTTGCAGGGTTTCCCTCCAATTTTCAATGTTTTAACCTTCTCAGTGTGGTGGGAGTGAAGATAGAGATATTGACATTTTTTCCCATAAATCAAGCCATGTTTATTAAAAAAAACTGCAAATCTTTATTTAATAAATAATTAAAAATTAAGATTATTATTATTGATTCAAAACCATCCTCCCAAGTTGAGCTTATGACAAATATAAATAACAGGGAAGTTGCACTTTAAAGTAAATATGTAAACACTGCCCCTTGTGGACAACCTACATATGACATCATCTCCATTATGGAGTTTCTAACTAGGAAACACACCTGTATGCAAGTGACAAATTAAAAGGTACCGTGAGGGGTTTTGCATTTCAACAATAAAACATGAAAACTCAAACTGACGTTCATTCACGTTTCTTCATTTAATCAAAATTGTGTTTTTATGGATTCAAACCACCTCGAGTATCTCTGGGTCCACGTTACTCTGACCTCCAAAATATTTCACTCTTTCTGTTTAACTCCTTTTTACATGGTGGTTTCACACTGTTGTGGAGGAACTTTGACCCACCCTTTCTTTACAGCGTTCAGTTCTCTGGTGTTTGCAGACATTTATGCACAGACCTCTGACACTGCTCAGATGCAGCTTTGCTAACCTAAGCCGTGCTGCCATGTTCTTTTTAGAGAGAAAAGGCTTTCTCCAGGTAACCCTTTCAAACAAAGCATATTTCTTCAGTCTTGAACTTTAACCTTTAGCTGCCTGAAGCCGGTCGGGTCCGACATGGAGCTCTTGGATTTTTTTTTTTCTCCAAGTATTTCTCAGTCTGACCTTGGAGTGAATGTGTTGGGGTATCTACTCCTGGGAAGATTGTTGGATTGTGTTAACACACCTGAATGCTCCAGACGATAGTTATTCCGAATTAGTGTGGAAGTGATGAGGACATACTGAGTTTTCACAGCACTGTTTCTTCACTTTGGTTCAGTTTTTGTTAAATAATGAGACGGTGTAATGTGTCATGTTTTGTTGCTCATCTATTTAAATGATTTTAAGACCTACTGATACGTAAAACCACAGGAATGGCCGTGCATGTTTAATCGCTCTGTCCACTACTTCTAATGGAAGTTTTGCATGACCTGTGTGACTTTAAAGTTCAGCTCTTGAGTATCTGGCCTCTGCTGGATTTTTAAACTGTGTCTCACGTGCCTGCTGGCAGCACATGGCGGTGTATCACTTTACTAAGACAGACTAACAGACTGGTGGAGGTGTTTGTAAGCAAACCCACGGCGCACACACCGCTTATGGTCGTATTTATTTTCATCTGTCACATAAACAAACATCTGATGAACTCCAAATAAATTATTCCAGGTGTGAAAGTGTATCAGATTACTTGATTAAAACATAAAACTTAAAGAGTCAGTGGTGATCAGTTCTGCTCGTTTTACACACAGATGCTAAAATCCTTTTAATATTCACTCGGTGAATCCATCTGAACTAAAACTCCATCACTGTGCTGTAGTGTCAGCTCTATCGCTCTTCATCGCTTTCCCAGCACCAGCTTCGTCTTGATGACCTTGGGCACGTGCCGTATGGTCAGAGACACCCTGGTGCCTCGGTTCAGCTCCTCACCCAGTTGCGCCCCGGCGGCAGACAGGTTCACCACCTTCTCTGTCAGCGTGTCCTGCTCGCGCCCCTGGATGCCGTGAAGGAGGCGCTGGTACATTTCATCCTGCAGGATGAGAAGGCTTCGTGGCCTCACCAGAAGCGAGAACAGGAAGCGGCTCTCCGCTGTCTGCGGTGCGGCGCCCTCAGTGCTGCTGAGCGGTGTATAGAAGTCCAGCAGGGTGTGAGAGCCCAGGCTGATGGTGGTGACGGTGGGGTGGTACAGCGGCCCATCCTCGTGGGGCATGATCCCCTCTCCTGGTTTATACTCATTCACCAGCACGTGATTGGCCGTTTTCCCACTGAACACGCCCAGAGACGAAATCTTCTCACAGTACGTCTGGAGCCAATCGGGAAGCCGCTCTCCCAGCATGCCTTTGGGGTGCGGTAACCCTCCCCAGTTCTGGAGCCTCCGGCCCGACAACTGAGTCCACTTAGTCTTTGGAGACCTGTAGACCTGCTGGAGGAGGTACGACTCCTCGTCCTCAGATATGAAATCTGGAACACAATACGCTGTGGGCGAAGCTTCGCTTACGACAAACTGCTTCAACTCCTCCAAAATACATGCTGGGCGCTCCATGCCTCCTTAAGAAAGTTAACATGAAACTCATTAAAACCCAGAAAAAATAAATAAAAATAATAAAGCAGTCTTTCTGTGGTTCACTAATATTTATATTAAATTAAACTTCTTTAAAAAAAAAAAAAAAACTACGTTTATTAAAATGAATTAAATACATTTATTTTAAAAAGGTACATTTTCAGTTATTTTTCAACTAAATTAATGAGAAGTAATGAATACTCTCTGCTGTGTTCCTGTGTTTTTTCTCTCAAATTAAAATTGAGATTTATTTCCCCGTCCCCTTAGACTTAAACTTACTTTAAAATTCAGATTTTTATTCATAAAATGAAGAATGAAATGAAAGTTGTAAACTTGTGAATTTTAATCTCTGAATTTCTGTCCATAGAGTTAGAAAATACTTTTTTTAATCCGATGAATTTCCTCTCTGTGTCCACAGCCCATCATACACGGAGCTTCACTCAGACTGAATGATCATTAAAACCTCTCACACACTCAACAGCAGGCTCTGCCGTTTGTTTGTTCTGCAGTTAAAAACAGAAAAATTCGAGAAAAAACGAGAAAAAGAAACACGATGCTGCCTTTAAAATCGAGGGTCACGCGAGCTCCAGTGTCGTAATAACTTTTTTCTCGACATCCAAATCCGATGATTTTTGGTCAGCAAAAAGCAACAACACCAAGCTTTAAAGTTAGTTTACGTGTGTGTAATTGCTCGTTAAATTAAGTGCTAAAACGGCGCTGCGTGAGTTTATGACTCCGTGAAAGAAAGACAGATAATAGTTTTATTTACGTCAAATAAATTCTTATGAATATTGTGCCTTTGTAAAAGAAATCCTACCTTTCACATTAATATCACAAAAACCTGCTGGTTACATTTTTATTTCTTGAATTATTTACCGCGAGACAGAAATCCGACATTCTGTGTGGCCCCAAAGGCAACGCAAAGGCAAGTTCACTGTACGGAAACAAGCGATTTTAAAAAGAATTCCGGGTTTAGAGGCTACTCGATACCTGCAGGAACTCTAAAAACGGCACACTGCGACGGAGAGCATGCAGAAGAACCTGATTTACCTGGTTAGACATAAATAATCTGATGAAAATTCCGTTTCTTCAGGTAAAATCCCAACAGCCCGACACCATCCGCAATAACGCGTTTGTGCACCGAAATAAAATGTCCGGAAGAGAAAGAAGCGTCGACTTTTTGGACCTGTGCCTTATTTTTTCGAAATACGTTTTCTATTATTGAGTTTATAGAAATGTTTTAAGTAGTATTAATGCCAAATTTGTTGATTTGCCTTTTTGTTGTCAGTTTTGTGTTTTAATCACAGAGTTTGGGGTAGTCGGAATTATTTACATGTAGCACAGCGAGACGAAGCAGGACAGAAACTTGGGTTAACCCACGTTTTCTGGACAGATACAGTTGTTTATCATGCTTCCTAAACTCTAAGAACGTATTCATGGCTTACCATTATGTTAGTTTAAAGTCTGGAGGAACTGCTGTGAAGTCACCCTGAGGTTTTACCTGCCTGTCCTCACAGGTGTGACTAGTTCGGGAAGATGTTCCGCAGTAAAGTGAAGGCTCTGAGGCTGCTGCAGCTCGGATACACACTCCGTCACACTGCTTCCTGCTCTAGGCTGGTTCTGGGCATCGAGACCAGCTGTGATGACACGGGAGCGGCTGTGCTGGATGAGACTGGCGCCATACTGGGAGAGTCTCTGCATTCACAGAAGGAGGTGCATCTCAGGTAGGTGTCAGAGGTCGAGGTCACTGCTTGTTAGGGGCTGTAAAAATACTGGCAGCGATCGTCATGGATAAACAGAGTAACCTGACATGCTCTCAAACCTGCAGGACTGGAGGCATCATCCCTACCGTGGCCCAGCAGCTCCACAGGGAGAACATAGAGCGTGTGGTCCAGGAGGCTTTGGAGAGGGGTGGCGTGGCCCCAAGCCAGTTGGCCGCCGTCGCCACCACAGTGAAGCCCGGGCTGGCCCTGAGCTTGGGTGTCGGGCTTGAGTTCACTCGGCAGTTGGTGAGGCGGCATGACAAGCCATTCATCCCCATCCACCACATGGAGGCCCACGCCCTGACTGTGAGGATGCTCCAGCCCGTCAGCTTCCCCTTCCTGGTGCTGCTCGTGTCCGGAGGCCACTCACTCCTCGCTGTGGCCCGGGGAGTCGATGACTTCCTGCTTTTGGGTCACGCTCTGGATGAAGCTCCCGGAGATACTCTAGATAAAGTGAGACCGTAATGACATACAAAACTAATTTACATGTTTAGGATAGACTAGAATCCCGTTATTTGTAAGTTCCGAAACACACACACACACACACGTCCCCTCTGTAAGAGCCTGTGGTCACTTTGTTAAGAAGTCCCAAATTTGAGACTAAAAACAGCGTTCATACACGACCCCTGATGTTCCATGTGTGTCAGTGCAGCGCAGAGGGTGGTATTGACCTGTTAGTCCAGGGTGGCAGGTGTGAAGATGTGTGTCATGACCTTTACAAGCATTTCATCAGAGCGGGGCTGAGAGCTACAGGTCTGAGGTCATTAACCCGGCCTTTGTAAAGTTATCAAGGTGTCATCCACATGATGAATTCGTTTTGTGACACTGCCACACACACCTGTGGGGACCAGTTGGCATGGTGACTGCAGACTGAGAAGTGTTAGAGACCCTGCTGTCTGACAGACTCAGATACAGGGAGACAGATTAGGATTTGGGATCCTGGAGAAGGAAGTCCACAAAATCAAAAGCACAAGAAGTTGAGAAAATCTTTCACTTCCACAAAACAAAAATCCTGATTTTTCATGTCCGTAGTGTGTTTTACATAAAAGTGATCCAGGATAGTGACCACTGGGGAGGCTGGGCTCAGGACGGATCAATGAGAGAACCTTGAGTCCTTTCACAATAAGAGCAATACTGAAAATCAGACAAAAATGTTTTTTTCAGTCTTCATATATAACCATTGGGGATATCTTTATCTCCCCAATGGTTATTCATATTCCATTAAATGATAGCTTTTTGTAATTTTACACATTTACTTCTTACAATTTAAGCCCAAAGAGACGTGCTGACAGATTTCTCAAGATATTTCATTGATTAAACGTGTAGTTACATTTCTGTATACTGGCAGCAAGAGGTGTTTCACTGGTCTAGCCCACATGAGATCAAAGCAAGAGAGCTGCTGGAAGTTTGAGAAACATCAACAGCCTCAGTTCTGTATGCAGATGAAACTTTTTGTGACCTATAGGTGGCGAGACGTTTGTCCCTTGTCAAACACCCGCAGTGCTCCTCGCTGAGTGGAGGCCAGGCCATAGAGCTGCTCGCTCGGGACGGCGACAGGACGAAATTCTCTTTCAGGACACCAATGGGACAAACGCACGACTGCTGCTTTTCCTTTGCTGGACTCAGAAATCAGATTACGATGACAATAATGAAAAAAGAAGCAGAGGAAGGTACGAGCCCCGTTTCCCCCATAATGCTTGCAGCAGCAGCAATTCACCTCTGACTTTTAGGCTCTCCTCCCCTCCCTCTGTAGGTGTGGAAGAGGGGACGTTGCTGAAATGTGTGAATGATATTGCAGCTGCCGCTCAGCACACCGTCGCCGCCCACCTGGCGAAGCGCACACACCGCGCCATCCTGTTCTGCAAGGCAAACGGCCTGCTGCCGGACAGCAGCCCCACCTTGGTGAGTTTGCTGGGATATCCCCACCCACCTGCTTTAACCTTAACTTTTCTTTCTATAGTCACATTCACCTTTCAGTCTCAGGATCATTACTTTTTATACCTTACCTTATTTTGTCTCATGTTCACTGGTGGATGTTCATATTAAACAAGATCTAAATTTCTGGTAATGAGGTGGGTTTCTGTACAAATAATAAGCCAAAGATTTCTTCCATAGATTTAATAAACATGTCTCTGTTTGTGCTGCTTTCTTATAATGTGTTCACAGTGAAAAGAATATAGAGTAATACCAGTCCTTTACTTTACATTGGTTTACGTTTAGGTGCTTTCTGGGGGAGTTGCGAGCAACCAGTACATCCGAAAAGCTCTGACGATTGTCACGGAGATGACCGGTCTGCATCTGATCTGCCCTCCTGCAAAGTTCTGCACTGACAACGGAGTGATGATTGCATGGTGCATTTACTGTCCTGTCAGGCAATCGGATTTAATTTTCTTAGATTAGGATGAGAAAAACATTTTCCTTATTTTTCATTTTTAAAACTAGGAACGGCGTGGAGCGGCTGAGAGAAGGAAAAGGGATCCTGGCTCCAGATGTTGACGTTTGCTACGAGCCAAGGTCAGTTTATTTATTCACGAGGTTTATTTTATTGTTCTTTTAAGTTTTCTTTCTAAAGTGTTTCCTTTTTTCCCCCTCTGGTTAAATCGACACTGGCTCATTGATGCTGTGTTGCAGGGCCCCGCTGGGCGTTGACATCACAGCGGAGGTGAAGGCCGCCGCGATCAGGCTGCCACCCTTAAAGATGAAGATCCCTAGCTGATGGAAGTCATTGTGATTTCCCAAAGCATTGGATAACAGGACATTATACAGATATTTATTAATAAATATTTTTTCTGAAACTGGTTTTGTTTTTAAAAAAAAAGTATGTTTTTTATTCATTGAAAAAAAATGTTTTCACATTTATTTATAAACGTTTCAGTAGCTAGATGAATATTTTTTGTCCTATTGATTTATTAGTGAGGTACTTTTTTATTTATTTAGGATTTTGGCACTCTCAGTCCTCTATATTAAGGAGGCTGAATGCAGATTTCCCTCCTCTTCGTTCATCTGTTCCCTCTGCATACACACAAACACAGATCTGACCACACCAAGCCAAAAACACAATTTTATTATCAGTTATGTTCACGTGTGTCACAGTTCATTCTTTTACACACAGATGTTTACAGACGTGGTTTCTGAGAGAAACACTGCTGATCGGGGTAGCTGTGAGGCCCGGAGGCAGCCGGGATCCTCTGAGCTGTTTGTTCTTGTGTTCGTGTTAAAAGACTTTATCACATGGCTGATTGCAGGACGTTGTGCAATCCTTCGGTTTTGGCTGAAAGTTGAATCAAAGTTCAGAAAACTTGAAGGAAAAAACCTTTAAATGGCAAAATATATAGTGGTGTTTGCACATTTTCACAGGTGCTGCACATATTCTTATTTTCAGACTGAACTCGAGCTCGCTCAGCTTTACTTGCTGTCTGCTTCCTAAAGGAAAAATCTGCCCTAAAACAACATTTGGAGCTCAGCCTATCCTACAAAGCAGGTAACTTTAGGTTAAAGTTGGAGGTTTTTAGCAGTTCACTTCTACCATGAGTGTGCTGCCATAGTAACCTATGCTGCAGATATGAAATCACCACCTTCTGACCAATCAGTTCTCCCGGAAATCTGTCACTATTCCTAGAAGATCCCTCAGACCACGGAGTGCAAACAGCAAGAGAGTTTAAAGTTTTTTTTGTCTTTATCTGATGACCGTAAGTAAGAAATGGAAATTCTTGGAAGCAAATTTATTACTCGCCTTTCTGCCTGTTGCTTATTCAAAGTCAACTTTATTGTTCTGGAAGCTTTAAGATAGTATGACAGGGCGGCTAAGCCATGCGCTTGCACACCTTAAAGGCTTGACCTTTTTGCCAGTTTGAATGTTTTTTCTATTTATTCTTTACTTGCTCTTAGAACATTAAACAGTTCAGATTGCAAATGAAAGAATAAGGCTGAGACTGTGGTACGTGCATCCAAACAACTTAATTTAAAGGAATAACTAAATAATCTTCTGTCTTAATGGAACAGCTCTGACTTTTCAGTATTGTACTACCATACAGTTTTTTTCTTCTCACACTCTGCTGCTGTCATGTTTCCATCAGCATTCGCTGCCAGTACACCTGTGCACGTTCATGAGTGGTCATATCCGGGCTCTATCGTGTGAGCATACTCATACCTAGACTGATAAACCCCAGGATGACTTATTGAGATGATAGCCGTCTTTGCGTGACCTCCTAGCCTAATTAGGGTAAGTGAAGCCAGATAAGGGAAAGATTGCTTTGTAGAAAAAGGCCCTGATCACCAGAATTTTAATCCCATTTAGTGTTTCCATGTCACTATTGATTATTTGGGGGGCCTCTTTTACCCATTTTCCACCGGAAGCAGCCCTCAGATGTTTCCTCCTCAGCCCAAACTTCTGTTAGAAACCACAGACTGTATAGAAAATGGTCTGCAAGTGCCTTAAACCTGAATTTGTTTCAGCAGCCACCAGAGGGCGCTACCTGTGGTTTCACAAAGACGGGCCCTGTGAAATCATGGGCATGCTTCAGCTTTAACTTGTTTCTGGTGAAGAGCAGCCATTAGCCTTTTATAAATTTCAAAGACTTTATTGGCAAATATGCAAAGAGCTCCAGGCTGATCACACTTGTGTGGGATTGTGCTGGTCCACCTGGTTTTTCAAGGACTGACCATTGATTATGGATCAGATTAAGATTTATGGGGTTTCCAAACTCTTGAGTCAAAATTTTGAGCTGTAAAATGCACAGACTGTCACCAAACTGAAGCTGATCTTTCAGGATACTTTTACTGTGGTCAGTCCTTAAAAAAGCAGATGGACCAGCAGTAGCAACGGCTGATTTCAGAGTAGCGAATGATTTCCCTGCAAACGTTTTCCAAATCATTACAACGACAAAATGGATCAAAATAACCGCTAAAGAGGAAGAAACTCCCTCACGTGCTCGCTTCTGCAGGCCTGAATTTACATGTTCAAAAGGCTTTGCGGGAAAAACAGGAAACTTCCAGATGAAGAAGTGGTGAGTCTGTTGAGTGACTGAAAAAGTGTACACATCTAACAGTGGAAGTGTGTGTGTGTGTGTGTGTGTGTGTGTATTCCCTTTAGTTTCCTCTCTAAATAACACACAAACTAAAACAAACAAACAGTGCTAGAGCTCATCGTGCTGATAAACGTTATACTCCTTCGCACTGATCACGCCATCTTTGTCGCCGTCGTTCTTGTAGAAGATATCGTCTATAAGCTTCTCGTAGAAAGGGTCATCACGTGACTTCCCCCCTTTTTCGTACTCCAGCTTCAAATATTCTTTCACCTGGAAACAGAGAAACACCTCAGAGTAAACTCTGAATTTTAATAACGCCGCCCTCACGCTGTGCCTGACAGGAAATGTATCACATATATATATGTTATAGAAACCTCAGCAGCTGGTTCTCCTATTTTCTTTCAGTATTACCCATCCAGACAACATGCGGGCTAGAAGCTTCTTGGTACTGCAGTTAATAATTTAAAGATAAAATAGATAATGAGCATAACATGCAACCTTTATTCTTTATGAGGCGACTATGTGAAGGAGTGGAAATATGCACTATGATAAACATGCAAGGTACATAATCTCAGGTAGGGCTGGTGAAAACAGGTTGATGTGTTACTGCACTGGCAATGATTATTAGTCAGATTATCAGGTTTGGGATCATTTAAATTTAAGCCACGAGATCAGCCTCTGCAGAAGTAAAGACGCGGGTTTATTTTAAGAAAACCATCACTTTCTGTTCCAGAATCACATAATAGGAACAAGATTGTGTCTGTGAGTTTGCATGAAACTGAAGCCTGCAGGAGATTAGCCGATTCTAACGTAAAGGGACATTTCGCCACAGAATCACATATTTTTACTCTGGACTGTAGATTTATGGCTCTGCATAGACTGTCCTGGTGTGAGAACTCAGCTGGCTGCACTCATCAGCCACTTTATTAGGTACAGTTGTACTTCTTGAACTATCAAATCAATCACAGTTGCATGTAGGCATGTACACATGGAGAAGAAAGGTGATTTCAGTGACTTTTAATGTGGTATGAATGTTTCTGAGTGTTTCAGAAACTGCTGATCTGATGGGATCTTTCCGTACAGCCATCTCCAAATAACCTTGTCAATGTCTTAATTACTTAATTTTAGGAACAAAGGTTTTTTGGAGGGTTTTTTTTTTGGTTGAACCCCAGTTTTTTGCCATTAATGCCACACGTTTACCCACATACACCAGAGTGGTAGAGTCGTGTGCGAAAAGAGACCAACTAAGCACATTTCATGCAGAGCTGGATCCTGTTTTATTACATAACAATCATGTAGTTTGTTGTTTCAGTGTCATGACTGATATTACAGAGAAAAAAAATTGTAGGAAGGTATTTTCTATGCATGTTTAAGCTGCACACACACAGATACGCAGTTGGGCCAGGTGCTAATTTGTATCTCCTAATAACCCTGATTTTCAGCATAAAACAAGCCCATTCTGCTCGACTGCTTTTCTGGTTCTTAAGATATGATGACCCTGTTTTCAGGCTCTTGCCTTATTAATGTGCTGCAGTTTTTTGTCTTTTCACTTTTCCATTCAGTTATTTAGGACTGAAGGTGCATTCGGACCTGGAACTGAAGACTGATGTCAGGCTGAATAAGTGGAATTGGGATCGTCTGTCATCGGATTACAGAGGACTTATCTTATGATAAAAAGCATGAGCTGAACCAACTGTGTCCTTGCTTCAATTGTAATTACCAGGTTATAAAATAAAGTTACCTCTGCCTTTGAGAGACTCTTGTCTTTATCGAGGTCCATCCTTCCAAAAGCTTCCATGGTGCGTGGTCCCTTGGACACAGAGAGGACCTCCACCTCAAAGACCACAGTGGCATTAGGAGGCACCGGACCTGTTTAAAACATCAACATTTTAAATGACAGATGATTCATTATCATTGAAGAAGTTTATCAGATTGGTGGCTCAACTACTGATTTCAGATTTTTGTGCTGAGTTGAATAAAACAGCAGATACCGACAGAGAAACATTAATCACTGAGTAACATGGTAGTGACTTTAATCAGTGCAAAATATAAAGGCATGAAAGTACGCAGTAGGTTGAAGCAGAATAGGTTTGTGTTCAAAAATGTGATTTGAGAGCAAAACTATAGATGCTGCTCTGAAACTGAAGAAAAATATGTGTGTTGAAAATGTGAATCTAAAGGTTTACACAATACCCAAGAGACCAGAAGATTTTTTTAAACTGATCTTATGTAAAAGTCATGTACGGCTGCTTACGTCTGTTTTACCCCATTAAATGACACAATGCAGAAAAAGTCTAAAGTGTCAAAACTGCAGTTCCTCTAGTGTCCACTTGAAGCTCCAGAAGTGACTCAGTCTCCAAACCCTTCTATGTTAAAATGTCCAGACTTTACAGCAAAAAAAAACAAAACACGTTTACATCCTGAAACAAAATCTGTTTTGGTCTCCATAGCTAATTCCCCCCTATGTCACAGCTCTGCAACACACAACTGCATCTTCAGCATGAGTATGGACATTACAATCTGTTACAAAAGAAACGATGTTAATGAAAGATGTGAGCATGATAGGACCAAGTATACTTGTGGAACTCTGTTTGCAAATCCAGGATGGTAACTTCAGGCACAGGAAGTCCTGCTACTACCATTTACAGCAATATTAACCCAGACCATATAGCCTCTGGCTCCACCCACTAAATTACATTATGGCTAAGTTTGTGTTATGTGAGCCGTCGCCTCTAATAGTAATTATCTGACAAATAATATGGCTTGTGTTGTAGTACAATCTTCCTCTTCAGTGTTTACAAAGTGAAATTATGTTGGGGGTTTTTTTCATCAGTCTGTTTAGTAGCTGTTTGAGAAAAATCGTAAGTGTTTTTGACCCAAATGTTTTATGGTTACATATTATTCTGCAGTATCTTTAGATTTTCTCACATTATGCTTTAGATTACAAACCATTTCTCTTTTATTGCCTAATAAAGACACAAAGGTACCTTTTAATAATAATAATGGATTGCATATATATAGCGCTTCTCGAGACCCTCAAAGCGCTTTACAATTCCACCATTCATTCACTCTCAGATTTTTTGAGAGTGCCCAATGACTGCCATTGGTTAAAATCAAATAAGATAAAATATGCTTTATACGAGCAAGAGAGCAAAAGAATATTAGATTGGCATGCAGTTAATGTACAGAGAATAACAGAGGGTACAGAGAGAAGAATCAGTGAAGCTCTGTTTCAGTGTCTGTGGGTAATTATAAAGCCAACTAGTGCAGGGGGCAACTAAAACATGCACTCTAAGCAGACGAAACATTTCTTTCACACCCAAAGGGTGAAATGCAACATCCCAGACTGAACACACCACTATCAGAGGACTGTAGTTAGTATTAATCAAAAAATCAACTATTACTTCTCCAAAAGTTCTCCAACACATACAAAGAAGAAACGAAGAGGAGACCTTTGAAGATCTTTGCATGCTTACAGGACATGCCATGTGGAGAAGAGTAGCAAACACTGCGAGGTATCTCCCTTCAGTTAAAGGGCTGTAAAAGAAGATAAGACAGCATGAAGACAGACCTGCAACAATCAACTAATATCACACAAAACAGAGTTGAGAAAACACAGCATATGTATGTATGTAATGAATAATAAAAAAAAGACAGATGCTGCTGTAGCTCATTTTTGAAGCAAACACTAAGATTTTCTACTGATTTACTTAAACTTAATTTCTTCAACGCTTTCAAATCACTGAAACAAAGTCAACTTGCAGAAACTCAAAGCTCATGGAAAGCATTTTTATTTACATCTCGGGACTTTTTAGTTATTTGTTTAAAGAGGTGTCCACATTTTTCACAAGTTGTACTTCTCAACCTCTGAAACAGTCAAATAAAGGCCTCTATGGGTCTTCAGAGTCACTTAATGGATTATTGGACCCAACAGAAGCACACAGACAGAAAATAAAACAGGACCGAGAACTGAGCCCTGTGGAACACCACAACAGGAAATGATAGAAGCAACTTAAAACTGCTGATAACCTTTTAAGGCCTAACCTTGAGCTGAGTTTTAATGATAAAAACCTTAAAATCACATCACCAACCTTGTGAGGAAATACATAATCAGCACACCTACCACCACCTAGATGTTTTTACCTTTGCCCTTTTCTCCAAATGCCAGGGTTGATGGGATGGTTAGTTTTCGCTTCTCTCCAGGACACATGCCCATCATCCCAGCATCCAGTCCCTTAATGACGTGTCCCACACCCAAAACGAACCACTGAGGCTGTCCATCTCTGTCTGTACGACTGAAACAGAAATAAAAGCAGAGACAAAGAACATCAACAATCTTTGAATAAGTTTGACTAAATGTGCACTTTAATTTTGGTTGCTTTAAACTTAAAATGAGGAATGTTTCCAATCCCTTTACACTTTAATATACTTAAAGCTTAAATAGAGCTTCAGCATTTTAAACACACATTAAAGAGGACTTTAGGATTAAGTATGCATTCATTACTCGCTCCAAATTAACATCGGACTAACACATAACTCTGTTTTCAAAGCACTGACCTGCAGTAAAACTGGGAACCATCTTTGGCGAGGAACCCATCGTAGTGAGCATTGATCAGATCTCCTCTCTTGCTCCTATGGCTGCACTCCTCGGGTTTAAATAAAACTTCAGTCTCCACTTCTCCGTCCAGCTCCTCTTCAGCGGCCCAAACTGGCCGCAGACTCAGCCCTGCGGACACAAACAGGCACACTGTGCAGCTCAGTAACCTCCACATCATGCCGCTTTGCATTCGTGGCAACTTCTGAAAGTGACGTTTGAACACTGAGGAGGATGTGGGATATGGGCCGGGATACCCTGAGTTATGACTGCCAGGGGATTCAAACTAGGTTGGAGAAACTGCGCATGCTTTTCCTGACAGACTATACCGAGGGCAGAAATGCTCCTGCCAAAAGGTACTGGGCATAATGGTACTGGGCTGCAGAATTATTACGTAAATAAAAACAAACAAATAAATAATGTGATGTTAATTCTGCATCCGAAATCTTATATTAAAACTTTATATTGCTGTATAAAACTACCGATTACGTGCTCATTGCAAACGTGAGTGTTAGACACTTGATTCCCTGAATTTGCACATTTTGCTTAGTTTGCGCCTTTTTCCTGAATCCACTGAAATTTTGCCTGAAGAAAAGCAATGGCTCCACAGGCTCAATATGTATGATAATAATAATTATTTTATATAATAATTAAAATGCTCAAAATCGCAATCATTAACTAAAATCCAATTATATAAGTATAATTTTAGGCATAATTGCTAATATGTAATAATCATTATTATTTTGTTATTGTTATTAATATATTATTATTGCGTACAGCACAATAATAATACATTGAAATGCACACATCATCATTATTATTATTTTTATTGTTATTATTATTATTAGTAGTAGTAGTAGTAGTAGTAGTATATGCTTTTTTTACACTGTGCCACAGTGTATCATCTTCTCTTTCAAATCAGACCTCTGTATCTGCTCCTTCATGACATCCATGAATCTTCTCTTTGAGCTTCCTCTTTTCCTGCCTGGAGTCCACGTTCTTCCCCCATGTTTCAAACTGCTCAGCCTGGTCTGTACCTCTGATGTACTCATTTCTAATCCTGTCCATCCCACTCAGTCACAGTGAAAACTTTAACATCACTGTCCTCATACTTGTCGTGCCTCACATCTGTAGAGGTCTTTTTCTCTGAAGTCATACTGCTGCTTGCAGATACTCACCCTTCTTATTAACATAGCTTGAATAACTATTTCCCATAACTTCATGGGAAATACTTGATCCTCTTCTAAGCTGCCCTCATGTCATCAACTTTATCCATCTGTAAGTCAACTTCCCTCTCTCCTGGACACCTTCAAACCTCCACAGATATGTCATCTGGACCAGCTACCTTTCCACTCTTCATCCTCCTCACTAATCTTCTGCACTTCCTGATTCACAAACTGTCTTCCTCTCTCATTTTCTTCTTTCACCATCTCCTCAAAGTACTCCTTCCATCATCTCAGCACACTCTCGTCACTCATTAGTAGATTTCTGTTAGGATTAATTACCCTAACCTGCTGCACGTCCTCTCCAGCTTCATATGCCCTGCCAATCAATACAAATCCTTTTCTCGCTCCTTAGCGTCCAGCCTCACATACAACTCATTATACGCCTTTTCCTTCGAATTCTCTCTTGTACTTTCTTATTCAACCACCAAGTCTCCTTTAATGATAATAACAACTACAAAACCACCATCACCAACAACAATAATAATAATGATAATGATACGGAATAATAAGGAATGAATGAATCTAATAACATTCTAATAAACCCGGTAAAAGTAGCGTAATTAAGCCACCTTTTCTCTGTAAACATGTTGTAAAAACTTACTCATATATTGATAGGTCATATATCCGATGGTGCAGTTTAAAAAAAAACACAGAAGAAGAATTGAAAGGGTACGTCATAATTACTTAACTGTATTTCCACCAATAAAAAGCTATAGGGGCGTGGCTGTTCCGCTCTATATACTTGTGGAGCCGGTGTCCGTGAGTCATCGCCACTCGGACAGATAACTTGTTTCGAATCGCTATTCAGAAGCCTCGCAGATTCTCTCGGATTTATTAGGAACCACGAATTTCTCTCTCATTGCCCGACAGGATTGAGATGTTACATTTTAGGTCCTCGACACTGCTGAAGGAGTTGTTTGAAGCCACCCTCAAGCGTTCCTTTCCCGTCTACCGAGAGAAGACCTGGTTGCCGACAGGCTCCCGCTGCTTCTGCTGCCTCGGCGCCGCCTCCGTTGATGCCAGAGCCACACCTGCTCCTCTGAAGCTCCTCAATGCCGCCGCGCACCGCCCGGCTCTCCGCACCGCGCCCCGCGCCGCCTCTCTCCGCTCCTACTGCGTGAAAACCGAAGCCGAGGAGGTAGAGGAGCAGCTGAAGAAGGATGGAGCCGGCGGCGAAGCGGACAGCGACAAGTAGGTTTCAGTAAAATCCTTCTAGAAGATCTCGGGGTTGCCCGCTGCCATGACGTGACGTCGCATCTGGCGTCTGTGCGTGACGCGAGCGGATGCTGCGACCGCTAACCGACGCGAACACTTTTTAATGACCGCATTAAATGTCCCTTTATTTAAAATGTAAATGTTTGTTTATTTATTTTTTTAAATGTGATTTTTACAGGTTTAACCCTTCATTTAAGACATTTTAAATAAACTGTAAATAAATAAAAATAAGCTAGCTTGTAGCCTGTGTAGGACATCAGTAGCTCTCGGGCCATGTGCGACGTGTTCGCTCCACCGGCTTCGTTAAAGGTGGCGATAAAAATATTCACGTCTTCAAATACTTCGCGTCAGGGCACATCCGCTCTACCGGGATTTTACGTTGACCACACCAATCTGTAGGTGTTGTCCTGTTAGCTGCCTGCCCCAGAGGAGATAATATTCAGCGTGGGCCAACAGTTGTGAAAGTGAAACAGCAGCAGGCCGTGAAGCAGAGGGTAAAAAGGTCCACACCGAGGCTTCAGGAGACCGGGTTCAGCTTCTCACTGAGCTACGATCATCCACATGCACGTGTTTTTATTTTAGCTTCGCTCGCTGTGACAAGGAGTGCTGTTGTGCTGGGGAGGAAGCAGAGCAGGTTCTAGTGGTTTCTACTGTGACCTTCACTAAGGAGGCTGCAGGTCACATTTGGAGCGTTGCTGCTGCTGCTCCACAAGTTATTTATGTTGAACTTAACAGACTCGATCAACTTCCTGTAGAAAAAAACCAACATTAACATTTTTTTTAATGTATGTATTTTAACATAAAACCAGTGCAGCACAGCATTGAATGAAGGACACATTATGCTGTTTATATTTATCCACATCCAGTTAATGACGCATTACAATAGTCCTGCCATTTTTTTTTCAGTTGATGGGCCTAGTTTTAGCGGACTATAATAAGTAGAAATAAAACCGTATGATTTAAAAATTAAATCTGCATTATGATTTTAAGATGGCTGTGACTCTAATGTTGCACAAAGCCTTCACTTCTGAATATTGTAGGAAAGAAGAAAATGTAATTTTAGTCATTTAAAGATGGGAAATACTGTAAAGTTTCAACATATTTCACCTCAAATAAAGTACAAAAGAAATATTTTGTTTAAAAATTGGAATTACTAATGACGTCTCTGCAGTTTTCACTAGTTTGGACTTCCTTGTGTTGCCATATGTTTGACCTTGCACAATACCAATGCCACAATTTACAAACTGATGAGAAATGCAGGGATTTTTGGTGTCTTCAAATGTCTTCTTTGGTAAAAAAAAAAAAATCAAACGTTTTCCCACTAAGTAGCAGCCTTAGTTTTATCAGCTGTCATCAGATAAAAACATGAAATCCTAATGATTGAGTCTTTTTGGGGAGGTTAAATCCACATCTGTGGCAGCCTCCAGCTGCCTACCTGCAGCCACGTCGTTCCTTTTGCAGCGAGCTGGAAAAAATTCATGAGATATTTCCTGACCTCGAAATGAAGACTCACACGGACAGGGTGGCGTCACCACAGAGATGTACGATATTGGTTTTTGCTTTGCTAATGCACGTGTTGCTCTCCCAAGACACTCTTCACATAATCCCTCAGGGTCAGCAGGTTTCCTGTCTGAAATAATGAAGCTTATTGAAAGCAACACAACATGCAGTTATTGCTCTTGCTTGTAGTCTTTGTTTCTCCGTGCTTTAGATAAGAGTAGGTACAGCTACTGCAGGAAACCCATCAGGGAACCTGTATCTAACACAGGCTGATGTGTTTCCTGGAGTAGCTGGTCAAACCAAGCTGTCATCACATGAAGAGTGGCTGAGATGTGGATGTTTTTAGACTTGATGTCAGTATGTGACGGGGACTATCTCAGTATTTTCTATGACATCAAGTGTGATATGTTTATTAAAACAGTGTGATTAATAAATAAAGCAAAAAATATATAATTATTTGGTAGTGATAAGCAGTATTCTGGTGGTTTTACAGTATATCACAACATTACTGCATGACTGAGACATTGCAGATGAAATCATCATTATATTATTATCATTAAATATTTGGCACGGGTGCGTTCACACCAAAGGTGAAGCAGGATTTCTCCTTCTGTTATTTGCATGAGTACAGCAGTGTTGCATACCCACGAATATTTAGCCAGTGAGGTAAGGAGGAAAAGCTAAGTCAGGCTGCAGTTGCACATCTTAAAAAGTCCTGTAATCACACACTTTTCTCTGAAACCTCTTGTATTCCTTTCAATATAAAAACTGAAATTGAACCAGTCTGCTCCACCAGTCCTTCGGCTGCATCCGTAAGCCCCACCCACAGTGAAATGAAGCCGTGAAATGCAGTAAAACAAGTCAAACTGTCTAAAAGTAGATGGCCAGCAGCTGCCTGATCTGAGCCTGTAGCTGCAGAAGCTTCACGTGATGGCGGCATCCACGTAAAACAATGGGTTAAATATTAATTGCATTTACCGGAGGTCTGGTTAGGTGTTAGTTTGGTTTTTGATGTTGGCAGATATATGAGCACTATGGTGTGTCTACTCTTGTGTGACTGGGTGTCCAGAGGGCAGCCGTCATTGCTAAAGCACTCCTGATGAAGCAGAGCACAGAAAGAAGACTACTCTTCAGCTCTTGTTTCCAGGAAGCTCTTGCATGCACTGGTGAGCAGTCATCCAATTGCAGATGGACTGAGCCATCTGTCCGTGAGGACAAGGACAAATGCAGACAAACAAGGTGTTCAAGGCAGTATTCAGCCCTTACCCATCTACTGGTTAAACACCGTCTGGTGGATTTGCTCATTTAGTTCAGCTCATGTTTGCTGCTGACAACTGGAAGACTCGGGCACTTAAACCACCGGACTCTGTGAAATGGGGCTTGTTCATTCAGTCATCTGTGGACCAGTGCAAGGGTTTGAATAGGGCTTGACACTGCTGTCAGTTTTTCCGCTTCAGTTAGCTTTGAGTAAAGCAAAGATTCAGCTTTTATCTATTTCCTGCTGCTTTAAACTACAAGGTGAACCTAAAGTACTTGGAAAAGTGTATGAACAGAGACTTCAGGCGGCTGCGATCCAAACAAACCCGAGACTCCTGCATGTGCAGCCAGCACTGCAGTTCCTCTGATGTCCACTGGAGGCTCCAGCAGTAAATCAGTCCCCACAGACTCCCAATGTTAAAGTGTTTACAGCAGAAATAAACACAATTACGTCCTGATACAGAAAAGGTTTTGCTCTCTGTGGAGGTTACTATGTAGTACTATTTGACAGGTTTCTCTGTGTGAAGTAACTGCCTCCTCCTTTATTGATTAGCATTATCAGTGATATCAGCCCTTAAAGATAAAGTTGAGAGGTTGTTATGTCAGCTTGATTGAAAGCATCCTTATGTTCAATAATTCAGTCTGGTATGGTAACCTGACTGGGGGAATTAAGAACAAACTGAACAGGATTGTCAGAGCTGCTGGAAAAATTACTGGTTGACAACAAATTTCATTGGTCGCCTCAGGATAATGGTTCAGGACACCTTTAGCTAGTAAAAAGTTGTATAAGGGATCATTTATGCCAACAGCAACAATTAGATGCTGTGATGTATATTGAACACTAATGTTGAAACTCGAGAAACCAATGAGCAGCGTAACAGTGGCTAGATCCATGTCGATGTCCAGTCTGTGGTCACATCCTGTTTAAACCTCTTCTGTGATGGATGCTCTGGTAGATGACTTGAGAATCCCAAGTGGAGATTTATTAGTTTTGATAAATGAATGAATTCAAAAGCTAAATGGGCCTCATCATGACTAATGAACCCACACTGATGTGTGGAGTTTAATTACATGAAACTGCCCTCGTGTCTTCTGCCGGCTCTGCACAAAATGCTGCCATGTGGCTGCTGCAAGTTTCAGAGCAGAAAGATCTCAGTGCAAACCCCTCCTCCACAGAGTCTGAATGACTGCTCAGCAGCAAGAAACACATCAGAGGGCAGGTTGTGCTTAAGAGTGTCTCAGATTGTCAGAGTGGAGACTTTATCTGCAAGTTTCCTTTTGACTGTGTGCTGTTCTTATTGTTGCTGTGCGTGCAGAGGCAGATGTCGGGTCAATAAATCTCTTGAATCATGCATGCCCGACTAACGGCATTTCAGTCGATCAGGGTGTGTTTGCACACGTTTGGCTGTTGTTACCTCGGCTGAATGTGGAGTGTTTACTCTGTGGAGAACAGGAAGAGACAAGAGGAAGGCAGGGAGGAGCGCAGGGTGAATCCTGGGATTTTAAATGGTGATGTGGCTGTTGGCAGAGCTAAATCTAGTCTGCGCAGTGGAAAGTTTTGGTGGCTCATTTATTTATTTCCAGATTAAATTTGTTGGTGTCTTGAAAAAAATCCAGATGTTTGAATGCTTCTCTGTCCCAAGCTAACTTTTCTCCTCTGCTGCGGTGTCATCCCGGCGTGTGAACGAGCCACAGTGTTGGTTTTATTAATCCAAGAGCCTCCGAGGGCTGGACGGGACCAAAGACGGGAGAATTCCTGGAATTTAGGTCTGATCCAGACACAACCATCAAACCTGTGTGCAGCGGTCACGTAGTTTGGGGGTTTATGTAATTATAGTTACTTCTATTGCAACATTATTAAAGTGGAGACAGTGCACACTGTTTAATGCATTCACTCAATTCAGTGAATAAGGAAAACGTATAAATGTGCATGGACTTAACCGTTGCACCAGAATATGGCAGCACATACACACAAGGACACACTCACCAGACAGTTTATTAGATGCACCTTGTTAAAACTGGATTTGCCCACTTTTGCCCTCAGATATAATTTCACAATATCACAGCACAAATTCAACAAGTTGCTGGAAACATTGCTCAGGAATTTTGCTGAGCAATGTTGCTGCAGATTCATGATGTCGGTCTGCCATTCCATCACATCCCAAATATGCTCTATTGGATTGAGCTGTACCAAATATTCCTCTAAAGCTAGTCTTCTCTTCCTTCCAAAACCATTTAAGATAAGATAAGAAGAACTTAATTTATCCCGAGGGAAATTCTTTTGTCATACACATGCACAATGCAGCAAGAGAGACAGGAACAAAGTAATAAGATATACAATATGTACAATAGAATACAAGTATACAGTAATATGCAATAGGATAGTGCAAAATATAATATCGAATAACTGTAGCAAGTAACAGTATAACTATATCCTGAAAAATAAATAGCTTAGCTTAGCTATCAGTGCAGGTGATTGTAAAAGTGACATAGTTTTGTGCAAATGGATACGAGAGTAGCAGCATATGATGGGGAGATAAAACAAACATTTAATGAAAAAACTGTTGGGTGATATTGCACGGTCTGAATGGAAACAGAATAGCTTTTTATTAATCGTCAGGAAAATCACCTACAGAGTGAGGAAGAGTTGTATAATTTTATTGCCTCCGGTACAAAGGATTTTCTGTGGCTGTCAGTTCTGCATTTCGGGGCAGTGAGTCTTTTGCTGCGTGTGCTCCGATGGCGTGCATGGGGTGGGAGGGGTACAAAGAAGCTTTTTTTTTTTTAGCATTCTCCTCTCGGACACCTCCTTTAGGTTCTCCAGTCTGACACCCAGGACAGAACCAGCCTTTTTAATCAGTTTGTTCAGCCTCTTCACCCCACTGCCCCAGCACACAGCTGCAAAGAACACAGCATTTTCCTACAAACATTAAAGGACCTGAGCTGCCAAAATAGGAAAGTAATTTTCAACTGTAGAGAGCATGTTAGACAGGCTGCCATCCGAGACGGCGCCGGAAGTATCAATTTAAACTTTGTCTCTGATACAAACAGTAATATTGTTTATAGTACATCTGTCATCTCATCTCCTGATGAATCATCATCATTGCTGTTTCATTTACATCTATAAAAGGATAGACTCAGTAATGTGGCGTTTTAGAAAGAGTAAAGCCGTTTTTTGGATTTACTGTATTAACAAACACACATTTTGTCACTAACGCTTGGACTGCTTATTTCTATTAGATCTGTCACTAATGTGTAAATGGCTGTATCAACAGCCAAAGATAAGCTCTGTGTTTACACTGGCTTGAAAAGTGAGAATACGGTGTAGTGTGGTTTGTGTTAAAGGGCGATTCTGCTGTGTGTCAACAACCCTGAGAGGCTGCAGTTACTTTATATCAGAGCTCATGTGTAAAGTGCTTTTAGGTGACGATACTGCTTTGGGGACTTAATCATTGCCTCCTTTCTGTCTTTTCTTTCTATCCTAGGAGAAGAAACGCAGGGATTCTCCCAAGTTTGGAGGATTTGCTTTTCTACACAGTGGCCGAAGGTCAAGAGACGATTCCTGCTCACAAATTTCTCACAGTAAGTCCTTCAGATTCAGCTTGGTCACATACATTCAGAGTTATTATGGTGCACTACAACTGGGTGTTAGGAGACACGTTAGTTAATTGAAATAAATAAATTAAAACATAAAAACTAGAAACCTTCTGGTTGGCTGTAAACTGACATTTTTCACTTCTAATATTTATGTGAATATTTCATCCAAACAGTTTTGACTTCTGTGTTAAAAATGTGAAAATATTCACCAAAAACTTCTTTGTTTAATTAATTTTAGGCACTGAAAGCCACGGGGCTTCGTTCCGGAGATCCCCGACTGAAGGAGTGCATGGAAACACTGAAAGAAACTCTAAAGAAGACTTCAGATGGCGTTACACTGGACAGGCACCTTTTCAAGAAGTGAGGCTGCTCATTATGGTGTTATTTATTTTTTTATCTCCACCTTTTTCTTCATTTTTCCCAGGAAACTGCACTGACTGCAGCCTCAAAAAGGATTCAGCACATGTTGATGGTCATGTGTTATTAATAAGCAAATTCAAGTATTTGAATTTACTTATTATATGAGCACAAAAATATATTCATCAAGTGTGAAGTAGGCCGATGATTGTGCAGAATTAGTTTAGCTTTTCATTCACGAGGGCTGCTCGATCAGTTATTTAACGCTATCAGTTACTCGCTTTAAAACATTCGTTTTTCTTCTTTTTTTTAAAAAAAAAAGAAGATTTTCTTAAAATTAACATATTTAGCAATAATTTGCTGCAGTGAGTGAAAGCCTTCATTTCATTGTAGCATGAGTGAAAATTACATTTTCTCCGGCTTTCAGGAGGGGTGAAAGCACACCGCTGTAAATAAGGCGGTGCGCTTGATTTGTAACCCAAAGTGAACAGAATGTGAAATTGTGACTGTGTTCTTTGGTCTTTCTGATTGTCAGCCAGAAATTACTGAACATTTTCTTCATGCTTGCAAGCAGCATTAGAAAAACAAAGGCGAGTGAGCTACTGTCACCGATGACATATTACCTACTTCAAAGAAAGAATATATTGAAAGAAGGTACCAGGAGCAGCAATAGCAGTGACACAGCACAAGTAAAATGTGAGCACAAAAGTAGCACAGGCAGTGTTTTCCCTGGAAATTTTAAGTAAAAGTATAAAATAACTGCTTAACAATAACTGAAATAACTTAACCCTGTAATTCGTCAGGCGCTACACAACATTGTCACATAGTGAAAGTGAAAATATTTTCTATCAGGGACAGTTTATTTATGGTTGAGCTTTTTAAAGGTACAGAGTTAGTATTTTTTTAAGTACTCATAGTATAAATATATACAGATATGTATTAATGTGCAAATTATGTCTTCCAACAAATTGATGTGTTTCATAAACTTACATTTAATCCATTAAAAATATAGGAGTGGGTTTGTGGTTTGTGGAAGCCGCCATGTTCCTCCACTATATTTAAATTCAGTGGCTGGGAAGTACATCAAGGTGGAGGAGGAGAGAGGTTGTAGGTGTTCATATGCTCGTATAGCTCTTTAATTCCTGCCTGCACTTTCAGACTGAAGATATGAAGCATCTTAACTATGTGTTGTTGGGGAAGGGGTCCCATTCACCAAAGAAACAAAAGCACAAAGGAAACATAACACCGCCAGCATCTTAATAAAATGTTGTCCTCTTCCTCCTCACCTCAAACTCATCTGCTGAAGTCACGTCACTAACACACAAAACGTGCGATGTATGGAACAGCCCTCGTTTATAAGATTTGGGGGTTTGATTCAAACATAATTGTCGGTTAAACTGATCCATCCCAGCTGGCGCTGCTGCTTAGCTTTGGTTACTTCCTTCATGGTTTTACAGTGTGTGAAATCTCTCATTCATCAGTGTGTGCGCTCATGTTGGATCAGGCTCCTTCCAGGACAAAATGAGCTGCTGATCAAACTGTTCTGATGAAGCTTCTTCATCAAACACGTCACAAAAGTTTGTCAGACTTCAGGGTTGCAAACTTTACCTCCAGTTGCATGCAGTCCCGATGTTTTAGCATGCTTTCTGTGATTTATTCATCAGGTGTGTCCAGAGCAACATTGTCCTGCTCACTCAGGCCTTCCGCAAGAAGTTCGTCATCCCAGACTTCCAGTCCTTCACCTCCCATATTGATGAGCTGTATGAGAATGCCAAAAATCTCACTGGAGGGCAGGTGTGTCCTTAGATCCATGGATTTTTCTTTCTCTCTGCGTCATGGTTATAATTTAGCCATTACCATCAGTCTCTTCTCAGGTGCAGTCCAAAGTTTGGATCAGTCGAGCCTCGGAGGGAAAAATCTGCCCTCAGACGAGTTAAAGGGATGTTTGAGGCCGCTGTGAGCTAGCTGTCACTTTCGCAGAAGAGTGCAGGATTTTCACTGGCAGCACATTTCTGTTTGCGTCATCTGTTTGGCGCTCGCTGTGAAAACGTTCAGGCATTCAAAACAAAGTCAGCAAAGTCATAAAATGGAGAATTATCAGGTATTATTCCTAAATTAAATGGAAAACTAACAACCTAATAGAGGGCTGTTTATTCCAGCAGGGTTGTAGGAGGGTGGATGTTTGACCTGTTAAACTAAAACAATTTTTTTAAAAAGCAGAGGCGAAATTAGTGGCTGTGTTTAGTCAGTTTGCAAACATCCATCTATCAGAAATACAGACTCAGCCCTGGTTATAGTGGTCGTGAAGGCAGCTTTTAGTGGTCTGTATTTATAAGGTGTCACATCAGATAAATGACCCGTTCCTTTCAACAAAGAGGAAATAATCACTAACAAAAGAAAGACTTAAATAAGATATCATTCTAAATTTAAACATCAGTATCGATTCACAATTTCAGTTGCTGCTTCCCTAGCTATGTTTTCCTGTTTGTAAAAGTCTTCTCTGTAGAAAAATGGCAGCTTCTAAGCCAAACTGGTGCTCTGCTAGACAAGATGAAGACTTTCTTTTTATTTGATAAGAATCTGATCTGATGTTTCCAGCTCATGTTTTTATTCCTGGACTCTTCTAGAGTAGTTTTGCATGATTATTAGTTTAAAGCGATCCTTATATATCTTATATTGGGCTTCTGTGCTAACCTGAAACATTTAAGAGTAGAAAGAACTATTTAAAACTGACTCTTTAGAGTTTTTAACTCACAGAAACTACAGATGTTTGCCATGTTTAATATGAAACTGTTTTTAAAAGGGGCCTTGTTAGTCTGAATAATAAGAGTGCAGGAAGTGAGCCACTGTCATGATGGTAGCTGAAGATAAATTAGCATGTTGTCCTAATTTAACTTATTTTGAATGACCGAGGGTGGATTCTTCCTTCTGAGGTTTGTTATTGTGTATTACCAGCTCTGTGTGTGTGCTGTGTGCTGAAGCCTGAGCCTCGGCAGACGTCAGCAGTGTAAGGTGACCTGCCTCCTCTCTCACATGCCTGCCCTCTCTTTCAGGTTGCAGACTACATTCCTCAGCTGGCCAAGTTCAGCCCTGACCTGTGGGCGGTTTCTCTGTGCACGGTGGACGGGCAGAGGTGAGACGCTGGTAGCACATTAATACTTAGTGTTCGCTTAATGGTTCTCACACACTGTTGCTGTGTGAAATTGCCATGTTCAGCTATATGCTGGTTAAATAATAACACAATAATGTTCCAGGAGTGAAGTGAGGAACGCTAACAGGACAGTTTTTATGCATTGTTTTTTATTAAAACCTCAGTAAACCTGGTTAATGATCCTGAGATGGTGCTATGTTTTACTCTTTCACCTTCATCTTATCTTAAGATTTTTTAAGACCTATAGAAAGAAGAAACAACAGAAGTTTCCACAGCAGCAGTTTCCAATTCTAACTGCTGTTTTTTGATTGGATTTACCTGTTGATCTGCAGTCCTGCCCTTACTTGTGGCCATGAGCTGTACAAAGTGACTGAATGAATGAGGTCAAGGATGCAAATACCTGAAATCCTAACATCCATACTGGAGTCATACTGGGAGAGAATTAGTTGTTAGAGTTGGTGGCACAACCCAAAGAACAGTGATGGTAATCTGCGTTTACGAAGTCAACAGCAGTTATCTGCAAGTCTTTACCAATCTGTGAGAGAATGGTTGCTAGGAGACAAGTTGCAGCCCACAGGGGCGACCTATGCAATCACCTTTATGCTCAAACACGGTCACCCAGAGGTTAACTCTGTTGGACAATTAATCTTCAATTGCCACAGCACCCTGCAGCAGGTCATTGACAGCAGAAATAAATCATTACAGTCACCAGGCAACCGCAGAAAAAAAATTAAGGTGTTATATTACATTATACATTATATTACCTGTTTTAGTGCAGTAATCTTTGTGATTACATTAGATTAACCAGTTTGTTTGTTTTTTAATTATTGTATGGCAGTCCTGGTTCAAGCTGGTTAAAACTGTTGATTTTATCCCACTTGTATTTCCCAGAAAAGACAAAACATGTGCAAAGAAATAACCATTTCTCAGTAACTATGTCAGGAGGCGTTCTGATCGACCTGTTCTCTGATTAGTGGTTGTAAACTTTCATAAAAGTTTGTTTAACAAACCTTGACAGTTGTAAAGATAACGGTTTTGTTTTTACACAGTGTTACTTCAGTTTATCTTGACTTTCCTACAAATTGTGAAACACTCACTGTTTTCACGTGTCTGTTCTGGCTTCTTCTTGTCTCTAATCACTGAACCCGCAGCCTGCGGCCTGCTCTGATAACGTCCTATCTTTTTGTTGTTGTTGCAGACATACGGTGGGAGACACTAAGGTCCCCTTCTGCATGCAGTCTTGTGTGAAGCCTCTGAAGTATGCCGTCGCTGTGCACGACCACAGCACGGAGTACGTGCACAGTTTCATCGGGAAGGAGCCCAGCGGCCTCCGCTTCAACAAGCTCTTCCTGAATGAAGATGGTGAGTTGTCTTGGACTTTTTATTGAACCTTGTCCTCCAAGTAAAGCGATGAAGAGCTAGTGCAGGGTACAGGAAGTTGGTGGAAGACTTAAGTGGTAGATATGATGCGAGGGTCAGATGTTCCTAAATCACAATGAGTCAGAAATCCAGTGAAGCAGTCCCCTCGCCTGGCCACATGTCTTGGCACACTACCTTTTTGTAGGGTTAAAAACATGCAGGCCTATGTTGACCCCCTGAATAGGTGTTTTTTTAACAAGTCTGTGTTAGCTGTTTTTTTACATGCCCAAAAAAGCCAACAAAAGGGGACGTGTGTTGCTTTTGTGTGTAGGTGTGTGGAAAAACAGTTCAGCTTATTAAACCTCAGTCACATGGCTAATAAAGACTAAGGGCTTTTTTTATCAGGACATGCGCTTGCATCTCACTGCGATGCTTGATGGGGGAGGCTATCACGGCCTGCCATCGCTGCTCAGCTAGCTGTAGCATTGGTTAGAATGAGTGTGAGAGCTGTGAGTAGTCAGATGCATTGTGGGAGAACACGTAGTTGGGTTGTTCAAAAATGGGCATTTTGAGAGGAAATACCAGAATCCCCAGGCTGAGGCTCACACTGCAGACATGTCATGGTCACTTCCTGTGTTCACCCGCCTTCTGCCAGGGCAGCCCTGCAAGGGGATAATGTTGTGTAAGCAGATCCCATGAGCACAAGGAAATGCAGGTGATGTAAGCGTTCAAGCTCTTTCAGAGATCTGAGGGAGGAAAGTGCTGGATTTATTTTTCACTATGTCCACACACACACACACACACACACACACACACACAACACTGCACTCCTGTACAGTAGTAACAACAATAAGTTTTAAACTTGTCCATACATACAGATGGTTCTCACTGGGCTGTGTGATGTACACAGAGTCCTGATGGTTAGAGTTAGATCATCAGCAGCATATCACAGATACAGCAGCAAGTTGCCACACACTTTGTCAGCCTGCCAGCACATTCCTGCATTTACAGCTACACAAACATCAACAAGCGGCCAGTTGCCATCAAATGTTCAGGTTGAAAGTTACACTTTAAATACAGTAGGCCGCACTTTTCTTTACACTTTACAGCAAAAATCTGCCCTGTGGGTGGTTTTTAGCAGGCCTGGAGTGTTTTTTTTCTTAATCTTTGTTAGTCCACTGTATGAACAACAAAAACTTGCTTATAAACACTTAACATATATACACAAAACTTACAGAAGTATAGTTCATTTCTTTCTCAGCTCCTTAGACTACATACATCTGTTTTATCGCAAGCTACATAGAGACTTGTTCGGTTTTCTACTTGTATTTATTTATTTCAAATCAGATGTTGTGACTGTTTCAGCTGCTACAGCCTCCGCTGTGTTTCTCTGTATTATCTTGAGTCAGTGTTTACTGTGTATGCACTTGACCCTCGTGTTCTGATCTGTGTATATGCACAGCTCTCAAGCGAAATGTTTGCACTTTGATCCTTCATAGCGCGCTAACGGAGCTCTCGTTGTTTTGCAGATAAGCCGCACAACCCGATGGTGAATGCTGGCGCTATTGTTTGTACTTCACTCATAAAGGTAAAAGCAGTCACACTTTGTCCTCCTCCTCTGTGTGTTTGTGTTTGTTTACGTCCAGTCTGTGTGTCACTTCCTCTCAAATCTCTCAAATTCCTTGTAATGTGGGCGTCACTGAGCTGCTTTATCAGTGAGGTAAAATGAGGGGTAATGTAAGGTTGTGGGTCTGGGGTTAATTAACCTGCTTTTAATGATTTACCTGCCATTTCCTGACTTATTTAACTGATTCTTGTGAAACTCATAATTTTCTTTCCACTGTTTCTCGTGTTTACGACTGACTCAGTTTGAGGTATTTGTAAGTTACTGCCCTTAGGCGTGTGTCCTGTTGTGGTGATTAAAAGTCTTGTTAATCCCTCCTGAAGGACACTTAGCTGCTCCAGCTCACACGCTTCAACCACACAGACTAAAAATAACCTGCACGGAGAGCAAGCACAGGTTAAAATGCACACCTTCAGATTTTATCTCAGCCTTAACGTAGATTCAGTAAGTTTTCTGGTGAGAGATCAAACCAGCTGCAGCTCACAGTCTGACCCCCCAAACAAAGGAGATATGAAACCTGGCTTAAATGCCAGCTTTGTCATAGGCTTTTCCTCTGGCAGAGTTACATTTAAAAACACTTTAAAGCCTTTCAAGTAGATGTTTGATCCCCTTTATTGCATCATGACTGACTTTAACGATCGATTGCTGCAGATTTTTCTGGAGGTGACCTATTTTTTTCTGTCCCCAGCACTTAGACTTTATCCTGTATGACTAATGAAGTGATTCATCCCAGCTGCATTGATATATTGCCAAAGCTTCAAGGTGTTACTTTTAGTTTTTATTGGACTTGAGTGGAAGCAGTCCAGAGAAGGAAGCTCTTCAGAGTGATTTGGATCTTTTTGTATTTAAAGGTAGCTCAGGTCTGTGTGTTTTCAGTGACCACATGTTATTGTAACATTGTTCATTCGATCTTTTTTTTTTTTTTCTATTTGTGCTTCTTGTTCATTTTCACCCTGCAGATAAACCGTTTTTAAAGTGACTACACTTTGCCTCATGATCTGTTAGCTTCACATTAGAGGGACGTTTATCACGCAGCTTTTGCATCATGATTGAAAAACAGCAGCTGAGCAAAGGGGAGTGCAGACTCTTAACACTCCTAATTTAAATCAAAGCAGAGGACAAAATTAGTTTAAACAGCAGCAGGCTCATTTACAAAAATGCTGTTAGACTAAACGCTGTCTTCTCTCCGGTCCTTTGGTCCTGAACTGAAATAAGGGAGGACTCCACGTTTACGACAAAAATAGTAATCACGTTTATTTACTGAAATTTAAAAAATGTATTTTTACAGGGGTATGAATTTTAAATTTAAGTCAAATGAAAACAAATAAACGCAGGGACAAAAGAGGCGGAGGAGGTGAAGTGACACACGGTCATCACATTAGGGAGTTTAGGTGAGTATTTGGGAGACCTGCATGGTAGACGAGCAGAAAGCAAATAAGAACCGATGGAACAACCACAGACTTTTTGAACTGTTGAAACAATAAACTTTGCACTGTATTGTAAAATCGTGATTTTTTTAATTAGATTTTGATTAATTGCATTGCGAGGCAAAGGCAACTGCAGGAAATGTTAATCCCTCTAAACCATTAATAATCTGGCCTTTACTTTCTGTAGATGGATGACCAAACATTTGTTCCAACTCGGCTTTATTTGAATTGAAGTGCATGACTTTGTGCTTTTAAAGAAAAGGTAGAAAAAGGGAAGAGCCTGGTTTATAACAAAATAAGAGCATCGCAGTAAAAATGAACAAAAAGAAGCTAAAATGAAAACTGAAACATTCGAGAGAGCAGATACGAGACTAAAAGTCACAAAAATCAGTCATCAGATGGACGAACGCCTGCATGTCATTTTAAATGTTTGAATGATATAAAATAAATCTGCAGAGAATCGACTGCTCTGTGTTTCAGTTCAATGACCCTGGTGTTATTGTTGTGTTTCACTCTCTGCTCTTATCAGCTTTGTTTTTAGCTGCAGGAGGAGGTAGAGCAGGAAACCCTGTGATAAAATCAACCCGCAGCTTTTAGCATTAAGAGCTGGATCGTTTTTCTCAGGACCAAAACAAACTGTTTGTTTTGCAGGCAGTTTATCATTCATGTGTCAGAGTCACTAAATGCTTCCTACTGAGCTGGAGTCTGGACATGTTTAGGTTAGCCAAAACACTCTTAAACCAGGGAAAAATAGGCTGCACTGATTCTCAATTAAAGTTTGGCAATAAAAGCCTCCACACATTGTATTTTGACACCTCTGTTTTGTTTAAACTGTAAAGCACGGACAGAGACACCCATCAGACCTATTAAACTGCTTCAAAAGTTTGAATTTGCACCAAAATTAGGACTAAAAAATTTAATTGTCACTACAGTTTATCCTTACTGTCATGTGACATTACGGCTTTACTAACTAAAGCTCTCACACGGGATTTCTCTGAGAAGTCAAAAAGTAATCAGGAATACAAGTAAATAACAATAATTTGGCATCTTAATAAAAAAAAAAACTTCTTTACTATTTTCTCTCTCCCTCTCTTTTTTTTTTTTTAAAGAATAAGTTCAAAAATTTATGGATAACGATAATAATTACAGTTTATCACTAAAATACAGTTTAGATTAAAGAGCTTTCACATACAGGTGGATTAACAATTACAGAAACATAAAGAATTATTTTGATAATTATAATACTGTTAATTGAGGGCAGTTGTGGGTTCCAGCTTACATTGGGTTTAAGCCACAAATAAAATTTTTTTAAAAAAAGTAAAGTGCTGAATATTATGCATAAAAACTGCTTTAAAAAAAGATGAGCTTAAACATTTGGAGTCAGAAGTTACCAGACTTGAACAGGAGCATAAACTGTATGGGTGCAGTGCACAGGTAGCTGCTAACTGCTGAATAAAATTCAAATAAAATCCTCTAATTTCACTCATCTAAACTGCACCATCCTTCCTGGATGGTCTGTTAGTACAATTAACTGCTCAGCTGCCATTTTTATTTGAATTAAAGAGACTCCAAGAGCACAAACACAGGCTGAGGTGAAGTCTGGGAGACGACTCACTTACATCAGACTCCAAACATGTTTATTTCTGCTGTAAAGTTGATTTAACGCGGAAGTCTGCAGGGACTGGCTCGCTGCTTGAGTCGGCCTCAAGTGGACATTAGTGGAACTGCAGTTTTTAATGCTTCAACACCGGCTTGGTTGAACTTGCTGCTTCTTGACTCATAAAACTTTTACTGAACATGTCTGGACTCTGGCTCTGCAGGCACGCTCGAGTTAACATTAACCTCGCTAAAGTCTGAGCTCATCATGTTCTGTGTTTTTGAACCACCATGTGATACAAAGAGGACTTCCTTAGACGCTCACAGCCGTCCGACAGGTTCACTCACAGCTTTCTTACTAATTAATGATGTAGTCTGAAGTCCTCAGGCCTTAAACTCAAACTCAGAACATGTGTCTGTGTTCACATCGGCTCATCAGTGTCTCTTTTCTTTAAATGTGTTGCTTTTGATTTTGATTTTAACTGTAAAGCCGTTGGTGAGGTTGCACAGTTAGCCTTTAACCTTCGGTGGGGAAACCCGCCGTGAGGAGCTTGCCGTGGCAGTATGCCCCCAAACTGTTGTTACATGCTGCTTGAAGGCTACATGTTGTTGCTGTTTTTGTATGTTGCATATTTTGCAGACTTAGGAACTGTGGGAAATAATGACTGCAGCAGCAGGTCAAATGACGTTGGTAATTTTTTCTTCCTTTTCCATATCTATCTCCTCATTCTCTCCCACTTCCCCCGATCCTCTTCCTCTCCCTTCTCTCTATTTTTTTTTATTCTCCTCCAATCAGCTCTGTAGAAACTTCATGTAGTGACTCTTTAACATCTCCATCAGCGCCACAGTTTTAAAACTCTACAAGTAAAGTTAAAACTGGTGCTACAGCACTTTAAACGTGCATGTGTGGCCATGTTTTTTGTTTTGTTTTTCCTTCGCTGTGTTTTCTCTGTGGGACATCAGCGAGCTACAAGCTGTGACGAAGGCCAACCCTCCCCCCCTCCCTCTTCACCTCAAATATGCACACACACACTCACACACCTGCACAGTGTTAACTTATAATACACACCTGCCTGCATACACCCACATCTTGCAGACTTACTGTAGAAATATGCACACAATCAGGGCTGTCATACATATTAGAAACAGGTTTGACTGTTTGGATTGGAATCAGTGAGATGTCATGAACACGTCTGCTAAGTCTCCCTTCAAACTTCCCTCTTTGTAATCTATCCGCAAACTGATCGCATTAATAGTTTGTTGAACTCTTGGCAAAGCTCGTGTGATTTTTACACTTTATTTGTAATCAGAGCTGTTCATGCCTGCTAATTATGTAAATCTAGTTGGTCAGAATTATCATTTATCATTTTATAAAATAATCTTTTGTGATGCCGTGCTTTATCCTCTGAGATTTCTCTCTATAAATGAACCGTGCTAACGACTCTTTATTTTGTTTTCTCCGCAGCAAAGTGTAAGCAACGCAGAGAAATTTGACTATGTGAGTATTGGTCAGAGCTCTGAGCCACAAGTATTCAAAGTTAATTTATATTTTCTTTGTCAAGGTGTGATTCGTTCATCTAACAGCGTTGTAGCCTGACATTAAAATGTGAAATAAATCTGCTTGGACACTTTATTAGGTACACTTTTTCATAGCACCTTCTGTAATCAGCCGGTCTGCTTCGAGCTGATGCATCAATATAGAACCGTAGCTCAAATAACACTTACAATTACAACCAAAGTATGCAGAAGAGCATCTCTGAGCATTGAACCAGCTTAACCAGCTCAGCTACTGCAGTGGAAGACCACACCGGGTATAACTTCTGTCAGCTAAGAACAGGAAACTGAGGGTATAGTTCACAGACTCGCCAAAACTGGATATACCAAATTGGAAAAATGTTGCCAGGTCTGACGAGATAAGACTCGATTTCTGCTGCGGCATT
The DNA here is from genome assembly GCF_963576455.1 of Neolamprologus multifasciatus. Lineage (NCBI taxonomy): Eukaryota > Metazoa > Chordata > Actinopteri > Cichliformes > Cichlidae > Neolamprologus > Neolamprologus multifasciatus. Next base: position 28,829,591 of record NC_140454.1, read on the forward strand.
CAGACGATAGGGTCAGCTGTGGGATGTGGTAGAATGGGAGATTCACATCATGTATGTACAGCTGATAAATCTGCAGTAACTGTGTGATGCCATCTAGTCAACATGGACAAAAATCTCTTGTTGTATCTATGACATGATAAATAATGGCAGATCTGAAGGTGTACCTAATAAAATGACCAGTGGATGTATATAAAAGTGACATTGCTCATTTGTTTCAGACTCCTCATTTTGAAGGGTCAATCTGAGCATTCGCTGCCACTGTGTTGGTTTTTCTTGTAGCCATTATTTGAGAGGCTGACGAGCACCCTCAGCACCCCTCCTCCTCATAAATGTTTTTATTGGTGCAGTCGATGCTCTTGTGCAGGAAAGATTCAGTACTCGTGAAAACATTGAGCACAGTGAGGAGGATTGTAGAAAATCAAACAGGTCAAACATTGAATTTTCTCTTGAGGTTTAATTATCTGCACCTCTGTGTGTGTGGAATAAGTTTAGAGGGACTCTTGATGTTTTATATGTGCTGTTTAGCTGGCAGCTCTTATCATTTGTAGTGTTTGATCTCCATACATGAACCTCTGGATCATTTTTTCACCTCGACTCTCCTCCTGCTTTCCCTCCAGGTCATGAACTTTCTGAAAAAGATGGCGGGAAACCAGTATGTGGGTTTCAGCAACGCCACGTAAGTCCTCCCTCCACATCGCCTCCTTAAAATCACCCAAGTTTACTTATCCTTGCCCTGCAAACCCCCGAACCGAGCTGACCTAACCACCACCGTAATAACTTTCACAGGCTCATTACAGGAAGCGTAAACTGTGAAAAACACCTTAATTAACTGGGATCAAATTAACAAGCACACAGGCCATGTTTTAAATGGCTTATGTTCACGAGAAGTCAGATATAAGCAGAACTGTCTTATAATACCTGCTCAGAACAACAATAATAATAATTAATAGGGATGGGTATCGTTTAGGTTTTATCTGATACCGGTGCCAAACCGGTACTTTTGAAACGGTGCCGGTGCTTAAACGGTGCTCGAACCGGTGCTTAAAGAATGGAGAACACAAAATTGGTCCAAAAACCTCTCATGTTCAGCTGTTTTTTTAGTAAAAAGATAACAATGTTAGCCTTTTCTGCAGCTATAGGGCATATATGGTATCACTCTTGGCTGGAAGCAGTGCTTTAACAATGGAAAAAACAAAAACTTTATCCAAAAACCTCTCATGTTTAACTGTTTCCCACTTTTTATTTGGTCATTTTTGCCTTTTTGGCCAGGGTGAAGGGAGTATCTGCCATCAAACAAGAAGACAGCCGCATGTAGCTATGATGGTGTTTGCTAGTTCACCTTACATACATTAATGTAATAACGTGGTTAGCCTACTCAACGTAAATTATACACGAACAACATTAAGCTACTCACGCAGAGAAGAACGGCTGCTGCTGCCATCATCATCCTCATCATTTCTGCTACACTGGCAGGGCTAGGGGCCAGGACTCTACTCTTCAGCTTTTTGGGGGATGTTGCTAACTCTTCGTCCGATAACAGGCACCACACCTGCAGTAGATGCGCTCGGTGTGAGGTCTCGCAGCAAGCTATCATTTTTCGGCTTTTAAAAAAAACGCTATGCGTCGCCAGGTGTTTCATCGGATTTCAGGTGTTACCTCCTTTCCACAGTATCACCTTAAAGCACTTGTTGCAGGCTGCTGAGTTTGCATCTTTTGCTGTGAAGTACAGCAAGACTTTTGACCGCTTTGCCTTGGGCATTTTTAATCTGTAGCTCTGCTCTAAAAGAACGTACGTACCTGGACCCGCCTACTATCCCCGGAAACGTAAAATGATTGGCTAGAATTCAAAGTGTATCACATCTCAGGAAAAAAAAGCACCGAAATAAAGCACCGAAATGTGCGCTGCTTTTCGGTCTGGTTACTACCGTTTATGTCAGAACCGGTGCCATCATGGCACCGGATACCGGTACCCATCCCTAATAATTAATCATGTAAAAAAAAAAAAAAAAAAAAAAAAACTTCATACAAAAAGGCTGAAAACTGTTTACAGAAACATCATTTTGGTCCTCAGTGACCCACATCTGTTGTGTGCTGAGGACTTCCACAGGTGCTGATGAGGTTTTAAAGGTTTGCATGATTTATGACGGCTCGTGTTGCAGTGTCATCACATGATTGCGTGAGCTGTGGTTATGTTGTACACATGAAGGGCGAGGTCTGTGAATACCAGCACAGCACTGAAATAACACACACGACCTTCATCTGTAATGGGAGTGCTCTTCTTTGTGTGACAGATTCCAATCTGAGCGTGAGTCAGGAGATAGGAACTTCGCCATCGGCTACTACCTGAAAGAAAAAAAGGTTTGTCTTTGTCATTCACTTCTCTGAAAACCTGGAGAGAATTTAGAGTTTAAATGAATCGGGCCTCACATTTCTGCTTATTTTGCCGCTTCTCGCCCCTTAAATACGTTCATGCATAAATGAGAAAAATCTGCATATTTTTGATTCAGCTGATTGTAACCCTCCTGATTGCGTTTTGGTAGGAGTCAGCTGAGACCCCTGAGACTTTTTAAACTCATGAATGGAAAAACTGACGCTGCAGTTTTTCCAGTTTAGAACAGGAAAAACCCGGTGGTGTTGTTCTTATCTAGGACACAGCAGCCTGGTTTTTGCCAGGGTCACAGATCAGTAACATAAATACAATCAAACAAGGTGAGCCATGTTCTGTCCGAGCTCCTCGTTTGATTAGCGCGAGTGCTGCAAGTTCAGCTGGACTTTCCCAGAAATAAACTCATCTACAGATGCAAGACTGCAAGAAAGACGTCAGTCAGTCACCATGTGTCCAAGTCCATGTGTTTCTGAGGAAAGAACAAGATGAAAAGAGTTTTGGGGGGTTTTTTTTCCTGTGAAGAAAACAACAGTTATTCTTTGAAACAGTAAACCTTTTATCAGGTGGTCTGGTGTAAAACGAGTCTTTAATGGGGCTGACGACACTCGTAAGCTGTGACTGCTCAGCTCAACAAACATAAACCAGAAGAACTGGATCAAAGATGATGGACAGATGATGGATGCATATTAGAGGAAGAGGAGACTGTGAAACACATATTTAAAGGGTTTCAGCCCTTTGGCTCTTGTACCTGATGCTTTCAAATCTCTTCAGCATGAGAGTGTGGTTATTAAATGTTTTTTTTCTCCTCTCTGCAGTGTTTCCCAGAGGGGACAGACATGACCTCTGTACTGGACTTGTACTTTCAAGTGAGTGTAACTTTAGCTTCTTCCAGTATTTATACATTTTTAATGAGAGGATATCATTAGATTGTTTTTCTGCTTCATTGCTGAGCTGTTTCCTGCTATTGATTTTTATCCTCAAGAGTAAAGTTTCCTGACCAGTTGTTTCCATCGCTTCTTTCAGCTTCTTTCTGTGTGATACATACATAGCTTCCTGACCACACACAGATGGTTTTACCTCTATATGCTGTTCCAGTATCTCCCAAACCAATCAGATGGATTTATTTCCATCATTTCCACCCTTTAAATCAAGGTGCAGTAACAGAGTTATTGTCTCTGCCTCTCCAGCTCTGCTCCATTGAGGTGACATGTGAGAGTGCCAGTGTCATGGCGGCCACACTGGCCAACGGGGGTATCTGCCCAATCACGGGCGAGCGCGTGCTGAGCCCAGAGGCGGTGAGGAACACGCTGAGTCTGATGCACTCCTGTGGCATGTACGACTTCTCAGGGCAGTTTGCTTTCCATGTGAGTGAAACACAACACAGGTTACTGTTGTTTTGATTTATTAACTGTTTGTATTTTCAGGATTTTTAATTAGACTTGAATGATGATTGTCAAAACTGCAGGAATATGCAATTTATTAAACAGCAGTGTCTAAAAACAGTTCAGAGTGCTTCAACAGGCAGACAGTAGCACTACAGGTGCCATCCAGGATGATTTAAAAAAATATAACAGTGAACGAAAACCTTAAAGCACTGCAGATATTAAACAAAATAAGAGATGATGTCGAGGAGACGAGGCTTCATCAGGTGCAATGATCATCTAAACTGACAGCAAACAGGGAAAAAGTTTGAGTGTTTGTCCTTAAAAATGGACATAAGTGTTCTGGAGACATACTCAAGATGTGGATCCAAAATAAATAAATAGTTTATAGCTGATGATATTAAACTAAAAAAACAAATTCATGAAGCTCAGGTGAGGTTTTTTCACACTCGTTTTCTTACGGAGTTTAGCATATTGTGGAGCTAACGTTCTTTTTTGAAACATGGGTTGTTGTTTTCGGACAGAGTTTTGTCTTTAAACATTTCTGGCGCAACCAACAATTCAAAATGTAACGTGGAGCTTCCTCTGGTGATAATCCAGCTCTGCATAAGCATGACATTCAAAATCCATCCCAGTTAAAACTGTTAAACATAATGAGATGTCTTTTGTTACTTTTAAAAAGCACCACAATGGTATTAATACTGTTAATACAGTGTTTACTGTATTAACAACGGGTTGAGGGTTGTGGAACGTCTGAATTTTTACTTCAGACGTTCCAGGTTTGTCACATGAGCTCCTCGGTAAATATAAGTACTTGCACATAAATGTCACGCCAGCGGATGCCTTAGATTTCTCTGCACTGTGAAGCAGGAGGAGGTGTGTGTTTATTAATCACTGTTGAAACTGTACATGTGTTTGTAGGTTTAAGCTCAGAGCGATGCTGCTGGAGCCGTTACCACCATGTTACTCATGTGATTGGATATCAGATTTTAAAGTCGTGATCGTGTTAGATTATCTGTGTTAGGTAGTTTTAACCATATGAAGTCTCACATTAAACCACAGCTAGAGTATCTCAGAGGAAATGATCAATAAACGAGGCACAACGACTTTCATCCTGAGTCGGTGGGAGATGGATTTCTGGACTCTGAAACTGAACAGAAAAATGAAGGCACTGTTGCTTTGGATCTGACACAAAAAATCTAAATAAGTCTTAGGGATTTCTGAGAATATTCAGTGTATTGTGAGATTTACCATCGCTGTGTTGATGTACTTTGTCACCGTCGTGCTGCTTCTGCACACACAGCCAGCCTTTCTGTAACTGCTTTGTTTCCCTGCTGCAGGTCGGCCTGCCTGCCAAGTCTGGAGTATCAGGAGGGATCCTGCTGGTTGTGCCCAACGTGATGGGCATCGTGTGCTGGTCGCCTCCGCTCGACAAGCTGGGCAACTCGGTCAGAGGAATCCAGTTCTGCACAGTACGTGATGCCCGGAGAATAAACACTCCGCCTCGAGATAATATTGCACCTCCTTGTTTATTAACTTAAATATTTTACAGCAGCAGAAGGAGCAGAATTGCTTTTAGGAGCTGAAAGTGGCCTTTCATTGCAGGCATGCTCTTTCCCATTAGTGTGGTTCATATCCGAACGAGCACCCCGGCTACTTTGCATTGAAGTCTGAGCAGCAGTCATTTAAGATCAGACCCAAAACATTAGCCGAGTCTGAACCGCTCAGCATCACATTAACACACAAACACACACAAGATGTAAGATTTTCACTTTTAATTTTGTTTACATTTTTGTTTTCTTTTCATTCATCCATCATTTCTTTTGTTTACCTAGTTCAGGGTTGTGGCAGGGCTGGAGTTTCCCAACTCTCACTGGGTGGCAAGACACCATTTTAGCTTTTCTCAGCTGCTTTGTTAGTTTTAGACTTTCTGTCTTTGTATTTCAGGACCTGGTGGAGCTTTTCAACTTCCACAACTACGACAATCTGAGGCACTTCGCCAAGAAGCACGACCCTCGTAGAGAAGGAGGCGACCAGCGGGTAAGGACAAACGCCGCCTCGTCAGGGTCATGTGACAGCACACCTCTCCAGCAGCTTCCTGTAGTCTCAGCTGTTTGCACTGACCTCCATAACTGCACGCACAGTAGCCCCTAAACTGTCCCTGTTCCTCCTTTGGGTGGAAGAGCTGCATAAAGTGAGTGGAGTATATACGTTTACTGCATATATTTAACATACAAGGAGCCAAATCTTCAGTTAAAACACACCTGGAGCCAAACTCAGTCTGATCGTTCAGAACATATCTGGTAGATGATGCAGTGTTTCCCTCACATTTTACATTCAGAGTGCCCAGAACCTTTTTCAGAGGAAACTAAAGTATTTCTTCAGACCATAGCGTGCCCTTCCACAATGGCGAGCACTGGTAAAGCTTTTTTCCATTACTCTGCTGACGTAGCTGCGGCTTTTTCCATCATGTGACTTTATAAAAACTGGGGTCCAGGCTGCATCCGGGTTTTCGCCATCTCTACTTTCTGTTTAAGCAAGTAAACACAAACGTGTTGAAATGATCAAAAAGGAATGTTCTCCTTTTCTGATTAACCACGTGTTTTTTTGGGGGGTTTTTTGGGTTTTTTTTTTTTAAAAGCTCTAGCTCGCACCGAGCATGTCGGATGATGTGAATCAGGTGTAATAACGGCAGGATTTCGTCAAGTCTAAAAATCTGAAAGAAAACTGTTTTGCTCAGGTGGATGGTCAGTGTGGAAGTGTCCTAAGTGTGTAGTCCTGAGTCACCTGAGCTACAAATGTAAAAGTGGAAAAAGAGGATTTTGTGAACAGATTTGTTTGCTGAGTTACTGACTTAGTGCTTAATCTGCTGCTGGACTTTAATCACAATCTATTGATTAGATTATATCTAATCAATAATCTATTGTATAAAAATACTACTTTTAAAGTTTCTATAATGCTATATGTCAAATTTACTTTGTTTATTATGCCAGCTCTTTTACTTTGATTCCTTCTGCTAATGCAGGCTCAGAGCTTTATAGCTACTCTGTGTCAGAGTCAGCGTAAATATGCTAACTTATTGTTACATTTTGTTGGTAATAATAACAAAATGTAAACAATTTTAGTTTTATTAATGCAAAAAAGAAGAAGAAAGCGTGGTCTTACTGTGATGAAAATGCCCTGCTGCAGAGTCACATGTGGTTAAAGATTTAAATTAACACCTGCTGTTGACTTTGTTAGCCTCTTTATACTACATCAGCTGTGTTTCGGTTACTATAGGGCCTAAAAGTGTTTTATAGCTCTATAAACGAAGATGTCTGACCCCTGGTAGGGATATAAGTTGTCAATATGAGCAAGCAGGTGTGTTGTGTTATTACATTATGCAGTATTGTCGGTGTATAGTGCTCCATTAACACTACTGAATGTGTGGGAAACACTGTGAAAACTGATGGCACTGTTTTGGCTCCATTTTACTTCCAAGTGTTGCAGTGATCCACCCAGCACATAAACGCAGGCAGAAACGGAGGTTTGAGACTAATTTATTATCCGTGTCAATAACAGCAGCAGACCTTCGGACCTATGGATTACGAGAGCCTCCAGCAGGAGCTGGCTCTGAAAGCCCCTCTTTGGAAAAAGGTGTCCCCCACTGAGTCGAACGAGGACAGCTCCACCACTGTAGTCTATAGGATGGACAAAGTCATCGAGTGAAACTTTAAAACAAACAAACAAAAACAGACGCCCCCACGTCGCCTGATCTCCCAACAACGCGATGGCATCGTCTCCTCACCCTCATATTTATGTATAAATTATGTAGAGGATTATTTATTGCTGGTGAAGCGATTACTGGGAAACTTGTCTTTGATTTTGTCTGTGCTGGGAAAATGGGATCAGCTTATTATTATTATTATTATGATGATGAACTCCAAATGACCTCCATTTGCTTCGTTGCCTTAGCGACGTGACAAGGATCTGATGTGTAACGTACGCACTTCGCTCTCGTTTTATCTCAACACACTTTTATCTTTATTTTCTTCTATGTCGGCTAACGCTGCGTTCACGCTACGACCCAAAAAAACAGCTGCTTGAGAGTAAACATTGACTTTAAATTTAGGGGTGTGTTACGAGTGATTAAAAGAATATTTTGGCCGTGATTGATATGTTTTATTTTCCTCGTTATTATTATTATTTTTATTTATTTCCAACTTTTCTGACATTTGGCTCCTCGATTTAAAATATAGATGAAGAACATTAACGAATGTCATTCACAAGTGTTGCGTTATTTTGCAGATCTTTGTGTTTTCTGTTAAAATAATACTTGATTTGTGCCTGCTTCCGTTTCTTTGACATTAACTCGACTCTATGAAACAGAAGTCGTGAGGACTTTCAGCTCGAGTTGAGTTTGTTTGTGTTTAATGATGTGGTTGATACTAACAGAGGGCAGTTTTCTCGCAGTCAGGTGACAAAAGCATTGGGCGGTTTCTTAGGTTTGACTTGTTTGCCTGCAGCTTCCTGACATGCTTCTGAATTCTGAGGAAGTAAAGTCAGTCGTGTAGGTTCAGTTAAAGTCTCTCGTGGCTTCATACAACCATTAACTCCCTTGCACAGCTCACAAAAGTATGCAAACACGATGCCTCCATGTAGAAATAAATCTGCTAAATGTGAATGCAGCATTTATTTACTACAAAGGTGACGATTCATGTTCCTCACCTGAAATTGTGTCGGAAGTTCTGCGAGCAGATGGAGCTGGCACTTCCAGAAAAAAATCAGACGTACCAACCGTGGATGAACTTAATCTGAGGCTTTGATCTGCTCTAGTCCAGTTACAGGATAAAGTCATCAAATAAAACCCTTTTTCTCAGCCACAGTTCATTTCAGTAATGACCAAAGCGATTATCGAGTCAAACACAAGCCTGCTGGGTGTGCGAGTGAGCTGTTAACCAAAAAAATACAGCATGGCTAGCTTCACACGTGGATTTGTTTCCATAAGCAGCAGGTCAGTGAGAGACAGCTGAAGGTGAACAGATCACATGTTGGATGTGCCGTCACATGCCATTATTTATGTTTGCATTGAGTTACCGCTGTTGTGCCATGATGCTTTTACTGTGTGAGACTGCAGGAATTTATGAAAGTCAAAGGAAACAATCCGACTAAAAGCCGTCTGTGCACAGCAGTTTCTGCAGAACACCACCTGCAGATCAGATTATAACACTCTAACTCACTACACTCTTGCCCGATTCTCATTAATAGACACAAAATAAGTTTCTGTGCGCTACAGTTTCATGAGGGGCCGGCACTTGTGCTGAAATGTGGCTAAAATCCTGAAACACTGCAGCCCCATTAGCTCACCTGTGCCCGTAACACATCCATGGCTTTTAGATGAATCATGTAGCGAGCAATTATTCCCTCCCTCTGACTTTTCGTGTTGTGTTTTACTCTATTACATCAAATTATCAGAATTACTAGTATTAGTACAATTACTGTTGACCAGAAATACGCTGAGCTCAGCTCAAAAGGTTCCTGCTGAAGTTTTGGTTCTGAACTAACATCCACCCTTCTGATAACCTCTACACCTGGCTGTCCAAGTACATTAATGCTCCCAGCAACCCGTCAGGTGCAGGATGAAACCTGATTTTTGTTTGTGTGGCTTAAACAGCAGTAAGCCACCTGCCACAAACTTGAAGAAATCATGTTAATTAAATCCAGATCCGTTAATCAGCAAAAACAGCCGAGTGCAGGTTTTGGTGCGTCTCTTCAGTAAATCCTGACTGCAGGATGGTTAGTGAGTCTGGCCCTTTCAGTTTTAGAAGCTTTAGTCTGCTGAGGAGCTGCTCTTCTCTTTATGTCACTAAAAACTTTGTTTAAAATAAAAAAAAAAATCATAAATCTGTAGAAAAGAGGTGTTAACCGGTGAGTGTCGATGTTCCAGCTCGAGGAACAACGTTCAGTGTTCTTTGAGAAGTTCTCAGAGTCTTAGTCTCATCAGTTTAAGCAACATTTCTTATTTCTGGATGTTCGTAGCAGCAGGCGTGTGTAGCTTTCAGCTGCGCATCCGCACACGAGTGATCTTCAGCTGTAGACCAAAGAGTGTGTTTGAATTTTTACTTCAGACGTTCCGGGTTTATCTCACGAGCTCCTCGGTAAATATAAGTACTTGCACATAAATGTCGCACCAGCGGATGCCTTAGATTTCTCTGCACCGTGAAGCAGGAGGAGGTGTGTGTTTATTAATCACTGTTGAAACTGTACATGTGTTTGTAGGTTTGAGCTCAGAGCGATGCTGCTGGAGCCGTTACCACCATGTTACTACTGTCATGGCATGTTTTTTTGTTTTTTTCCTTTTTTGTTAAACTTCTGCTCGTCATGTGGGTGTTACAGGTGAAACGTATTCAAAAGCCTCAGTCATAATCAGTGTTGCTGGATTATTATAATCTGAATATTATTATCACATAAAAAAAGTTATTTTCTCGTGTTGTGATCAAATGTATGAACACTTAAATGAACTCCCCCGCATGTGTTGTTGGTTGTGCAGTTCAATGTTTGACTGATTTTGCTGATTTTAGCTGAATTGTTATTTATGAAAAATACTGTGTTTAAAATGCAAATTATTATAAAGACTTTTAAAAAAAAAAAATTTAAAATTTAAAAAAAATATAATTGCCAAACAATTAGAGAAAATTATAATGTAGCTGCACTTTTATTTTTTTAGTAAAACTATTGAATGTACAAACTCTTGAGTCATTGGAAAACCGATCTAATAAGGAGGCGATGCGTATACATACGGAGATAAAAATACTGTAGCTTGAACCCGGTTTAATGTACAAAGCTCATTTTATCCCCATTTAAATCAACCATATGTGCAGAGTTTTTCCAGAGTGCGTGACTTTTACAAGCAACCAACCACAGAGACGAGTGAAGAACACAATCGCTTGTTTTACTTCCCTCACATTTGAGCGAGGCCTTTACCATAACAACAGTTCCTTTTTTGTTTTTATGGACGTTTCATTAATCAGTTCACTAAAAAAAAACTACACTTTTAGGACTAAAGTAATTAATTGTTTTAGGACTTGATTAAACGCTGCGCAGCTCGTCGGTTCATTGGCACAAAAATCTAAATTTGATAGCGTTACTAACACGTTACTTATGGAACGCCAGGACTGCCATACTAAGTAACGCGTTACTGTAATTAAATTGCTTTTCCTGTAACTGATTACTGTACATTTTTAGGTATATTAATTACAGTTACTTACAATGTACTTGCGTTACATTAAAATTAAGCTCGCTGAATATCATTATTTAATTTCAATAATTTATCTTCTAAAGTAAAAGTAAACTCTGCCGCTTTAACGTCGCTGTAGTGCAGCTGCGCGTCATTTCGCGCCAGTTTGCTGCATAGTCGTGTTCTAAAGCGGAAGATGTCGGACTCAGCTGAAGCGTGTGGCTGTTTTATGAAATGGACATACTCTTCACTTTTCTGAAACAAGCAGACAAGAACATTACAGTAATATGTAAAAACTATCGGCCGCTGCTAATAACACGAGTAATCTACTGAAGTGCCTGACACGAGAGCATAGACGAACACTTCTGAGTGATCGTTGTTCATCCTCCATGGATAACACCGCGGCAACTCCTGCTAAGCAGGCAAACCCTGATTTTACTTCAGCAGCACAGAAAGCGTCTGAAGGTGAGCTTAAAAAAACGATTGCAGGCTACATTGTGAAAGAGATACTACCGCTGCGTAGAGTCTCCGTCTTTAAAAAATATTTATTTATTATTTAAAGAGTTTAATTTCTATTGTTTGCCCACTCAAGGTTTATAGTATTTAGTTAAATTACTTATTGAGTAATCAAGTTACTTTTCAGACACAGTAATTAGATAAGTATTTTAAATACAATATTGATTTAGTAATTAATTACTTTTTTAAAGTAACTTACCCAACACTGGTGTTATTTTTCAAAAAAACCAAACCCTGATTATTCCAATCAGAATCGTGACAGCGGGGCTTTTGAATGCAGCGTCAGTGGAAATCATCAGATCTATATTATGAGTCTGTGTAAAGCTTTGTTCAGTTTGCACCATGAAAGTAGATAAAATGAAGAACAGCTCGATCCAAACCCGAGTATTAGAAAATCAAAGATGATTAAATTCTAATGGTGCAAATTTAACAAAAGGACTCATCTTTGCACAGACCTTCATGTCATGTATGAGTTTGTTTTCTGTTGTCTCCATGATTTATTTTTTTTTTGTCAATTTCCATCCTTGTTTGAATCCTTTTCACTGTCTCTCGTTTGTTAATTTGTGTCTTGAACATGTGTGTTATCACTTTGTAAATTAATAAAAGATTTAAAAGTGATCACTACCATCAAAGTTTGGTGACCTCGGAACTGTGAGGTTAGATTTTTATATAAAGACAAGCAGAAGATAAAATGTTCTGCTTCCTGACCTGAAAATGTGAAACCAAACAGTTCCCAGCTCACAGCTGTCAGACTTTTTATATGTTTCTGTTTGTGTAGTCTCCATGAGCTGCCTCTTTGTTCTCGACGTGCAGACGTGACAGTAAAAATGGTGTCGATTTTATTTTGTTGCCTTGTTGTTTCTTGTATGAAATGAAATAAAGCATCTGTTTTAAATCGTCTCACCATCTGAGCTCGCAGCGGTTCTTTAACAGAAAACACCCTTAACTTGAAGATTCATGCAGTCCACTGCTTCCACTGAAATTAGTTTGGAAGAGCTGCCAGGAGCGTCTTCTCCCTAATGAGAACGTGGCAGCACAGCTTAGGTACATAAAGCTGCATCTAAACAAACCAAAAGACTTCTGAAACCGAAGTGGAAATATTTTGTCGATCAAACAGCACGTCAGCACAGGCACCTAATTCCAACAGTCAACCATCCATTACTATCAGTATTCATCAGTACTCCAGTTTTACTGCATTCTGACATAGACACGCAAACGCATTTACGGCTCGTCTGCAGGTGTTTTTGTTCACCTGGGTTTTAAGGTGCCTGGTTTACCTTTTAGAGAGACATTAGAGAGTTAATGCTTTTATTTTTAATTCGATTTGTTTTTCAAATGTCACGTGTGTGAGACTCTGTCTTTTGATTATCCTGAATATTCTGCCTTTACGTACTTGCACCTCAGTAGCCAGCTTGATTAATGGCCCCACTTTAAGTTAAGGTTGAAGCTTTGTTTGCTTTTGTAAACATAAGATAAAAACTTGTTCATCCAGATGATTTAGTTTTACTTTCATTTATGTTGTTTTGCACGAAAGAACAATTTTTTGTGCAAAAATAACAAAAAACACCTCGTGAGTTCTGTACTTGGGAAGCTTGTCTCCTCAAGCTTATCTTGACATGATCAGAAATTTGGAGCTATTTTAAATAGATTATACAAAAAAGACAAAAAGGGGCTTTTTGGGTTTTTTTGTTATTTCCAAATATTTGTCAGGTTAGGGGTTTTAATGATTTATCAAATATAATAAATTAAGTGAATAAATAAATGAGTGAAATAAGCTTTAGTTTCCTTTTTATAATCGTCACACACACCAGTCCAGTTTTTATGGTAAGCTGAGCTAAACTTGCGGGCTCCGTACTAACTAACCACAGCACACACAGTCACATCCATCGATTGATGTGGAAGGAAGTCACAGCCAGCAGCTCCTTCAGAGCACAGAGAAGCTAAACGCTGACCTTTGAGAAGATCGTCCATGTGAGTGCGCAGTGACGTGTCACATGACAGCAAGGAGAAAAATAGTTCTCAGGTGTTTTTGAAGGACCATCATTCCTCATTTTTTTTTCATGTCACACCACATAGGCGTGTGACTTTTGGCTCGCTGCCACCAGCAAAACAAACAGATCACAGAATGAGGCCATACTGTACCTTTGGAGAGGTGAATGTTTAGAGGACGTGTTGATGTTGCATTAAACTTCCTGAAGGTGACAAGCAGCCATCTGTTACTGCATTCATCAGTAGGGGAGACCGGGGATAGTTGTAACATTTTTCACATTTCTGTCTGTAAATTGGAGCTCTTTTAAGGTAGTGGATTCAAAATGTAATGCAAAGTATTTACATGTCTCGGCTATTAAATAGTGCAGCTATTTTCTCTGCAGCACAATTACCCATTGCATGGTATGGTCTCAAACACAAAGAGTGAAATGTTACAATTAACCCCATAGTCTGGGTTAGTTGTAACATATCCTGGGGTGAAATGTAACACAATGAAATAAGGGTACTGACAAAACATTAACATGTAATCTTTGTTTATTCAACACATGAATGCACTTAGAGCCATTTATGTAGCTGTGTGTGTGTGTGTGTGTGACAGAATGCAGAAATCTAGCTTTTGAACATATTCCAACCCCCCAAAAAAGACAAATTATGGAATTTTCTGCAACTGAATATTTCATTAATTTTGGTTGGTCTTCCTTGAGTTTGGCCTCATTGGCTCAGTGGGCATTATAACCTACAACTCTTGCACCAATTTTGAACATAACAATGAAGCTGAAAAAAATGTGGTTGTTCACCAGCATCGCAATTCCATTAATTTTTATCATGGCTTACCTTGGTGTGGTTTGCAAAGTGCTTCAGAAAGATGAGGAAATCTGTTTCTGTAATCTGTTGTAACATCTGCATTATTGTTACAACTGACCCAGACTCCTATAGCCATAAACTAGCTAACATTACAGCCAACGGCTAAAACATTAGCACTAAAGACCTACACAGAATATATCCCCATAGGCATACAAATAACATAATTTAAGTTTGATGAGTTTAACTGCGAAGCAGATAATGCTATTAGAAACTGAAATAAAGTAGAAAAATGTACTTTTTGGCATACAAATTACTTTTTTTCGTGTTAAATTGTCTGTGTTTGACAAAATGTGCTGATTTTTCACATGTGATAGCAGTTCTGAGTTGGGCATGTACAGGATGAGTCACATCATTTGAAACTTAGCCCTGATTGGAGAAATTGGAAGTGTTACAACTGACCCACGTTACAACTATCCCCGGTCTCCCCTACTCCAGTTTTGCTGCATTCTAACGTACAAGAAGACATGCAAATACATTTACGGCTCGTCGGCAGGTGTTTTTTGTGCACCTGGTCTGGGTTTTTAGGTGCCTCGTTTACCTTTTAGAGAGACATTAGAGAGTTAACGACTTTCGCACATGTGGCTTTGATTTTTGATTAAAGGTCATGTATGTGAGACCCTGTCACCTAATTATTCTTTGCATCTCAAACACAGACTGTATACAAAAGATGGGCATCACCATCAGCTTAATCACTTTTTTAAACTAGGCGTCAGGAGTATGGGGTAAATCTTAAGCGCTCATTTTGTGGCGACCTGTAAACCACGCAACCTGTCATGCATCACTTTGGTAACTTGCAGACTTCCAGGTTCTGGTTGCCTAAGTAACCCCCCCTCCAACTTATTGGTATCTTTTCATCTCCTTCAATCACTGCGCCCCTTGCCAGCTGTTTCCTTTGTGCATGCCCTTTAAAGAATATTCTTCCTTTATGTACTTGAACCTCAGTAGCCATCTTGGTTAATTGCCCCACTTTAAGTTAATGTTGAAGCTTTGTTTGCTTTTTATAAACATAAGATAAAAATTTGTTCATCCAGGTGATTTAGTTTTACTTTCATTTATGTTGTTTTGCACAAAAGAACTTTGGGTTAAAAAAAAAAAAGGCCCAAGATAAAATAAAGAAGGATTATTATGGACTGTGAATCATACAAAGCTACTCTGAGAGGTAAATCCTCCTGTCACATTCCAAAACTAAAACTAAAGAACTAACACTAGATGTGAAACTAGTTTACCCTGTAGAGAAACATCATGACACTGGACACTTACAGGCTTTGTGCGAGACTGATTATTTTTTGAATCTCAAACACAAATTGCATTGAAAAGATGGTTGTAACCATTAGCATAAACATTTTTTTAAACCAGGCCTCACAAGTGAATGAATGAGTGAAGCGCTGCCTGTAGTAAAACAGAAAAACACTAATTAAAAACAAGAAAATCCAGTCTGGAATAAACTGAAGCTAAAGTGAAAGAAAAACTAAAAGTCTAAAAGAAAAGTATGAACACTGCAATGACTCTGGTACAAATGAGTACATCTTAAAATAGAAGATTATCTGAAAACAAAACATGATACTGTGGAGCGAAAAGATCGGAATAACAAAATACAGAGAATGTCAAACTCTTAAAAATTTCCATTTTAGGCTGTTTTGATGAATTCATTTCATTTCATTTATTTGTTCATTTCAGGCACAACAAAAATACATATATTGAATATAAAGTGCACAAAACAAAAAACAAAAATTACCTGAATAGGAGTGGGACGAAGAAAACTTATTGAATCCCACCCCATACTCACTCATCAACAAAAACAATAAGCTTCCCACAGCTACGCCCATCGTTGCAACCAAACAAACCATCAACAGCCCCGGGCACATGCAAGCATCTCAATGGCAGCTCGCAACAACAAATAGAACCTTCATAACTGAATACAGAATATATATTAATTATAAATTGCGTTACCACAGGTAACAGGCAATAATAATTACATAGTGACAAACACACATACATATATATCTACACACACATGTACATACATACGCACACACTTTTTTTTTCTTTTTTTTTGAATCCATACCAGCAATGGTATCTGCAGGTTTTCTGAGTCTCTGTCTCTTTTTTCGGTAGTGTACATCTTTTATTTGGACCAAAACTTTACGTTTCTTCAGCTCTCTCCTCATGTCAGATGTTTACATAAATAATCCTGTTCGGGAGAAACTCTCCCAGCAACACTTCTGATAAAGGATTAACAACATTAGTTCACAGACTGTAGCTAATGTTAATGATTTTATTTTTTTCTGTCGAGCCCTCTCCATGTTTATATTCTTATTTTCTTCACATGTTTTACTTTGAAGTTTTGCTCATAGGAAATGATTCATTCCTGTTTGGTGGTAAGTTATGACCAAACCGTGGATCTGTGATTGAAATATTTAGTGCTGTTGAATTATAGCATTGTGGTGATTAAATGACTAATTTCTTCCAAAATAATCATAAAAAATAAATGTGTGATTGACTTCCTTTCAGTGCTGCATGAAATGTGTGGCGTTAGATTAGATGTGTGTGGAGTAATTCCTTCGTGAATCTTTCGGCTTTTTGGTTTAATGGTGTGACCCTGAAAACGTCCCGTTTCCATCCACAGGTCAAGTCTGTCATCAACCTGCTGTTTTCCGCCTACACTGGGGACGTATCAGCCCTGAGGAGGTGAGCAGCTCACATACAGCTTTTAATAAGAGATCAGTTCAGATTTAGTCACGTCTCGCCCCCCAGTTGAGCTTTTTAATAACATCTACATGAAAGAAAGACTCCTCTGGCTGCACGAGGAAGCACCTTGGTGACCTCAAGTGGCAGAAAAATGAACTTACAGGTGTCCCTGTGGAGTTTTTACACCTGACCTCATGAAAGTCTCATGAAACGTTTGCACTATTTTCAAAAATAGTTTAAAGTGTGACTCTGCATCCATGTTTGCAGCCTTCTTCACCTGTTGACGATCAATTTTGAGTTAAGGACTTAAAATATTTTTCATCATTTTTTTGAATCTACGAGAGTCTGCAAACAAACATGGATGTTGTTTTATGGGCTCAGTCTGGTTGTTAGACTTTTGTTTGGAAAGTCGTGTTTTCAGGCTGTTACAAAGAAGTCAATCTAACCTGATTTCAACAATGAATTCACTTTTACCTGTTGAGTAATTTTATGCTGGTTAGAGGTGTCTAAATGGGGCAAGAAGCACTGTGAGGGCGACTAAGATTTCATCATGGAGATTAAGCCTCACTTATCATTTTAATCTAGCTGTAAAACTTTCTGTAAACTTATGTGATGCTTCAGTGTTTGTTTGCTTTGGAGACTCAAAGGATTTAAAAATGATGAACGTCAGAGTGACCACGCCCTTCAATTTAACCCTTAAAAAACATTATAAGCTATTAAAATATTTCCCCTCCTGTAAACTTGATATGAAGGTGTTTTGTATCAGGCTGTAAACATGTTTATTTCTGTTGTAAAGTTGCACCTTTTAACA
The DNA here is from genome assembly GCF_963576455.1 of Neolamprologus multifasciatus. NCBI lineage: Eukaryota > Metazoa > Chordata > Actinopteri > Cichliformes > Cichlidae > Neolamprologus > Neolamprologus multifasciatus. Next base: position 28,847,443 of record NC_140454.1, read on the forward strand.
TTGGAGTCTGTGGGGGCTGACTCAGTGCTGGAGCCTCTGGTGGCCACTAGAGGAACTGCAGTTTGTGGCTCTAGCCCTGCTTGGTTATTTGAAACTTCTGGAAGAAACAGAAAACAAAAAACTGCTCCAAAACTGGACAGGAAGTCATAAAACAGAAGGAAATTGTGTATCCCAGATCAGCCCTCCATATAAAATGTATTATTGCTGCGTTCTGAAGGTAATTTCCTAGGAAAAGATGTTTCAGGCTGTAACAGCAGGATGTTCTTTAACCTCCAGCCTGAGACTCTTATGAACTGTGCAGCAGTTAGAGGTGCTTACAGAGTTGTTTACTGGTCCTTTGTGTGTGCAGGTTTGCGCTGTCGTCCATGGACATGGAGCAGAGGGACTACGACTCGAGGACGGCCCTGCACGTTGCAGCAGCTGAAGGTAACGTTCAGCCAGAGGTCAGTCAGTAAATAGACACAGCTCGCCCTCAAATACTCTTTAAAGTCTGATCCTGTGGTCTGGAGCTGGAAATTACATATATGGAAACAGCAAAGTTTCAAGGTAAGAAGTAGACATAAGATACAGACGCTGCAGAAAAATACAGTCTTTAAGAGGAGTTATGCATCGGGAGAGCCAATTAAAATCAAGCATGCACCCTTTTCACAGTATAACAAGGTAAAAGTAATTTGTAACATCTGCCCTGCTTCCATTAGGACACATAGAGGTGGTTCGCTTTCTGCTGGAGGCTTGCAAGGTGAATCCAGTACCCAGAGACAGGTGAGTCTTTACTACCTGTATTTATACTGATTATAATAATGAGCTTTGAAGCAGAATTTCCAGCCTTTGAGAAAAGTCTCAGTGTGGTTAAAAAATAAAGAAAATTCATCCTCCAAGCTCAGATTCTGATATCTATGGAGAACCAAACGCGACAAAAGCATAAATAATATAAATAAGTTAAACATTTTAAATAATAATAATCTGTTTTTGTGTGCTAAATTATTTATTCACCAGTTTACCATCAGTTTATGTGTATTTATTTGTGTAATAATTTCTCTCCCATTATGTAAATGAGGCTGGGTTGGCCACAAAGAAATGTGTTGCTTCATTAATTGTAAATTGTGAATCTGAATCAGAAAGTTTTAAAAGATAGAGGCTAGAATTCTATAAATAAATTATTAAATTGAAGCCAAATAGTATTTGTACCTTTTCCCCCCTATTTTGCAACATATTGTAGTTTGTGTGTGTGTGTGTGTGTGTGTGTCTTTTTTGGTAGGCTAGGAAACGCCTTCTAAAAAATAAATTGAGAAATTGTTGTGAAGGTGAACTCATGCAATATCTAATAAATGCCTACACTTATTTGTTATTTATTATTAATTGATCTACTATTAATTTTAGTCCTAATCTTTTGTCCTGTGACAGCTGGGAGAGGCTCCAGCCCCCCTGTGTCCCTGAAATGGATAAGCAGAAGAAAATGGATGGATGGATGAATATTAATCTTGGTTATATATTTCCTTCAATAGTTTCTTTTAATTCTGGGTGTTTTCGGTCCTCCATACCCACCTGCAGGGTTACATCTCTATTTTTTTATCAAACATAAAGTGTATTCTTTACCCTCTTAATTTGTTTTTGCACAGATGGGGGAACACGCCGATGGATGAGGCGGTGCATTTCGGCCACCACGACGTGGTCACCATGCTGCAGCAGTACCACGAGAAATACAGCCCGCCCTCCGATGACGAGCACAAGACTAGCCATGAGAAGAGCCTGGACAGCCTTCTGTGAGACCTGCTGCAGGTTTCTACGGAGGACCGGAGGAGGAAAAACTTTGTAGACCAACGCTCAGGCTTCTGTTGAATTATTTAGCTGCTCTGCTGTGATTTGATTTTTGGCCGTAAATGGTTGCTTGTTCACGTCTATCGAAATGTGAGCGTGAGCGGCTTAAACTCATATTTAAAGTGTTTACGGTATTACTCCTGTAATCTCACAGTACTGTAAACCATATTTCTCGGATGTAGCTTGTACTAGTTTAGTATTTTGTTAGTTTTACTCTCTCTGTACATGTGTTGTGAGCTGTGTGGAAATTATGGTGTAAATTATGCGATGTGTAGTTACGGGTGTGCTTGATTTACATTCCTGCCTTTGTGCTCATTTGCGAGGTCACCAGCAGGTTCTCAGAGATTGTATTCCAGAATGTATTTTTCAGTGGAAAAACTTGCAATAGAAACAGTTTGTATTTATTTCAGACTTTTTAAAGATGGAAATTAATTTCAGAGCGTGTGAGACGGACGGAAGATCGTGTGATTTGTTGCATTTTGTGGTTTATTTTTGTCAGCATGGTTACATTTGTGTATTTAATTTGGGCGGACTATAATATCAATATAATGTTGATTGGCATACATTTTAGGGCAATGTTTACAGTGACAACCTGATCTGGCTTTGTGCAGTAATTCTCAGACATTATTTTCAAATGTTTTTCTTTCCACATGTGGAATATAGTCATTGTTTTTAACCCGTGAAATTTAATTAGCAAATATATAAACATGAGCAACACGTACGATAATTATAATCAAAACTACATACTTAAATTTAATGTCCATGTGAGTGTTTTCATGGTGTCAGTTGGAGTTCGTGTATTTCATGGAAAAATGCCAAATAAAAAGCTGGAATAGAAACCTCTATATGATTGTATTTCACACTGTGTGACATTTATATTATGATTTATTTTGTAGAATTTGATTCTCCATTAACAACTTTCCAACCAACAACGAGATATAAGTTATATAATTTGCTTTAGAGAGGCCTTCAAGCTCAACTCAGTAGCTGCAAGGATCCATCATCACCCCTCCTCCACCATGCTGGAAGTTGGTACGAAGTGTTTGTGCTGATAATGTTATGCACGACCGAATGTCTCCACTTTGCTCTGGTCTGACCAAAACGATGTTCCAGTTTTGTGGCTTGTTCATTGTTCAGATGCAGCTTTCGAAACCTAAGCTGTGCTGCTATGACTTTTTTTTTTTAAACTTACAGATAAGATGCTTTCTACTGGAAATCCATCCAAAAAAGCCATACATATTCAGTCTTTTTCGAATTGTGCATAATGAACTCAGGTACTTCCTGAGATAATAGAGTCTTTCATTCTTTGCAATGGTTTTCCTTTCAATCAAGGTTTCAAATGGCAATTGCCAATCTGTGAACTTTAGAGGGTCACCAGTGAACAATATAAGTTGGAAGACGATTAGCACTTAATTTTTTAACCTCTTCCAAACATTCAATCTTTTTGCACTATTTTTCCGTTGCTGTTTAGATTTTAAGATACTTCTTTAAATTTGTATTTTAAGTATTACTTTGGGGATACTGTTACTGTATACTTTAGTTACACTGAGCTTCACTTTTAATACAGATGTACTTTAACTTAAAAGACCTCCACATGTAGTTTGACCTTGAGCAAAGCATCACTTTGAAGTACAGTAGAAATTAATTAACGTATGAAAAATGTGTTATAGAAACTTATTGTGGATCTTTAAACTTGACTTAAACCACTCTTATTCTACGTTTAACAATGTCCTTTGTTAATTTCCACCTTACCCCAGTTTTATAACATTGCTGCTGTTGTATTTGGCTGCTTGTGAGCGGCAAGCTTGGGTGATGGCGCACTCTTGAGTAGCACCACTATACCGTCACTCACTGCAGCTGTCGTCTTATTAATGAGCTGCTCACCAGCGCTGGCTAGGGTGAGTTTTCACAGTAGCTTAGAAATGACAACACAGGCACAGGTTCTTCAAGACAGGCGCTTTGCTTTTATTTATTGAATCCCACGTAAATTACAATCCAATCCAATTTTATTTATAAAACACTTTAAAATACCCAGCACAGGACCAAAGTCCTGTACAGAAAATAAGTTAAAAAGTATAGAATAAAAGAAAACAATATATAAAACAGCTTTAAGCACTTCACTTAAAAGTAATACATGTGCCTTAACAAAAATTACCCTGGGCCACCTGCCACTTCAGAAGTCTTAGACTACAGGTGTCGGCCGGTGTCTTTTGTGTGTGTCTAAAAAAGACTTATGTTTGTAAAAAATATTTACACAGGTTATAATTTTTTTGTTAAGGTCTGGTTACAGATACAAAGCAAATTAATTACGTGTAAAAGTCTGTGCTCATCTTCCCTGGCTGTGTGTGAGTTTCAACTTAGGACTATGAATTTTGACCCAATTTTTCTTCCTTTCTTTCTTCCTTTCTTCCTTTCTTTCTTTTTTTCAAATATCTTTTATTAGAAGCAAATATCACAGTTGTAACAGGTTAAATAAATTAACTAATTAATTAATAAAAATAAACAGAAAGCAAAAAAAACAAAAAAATCCACCAATCGATGATTTAGATGGCATCTAAAGTAGACTTCAGGTCCATTGAAGTGAACCCAACATGTCTTAGAATCATAGAGAAAATTTTTCTTCCTTTCAATGTCACGTCAATCACAAATTTAACAATCCAGTCAGAGAACAGATGGATTTGGCTGTCGGTGGGGTGCTTTACTGAGCTTCAGGTCCTGGACCGGTAATACATTTTGAAGCTGGAGGATCTCTATATGAATATCCCAAAACCAGCCACAGCAGTTTCCGTATTGTAAGTTTATGTGTGTGTGACCGGTGGCCTAGACTCTTCAAGACATGACTCAGGTGGCCCACTGCTGCACAGATTCCTTTAGACGTTTACCAGAGCTGAGCTAGCCCTCAGGTGATGGTTACATTGCTGGCAGGTTGCACCAATAAGAATACATTGTTGGTCGTTAGTGACCTTTTTACTGTGATGTTTTAGCTCTATTGCAAACCGTTTGTGTTTTCTTTTGAAATAATAAACTTTAATGTATTCTGGCTGATATTGACCCTCTTGTCCCATTTATTCTGGTTTTGCTCCTGCAACAGCTTTGGGCCTGAAAGTTTGCACAAGTAGTATAGAGGCGCTTAGCGGTTATTTGGTGGTTTCTACTCACTACACAAACAAAGTAAGAGAAACAGTTTCTAAAGGTGAAAATATAGAGGTAAAAAGAAGTCAAAGGGTTAAAAAAGGTGTGTGCGTTTGTGTGTGCGGGACCGGTGGAGTAGACTCTTCAAGACGTGACTCAGGCGGCCCACTGCTGCACAGAATCTTTAGATGTTTACCTCTGACCACAGGTACAACATGCCCAGGATCCACTACAGTTCGCCTACAAGGCAGATGTTGGAGTGGAGGATGCCATCCTGTACCTCCTACACAGAGCCCACTCACACCTGGACAAGGGAAAAGGCATAGTCAGGATCCTGTTTCTTGATTTTTCAAGTGCCTTTAATACAATCCGGCCCTGTCTGCTTCAGGAAAAACTAAATAGGATGCAGGTGGAACCCTGCCTGGTCACTTGGATCTCCAACTACCTCACTGACAGACCACAGTACATCAGGCTGAAGGACAACATGCTGACACTGTGATTCTTTTAAAATAATAAACTAGAATGTATTCTGGCTCATCTTGACCCTCTTGTCCTGTTTCATCTGGTTTTATTTCTGCAACAGCTTTTGGCCTTAAAAGTTGCATGAGTAGTGTAGATGCCCTTAGCGGTTATTTGGTAGTTTCTACTCACTACACAAACAAGGCAAGATAAACATTTTCTTAAGGTGGAAATATATAGGTAAAATCAAAAGAAGTCAAACGGTTAAACAGTATGGAACGCCAGGACTGCCATAATGAATTACCATTAAATAATTAATTAAATGTGGCAATAATTAATTAAAATCGGAAATAATTAATTACATAAATATTTACGACACATGTAATTAATTAATTATTGACATATTTAAATAATTATTTAATGGTGTATTTAATTAATTCATTATGGCAGTCCTGGCGTTCCATAAAAAAAGGCGTGGACTCTTCAAAACGAGGCTACTTGTCGGGTAGGGAAAGACTCTCTTTTACCGAGAATCACATGACACTTTAAGCTGCCACCGACAGAATGGATATAAAACGAGCCAAAGCGACGGGCTTAGGTATTGTGAAGCTCGAATAAGAGGCGGGGCATCTACAAGAAACTCAAGAAGTTCCGTTGCTTTTCTTTTTAAGCTCCTTAAATCTTATTGTAGTATAAAGCAAAGACGAGCTGCGTGCGACAGGTAAGGTCTTTTTTCTATCAACTTATTCAATTGTTGTGCCAAAGTAGGTATCCCCGACAGAATTTTTTTCCCCTTCGTTGGGGGAACACAGGAAGTACTGATGTTTTACTGTTGTAAAAAAGTTAACAATTACTATTGTTACATTACCATTCAGTTTGAGGGTTACAACAGCGAAGTATATATTCATTGTTCTCACGTGGTATCGGACAGGATTATTTTAACACAAGAACATTTTGCCTGATAATTGTTTTTATCGTCCTGTAACTTTACTGTATAAAGAGCTAAATCCTCCAAAGTTTCAGGAGTAATACCTCACAATAAAAAGTGTTTGTGTACTACAAATCAAGAATATGGGATACCGTTTTTCCATGATTGGGAGTGGGAACAAATGGCAGTGGCAGGATCATCCTGATATTATTTGTATCCCACCATAACTGTTTTGGCTTCCCTTCATTGGCTTCCTGTTAAATCCAGAATTGAATTCAAAATCCTGCTCCTCACATACAAGGTCTTAAATAATCAGGCCCCATCTTATCTTAATGACCTTGTAGTACCATATCACCCTATTAGAGCACTTCGCTCTCGCTCTGCAGGCCTACTTGTTGTTCCTAGAGTATTTAAAAGTAGAATGGGAGGGAGAGCCTTCAGTTTTCAGGCCCCTCTTCTGTGGAACCAGCTTCCAGTTTGGATTCGGGAGACAGACACTATCTCTACTTTTAAGATTAGGCTTAAAACTTTCCTTTTTGCTAAAGCATATAGTTAGGGCTGGACCAGGTGACCCTGAATCCTCCCTTAGTTATGCTGCAATAGATGTAGGCTGCCGGGGGATTCCCATGATGCATTGAGTTTTTCCTTTCCAGTCACCTTTCTCACTCACTATGTATTAACAGACCTCTCTGTATTGAATCGTATCTGTTATTAATCTCTGTCTCTCTTCCACAGCATGTCTTTATCCTGTCTTCCTTCTCTCACCCCAACCGGTCGCAGCAGATGGCCGCCCCTCCCTGAGCCTGGTTCTGCCGGAGGTTTCTTCCTGTTAAAAGGGAGTTTTTCCTTCCCACTGTCGCCAAAGTGCTTGCTCATAGGGGGTCATATGATTGTTGGGCTTTTCTCTGTATCTATGAAGCGCCTTGAGGCGACATTTGTTGTGATTTGGCGCTATATAAATAAAATTGAATTGAATTGAATTGAATAACTTTCATGTATAAAGAGCTAACATCTCAAAAAAATTTCAGGAGTAGTTAGTCATGATAAGAAGTGTTTGTAAAGTAAAAATCAACAATCTGGGATACTGTTTGTCCGTGATTTGGACAGCCCAGCTTTTGCTCCCGACGCAGCTAGGGCAAACAAATTCTGTCGGGGATACCCTACTTTGGCACAACATACCTGGTGATATTCTCATGCGCAACGCGATCGCGAAAACTGCAAACAATTAACACCACGCCGGTGTTGTTCACAGGACAGCAAGAGTAAACAATCGGGAGATTCTTGTCGTCGTTATCGTTCCCCTCACACGTTTTATTACTCCGATTTCAGCGTTTTTGCTCCACAACTAAAGCGAGCAGTTTACTTTGTGAGCACTTAAATGGAGTCGAGTCAACCAGCGCCACCTCTGGCCAAGTGCCACAGCCTACAGCCAGATCAACTTGTGACACACATCTGCAGCACGTTTGAGTTCGTTTCATGCACAACACATTTATAACTTTCAATTGTGTCTGTTTGTGCGTCATGCAAATAAACCTTTAAACTGAATGAAATGATATCATGTATTTATTTTTGGCCTATATTTGTAAAAAATGCCCAATTATATACACAAAGTCATAGAAATCACCATTCCAATTGGCCATCGTGATTTGAATATTCTCTAACAATGAAATACGCCTTGGACAAATATGACACATCAATATTTCATTAGTGTTGTCACATCACATCCTCTAAGCAGAGTCTGCCTGTGTCTTTTCTCTGGAAATGAATATTTTCAGCCAATATAGGCAATTCATCAACATGGCTGGAGAGTTGGTAGTTATATGCAGTGTGTATAAGTGTGGTTAGTCCAATAAACATTTGTAAGGAGATGGCAGTTACTGTGGATTTACAGCAGTTACACAGTGATTAGTAATAAACAGAGCCAGTGAGAGTGAGTGGATTTAAGAAAGTCAGAGACTCAGGTGTGTTGATTGGTTTGTCATCTGTTGAGTCTGGAGTAGACGTAAAAATCTTTTGTCTTAAATCTAAGTTGGGAAGATTCATGTTTTAAAACAGGCACTTTTTGTGAGAAATGCAAGAGGTACATCTGCAGTGAACTTTGCTGTGAAATGATATAAACAAAAGGAATGTTGATTTCGGAATCTTCAAGTGTATGATAAGCTCAAAATAAGCAAAATTGCATTTCATGTAGTTGAACGTTTTTTGGTTTTTTTTGGAAAGAACAGAAAACAATGACAGTTACAAATGTATTGTGCATGAAACAAATTCAAACATGGTGATAGAGCCAGCTGCAGATGTGTGTCACAAGTCAATCTGGCTGTACAATAAACAGAAAGAAATTATCCCTGTTGTCTTTGCTTGATGACTGGTTTTAGTCTTTACAATCCACATTGCTGGCATTGCACCTTTCAACATGTTGGTGGGTAGATTTGGATGTACCAGGGGTAAGTGCAGCCACTCAGCCTCGACTCAATGTGATCCTAGAAGCAGGTGCAGATGTGTCACAAGTTAATCTAGTAGTAGGGTAGGCTATGGCACTTAGCCACAGGTGGCAGTAGTGGACTGACCTCATTTGAGACTGCTCCAGCTGCTATGTGATAGTGGATCTGCTACAAATTGAAGATCATATGCAAGTTTTGAAAATTAATCCTTGTATTATGTTGACAAAAAAATCACATTGATTATGTTGCGGGTCATTTTGACCCGTACTGTGTAAATCCACTCGGAATTGTCAAAAAAACTGCAATAAAACAATAGCAACTTTATTTTCCATTAGATAAACATGTAGAACACAGACATACAACACAGTTTGACTTTCCATAACTATTTTTAGGAACAATTTAGTAAAGGTTTTTCGTTCTTACAAACTCATTTCTTTTGAACTTGCTCGATGTTCTCAGATTTCCAATGTTCAACATGTTCAATTTTGTCCACATGATGGACAGAATGTAACTGTGCTTTCTGCAGATGTACTTCTTGCATTTCACACGTAATAAAACGTGTGAGGGGAACGATAACGACGACAAGATTCTGCCGATCGTTTACTCTTGCTGTCCTGTGAACAACATCGGCGTGGTGTTAACTGTTTGCTGTTTTCACTGACATCAATCGCGATCGCGTTGCGCATGAGAATGTCGCCAGGTAAACTCGCGAGATTTTTAAACATTTTGTTGTTCAACAGCAACAAGACTGACGGAGTGTTTGAGTTAACCTCACAAGTGTCACAGATGACACATTTGGCGGGTTGTTTGTTTGTTTTTTGCTGGTTTGTCGGTAGCAGCTCCTGAAACGCAAGTCTGCCACACATCTGTTCGACCAAATCCAGTTAATCTGCGACGCCAGTTAATCTGGAACACCGGCAGGCGTTTTTTTTCTAATGACCTCAGAGCCCCGGGCTAGGGTTGCCAGCCGTCTCCTGAAAAACGGAATCGTCCCGTATTTAGAAACAAAAATACACGTCCCCTATTGAGCTGAAAAGGGACTCACTTTGTCCCATAATACAGTGAGAATCAGAAGTAGTCTATAAATGTTAATGTAATTAACGCTTTGTTTGAAAACATAATTCCCAGCCCCTAGTATGACAATTCAGATAACCGCTTATCTCATTGGTCGAGGAAAGGTCGCTTGCGGAGAAGATACCGGAAGACAACAGATGACCACAACAAGAAGCATGGCCAACAGGGAAACAAACGCCGACACTGCGGTGCAAGTCCAGGACGACAGTACACCTTCGACCAGCAATGTTTGTACTCCTCCGAGAAAGAGGGGGGGGGGGAAAGGCTGCAAAAGTACAGGGGGGAATGGGAAAAGGAAAACAGCTGGCTGGAAAAAGTGCGCGATAACGCCTATAAAGCGCACTGCACTGTGTGCCGGTGCACTTTTTCCATAGGCCACAGTGGACTGACTGACATCAAGCAGCATGCTTCTAATGGTGGGCACATGAAGAACATGAGGGGCGTGAAAGCTCCGGGAGCCCTTGACCAAGTTGTTGTCCACCAGGCCACAGCAGAAGCAGATATGGTATGTAAACATTGTGGTGTTTTTTTGTTTTGTTTTTAAACCCTCTGGTTAAGGTTAATATGGGCATGTGCAATGAATATCAGTGCTATGTGGCCAGAAGTGTGATAATATAATTTATTTTGTGTAATAAACAAGGATAGATGATTACAACAAATAGATTACTAATACATAGATGAATAATGACGATGAGTTATGATGTGTAATCATGGGAACAAGCGGGTTTACAAACAGGAGCAGCCAAATGGCATTAGAAAAGCTGAAATAATACCTCAACTGAAGCCACAAATTCCTGATGAGTTGACACAGAAGAGGCTTCTTCAGTTTCAAGGCAAGGCAGAGATCCTTCCTGCCCAGTCATTGTGATCTTCAACAAGTCTTTGAAGACTTGATTAGTCTGAGCTGCAACAACACCTAATTTCCCTCTGGGATTAATAAAGGTGTGTGTGTGTGTGTGGTGCTGTTCAAAATAACAGTTTCTTGCACCGAGTGTTAACAGCCTGTAGAGCTGCTTCCTGCTGATTTTGTCATTTGACATTCTGAGTAACATACACAATAGATTACATTCAGCGTAGGGCAAGGCAGAGTGGAGACAGCACTAAATTGTATCTATGGCGATCAGATGGTGATATTGTAGCTCAGTGTAAAATTGTAATTTGGATTCCTTTTACTTTATTACAGACGCTCAAAGATTTAGTACTCTCCCAGACTTTGTACCTGGCCTCGTCACTGATCTGTATATGTAATTCTTTTCCTCATGTTCTCTTCAAATAAGCTGTGTCTGTGACTCCATATTCATTTTACAGACAATAACAGGTTTTTATAGAAGTTCTAAAATTTGGCTTGAATATCTGTTTTTCACAGTAAGAGACAGTTTGATTATTAAGTATTGTTGCAGCCTTGTCTGGTTTCCTTCAATATCTGGAAGTTGGGGGACTGCACCCCATTTGTGTGAATTGCAAATCAGGGATTGTTATATAGTAGCTTAATCCAATTCATAAAATTTCAGTCGAAACCAAATTGGCGTAGTGTATTAAATTGGTAAGATCATTCAGTGAGGTCAAATGCCTTCTCTGCATCAAGGGAAATCGCCACACCAAACAGAGACTTTTGATACCATACCATACCACCTTTATTTATAAAGCACTTTAACATAAAACCAGAGTTCACAAAGTGCTGTACATGCTAATAGCATAAGTAAATAAAAATTAAAATGAGATAAGATAAGATAAAATAAAAAACTAAAATAAATTGAAACATGTTAAAACAAATAGAGTCAACCCCTCTAATCAATGCCAAAGGCTTCAGCAAATAAATATGTTTTAAGAAAACTTTTAAATTCAGAAAAAGAAGAAGCCTGCCTAACATGCAAAGGTAGATCATTCCACAACTTTGGACCAACTACAGCAAAAGCACGATCACCTTTAAATTTCCTGATGGAAGAAGTTAATCATATTCAGCAACCTAATGATGTTATTATATGAGTTGTGAACTCTAATGAAACACGTCTGGCCCTCGTTAATTAACAAGGGGAACAAGTGTTCTAGACATTTTGCTTGGATCTTGGAGAGGAGTTTTAAATCCACATTTGTTAAAGAGACTGGCCTATAAGAGGCACAGTCTTCGGGTAGCTTACCCTTTTTAAGTATAGGGGATATATTGGCTCCCCTTAAAGAAGTGGATAAGAGACCTTTTTTCTTTTTGAAGGAGTCATTATACATGTTTCATAGCGGGGTGGCTAACATTTCTCTGAATTCTTTATAAAAATTGGCACATAATCCGTCTGGTCCCACTACTTTGGCAAACTTCAGCCCTTTAATACTATCAATACCTCCTGCTTTGATATGGGAGAGTCCAATTTGAGGTTCTGGTCTTCAGTAATCTTATGGAGGTTAAGAGGGGCGAAGAAAGCATTCAATAAGTGTGCGGTATTTACTTTTTTTTCTTTTTTTTGTTTTGTTTTCCCAATAATATATAAAAAAAGTTGTAATATTGATCACAGAAATGTGAAAGCAGTTTCTCCAGAGTCCAAAATCCAAATGAAGCCTGTCAGTATAATGGAATGGCTGCCCTCACTATTACTTTCCCTCCTTTTGGGGTTTTTGCTCCCACAATGCATTGCAATAGTTAAGAAATATGAAAAAATACCTGTCGATAGCAAAATAATGTTATTTCACCTGAGACACACAGTTGGACAACAAAGAATATGATGGACAATTGTGTAACATAAATTACAAGTAAAATACTAACTTGCCCTTATTTTCCCTTTTCCATACGTATGCGGGTCACCTTTTCCTGTGCTTTTCATGAGTCTGAACTCTCTCATTGTTTCAACAGTCATCCTGGAGTGGGGACACTGAAATGGCAAGAAGCACTGAACAGAGGGGAATGTCGGACAGCCAGATCGAGGGAATGGAAGAGGAACATGACAAAAGGTATGTGTATGAAGATGCAAAAAACTTACGTTAATGTGTTTATAGACTGTTGAATGTTGGGCCTTTTTTTTTTTTTTTTAAATGTTCAGTAATACATAATTTCAAAATGCAGTAATCAAAATGGATGCAATGTAAAAGTCGTAGTGATGGCGTGATGAAGCTGGATTGTGGTAATCTCTCTTTTCTAAAAATGGAGAACGAATAACGAATGTTAATAATACTAAAAAGTAAAAAAAAAACCAACACTTATTAATACTGCTGTGTAGTGTGCCAAAGTATACCTTCTTTGTATAACTAGTCTGTCCTGCCATCAAGTGTTTTATTTAAAGAAAAACAAACAAACTGGGTGACTGATGCTGGGCTTACACTCTGCAAGTTTTGGCCCATTTTGAGCTGATTTTTCAGTCATGCAACCGTTTTGGTGATTGGCCCAGTTTCGCCTTCATTGTGTGTTGTGCATCGTGCAGTATACATGGGGTAACGAGAAGCGATTAACACCTCACGACCAGCTCCCGATCATCAATCGGTTGGTCGTAAGAAAATCAAACCTGTTTGAAATCCTGTCGGCCATCGTGAGGGTGTTGCCGCAGCCTCTCACACTGTGCACGCGCAAACACAGAAGTAAAAAGTAAAAAGACGGAGCAGCACGGCAGTGCAGCGTGTGATCTGGACACAAGCGATGGAGGCACAACTTGTAGAACTTTGGAAAGCTCATCCGAGCCTTTTCAATGTGGCCTCACAAAATCATCATGACTGTGAAAATAGTTGGATTTACATTGCTATTGCATTATAGCTGCCTGATCAATGTTTTTCATTAGCAATTTAGCAAAGGTGATGGTGTGTGTGTTGTGTGTGTGTGGTGTGTGTGTGTCTGTTAAAACCTTCATTTTATGGAGGCACAGTGTGAGCACTCAGGTCGCATCGGGCCGTATAGTGTGAGACCCTGCATCGTGATCTACGAACTTCTAACCCCTGCGAGTCAATTGTGCAGTTTGAGCAGAAGCTGAATAACATGACTGAAAAAAATCACACAGTGTATGCCCAGCTTGAGGAGGATTCCTCTTTGTTAACAAAATTGAAGAGACATGTTCTTTCAGAATGTGTTCTTCGGTCTGTCAAAAAGTCTGCCCTCTTTCTACAATTCAGAATCTCTGTACTACAGTCAAATGCTTTATTTAGATATATTTAACAATTTTACCTGTAAAATAATAGAATTAAGAATGTTACAGTTCTTAATTCCTTTTTTTCTTTAAAATGCAGATTTTAAAACTACGCAAACTATTGAAAATTATGAAAAACATGTTGTAATAAAACTAGTCTTCTTTGGTTCTTTACTTTGTCTTTTAAATGGATACCACTGCCACCACCTTTGTTTAACCGGTCTGGTCCAATATTCCAAAAATAATGAATTTTTAAACAGATCTAGCTTTTAAAATACTAGATGTTTATTTAGAATCAAATTCAAATCAAATCAAAATTCATAAAGCATCCTTAATAAAATATCACTCTGACTTTGATAAGCAATCTGCAGTTTCCAGGGGTTTTCCTTCCTTGCAGAACCCAAACACTAAATACGCGATTATTCAAAATCATCCCTCTCTGTCCTGGTCGTTGTGTCCTTGGGTAAGACACTTTACCTTACCAAGAGGGGCCAATGGCCCCTCTTGGTAAGGTAAAGGAAAAAAACAAACTGGGTGAAGCGACTGGCAGCCTCGCTTCTGTCAGTCTGCCCTAGGGCAGCTATGGCTACAACTGTAGCTTGCCTCCACCAGTGTGTGAATGTGAGAGTGAATGAATAGTGGAATTGTAAAGCGCTTTGGGTGCAGAAAAGCGCTATATAAATGCAATCCATTATGTATTATATATAAGAGAGAAATATTGTTCTTTCAGCATGTTGGCATTACTAAATTTGGCTCAATACATTTGGCTCCTCATCTTGAGGAGTTTGCCCGCTCACATATAGGGGAGACCGGGGATAGTTGTAACGTGGGTCAGTTGTAACACTTCCAATTTCTCCAATCAGGGCTAAGTTTCAAATGATGTGACTCATCCTGTACATGCCCAATTCAGTTCTGCTATCACATGTGAAAAATCAGCACATTTTGTCAAACACAGACAATTTAACATGAAAAAAAGTCATTTGTATGCCAAAAAGTAAGTTTTTCTACTTTATTTCATTTTCTAATAGCATTATCTGCTTTGCAGTTAAACTCATCAAACTTAAATTATGTTATTTGTATGCCTATGGGGATATATTCTATGTAGGTCTTTAGTGCTAATGTTTTAGCCGTTGGCTGTAATGTTAGCTAGTTCATGGCTATAGGAGTCTGGGTCAGTTGTAACAGCAACAGTCTGGGTCAGTTGTAACAATAATGCAGATGTTACAACTTACCACACTATTACTTTAACTTATATTAAACAAGTTGGGGCAACGACATCAGCAGAGAGAGGTTCACTGGTCTGGTTCACTTGTATATGCGGTTAATGCCATTGGCAACACAACTCCTCCACTGTTTGTGTTCCCACACATACATTATGCAGACCACTGTGTCAGAGATGGACCAGTAGGAAGTATTGGTAGTGGAAATAAATCAGGATGGGTGCAAGAAACATTCCTCATCTTTCTGAAGCACTTTGCAAACCACACCAAGGTAAGCCATGATAAAAAGTAATGGAATTGCGATGCTGGTGAACAACTACATTTTTCAGCTTCATTGTTATGTTCAAAATTGGTGCAAGAGTTGTAGGTTATAATGCCCACTGAGCCAATGAGGCCAAACTCAAGGAAGACCAACCAAAATTAATGAAATATTCAGTTGCAGAAAATTCCATAATTTGTCTTTTTTGGGGGGTTGACATATGTTCAAAAGCTAGATTTCTGCATTCTGTCACACACACATAGCTACATAAATGGCTCTAAGTGCATTCATGTGTTGAATAAACAAAGATTACATGTTAATGTTTTGTTAGTACCCTTATTTCATTGTGTTACATTTCACCCCAGGATATGTTACAACTAACCCAAACTATGGGGTTAATTGTAACATTTCACTCTTTGTGTTTGAGACCATACCATGCAATGGGTAATTGTGCTGCAGAGAAAATAGCTGCACTATTTAATAGCAGAGACATGTAAATACTTTGCATTACATTTTGAATCCACTACCTTAAAAGAGCTCAAATTTACAGACAGAAATGTCAAAAATGTTACAACTATCCCCGGTCTCCCCTACTAATGTGCCACAAACAGGACTTTAATATCACCAACCATTCCCATGTTATTACGGTGTATCCATATAAATGGCCGCCCCTGTATATGGAGTCACTGCTAAAAAAAAAATTAATGGGTGGAAAAAATTATTGATATGATTAATGAGGGGTTACTGAAGCGCAAGCTGTTTGTTTTTGTTTTTTTTAAATTGGTGTTACTGTCCTTACAGATATGGCAAGAGGCAGAAAACATGGGGCTGTTTGCACATATTTAAGAGTCCAGCCTGTTGCTTTTACAGTATAATACTAATAATAAAAGTACAGTAACCGTAGTTAGTGACCGAACAGCCCGGTGCATTTCTCTTGATTTCTTTAGTCAGGGTAAATTCATTCACCTGCAGAGAACGTCCCGGCCTTCTATCCATTAGGTCCATGTGATTCACGGTAAATCAGCCCTACTTGTTTTTTCCTTTTCCTTTGGGGGCGTGGCTCATTCCTAGGCGCTACCAATTCGACGCGTTACTTCCACCTACAGTGAGGACTGGGTGAGTTGGTGAGGTTTTTTTGCTACGACATTTGATTTATTTCAGAACTACCTAATTTACCACTTATGTAACATTATGCACCTTTAAGGGATTTCTTCAAGAGAAGATGTTACTTTACATTAAATACATTTAATCTTCCCGTTTTCGAGAAGTGAAGGAGGAAGTTTGTGTTTTTTATGAAGGTTTGTAATTTGTAATCTGTGTGTATCTGTTTTGCAAGTATCATCGTGACCAAGCATTATTGTCTTTAGAACCGTTAGACATTTAAAGTCGACGGCAGGTAAAGGGCACCGACAAAAATCTGTCCGATGCAATGACGCACAGATGGTAACTCATCGCATCGGACAGAACAAAGTTATAACATACAAAGAGTTGAAAACAATGAAAAGCCAATTGCAGCCACTGTCTGTGGGTTTTAATTATGTATTTAGTTTTTTGTTTGTTTGTTTGTTTGTTTTTTTTTGGGGGGGGGGGGGGGGGGTCCGCGCCTCTCCCTTTCCTGGTGAACTCCGGTGTTCCCACCAGACTGCAGCGTTGTAAAAATAATTTCATTCGTATAGTCCAAGTTACTGTTGCAAACTATGTCTGTTAGCGAAAACGGACAACGATGGACACAGTCCTAACAATACTTAAGATAAAACCACACTTTGTTTGACTGTATTGCGAGGTACCGGGCCAGACTTGTGGTATGCCAACATTTTTATGCTGCCATTAAATGTTTTAATAAAGATAATCCTTCTAGTCACACCTGATAACCTGGGTGAATTTGGAAAGGAGTCTTCTTCGCTAACGAAGAGATGCACGTTTTTGTTTTTTCAACCTTTATTGACCAAGCGCTCTTTAAACGACTGGTAACTCCGTCATCGTTTACGCTAGAGCAAAAATGCGAACGGTTTTGAAAAGAAAAGAGGCTGTGCTTTACAGGGATATTTGGTGTATTACGGTAGCACAAAGCGTTCACAAGCTACTGCTGTCTCAACGGAGAAGGAAAACTCGACTCCGCCTAGGTTTGACCATGTGCGCTTCGAACTACCGTAACTTATCGACCATTTGAGCAAGAGAAAAAAATTCACCCTGTTACTGAAAGAAGAGAAGCTGCACTTTACAGGGATATTTGGCGTTTTACGGTAGCACAAATAGTTTGCAAGCTACTGCTCTGGAAAAGAAGCCAATTCCGTTTAGGTGCGCTACTAGCGTAACTCCTCAACTATTTGGGCAAGAGAGACATTTCAAACGGTGACGAGAAAACGAGGTTCACAAAACGTTACGGTGCATCATTAGGAAGCACAAGTTGCGACGGTCCAATCACAAGTAGGAATTGATGACTCACGGAGCAGAGTGACGGTGTGGAGAAGTGGCAACGCCCCCACAAGGCCTGGATATTTAAAAAACTGAGTGACCTAGGCCCCAAAACTGTATTGTACATATTTACTATAGTTCATATTTAAAGTTGATATTTTGTTACATTTTGTTCCTGTTGAATATCAGTTTCCACTTAGCAGAAATCAGCGATTATAAGAAATCTACCATTTTTATCCTTTATTGTTTTGGAAACTGTAAAATGAACCTTCTTACTAATTAAATAGCTACTCCTCTGGCTTTCGAGGTAAAGCGCCTTGAGGCGACTGTTGTTGCGATTTGGCGCTATATAAATAAAATAAAATTGAATTGAAAAGGCTGAATGAAAACTCTCCCCAACCCATGAATACTCAAACTTGCAATGATGTGTATCCTGCAGGTGTGTTTCTTGTAAAAATATACCTGGGTTTAAGGTTTAGACGCTTCAGATGTGAAAATACTTTAGAGCGCTTCACTGGGTTAAGGCCTTTGACATTCCAACTTAAAAATCTACTGA
Organism: Neolamprologus multifasciatus; assembly: GCF_963576455.1. Classification (NCBI taxonomy): domain Eukaryota; kingdom Metazoa; phylum Chordata; class Actinopteri; order Cichliformes; family Cichlidae; genus Neolamprologus; species Neolamprologus multifasciatus. The sequence goes on from NC_140454.1 coordinate 28,865,842, forward strand.
GAAAGACCTTGCTGAGGCTTTGATATACGGCAGACCTTCCCAAAGTGTGGGGCCCCTCCCCTAAGGGGGGCGCAGAGCCATTGCAGGGGGGGGGGGGGCGTGGTATGAAAAGGGGGGGGGGGGAACAGCGCTTGGACACTGCTAGCACGGGCGCCTACACAAACGCAAAGCAGGAGATGAAGCATCGCTGAATATGTTTCCAAACAAACTTCATTCCAAGCAAAAGACTAGAATATATGGTGAAGCATATCTTCCCTTTGGCTTAACCTGCACAAGTGCCGAGGTAGGTCTCCTCAGCATAATTTGTTTTCCCTGTGTCGGGAGCACGCGCTGGGCTCTCTAAATCACGGGCAAACAGTATCCCACATTCTTGATTTTTAGTTCACAAAAACTTGTTGTAATGACTAACTACTCCTGACATTTTGGAGATGTTACTTTACTAAGGTAGTTGTAAACAACCACGGCAGACCCGGGTGCAAATTCATGCTTTGCAGCATACTTTGACTCTCACGGTTGCTGTTCACAATGTTCACAGAGCTGCAGCTCTCCCGCTGCCCGCTCAACATTATCACCACAACCACCACCACAGGACCCAGTACAATATTTATATCGGCGGGGCGTGATTGCGGATGCACCGCAGGCCACACCCCGCCACATACCCCCATCGCCCGACTGAGGCCGGGGAACCATCCGGCCGAACCTACTCCCCCCACCGCGCGCGGGAGAGGGGATCAGCCCGGACCGTCGGCGCCCCCGGACCCTGGCCAAGCGACGGGGAGTTGTGAGTTCAGGTGGCCGCCCGCGAACCCAGCAGCGTCGGCGAAGCTGGTCCGGAGGTCGGCTGCGTGGCAGGTGGACGCGGCGCGGTCGGCACGGTCATGCGCCCCGGCTCGCAGGCGGCTGGGCAGTTGTCCGGCAGGCACCGGCCTCTGGTGGAGGTGAGGCTGCTTTGCTCACCCACCCCGCCGACCTCGGGCTTCGGTGGCGCGGACTCCCCTAGCACAGGCCCCCTCCGACTTATCCCGCGGCTTCTCCGCCCCTCCCTGTGGGAGCGGCTCCCCACGCTGCCTCTACTGGCTGGAGCGGCTCCTCGGGCGCCGCCGCTGCCGGCTCCGCCGCCTTCTTCCGGGGCACAGGAACGGGCACCGGGCCCTGCCGAGCCCCAGCGGCTCCTACGCGAGGTGTGGGAACAAGCGCTGTGGCAGGCTGCGTGCCAGCTGGTCGCAACCTGGGGGCCGGCACGGGCGCCTGCACAGACTGGATCTCCTCCACTCCAGCGTCATGGGGGAGCGCCGGTGGGGGCGGCGGTGGTGTCGGGCAGGACCGGATCAGCGCCGCCAGATACTCCATCCTCTGCCGGTGCTGTTCAGTCTGCTTCTGCAGCTCTTCCCGCCTGCGGCGCCACACCGCCGCCTGCTCCTGCTGCGTGGCCGCCAGCTCGGCCACCATTCTCGCCAGCTCCTCCCTCTGCTGGCCCACTCCTGAATCTGCCGTGCCTCCCGTCCTGGGTTTCGGCACCACTGTAAACAACCACGGCAGACCCGGGTGCAAATTCATGCTTTGCAGCATACTTTATTGACTCTCACGGTTGCTGTTCACAGAGCTGCAGCTCTCCCGCTGCCCGCTCAACATTATCACCACAACCACCACCACAGGACCCAGTAAGATATTTATATCGGCGGGGCGTGATTGCGGATGCCGTGCAGGTGCGTCCGCCTCCTCTGCACGGCACCGCAGGCCACACCCCGCCACAGTAGTAAAATTCAGAGAAGCGTTTCTTAATAGATGTTGTAACCTGTCAGAACATCAACATAGTTCCTAAATATCGGAGGAGAGTTTTGGCGATTTGCAGCCTATGTTTATGCGCTTTTCTGGTGATTGAAATTTTTAGAAAGCAAACTAATCTTTCTTTCTTTCTTTCTTTCTTTCTTTCTTTCTTTCTTTCTAACTGAAGTATTAATCAGTAAAATGACATCCCAGATAATTTAGAGGATAGCTGTAGTGTCATGTTCAAAATCACAGTGATCTTATAACCTGAAATTACGGATGGATCTAAATGAAGGATCCAAGCTGCCTTCACCGGAGAAGGGCCTGGTACTCCTCACAACCATAGAACCGAGTATCCAGTGAAAATATTTGCTTTTACCTGTATTATTATTATTTTTTATTTTTTCTTTGACAAAGACAAATGTTATAGTTCTGAGTTCTATTTCATTGTCATTCAACACTTATCCAGAAACGGGACTGCGGCATCATCAAGAAACCCTGAAAAGAAGAGACCATCTGGGACCCAGATGGAGAAAATAACAGTGGAGGAAGGCAACAGCAGGTTGTGCTGGTTACTCTTAACACTCTTATCATGTTTAAGTATAACTGCATTGAAGGCATCACACATTCGTGCAGTGCCCTGAAACTAAACTACTCCCCTCAGTGTAGTGTAGTGTTTAAACTGTACTGTTTTCTATTGAAACAGTGGGACTGCGGGACCGCTAAGAGTCGGTAAAAGGAAAAGGAAATCGTCAGAGAAAGTGAGCAAGGAAGCAGAAAACAGGTATGTGTGTGTGGGTAAAAACTTGGAGGTTATATATTAGATCTTTAGCTGTATTTTATCCCAAAATATGTGTATTTTCTTATCTTTTTTTGTTTTTTCCAAACCAATTCAGGGTGAAACTATTCCATTTAAGTTAAGTATCGTTCAGTAAAATGACATCCCAGACAATTTAGAGCAGGGGTGTCAAACTCAAATACACAGTTGGCCAAAATTCAAAACTGGAACAAAGTTGTGGGCTGACATTGATATTTATTGAAAAAAATCTTCCTGCAGATATAAAAATGAACCTTTTCTTATGGACCCAAACAAGTTTTGCTCAAACACAGAATATGGAACAAGCAAAGCGTAATACTAAATGATATACAACTTATACATAACTTAATATTGCACACATGGAAAATCAAAATTCCAATTAAAAAAACACATCAATGGAATAGTAAACCAGTTAACTAATAAAAATATCAATGAACGTGAAACCATTTGAGCCGATGTCTGGGAGTAGCAAGAAAAAGTGCACAAAGAAAACGTTAATTATAGTTCAGTTTGCTACACACTGATCTATTCTGATGTGTCTAAGCCAGATACCTGGAATCTCATCTTGGATGCTAGTTCCTCAATGTCTGGGTCCAGGTCCTTGTACTTGTCTTGGTGTTTTGTTTCAGTGTCATTTAATGTTGTACTCCTTGGTTATAGCCACATTAGCTCCACATACAAGACAAACAGGTCTATCTTTTACATAGGTAAACAGCTATTCTGTCTCCCACCTGTCCAGAAAGCTCCTGTTTTCTGCCTTTGTTTTTGCCATTTTGGAAGGGGTAGCACGGTGCCAGTATTAGCATATGGTCACTATGACTACGATCAACAGAGGAGAGGGTGGTAATGGGTCCTGTAGTGATTGACACGCCAAAACACCAACAGAGCATTCTGGGATTTGTAGCATTAGCGGTACATGTACTGTATAATACCGGCGGGCCAGCTCTAATAGTAATTTGGTATGACTTCGCGGGCTAAATATAATTACGCTGGGCCAGAGTTTGACACCTATGATTTAGAGGATAGCTGTAGTGTCAGGTTCAAAATCACAGTGAACTTATAACCTGAAATTACGGATGGATCTAAATGAAGGATCCAAGCTGCCTTCACCGGAGAAGGGCCTGGTACTCCTCACAACCATAGAACCGAGTATCCAGTGAAAATTTTTGCTTTTACCTGTATTATTATTATTTTTTATTTTTTCTTTGACAAAGACAAATGTTATAGTTCTGAGTTCTATTTCATTGTCATTCAACACTTATCCAGAAACGGGACTGCGGCATCATCAAGAAACCCTGAAAAGAAGAGACCATCTGGGACCCAGATGGAGAAAATAACAGTGGAGGAAGGCAACAGCAGGTTGTGCTGGTTACTCTTAACACTCTTATCATGTTTAAGTATAACTGCATTGAAGGCATCACACATTCGTGCAGTGCCCTGAAACTAAACTACTCCCCTCAGTGTAGTGTAGTGTTTAAACTGTACTGTTTTCTATTGAAACAGTGGGACTGCGGGACCGCTAAGAGTCGGTAAAAGGAAAAGGAAATCGTCAGAGAAAGTGAGCAAGGAAGCAGAAAACAGGTATGTGTGTGTGGGTAAAAACTTGCATTAAACACAGTGTTATCGTTATTTAACAGCAAACAAGGTCTATCTGCTAAATTTTCACAATAGACACATTAAAATAAAATAATTTATTTAAATATTATAGTTTTATCTTTGTAAAGTCAGGTGCTGTGGATAGGTAGACTTATCCATTTTATCCACTTATCCATTAGCAAGAGTTTGGGGGTGACAGTAGAGACTTTATATGTAGGAACTATAACTGGTAAAGGGACAGAGCTGACTGATGGAGAGAAGGAAGGTAGTTATGTTGTGTGTGTGCAGGAGAACAGGTTCTTTGCAGGTGGTTTCAAGCTGTGCTATATAGGTCTATTTGGATAGGAAGAGAAATGGTTTGGGAGTAATCTTGAAGCGTATGTTAATAGTGTGGTGGAGGTGAAGAGTGTGTCAGACGGGCTCATGAATTTGAAGCTCGACAAAGGTATGATGCTGAAGATTGTCAATATGTATACAGGTTGAATGCCAGTTAGAAAATGGTGAATAGTTATGGAGTAAATTGAACTGAGACTTTTATTATGAAGTAGAAGGATAATAAAGGTATGTCACCTTCCAGAGTGGAGTCTTTATGGCTGATTGAGTTCTGTAGCACTCTGAAATATGGATTTGAATAGCTTAATTCAACCAATGGACTGGTATACTTTCCATGTCAGGTAGTGCAATCAGTGTAGAACTGATAGAAAATAACTTATCATTAAAATATTTATTTCCTCTAGTACCAAACCCAAAAGTTAACACAGGTGTCCATGTAAAACTGACAGTTGTTTCAAAAGTCATATGGTGCAGCTTCAAGAAATGCGAATTTATGAAATAATGTTATTAAATCGTTTATATTACTATTAGAATTATTATAATACATAATTGTTATTTTTTACAGAGCCCCACTGGGGACATGGGAGAAAAAAAAAATTAAGACGGACTTTTGCGAGATCTTGCAAAACAAACTCGGGATCTCGCAAAAGTTTTAGCCCCATTCTTCGGAGGCCGCCAGCTTGAAGCCGACTGGGAGGTCGAGGCACGATGTGCCGGGAAAGCGGTGTTCCTCCCGGCTGCAGTAGGTCTCGACCTCCCGTTAGCTTCGAGCTAGTGGGTGTCAGATCTCCGAAAACGTCGGAGCACTTTTGCAAATATGTGATGTCTTGTAAACCGAGCAGGTATCTGACGTTTACACAACCACATTCACACCTCAAAATATCTTAAAAGTGTATTTTGTGACCCAGAAAAAGTAATATTACAACTAAGTAGCTGCCGCCATTGTTGGATGCAATATAGCCAAATTTTCCCAAAAAAAGTTTTTTGTAATTTTATTTTAAAATTTCAGTCTGACTTCCTTAAATTAGCTTCAGTGGCTAAGCTACAAAAACACATCCTCTAATGGTCCTAGTGGTCGATTTGTGCCCCATTGAAAACCATTATAAATGCTGTTTTTCATTGCACGATTATTTTAACTAAAGTTAATGCAGTCCTCTAAGTGGTGACACTTTGGAGCCTGGGCCTTAAAATTGTAATTTTTTCATTTGTCCACCAGGTGACGCCATTTTTTCATATTTCAGCATTGAATTGAACAAGCTAAAAATTCAGATTTTGAGCGTGTCATTCTGCTTTAAAAGGTGAAAAAAAAAGAGTGGTGTTGTGTGTCACTATCAATGAACTTTTATATTTTTAAAAATATATAAAGGTGTTTATGCCTACAAAAAAAAAAAGACACAAACACACTTTGTTTTTCAAATGTATTAAAAAGTATTCAAAAGTATTTTCTCTCAGATGACCATACTGCAATACAAGCAAATTAAATATAAAAGCAAGGAAAGCAAATTAGATTTTATTTTTCCCTTCAAACTCATTCTTTAAACACAGCTGCAGTTGAATGACCTATGTCCCGGAAGTAGTCATTGATGGAACGCTAAGAAAGCACATTTGTAATCAGACACGCATTGAGCAGAAAATGGAGCTGATCTCATCTCACACTGTCATGGATCATGTAGCGACACCAAATATCTGCAAATTGTGAGTGAAGAGGAGATCAATAGGAACAGGAGGATTTCGACAAACTGACGGACAATGGCGAGGCTTGGCAAGCAGTGTACAGGTCTGACTCGGTGTCGTGCCAAAGTGCGCACAGTAAACACCTCGCTCCCACTGCCGGGAGTACGAAAAGTGCTGATGTTTTCGTTTGAAAAAGTGAAAAATAAGTATCGTTACATTACCATTGAGTTTGAGGGTTACAACAAATAATGATATTTTTAAATCTTAAGTAGGCACGTTGACGTCATGACGACTTCCTTCCGGTCTACGCGCCTTTTAAGTTGTTTACTTATTTTTTGCTCTGTTTACATCCCCAAATCCTCTAGTTTTATAGTCAACGACAGCAGATCACTTCTAAACGTTGATGATAAGGTTGCACATGTAATCTTGGACACTTTTAAACCCAACCCAGCCTGCCCGCCTGCCCGTCTATTGTTGTTCCCCACGGACAAGTCGCTAATCGAGGCGCAAAGTGCAGAAGCGCTGGCTGAAATGCACTGGCGTTTGGAACTTTTTTGATACATTTCAGTGCGTGTTGTACTTGTATAACTATGCATGTGACAAAAAAATAAATATTCTTGAATCTTATTGTTCACACGTGCTATCATGCTATGTGACCTGCCGTGCCAAATTAGATGGAACAAGTTTCCACGGGGTTGTGATTATGCGCGAAGTAGTATCTTTGTGTCATGAATAACAAAAAGAGTGAAAAATTAGTGTTGTTACATTCAGTGTGAAGGTTACAACAGAAAATTATATATTTGTTTTCACGTGATATCAGACGCGTTGTGCTGGGAACACTGACACCGGGACCCAAACACTATCCCACCACTGGAGCTACTGGCAGCGGGCGCTGGAGCCGCTGACAGCGGCCGGCGGACACACAACTTTCCCGATTATATTGAGTGTGAAGGCTACATCAGAAAATTATATATTTGTTTTCACGTTGTATCGGACGTGTTGTGCTGGGGACACTGACACCGGGACCCAAACACTATCCCACCGCTGCAGCTACTGGCAGCGGGCGCTGGAGCCACTGACGGCGGCTGCCGGAAACCACTTTCCCGATTCCCAGCAACATAAATTTTCATGTTCATCCTTGTAAAATAAATGTTTTTCTGGTTCAAAGTGAACTTGTATTGTTAGACAATTTTTTATTTCATTTTAGAACAAAACAAGGTAATAAGCATTTAGTATAAGCAAAAAATGATAAACCTGATGTGGCACTATATGACATTTAGTGTGCTTCTGCCAAAAATAGTAATGTATCAAAATGAATGTCAGTGGTAATCTTTGGACCATCTAAATGCCTAATTATAATAACAATCAAATATGACTTCAAATGTATTTTATAGAAAATATTTAAGTTTTTTGTTTGTTTTTTTCAGCTAAAAAACCAGTGCACTCATGTGACGAAACTGGGATTTAAAGGGTTAAAACAACGAAAATATAATTAAAACTTTATATGAATATTTCAGGGAGAAGTAGTTTGAAAAGACTGACCCATTTAAAGTGGAAAAAAATATGAATATATAATATTTTAATAGCACTTTTTGGGGCATGGCCGTTTTGTGGCCTTAGGACCTTTAAAGGGTGCATTTCTTTTAAGGACCTAACACTGAAATCCTAACTGTAATTAATTAAATATCGTCTTACTCGAATGACTACTGTCGTATAGATGAGAAACAGACTGTTGGATGAACTATTCCAACAGAGACAAAAGGAGAGTGTTGCAGTGCGCTTTACATTAAGTGAATATTCAATATTTTCAACAGAAAAATATTTTCTGCATTTAGTTACTTCATGCTCACTGATTTGCTGCATTCTGTGCAGACATAAAATAAAGGCATATTCTTACTCTAAAGTAGAGAAAAATATAAGGAAAATTATATCTATTACTTGCAGGTAACTTAATTGTCAACAATTCTCATGAGAAATGAGTCTGAATGGACCAAGATATTATAACATTCAGTTGTACAGAGAAAATTTACATTAAACTCAGAGCTTTTGACTTCTTTTTTTGCCACAGTTGCAGCAATCCAGGCACGGAACAGAATAAGCCAGGTGCACATAAAGTTGAGATTAGAGTAAGTTTACTCAGATTATTTTGCTTAATGTGATGTAAAAAAAAAAAAACACTGTTTCTAAATTCTGGATCTTTAATTCTAATGCAGGTGCTCGTGTCTTGGGCCGTGGAAGTGTATCATCTTAATAACATGGTCTTGCAAGAAGAAGGTATGGCAACACATGTTGTGAAGCCTTGATTTCAGTGACGTGACTGTTAGTCTTTCATTTCAGAGTCAAAAGTGAACTCTAACAAAGTTAAGTGAGGCCATGGAAACTGACTTCTGTCAGTTTAGAAAACCATCTGGCAACTTTGGTTTAGTATGTCTCCTAGGTGAGATGTTTTGTCTTATCCAACTAGAGCAGATTCGAGGTAGACACAGGAAACACCAGAGAAATTATGCCTTTCAGGTGACTTAGAAAAGCCTGTGTTCCCTGAAGGAGAGGTTGAGGAAATGCATTTAGAAAACTATTGTAGGTATTGTTTGTTCTTCAGTGTGACAGATGCGCATTGTTTGTCTTTTCCAGCGAAGGCAGATGCTCAACTGCCCCACTTGTGTGCTCCTCTGGAAGAGAAGTGCCAGAACATAATGATGGTAATATAAATATATAATCTATGTTGCTGGTTTTTTTTGGGGGTTGTTTTTTTTTGGACAGCCTAAACTAATAGTGTGTGAATGGGTGGATGACTGAATGCAGTGTAAAGCACTTTGTGGACCTTACGGATTAAGTAAAGCGCTATACAAATACAAGCCATTTATCATTCATAAATATATTGTATTCTTTAGGGATTAATTTTAATTAATATTGAACAGGTGTGTGAGGGACCAAGCAGCCAAAGCAAAGAGGACACAGGCAAAAAATATCTCCAAAAAGGGTTTTCTTTATTTTAACCCTCAAAAAGTTCAAAATTAACAAAATTCAAAAACATACTTAGCAGACCCATAAAAGAGGTCAACTAAATATAACTCTACAAAAAGTAATTTCCAAAAACTTAAACAAAACAAAGTGAGACACAACTTAACTCACAAACTGACCTAATTACAAAGACATATGAGGGTAGCTTTTATAATGATTTGGCCAAACCATTTGAACACAATAGGGGGGAAAACAAAAACACACTAATATTAACTAAGCACAGAATAACCTAACTAAACCTAAAACACCCCTGCTCCTGGTAAGCCCATGGTTGGTCCTGCTGAGCAGGCATTTTGTTCACAGAGTCCTCAGCCACGCCTTTTGCCCAGACAGGAAACAGCCACCGCCCAAACCCAGGTAACTCAAAGAAAGAGAAACATAATTAATATAACAAAACATTTTAGAAACCACACGATGTTATTATGTGCGCGCCTCATAATATCAGTGTTAGGTTTAACCAAATGATTAATGAATTATATTAATGAAGAAAACTGCAAAGCAAACTAATAAAGTGAAAAATGGACTAATTTACCCCTGTGTGGCTGATGCCATCACAAGGTGATCAGTTATGGCCAACTATCTGATGTACTCATTATTCTTTGTTTCATCCTGGATAGTGGTTCTGACACTCAATAGTCTTTGACCTAAAATTGAATTTTTAAAAAATTAATGGAGAGATTTTGAAGAGATTCTGGCAAACCGTCAGGCGACTCAGGAGGGGAAAGTGGTGTTCTAACTGCACTGCATATAGTGTGGGTGGAGCGCTGCTGACTTTGACTGAGAAAACTGTCGGGCGGTGGATGGAATACTTCGAGGACCTCCTCAATCCCACTGGCACGTCTTCCGTGGAGGAAGCAGAGTCTGGGGATGAAGGGGATGACCAACCAATCTCCGGGGGCGAGGTCACTGAGCCAGTTAAATAACTCCTGGGTGGCAGAGCCCCTGAGGTGGATGAGTCCCTGAAGGCTCTGGATGTTGTAGAGCTGTCTTGGTTGACACACCTCTGCAATGTTGCATGGAGATCAGGGGCAGTACACCTGGATTGGCAGTGCGGGGTTGTGGTTCCTAGGGATGGGTACCAGTATCCGGTTCTGACATAAATGGTAGTAACCAGACCGAAAAGCAGCGCACATTTCGGTGCTTTTTTTTTTTTTTCCTGAGATTTCATACACTTTAGATTCCAGCCAATCATTTTACCTTTGTGAGCATAGTAGGCGGGCCCAGGTACGTACCTTCTTTTAGAGCAGAGCTACAGATTAAAAATGCCCAAAGCGAAGCGGTCAAAGTCTGGCTGTACTTCACAGCAAAAGATGCAAACTCAGCAGCCTGCAACAAGTGCTTTAAGGTGATACTGTGCAAAGGAGGTAACTTCTCGAATCTGATGAAACACCTGGCGACGCATAGCGTTTTTTTTAAAAGCCGAGAAATGCGCCGTATTTTCTAGCTTGCTGCGAGACCTCACACCGAGCACATCTACTGCGGGTGTGGTGCCTGTTATCTGACCCGGAGTTAGCAACATCCCCCAAAAACCCAAAGAGGACAGTCCTGGCCCCTAGCCCTGCCAGTGTAGCAGAAATGATGAGGATGATGATGGCAGCAGCAGCAGCCGTTCTTCTCTGCGTGAGTAGCTTAATGTTGTTCGTGTATAATTTACGTTGAGTAGGTTAACCACATTATTAACTTAATGCATGTAAGGTGAACTAGCAAACACCGTCGTAGTTACATGCGGCTGTCTTCTTGTTTGATGGCAGATACTCCCTTCACCCTGGCCAAAAAGGCTAAAATGACCAAAGAAAAAGTGGAAAACAGCTAAACATGAGAGGTTTTTGGACAAAGTTTGTGTTTTCCATTTGTTTTTTCCATTGATTAAGCACTGCTTCCAGCCAAGAGTGATGCCATGAATTCCCTATAGCTGCAGAAAAGGCTAACATTGTTATCTTTTTACAAAAAAACAGCTGAACATGAGAGGTTTTTGGACCAATTTTGTGTTCTCCATTCTTTAAGCACCGGTTTGAGCACCGTTTAAGCACCGGCACCATTTCAAAAGTACCGGTTTGGTACTGGTATCGGATAAAACCTAAACGATACCCATCCCTAGTGGTTCCCATCTTTAAGAAAGGGTGTGTTCCAACTACAGGGGAATCACACTCCTCAGCCTCCCTGGGAAGGTCTATGCCAGGGTGCTATAGAGGAGAGTCTATAGCACCGTCCGTGCATGGGAGTTTGCCCAACCAGTTGACTTGGAGAAGACCATGTCCCTCGGGGGGTCCTGTTGGGGGTGCTCCGGGAGTATGGTGTGTCTGGCCCATTGCTACAGGCCATTCAGTCCTTATACGACCGTTGCAAGAGCTTGGTCCGCATAGCCGGCAATAAGTCGGACTTGTTCCTGGTGGGTGATGGGCTCCGCCAGGGCTGCCCTTTGTCACCAATTCTGTTCATAATTTTTATGGACAGAATTTCTAGGTGTAGCCAAGTGGCGGAGGGCTTTCACTTCGGTGGTCTCAGGATCTTATCACCGCTTTTTGATGATGTGGTTCTTTTTTTCTTTTCTTTTTTTAATGTTTATTTGGATTTTTAATATAAAGGAAAATACAAACAGACAACACAACAGCAAGGGCAAAAACACACAAATAAGGCAAAAGACTACACTGCAACAACAGAAATACTACATTGATACTGGCAATAAACGGAGGGAAAACACTTGGGTGGTAGACTGAGTTATTTGCGATCGATCAAAGAGAAGTTTTAGTAAATGATCTAAAGAAGGTGGCCACACATCAAAGAATTTAATAAGTTTGTCCTCTAATGTATACCTAACCCCCTCTCCATGTGCAGTAGAGCAGTCATTTCTGTTGGCAACATTTTGAATTTGAGCGCAATGTCAGACTTCTAGAGAGTTAAGATAATTTTCTTAGCAGTTACCATTCCAAACAAAACTGTAGTTTGTGCAGCAGGGCTGAGGTGTAAAAGGGAAGAGGAAGATCCAAACAATGCAGTTATTGGGTCCGCAGACATGACCTTTTGCTTACTGGCATGAAGGGTACAAAGAGTCCTAGCATTTGCTTCCCGATAATAAAACTGAAAACGTGGCAGACCAAATCACCCTCAAGTTTAGACTTACATAAATGAACTTTTGATATCCCATGAGTTTTAAAGCCACAAACAAATGGTAATACTACTGAGTTGATCAATTTGAAAAATTACTTATTCAAAAAGATAGCTAAGTTTAAAAATAGATAGTGAAAATTTTCATATCCAAATTCAACAAGGCAATAGTTTCATCCTTTCCTTCTTTCAATAACAGAGAAATATTAGCTTCATATAGCGTACGAAGAAATGTTTGGGTATGGAAAGAATGCTTAAACATTCTCTATAAAAGCTGGCCCACCTTTTCAGAGTATTTTTAATACAATTCAGTGGCAAACCCATCTGGGCCGGCAGACTTTCCATTGGGAAATGACTTAATAGCTTCCGAAACTTCTTCAATAGTAATATCTGAGTTTAAAGCCTCTCGTGCAGCGTCATTCATTTTCGGGAGATCTAGCTTCCCTAACCAATCAGAAATATTACCCCAGGATTTCAATATATAAAGCTCTTCATAATATTCTCTAAATTGCTAATTAATGGCTTTAGGGCTGATTCAAATTTTGCCTGATTTTGATTTAATTTTGTGTGTATAAACGCATAAAAGAGATAACGTTGGTGTTTCCGTCATGTAGTAACTGCTGGCTTTAACTGTACAAAGGTTGTTCCATCCATCCATCCATCTTCATCCGCTTTATCCGGGGCCGGGTCGCGGGGGCAGCAGCCTAAGCAAAGAGGCCCAGACCTCCCTCTCCCCAGCCACCTCCTCCAGCTCATCCGGGGGAACACCAAGGCGTTCCCAGGCCAGCCGAGAGATATATATACAAAGGTTGTTCGACACTATGAAACACACACAGACTTCATGATGTTCGGCTAATATTTTTATTGTGAATATTAATCATGAGGGTAAACGGCCCTGTACACCACGGAGCGAGGTCAGCATATCCACGATATCTTCAGCTCTCTGAGTTAACATTTTTCCAGCTGGGTCACATAAAGTGTCGGCAGTATCAAACTAATCTAACGGTCATCTACGAATATGTCAGGGGTCTTCTCAATATGATTTTACAGAAAATCATCCTTATTATTGCCAACTATTTCAGAAATGTGAAAATCAGTCTAACGCAACACTGTAACAGAGATGAACCGTCAGTTTGTCACAGAAAGTGGAATGAAAGTGATTTGTTGAACAGGTGTTCATGATCTGCATTTTCATCAGCGTAAGAGACTCAGCAGCAAATTAGAATAACATTTGTACATTTAATAAATCACCAAATTAATACAGGCAAGAAACGATCAAACCTGTTCCGACAGTTTGAGTTTGTATTCTCTCAGCTGCAGACTCGCTGCTGTTTAAATGTTTGAGAGTGAAGATTAGATGGAAAACAAACATCAAACATAGACTCAGTCTACGTACACATTTCATATGAGACCAGCACGTATAGTGGCTGTGTCCTGTTTTAAGATCCATGTATGTAAAATTGTTGTCTGACCTGCGTCGATCCAGTCGCTTAGAGTCCATGGTTACCATGGTTACTGCATAAGCAGCTGTAATTTAAACAGCTGGAACTGCGGAAACCTACCGTTTTTCATTGCAAAAGAAATGTCTGAATGGTTAACTAAAGTTAACTTGGATAAATTATAGTTAAGGAGTATCACAGATAACACCCACGTGAGCTGTGTGACTGTTCACCAGTACACTGAAATAAATTGGCTATTACTGAAATACACATGCTATATCATAAACTTTGATATAAATAGGGAGGTCCTACTAACATGTTTAGTTTTAAAGGACACCTTCCTGCCTTTAGTCTCATTCATGAGCAGTATTAGTTTTCTTCTACACGTAGACTTCTGTCTCTCTGTCTGTCTCTCTCTCTCTCTCTCTCTCTCTCAGTACTTCAAGAACAGTTTCCCGTCTCAAATCTCTGTTTTCTGCATTATTCATTCGCTTATTACCCACCAGTCTACCATTGTTTGTTTATTGGCTGCTGTCTTTTTTTTTTTCCCCACTTAAATGACCTCGGACAAGAAAGCCTAATTTCTGCTGTTCAATACTGAAGAAATTTAAACTTTTTAAAATTATGCCATATTGCAGATCATTTTTAAGGTTATCTGCTATAAAAATCCAGGCCGGGAAAATCTCCTTCATGTTTTTCTGTGTTTTATCCTCAGTTACTTTGAAACAAAGGCATCTGCTGTAATGCTTACACCTTTGATAAAGTCTCACATGTATCGGTACTGATAAATTATCAGAATTGTAATATTTCTGACTGTCTGAGGTAAAGTGGAATAGAATCAAATCAGGACCTTGTGAATCGAAATCAAATGGATTATAGAAATCAGTGATGATACCCAGCCCTAGTGAGTAGCCTAAGCCTGACAGAAGTGGATGTAGCTGTGGGTAATAAGAAAAGATGAAAAGAACTATTGATAACTTCTTTGTTAAGTTACCTGATCTGTCTGAAATTCATAGCCAGTGCTCTGATACGGAGCCATCAATCTTTGAATGTTGAAAAAGCACAGTGTATCCAGAAAACACATTATGTGATATGATAAATGTACTGCCCAAGTGTCCCCTCTCCCCACTGCCTTTCAGCGGCGGGCAGCAGCAAACAGGTCGTCAGAGGAGGCCGAGATGATTAAGTTTAACATCATCTACAATGTTACCAAAGAGTGCCAAAAGCACTTTAAGCCAAGCACTTTTTCAGTATTGTATCTTTCTTGTTAGTTAATCATTTACAAATCGATATTGTCTGTATAGAGAGCAATTTTACCTCCAAAAAAGTGCACACATAAAACTGTGGTGTTAAGCGATGGGGTTAAAAATGTGGGTGCGCCTAAGAAAAAAAGGCACACCAGTGCAACCGTGGCAAAAAGTTAGTCTAGAGCCCTGCTCTTAAGGGTGGCTGGACTCTCCTTTAGAGACAGGGTGATTCCATCACATCGAAAGGAGCCAGTGGAGGTGGTTCGTGCATCTGACAAGGAGGACCCAGGGTAGATCCAGGACACACTGGAGAGATTATATCTCTGACCTGGCCTGGGAACACCTTGGTGTTCACCCAGACAAGCTGGCAGAGGTGGCTGGGGAGAGGGAGGTCTGGGCTTCTCTGGGCTGCTGCCCTTGCGACCCGGCCCCCGCATAAGCGGAAGAAGATGGATGTTGCATATTTCAAAATGGAATGCTAGCATAATATAATGTGCTTCTTGGACCCCAAAAACGGGTCAGTGCTTGTACTGATTGGTTAAACTTCAAGGTAGTAACCAATAAGAAGCTAGACTAACTTTACCCAGACTAGGCCCCAATACTGGTCGAGGTTAGGTGTTAAGGAACCAGGACATACTGATAAGAAGTGGGCTACTGGAACAAGGAATATATGGACAAGGACTGATAATATGAAATTGATCCAAGACTACTATGCCAGCCCACTCAGTGAAAATGGGTTATCTGCAACACATGTAAAGAACCCATTGTGTGTTAATAACATGTTATTAATTATTTATATCCATTTATTGTCTTACAGATTGTCAGTCCTCAGTTAAATATTTTAGCCCAGGCAGACCAGATTGTGAAGCGTCTTACTGCTGTGGAGCTGCCAAAGTGGAAGCGCTTGCAGCAATTGGCCTGCATTGGAATTCAACCTCGCACCAGTTTGACTCGGCACCTGAAGCGCCTGGAGAAACGGTTAAAAATTTATTATTTATTTTTTTTCATTTTGACAAAAAAAAAAAAACTTTGCATAAGAGAACCTTTATTGCTGCAACAGCTTTTTACACCTAATACATCTGTTTTCAGATTTACGACTGTCGCTAAGATACTGCTAGGAATAAATAATCAGCTGCTGAAACAGCAAGACTGGAACCAATTCAACCTCCATGCGAAATTTGTACTGTCCTTGTTTAAGAAACTTGTCACAAAGTGAGACATCGCACCAGAACTCTTATTTACTGTATATATAGAGATGGACATGTAAACATTCTTAATACTGACATGTTCTTTTGTTATCTTACATTGCAGAGCTCTGGTTGTTGAGAAACAGCCTGTCATGCAAAATTATTCACAGCGGCCTCTAATACTGAAGGTTGGGGTACAGTTCAGTATGACACTGAGGTAGGTCTGCACTGAACAAACTTAATAAAAAACTAGCACAGAATGTACATCCGTGTAAACCCAAGTGGGCTGTCGCTGTTATTTATAAGAAACGTCTTGCCTAGAAATTATAGGCTGTTTCCATTTTATTCAGATTTGTTAGTCTATTCTTGATGTAGCCTCCCACAGAGACAAAAAGTCAAATTCAGCAAAAGACTGCAAAATGATCTGCCAGTAACTGACTGAAGAAGAGAGAGAGAATTAAAAAAAAAAAAGCATGCAGCTTGTGAGAGACTTAGGAGTTCCTTTTCATTTAGCTCTTAGATTTGAACCACATTGAAAGAATTGCCCTGTCTTGCTTTGACGATTATATATTTGATGATCAATATGTATAGCAAATCTTCACGAATAAGAATTTGATAAATAGGACAAGTGGCTTTTTTCAGATTCTACTTATAGTATGCATGAAATCAAGGACCATTCTTGGTTACTAAGAACTAACTACAGTGGGGCAAAAAAGTATTTAGTCAGCCACCGATTGTGCAAGTTCCCCCACTTAAAATGATGACAGAGGTCAGTAATTTGCACCAGAGGTACACTTCAACTGTGAGAGACAGAATGTGAAAAAAAAATCCATGAATTCACATGGTAGGATTTGTAAAGAATTTATTCGTAAATCAGGGTGGAAAATAAGTATTTGGTCAATAACAAAAATACAACTCAGTACTTTGTAACATAACCTTTGTTGGCAATAACAGAGGTCAAACGTTTACTATAGGTCTTTACCAGGTTTGCACACACAGTAGCTGGTATTTTGGCCCATTCCTCCATGCAGATCTTCTCAAGAGCAGTGATGTTTTGGGGCTGTCGCCGAGCAACACGGACTTTCAACTCCCGCCACAGATTTTCTATGGGGTTGAGGTCTGGAGACTGGCTAGGCCACTCCAGGACTTTAAATGCTTCTTACAGAGCCACTCCTTTGTTGCCCGGGCGGTGTGTTTTGGATCATTGTCATGTTGGAAGACCCAGCCTCGTTTCATCTTCAAAGTTCTCACTGATGGAAGGAGGTTTTGGCTCAAAATCTCACGATACTTGGCCCCATTCATTCTGTCCTTAACACGGATCAGTCGTCCTGTCCCCTTGGCAGAAAAACAGCCCCATAGCATGATGTTTCCACCCCCATGCTTCACAGTAGGTATGGTGTTCTTGGGATGCAACTCAGTATTCTTCTTCCTCCAAACACGACGAGTTGAGTTTATACCAAAAAGTTCTACTTTGGTTTCATCTGACCACATGACATTCTCCCAATCCTCTGCTGTATCATCCATGTGCTCTCTGGCAAACTTCAGACGGGCCTGGACATGCACTGGCTTCAGCAGCGGAACACGTCTGGCACTGCGGGATTTGATTCCCTGCCGTTGTAGTGTGTTACTGATGGTGACCTTTGTTACTTTGGTCCCAGCTCTCTGCAGGTCATTCACCAGGTCCCCTCGTGTGGTTCTGGGATCTTTGCTCACCGTTCTCATGATCATTTTGACCCCACGGGATGAGATCTTGCGTGGAGCCCCAGATCGAGGGAGATTATCAGTGGTCTTGTATGTCTTCCATTTTCTGATGATTGCTCCCACAGTTGATTTTTTTCACACCAAGCTGCTTGCCTATTGTAGATTCACTCTTCCCAGTCTGGTGCAGGTCTACAATTCTTTTCCTGGTGTCCTTCGAAAGCTCTTTGGTCTTGGCCATGGCGGAGTTTGGAGTCTGACTGGTTGAGGCTGTGGACAGGTGTCTTTTATACAGATGATGAGGTCAAACAGGTGCCATTCATACAGGTAACGAGTGGGGGACAGAAAAGCTTCTTACAGAAGACGTTACAGGTCTGTGAGAGCCTGGGATTTTCCTTGTTTGAGGTGACCAAATACTTATTTTCCACCCTGATTTACAAATAAATTCTTTACAAATCCTACCATGTGAATTCATGGATTTTTTTTTCACATTCTGTCTCTCACAGTTGAAGTGTACCTCTGGTGCAAATTACTGACCTCTGTCATCATTTTAAGTGGGGGAACTTGCACAATCGGTGGCTGACTAAATACTTTTTTGCCCCACTGTACAGCCATAGCCAAATACCTTCAGAAGGTAAGTTTCTGAGAAGCAGTTGAACAGTCAGAAAAGATCCAAGCCATCAATACATATGCCCTCCCAGCCTTAGCAGTTAAGGACGATTTAAGTTGTTTTGTTTTAACATTCAAAATTAAACATCATAGATAATAAAACAACACTGAAGACCAATAACATATGGTAACAAGAGGTCAGATTTAATGTCATCAAAACAGGACTTTTAGCTTCTTAGCTGCTAGTAGGAGGCTAAAGCTGGAAAATGAAAGGAGGCAATCTTAGCCTGGTGTCGGTATACATGCAGGGAGTTGCAGGCTCTGTTTTGTGCCTGCAGAGACAGAGATTTGACAGCACAATATGGAGAACAATGGGGAGGCAGAAACTGAAAGCCTAGGAAACATATACAACACAACTAATCAAAAAGAAAACTAAATAAGTATGTCTTCTTAATTTTAGTTTTCAAAAATAAATACAAAACCCAGGCAGAAAACTCAGGGTCCATGACACAATGGTTCAAACATGTTGGTGGGCTTGGACTAGGGTCATATTGTGGTTAACACCTTAAGCCCCTATGCTGGCATGTACAGGCTGTAATATTTTAACAGCCCTTTTTTTTTTTTTATCTTTGTTTACAACATTTTTCATAGTTTGTCTTTACTTTTTTTAGGTTCCTGGTAAACATACCTAAGATCCGGCTCAACGTCAAACCTGTCTTTGACAAGTATGTAAAAGAGAACCTGGTCTGAACCAGCTATGTACATATTATTATGAATAGAATGTTTACTTAAAACCTTCTTTAATCATTCTGTATCTCTTTTTCTCTAAAATAAGGGATGTTAAAGAAGTCAAAACAGTGAAAGGGTAGGTAAAGAGAAACCTGAAATATAAAATTAGAAAAATGTATATTGCCATAAATGGGTAATGACTGTTTGTTGTAGGTTCCGTCTCTTTGATTTCAACAAGGATGTAGTGAAATTGTTTGAGGCAACAGACAGAGGCTTGATGGTGGAATTTGGGCAAATGGTATGAAAATCCGCAAAACTAACAGAGCATTGTGTTCACCTGTTTATAGTGTATGTTCTCTTATATGTTACAGTATCTCGCAAAAAAAAATATTTTTTTTGTTTTATTTAGTCTCTCAAGGAAACAAAATCAAGAATTAAAGGATCTTCTGAGGTAAGAGTGGATAATGGCTATCACTGTGGTTCATTGGAGTACTAAAGCCACAGAAATGGCTTTAAAACCTTTTCCAGACTGACTCACTTTACTTCTTAGCCATTTCTTTAGATTGTTGCAGGCACTTTTTTTAGGCCTGGGCCAGGCCACTAGAGAAGTTAAAAACTGTAATTGATTAATAGGGATTATGCTTTTTTTTAAATGAATTTCAGTTTTTCAGTTAAACAAAAGCAACCAGCAGTGGTATTTTTTAGGCCTGGGCATCAGGAGCTTGAGCCCTGGATTTTTTTTTTTTTTTTTAATAGCTATGGATCTCATAAAAGAAATGTTTATTGAGTAACATATGAAACACTCCTGTCTTCATCTAATCAGCCAATTCTGATTAATTTCTGCGACAGATTCCTAAATCTCTAAAGCATAATTTATGATCCCCCAAATCTTTGTCTGCGTACACATTTTCATTTGGACAGGACGGAGAGAGGTTTTCACCCACCACAGACATGCTCCTGTGCAATCCTCCAAAATCCCAACTGTGCATCTCTGGAAGTAGATCATATAAGTGTCTGCCGAATATTAATTGGTGGACAATTGGGATGGACTAGGGAAGGGACAGACAGTGTAGTCCACCAGGAATGTGAGAACTGCGAACAAAAACCCCCATCAAACGTAAAAATTACAACATAGTGCAGTGTTTTTAACACTTGGTTTCTCTTCAGCTCTTTGGATGTTGTAACTTTGCTCTATTCTGCAGCTGGCTGACTGATCAACAATACATGCTTCAGCAGCTGTGTTGCAATAAAAAAAACAATAGTGTAGCATTTTAAAGAAAAGCTTTTATACAAAGAAAAATGAGAAAGAACCGGGGAGACCAGAGGAGGTGCATGAGTTGTTTGCTGTTGCTCCTGCAGCAGAGACAAGGCATGGGATAGTCAGGTTGGTGAATCTGTGGCTCTCGGTACTTCTGAATTGCTTGTTAGAAGTTAGGGCTGGCATCTCAGCGGAAGATTCACATTTAACTATTTCACATTTCCAGTTTGTGATTTTGACCAAATAGGAAAAACAAATTCATTGCTAATACCACATTTATCAGACCAGGGCATCCGTATCCAGTAATAGTCCCTAGGTTAGAACTTCTATACAAACCAAGCCTACCTGGGATATTAGAGCGAGATAACTGAAGCCATAATAGACTCGGACGGATTAACGAGGAACCAGGACACACTGGTGAGAATTAGGCTACTGGAACAAGGAGGCATAAGTGGGCAAGAGATGAGAACAGGGCTCTGTTGGAATGCTATTACGCAGATGACGAAGTTGCATGTAGAGGATGTGGAACATATGGAATCTTCGATACCCAGGGTCTGGACTGACAGCGAAACCACTAGTAGCTCAGTGTTCCAACATTCGGAAAAAGGAACCGCTATTACAATTAAAGATCAATGCCAGGGGGAGTCAGGACGTCAGGTCGACGGGACCTCCCACAAGGGATTGGGTATCAAGCCCCAAGTGTTGGAGATGCTGTTGCCGATCCAGACTGAGGCCTCTCCGTCAGAAAGTCCAGGTTGCAGAGGAAGGTGTTCAGGCCCAGAAGGCTCAGTTTTTCAGTCAGGTGCTGAGGAAAGATTGTGTTGAATGCTGAACTGAAGTCTATGAACAGTATTCGTACATATGTGTCTCGCAAGGGCGAGATGTAGCCTCATTAGCTAACAAAACTTAAATGTGTTCTCTTAGCAAGCATTATCCAGAGAAGTTTTTGACAAGAAAGTTAACATAAACATTACTGTACAAACATGAACAGAAACAAAGTATCAAGTTGACACACTAACTTAATTCCCTAAAACTAACCCATTCAGAGTTGATGTCGAAGCTCAGTGTGCTGGCATTTTAATGCACTGCAGTAGTGCTGTTGTGGAAGGAAAGCTCTGTTTTATAGCCTCGTTTGAAAAGCGTGAAAGCCTTTCACATAAAACAAAGTCTTTCTTTCCTTTTTCACCATCATGTTTTGTTGTTCCCACTGAGTTCCCACTTCTTATTCATTAGTATTGAATGAATACTGCCCCATACCTTTCTGTAGTGTACTGCAGTTACAACACATTTTAGGTTTTAGAATATGACATGTCGACTAATTTTTATAGTTGATGTCTTTAATTATGTCAATGAATTGTTGTCACCTTATTAAACCGTAGTTTGCATCCACTTGGAAATTTAGCTTTAATGGCATGAATGGTGCATTAATAAAATGCTTTTCAATAATTTAATAAACACATTTGAATAAATTGTTATCTTATATTTGTTGAATAATTGGTTGAGTCATTGTATAAAATAAGTTAATAAATACCAAATAATTACTTCAAAAATTAGAGATTTGGATAGTTTGATGGCCACATGCTGATTGCGTGACTGACTCACTGGGTTATCTTTGTGTAATACTAAAATTAATCTAAAAAAATCTAGGTGTGATAGATATGCAAAAATATAGGTAAATAAACAGGAGTTTTTTGTTATTCAACGCACCTTACTTTAAAGTCCTTGGATTGCTTTCTCTTTTTTTCTCCATTAGAACCTTCTGACAGTTACTGAAGAGCTGCATATAATTAAGTTCATGGCACAGTTTGAGTACGCAGGACAAACGTACAACTTTGAGGTAATTCACCATAATTCAAAATAAGGAATTATCTGCTGGGGATCTTTAAAAAATGGTTGCTGGTATGGAGGGTTTGTACTTTTATTGACTGGTTTCCTCCTCTGCTGTCGGTCCAGGCCAGCTCCCTGCCCGTGGTCGTCATCTCCAGCACAAGTCAAGTCACCAATGCCTGGGCCTCCATCATGTGGTGTAACAGGCTGTCCACCCGTAAACCTTGGGTAAAATTTTGTCAAAGCCAACAAACACTAGTAGCATCTGTTAAGACAAGTCAGGAAACTTCATTGTGGTTCTTTGACTTTTCCTTTTAGGACCTGTCGCTGTTTCTGAATCCTCCTCCTCTCACCTGGAAGCAGCTGTCAAAGGTGCTGAGCTGGCAGTTTTACACCGTTGGCCAAAGACGGCTCGACAAAATGCAGCTCTCCATGTTAAGAGACAAAATTGTGGGTAAGTAACTAAAATGTAAGCCATTTCCTCAAAGTAGCTTTCATATAGGAGTTTTGTACACATAATAATATAAAGTGGGGTTGTTGGTGCCAGATGGTCTGAGTATCTCAGAAACAGCTGATCTGCTGGGATTTTCCAAACAAAGATCTCTTGGGTTTACAGAAAATGGTCTGAAAAAGAGAAAATATCCAGTGAGTGGCAGTTCACTGGAGGAATTTGCCTTGTTGATCTCAGAGGTCAGAGGAGAATGACCAGACAGCTTTGTGTAACTCAAACAACCACAAAAAACAACAGCTGCAAAGCAGATATTCCTACAATGCGATCAGTGCTATTCAATAAAATATTATCTTCTTTCCAAAACACAACCAAACAGTTTACAACATCACAGGTTACTACATACTACATGTTTCTTACCGAAGATGATTGGAAGTCCTAACATCCATCAGCATATGTATTAGAGATGGCACGATACCACTTTTTAATGTCCGATACCGATTCCGATATCATAAATTTGGATATCTGCCGATACCGATATGAATCCGTTATAGCGTATTTTGTAATCAATAAAACTGTTTTTTATAAATATCTTGCTGCATTTTGTATAAGTTCATACTCAAGTTTTAAAAAAACAAGAGACTGAAGCTATTCTGTTATACCTGCAAAAAATACACTCCACCCAAAACATTTTATAGTTCAGCAACACTGATCAATCTAATAAATTTAAACCTACACCATCCTCCCTATTCTGGTATTTTAAAGAGTACTTACCTACCTAACTAATAGGGTTGCAAACTCGCAGCAAAAATATTAGGGAACCACCCCCCGCCCTTAATCGATGTAATCAACTTTAATTTAATGCAAGTGTAAAACAAATGCACAGAAATCAATTATTTTTCTACTATAATTAAATAGATTCAACATCTTTATTCAACAGAATTGCAGACTGCACAGATGGTACCTTCCCAAAGGAAAAAGTACTATAGCTTACTAGGGTGTATATTAGACTTATTAGTTACTATATACAATAATGGATTTCTATACATTTAATCAGATGACCACTTTTGTTGTAAGATTCAGATAATTATTTATTCAAAGTTTTAAATTACATAACAAACAAAAATATTTCTTTGTGCCCCCCTTTCCCTGTTAATGCCCAACCTGGCCCTGACAGCTGACAGCTGGTAACAGTTACCAGCTGACAGCTACATAGAAAAGGATCCTGGTGTTATTTGTCTCTCAGAAACAGTTCATAACTTCCCTTCAACTCATTCATGTCACCTAAAAGGTAAACCTGTTTCTCCATCACCTGTTCAGCTCTGATGATTCAGTAAGGTTTCTCCTGGTTTCATCTTCATGTTTCCCTCTCACCACATATCCAAACCGACATCATGACCATCAGCTGATACTAGAAAGTAATATTAAATACATTCTAACAACAGCTTATCACGCATAAAGGTGCTGCTGTTGTTTATCCGCTGGTCTCCTCTTTCTAGCGCAAAGTGGGCGATAAACAAACAATAAAGACAGGACTTGAGGCAGAAAAGCTGATCAGCTGATCATTGATCAGTTTCATGTTTGAAGTAATAATAGGAAAGGAAGGGGGAGTGAATGAGAGAAGTAGATGCAACTGCACAGCAAAGACAGAATAACTCCAGCTGAAGTACGGGACAAATCGCTTCCTTTTCACCTCAATATGGAACTTCGAGGGCCAGTCCATCTGTGGCTCAATATATCAGTTGTTAAGCTTAACGTGGAAATACTATGCAAACATTCAGGGATGAACTTACACACTTCCTTTACTTCTCTGGGATAGTTTTCGCCGAGATGAAATGCCCCGGTTAGAAAGCATGTAGTGAGGCTCCAAATGCTGCACACATCAACTAATGTTTGTGGTAAAGAGTTTGGATGTGCTTGGAAAGAGAGACTACTGTATAGCATAAAATAGCTGATCACATAAGCTGATTGTTACACAAGAGGAGGAAAAGTCTGTTTCTGTTGGCTCGGGTGAACCTGACTCAGGCTCTCCTCGACAATTCTGTGTGTCTGTGTGTGTGTGTGTGTGTGTAGGAGCACGAGAAAATGGAGAAGTACCAGAAGCCGGAGGAACAGCTGGAGCAGATGTGGAAGGTAAAGTCCAAAATGGTCACAGTGGTAATAGGAGCATTAGGACCTGTAACTTGGAAACTGGAAGAGTGGCTTTAGCAGATTCCAGGCACAACATCTGAGGTCTCAGTCCAGAAGACTGCAATCCTAATAACAGCTAAGATACTGTGCATAACCCCTAAACTCCCAGTCCTCTGGGAGTGTATATATACTACATAAAATCCACTGGGTTGTGGGTAGGATTTGCATGAGCCATCCTGATTAGAACTTCTAAGATGTATAACCACATACTGTCCCGATCAAAATTTTAAGACCACTTGAAAATTTTTTGGGGGGGGGGGGGGGGGGGGGGGAATCATACTTTGCATGGCTGGATCTTCCAAGGTGCCAAGTTTTATCCCACTGATGAGAAATTTGGATGTTACACAGCTCTTATAGCAAGGGAAATATAAAATATAAAAGGAAGACACAAAGTGGTCCTATATACATGAGCAACTGAAGTTCGTATATACAGGTAACAATGTACAGAAATATGTATAAAAAAAATTGCATGGAGATATTTTCTTTCTTCCATTTGTGCAACATCTCTAAAATTAGAAATATCCTGTCTCAGAGTGACGCTGAAAAACTAGTTCATGCATTTATTACTTCCAGGCTGGACTACTGCAATTTGTTATTGTCAGGATGTCCAAAAAACCCGCTTAAAAGCCTTCAATTAATCCAAAATGCTGCAGCAAGAGTCCTGACAGGGACTAGAAAGAGAGAGCAGATCTCTCCTGTTTTGGCTTCCCTTCATTGGCTTCCTGTTAAATCCAGAATTGAATTCAAAATCCTGCTCCTCACATACAAGGTCTTAAATAATCAGGCCCCATCTTATCTTAATGACCTTGTAGTACCATATCACCCTATTAGAGAACATCGCTCTCGCTCTGCAGGCCTACTTGTTGTTCCTAGAGTATTTAAAAGTAGAATGGGAGGGAGAGCCTTCAGTTTTCAGGCTCCTCTTCTGTGGAACCAGCTTCCAGTTTGGATTCAGGAGACAGACACTATCTCTACTTTCAAGATTAGGCTTAAAACTTTCCTTTTTGGTAAAGCATATAGTTAGGGCTGGACCAGGTGACCCTGAATCCTCCCTTAGATATGCTGCAATAGACGTAGGCTGCCGGGGGATTCCCATGATTCACTGAGTTTTTCCTTTCCAGTCACCTTTTTCACTCACTATGTATTAATAGACCTCTCTGTATTGAATCATATCTGTTATTAATCTCTGTCTCTCTTCCACAGCATGTCTTTTATCCTGTCTTCCTTCTCCCACCCCAACCGGTCGCAGCAGATGGCCCCGCCCCTCCCTGAGCCTGGTTCTGCCGGAGGTTTCTTCCTGTTAAAAGGGAGTTTTTCCTTCCCACAGTCGCCAAAGTGCTTGCTCATGGGGGGTCATATGATTGTTGGACTTTTCTCTGTATCTACTGTAAAGCGCCTTGAGGCAACTTTTGTTGTGATTTGGCGCTATATAAATTGAATTGAATTGAATAGATATGTATAAAATGTACAGAGCTATGCATAAAATGTGCCAGGCTCTGTATAAAATGTACAGCGAGTAAACAAACAAGCTCATGAGTAAGATAACCAAAAGAATGTTAAACTGTGTTATAGACTCTGACAGCTGCTGGAAAGAATGACCTGCGGCAGCGCTCCTTCCTACACTGTGGGTGTAAAAATGAAAAACCTAGTCGTTACCACACAGATTAGGGTCCTCAGTCATGAGGAATGCTCTCTGCAACATCTGGACATAGTCATTGGCCGTTTGATGCCCCAGCACCTCCTGAAGCTTCATTGTTCCACTGAAGGAAAAAGCACCCCAGATCATTATGGTGCCCCCTCCACTGTGGCACATAGAAAACATCTCAGGTGGGATCTGCTTGCCATGCTAGTAATGTTGGAGGCCATCAGGACCATGAAGGTTACATTTTTTTTCTCATCAGAGAATAAAACTTTCTTCCACCCCTCATTGTTCCATATTGGTGCTCTCTTACAAAGTCCAAATGGTCAGTTCTGTGGCGTTCAAGGAGACGAGGCCTTTGAAGACTTTTTTGGTTTTTGAAGATGGTTATGGGGCTGCAGTCAGCACCAGTAACTGCCTTAATTTGGGTCAAGGATGGTTCAGTGTCTTGACAGACAGCCAATTGGATCTTCCGGCTCGGTGCTGGTGAAATTGTTTTGCAGTCTTCCACTTAACTTTTTTGTTCCAAAATCCTCAGGATCATTTAAGAAATTCAAAATGACTTTCTTACTGCGTCGCACCTCAGCAGTGATGGTGCGCTGCAAGAGACCCTACAAATGCAGTTCAACAAGTCAACCACATTCAAAAAGTTTTTTTGCCTTTTGACATCAAAATGTCATGACAGTGTAACTACCTGACAGAAAATGACAATCAATCCACATTTTTGCACAGATTTGGCCTTTTTAAAGGCATGTAGTCCTAGACTTTTGATCAGCTGTAAAACAGCCTGTTTCAGTTTAAGCGTTATTTTCAATAAGTTGCATGCTGAAAAAAATGTTTGTCTCACTCCCATTTCTTCTTGTTGCATGTTGAAGCGCTACTTGGAACCTTGTTAGATCCAACCATGCAAAATATGGGGTTTTGAAGTGTTCTTACCTTTTTAATCGGGACTGTATCAAATTATAAAATAACAAGCTGATTATTGAGCTCTGGCCTGAGGTAGTACCAGGTACACTTGTGAACCATCACCGATTAGCACAGGAGTCCAATAACAAAACTCCACTGTGGTTTGGAGATTTTGGTCCATACTGAAAGTATGTTTAATATGTACCTTCCAATCCACATGGATTAACCTCGCCTTAACTTCACTCTTTATTGTTTTTTTCTTTAACTGTTGATGTTGTTGCAGGTCATTGTGATGTCCTGGTGGACTGGTGCAGCTTCTCAAAGGTGAGCCTTGAGAAGGACTGTCTTCATACTTTAGGTTAAAAGTATGAAGACAAGTTAAAAGCTGAGATTTCAGTTTGAGAGCACATGTGATGAAGTTTTTCTTTCCTGTGCGGCAGAATAAAAGTGGCTGGATTTGGATCGATGGCTTCCTGGATTTAATCAAAAACCACTTAGTGGATCTTTGGAAAAATGGGTAAGACTTCCTCTCAGCAATGATTTACTGTTTTCGATGTATATTTTATTCACAAGATTTGCAACTATATTTTTTTGAGTATTAGAAACATTGATAATTTGGTAATTGGAGCAACCAAAGGAAGTTAGAGAAAAAAAAACTACAACCAGAAAAAAAAGTACCCGAATGAATTAAGAGGAAAAAAAGCTAACCAAACTTAATTACTCTCTACTCTGCTTTTTAGATGATACATTTAACTGTCATTTACAGAATGAATTGAAACAATTCTACAACAAAGAGTGGTTCAAAATTCCTCCACAGTAATATGAAAGACTTGTTGCCAGTTGTTGCAAACATTTTCTTGCAGTTCTTACTGCCAAGGATGACTCAGTCAGTTAATATGTCTAGGGCAGAGGTCTCAAACTCTAGGCCTCGAGGGTGTTACGGTCGCTGACCTCTAGTGGCTCTCCCTCTGTAGAAGAGTTTTTTTTCTCCTTTTCTTGTGTTGCAGGTCTGCCTCATGAGCCACAGCTGAGGTGTGTTCCAGCTCGTCAGCCACGGCATATAGTCTGCTATCCTAAACTGCCACACCCCTGCCACTTCCCCCATTTTTGCCAGAGCTGTGAGCTGTAGTGTTTTGGGCAGCGGGCCTTAGAGAGAGAGAGTGTGTGTGTGAGTGAGTGAGTGAGTGAGAGAACTTAAACTCTGTGAAACTTTGGTTTTCTTTCTTTTATTGTAAGCAAAGGTGTGCCCTTACTGTGTTATTTAGTTTATCGTTGTGGAAGCAGGTAGGGGTTCTCTGCCATTTTTGTTTCAACTGTTTTCTCCTGTTTTTGGTTAGGCAGGGAGCTCAGCCATCGTATTTTGTTTTGGTTAGAGAGTACTTGGTTTGATTTTTAGCTAAAGGGGGTGTTTTGTTTGTTGTTTTGGCTTTGGAGACCCTGAAGAAGGGGCTCACCCCAGTCAGCACTTCGTTTTTAAGTGGGGCGTAACAGAGGGCCAGTGTCCTGCATGTTTTAGATATCATCCTGGGTCAACAAACCTGAATCAAATGATTAGTTCATTACCACGCCTCTGGAGAACTTCAAGACATGTTGACAGTGATGGGAATAACAGCGTTACAAGTAACGGCGTTACTTTTTTCTAACTAATTACTATTTCTATTGTTACAATGCTGTTACCGTTACTAGCAAGAAAATGCACAAAACCTGGAGCTAAGGAGGCAAAACAATCGCATGAGTGCTGCTGTTTGACTGAGGAAGAATAAAGTAGTCATGGTAAGCCAATCACATGACCACTTCAAGATGACAAAGCAACAAGGTGATATATACCAGTTTTTAAATTGTGTTGATAGGCCACGTAAAAGCAGAGTCATGACAAACAATATATACGCGTGTTTTTTCCTGAATGGTTTCGTTACGTTTACTGTCTAAGGACAGCGCTAGCAAGCGCTCTGCTTATACCAAAACCCCCCAAAAAGTAGCCCATTTGTGTTGGTGGAAAAATGCACCATGTCAACCAATCAAAAAATGATATGGCAACATGACATTTGGTTGTTTAGGAAGAGGGGGAAGATGGCAAGAGAGAGAGAGAATGAAAGACAGGAGAAAAAGAGAGAGAGCGAGTTTTGAGATGTGAGAGATTTGTGACGTTTAGCGTGTTTGGAGTGTGTAGTTAATGTGTTGTCACGGTGTACAAGATGGGCTCACGCGCTGGACTCCGGGGATTGATGCACATAAGAGAATTTATTAACGTACAATGTCCAACAAGTGTATATACAAAAGGTGCAGGGCAGTGCTATATACAAAAGGTGAGAGGGGCAGGGCTCCGGGGGAAATCCAGGGGAACACACTTGTTTCTCTCCAAACAATCCACACATGAATACAGTCTCTCTCCTTGAACACTCCCCGCTCAGGGAACACTAGGGAAAACAGTCCAGAGGGTCTGCGCACAAAGAAATGCTTGTTATTTTCAAACACACAACTACACGGAAAAAAACTTGCTAGACGCTCGACTTTCACTGACACGATTCACACAACGATCCAGCGAAGAACAGCCGTTGCTTCCTGGCTTAAATGCCAGCCACACTAATGAGGCACAGGTGTTTCTTCCTCCGAGGGCATGGGCTAAGGACGTGAACCCGTAATAAGTTCCGCCCTTTCGAGAGAGAGAGAGAGAGAGAGAGAGAAACAGCTGATCAGCGACCAGCTGAACCTCCAGGCCGTGACATGTGTTGTTTTGTGTAGTTAGTGTGTAGTGTTGTGGATAGTTTTGTGTTGTCAGAACAATGAGGCGACTGCTGTCTCCAGGTAGAAACAGGAGTGATACACCTGCTGCTGTCAGACCTGCAGGTCTTGGGCTGTGATGTTCTCCTTTATAGTGGACAGAAATTATTTTTTGGAGTGGCACAAATAATTTGTGCAGCATCTTACTGAATGCAAAACACCCGATTATTATGTAAATAGTTTGAAATGGTTACTTAAAAAATCAAGGTAAATGGATGCAAATAACTTTGTTGTTTGAAAAATTTGTGCATATAATTTTAAAATTGACAATTTATATTTGCATTTAAAG
Organism: Neolamprologus multifasciatus; assembly: GCF_963576455.1. Lineage (NCBI taxonomy): Eukaryota > Metazoa > Chordata > Actinopteri > Cichliformes > Cichlidae > Neolamprologus > Neolamprologus multifasciatus. The sequence goes on from NC_140454.1 coordinate 28,896,402, forward strand.
TTATGAAATATGATTAAATAAACGTGTTTGTGGTTGTTACAGTAAAAAATATAACTTTTTCTACTTTGATTTTATGTTTATTGCCTGATTTTAGATCAATTGTGTTAATACAGTATGTAAAAAATGAGTAACTGTAAATTCGGACACGTGAGGTTGTGCTGAAAAGGATGATGAAATTCAAGGCAAAGTAAATAGTTTTTAAAGGTGAAATGTAGAGGTAAAATCAAAAGTAGCTAAAAATGGCCAATTATAACCTGGACCCCCATGGTTAAACTTTTTTTTTTAAGTAACGCAATAGTTACTTTTCAAGTAATTAATTACTAATCTTGTAACTCAGTTACTAACTCAGTTACTTTTTTGAAGAAGTAACTAGTAACTATAATTAATTACTTAATGTGACAAATATTTAAAAAAAAAAATACTTATTCACTACATTGTATGTCTTTGAATATGGACACAGAAAGGGTGACCAAATAAACAGACTTATGCTCCCTTCCAAAGTGTTTTCTCTTTTGTTTAATGATATTTTTTAATTTCAGATACATCACAGGATTTATGACCATCAAGAGGGTGAAACAACTCCTAAAGGAAAAAGATCCCGGTACCTTTCTGCTTCACTTTCTCGAGAGCAACGGAGATGCAGCTATCACCTTCAGCTGGGTTGACCATGACTCCAATGAGAGTAAGTTTGTGTGTGCTAAAGACCTTTTCAGAAATCCTTTATGTACCATTTAAGGCAATATACTGCCAGAAAATTAATACAGCATTCACAGTTACGTTTTTATTGGGGTCCAATCACCCCCCAAATTTTTTTTAATGCTATTATCACTTCAGGATAAGTATTTTCTGACTCTCTTCCGTAGAGTCAACCATGTTGCATTGCCATGTTTCCAAACACTAGTGAGACTCATTTGCATTTTTATCGCTTATTATAGGTTCTCCAACACATTTTCAAATGGCAGTTTCTATTGGCAGTTTGCAGCCTCGTCATTAGATGCAACTAAATTCTTGCTATTGCTCCATTAGAATTTTTCTGGCTCACCCAAACATTTGCAGTTTTGGTCAAAAGTTTACATACACCCATCCTGTGTGTTTAGGATCATAAACTTCTGATCACAACTTTAACTACAGCTGTAATCAATGCATGAGACTAAGTATTTCTTATTATATATTTTTTAAATAGAAAAGTTGACATCAGGCCAGGCAAATTAGTAATTTATCTATATAGACATAACAGTTTGTAAAGCAACAAATGTAAGAAAGGGCAAAAATAATTTGAAATGCACAATATTTAATGGAAAAAATACAGTTGCGGTTATATGGAGCTAGTTGTAACTCCTAGTTAGTTTAGAATTATCCATTTCATTTCCATTTTCTTTGTCGAGGGCAGCCTGTCATTGCCCATATGAGTACTTAAGTCTCTCTCACTAGGACAACAGAGTCACCTGATAAAGCACCCCACTAAGGGACTCTAAGAAGGCTAGGTAGTCTGAACCGTTGTTTGGTGCATAAGCACAGACAACAGTCAGGGCCCATTTCACGACCCAAAGGCACAGAGAAGCAACCTCTTGACCGGTGAAAACCCCAACGTAATTGCAGCAAGCTGAGGTGGTACAAGTAAAACCACCCCTAGTTAAGTTTGGAGGACAACTTTAAACTGAGTCCAGCTCCGTTTTAGGAGACTGGTTCCATAGCCCAACTATATCTAACTGGTATCTTTCAATCCCACGCTTTAGGCTCCTTTACCACCAGTTGGGTGACAAGATTTGTCCCAATTGCCAGCCTCAATCCCTGGGGATTGGACCGCCTCTGACTGCCACCCACCATACATTGTACCCAATCCCTACAGTGCCTCCTATGGGTGGTGGGCCTCCTACGGGTTTTGGCCTTCATTTGATCACTGATGTTGTCCATAATGTAACAGAACACTTGTCTCTGTTCATCTTTAATCAACTGTCTGACTCTGTTTCCAGTTTCTGTCAGGCCAAGTACACTGCATTTCTGGTCAAATCAGTCATAAAAAACTGTCCAACTCCAGCCTCATGCACTCGAGAGCTGCATCCATGTTGCAGATCTGTGTGAGACAATATTCCATGTCCACCCCCTTGTTTTGCAGCACTGCAATGATAATTTCCTTCTTATGGCTGCCTCCACTGATTTGTTCTCTAATGAAGTTATTTACACGTATAGTTTACTTCCTCACCAGAGTCTATTGTGACTACAGTAGAGCCCTACACCAAGAAAGAGCTGTCCAAACATGATTTACGACACATCATTTACCACTTCCGCCTGGAATCAAAGCTAGGGGGACTTCTGTCAACAAGAAATCCTCTGCTCTGCTTTTACCCTGAAGATGTAAAAGACCGAATCAATGAAAAACCCAAATCCCCAGGTATCATTTCTCACTTTTCTTTGCATATGATAATATTTAGCGGCTAAACAAAATGTTTACTACTGTGATTAATTAACCTCATTAGTAAAGTTAATGTTCCCATTTGAAATGACACTGAAATTATCCAGCTTACTGCAAGTCACTATCACTTTCTGTTCATACAGAATCACCTTCAGAGGATGGATATCTCCGCAGAGCCCATCCTTTTAATGCAAAGTAAGACAATAATAACAAAAATGCTTTCAATAACAAATATTTAAACATTTGTATTGTCTTGTGCTGCACAGATAACAATGACCCTTGAAATACAGTATATATAACTTTATATTTTTTCTTTTTCTTTTTGTATCCCTATAGCGATCCTGTAGCATCTGAGGAGGATTTCCCAGATGTCTGGGAAGAAACTGTGGGTTTGATCATTTTTTTCGTATCCTTGTTAAGCAGCAATTTTTGATATTTTGTGATGTGTTGTATTTTTTATCCTGTGAGTATCGTGTGTTTAATTTGTAACCTTGATTCTCTGAGTAAGAGTCTATTGCTCCACTCCGTTATACATTACATATGTTTGGGAAATAATCCCTTGCCCTGGTCATGGCACATGGATACTTCTTTAAGACACTCTGGCTAGCCCAGCCACATCCCGCACTGTACATATAAAATAGCTGTGCAGATGTGGATTTGCTCGGAAATGGTTTAACTATAACTTGTCCCTGAGCGGCCTGAAGCTGGAGAGAGTCTCAATAAGAGAACCAAGGCTACAAAGTAACCACACATTCTTGAACATATCGAAACTATCTCTCTACTCCTTTACATATTCCATATGTATAGTCTTTAAGTGTCTTTAAGACACTCTACGAGGAAATGGTGCAACCCAAACCCTACTGTGTTATCTCCAAAAGTTGATTCTGTTCATCTGGACGTAGCGTTTTGTGGGAGAAACGTTTCGTCACTCATCCAAGTGACTTCTTCAGTCTCAGCTGACTGCAGGTTTCCCCAAAACTTATAAACAGTACATTTGCATAATGACTGAAACCAGTCCACTGAAGGAACAATGGGCTGGGAGGTCAGTTCCTTAATCTTAATTATGCAAATTCTCATGACCATTGACCAACAACCACTGATCAATGGCCATGAGTGCCATTCACAGAGAGTTGGGGAATGGCTGCAATCACAGCATTGTAAGATGGTGAAAGATGTACCCTTAGGCCCCCTCCTCGAGTTGGTCTTTCCCTTTTCACGTAAATGGCCTCCATGACTCCGCGCTCAAACCAGTGTTCCTCCCTGTCCAAGATGTGTACATCCTCATCATTGAAAGAGTGTCCACTGTAGTGGTGGGCGGATCGATCCAAATATCGATAGTATCGATCCCGAGTCGGCATCGGTATCGGATCGTTACTAGCCTGGTGAGATCGATTCTTTATTTTGCCAGACTGGAAGCCAGCACAAACTCAGCTTTGGGCTGCTTGAGGACAAGTTTCAAACTGTTTCGATCACTGATTTCATGTCTGCATAGCTGTTTTATACGTAAGCTGTTGGGCGTGGCCGGGCTATCCGGAGTGTCTTAAAGAAGTATCCACATGACATGGCCAATGGGGGGTGTCCTTCCCCTTACATATGTAATACAATGCAGATATGCTCTCGAAATGACAGAAAGCTGCATGATAATTTTTTTACTATTGAGAATTGAAGTGTTTTCAAAGTGTTTAATTTTTTGATAAAAGAAACTGCCCCCTCACAGGCACAGAGAAAGATTTTTTTTCTTGATGGGGAATAATAGCAAAAATGATCATTATTTCATCAGAAGAGATTTTATCTAGAAAATTCTGCCCTTAATAATTATACCCCTTTGTGTTTTACAGTGTTTTTTGGGTCCATCTTTATTGATATACACTATCAGTCAAAAGTTTGGATACACCTTCTCAATTAATGTTTCTTCTTTATTTCTATGACTGTTTACATTGTATATTCTCACTGAAGGGATCAAAACTGCCGTGGCACGGTGGTTAGCACTGTTGCCTCACAGCAAGAAGGTCCTGAGTTCAATTCCACCATCAGGCCGGGGTCTTTCTGTGTAGAGTTAGCACGTTCTCCCCGTGGGTTCTCCCCGGGTCCTCTGGCTTTCTCCCACATGCAGTTAGTGGGGATAGGTTAATTGGAAACTCCAAATTAAATGGAAACTCATAGGTGTGAATGTGACTGCGAATTGTACAACAATTTTCCACACCATCCAAAGACCCAGACAGACCTTTAGTTCATTTGAAAGCCTAATGCTTAGCCTTGTCCACCCTAGCTGCAAACTCAAAATCCAGTCTTATTCATCATCATCTATCGTCCACCTGGGCCTTACAGAGTTTCTGTCTGATTTCTCAGACTTTTTAACTGATTTAGTGCTCAGCTCAGATAAAATGATTATTGTGGGTGATTTTAACATCCTTGTAGATGCTAAAAATGACAGCCTCGACATGGCATTTGATCTGTTATTAGACTCAGTTGGTTTCCCTCAAAATGTAAAAGAACCCACCCACCACTTTAATCACACTCTAGATCTTGTTTTAACATATGGCATAGAAACTGAACATTTAACAGTGTTTCCTGAAAACCCTCTCCTGTCTGATCATTTCCTGATAACATTTACATTTACAGTAATTGATTACACAGCAGTGGAGAGTAGATTTCATCACATTAAATGTCTTTCTGAAAGTGCTGTAATTAAGTTTAATAACATAATCCACCCACTGTTATCATCGTCAATACCCTGTACCAACATAGAGCAGAGCAGCTACCTGAACGCTACTCCAACAGAGGTCAATTATCTTTTTAATAATTTTACCTCCTCACTACGTACGACTCTGGATACTGTAGCTCCGGTGAAAAATAATGCCTCAAATCAGAAGTATTTGACTCTGTGCTATAATTCTCAAACACGCAGCCTAAAGCAGATGACTCGTAAGCTGGAGAGGAAATGGTGTGTCACAAACTTAGAAGATCATCATTTAGCCTGGAGAAATAGTTTGTTGCTTTATGATCTTCTTCACAAATAAAATTTTAATAAAATTTTAAATTACTCACAATCACCTCACATTGTCTACAGTTACTTTCAATGCCATTGATATTCATTTAGACTCTTTTTCGCCAACTTCAGTAATTACTTCCTCCAAACCATCAAAATGTCTTTTAGACCCCATTCCTACAAGACCGTTCAAAGAAGTCCTGCCATTAATTGATGCTTCAATCTTAAGTGTCATCAACCCATCTCTAATAATCGGCTATGTACCACAGGCCTTCAAGGTGGCTGCAGTTAAACCTTTACTCAAAAAGCCATCTCTAGACCCAGCAGTCTTAGCTAATTATAGGCCAATCTCCAACCTTCCTTTCATATCAAAAATCCTTGAAAGAGTAGTTGTCAAACAGCTAACAGATCATCTGCAGAGGAATGGTTTATTTGAAGAGTTTCAGTCAGGTTTCAGAGCTCATCACAGCACAGAAACAGCTTTAGTGAAGGTTACAAATGATCTTCTTATGGCCTCTGACAGTGGACTCATCTCTGTGCTTGTCCTGCTAGACCTCAGTGCAGCGTTCGATACTATTGACCATAATATTCTGCTAGAACGATTGGAGCAGGTGTAGGTATTACAGGTATTGCACTGCAGTGGTTTGTATCATATCTATCTAATAGGCTCCAATTTGTGCATGTAAATGGAGAGTCCTCTTCACACACTGAGGTTAATTATGGAGTTCCACAGGGTTCAGTGTTAGGACCAATTCTGTTTACATTATACATGCTTCCGCTAGGCAGCATCATTAGAAGACATAGCATACATTTTCACTGCTATGCAGATTATCTGTCCATGATAACACACACCAATTAGTTAAACTGCAGCAATGTCTTAAAGCCGCTAACTTTATGCTTCTAAATTCCAATAAAACTGAAATCTTAGAAATATGGTATCTAACCAGATTCTTACTCTGGATGGCATTACCTTGGCATACTGTGAGGAACCTTGGAGTCATTTTTGACCAGTATATGTCCTTCAATTCACATATTAAACACATATGTAAGACTGCTTTCTTCCATTTGCGCAACATCTCTAAAATTAGAAATATCCCGTCTCAGAGTGATGCTGAAAAACTAGTTCATGCATGTATTACTTTGAAATACATTATTAATTGAATTCACATACAAGTGCTGCTGCTCACATACAACGTCTTAAATAATCAGGCCCCATCTTATCTTCCCTATAGTACCCTATCACCCCATTAGAGAACATCGCTCTCGCTCTGCAGGCCTACTTGTTGTTCCTAGAGTATTTAAAAGTAGAATGGGAGGCAGAGCCTTCAGTTTTCAGGCCCCTCTTCTGTGGAACCAGCTTCCAGTTTGGATTCGGGAGACAGACACTATCTCTACTTTTAAGATTAGGCTTAAAACTTTCCTTTTTGCTAAAACATATAGTTAGGGCTGGACCAGGTGACCCTGAATCCTCCCTTAGTTATGCTGCAATAGGTGTAGGCTGACTCACTTCCATAGCATGTCTGTTATTCTGTCTTCCTTTTCTCACCCCAACCGGTCGCAGCAGATGGCCACCCCTCCCTGAGCCTGGTTCTGCTGGAGGTTTCTTCCTGTTAAATATGGATTTGTTTCCCCTTCCCACTGTCACCAAAGTGCTTGCTCATAGGGGGTCATAAGATTGTTGGGTTTTTCTCTTTATGTATTATTATAAGGTCTAACTTAAAATATAAAGTACCTTGAGCCAACTGTTGTTGTGATTTGGCGCTAAATAAATAAAACTGAGTTGAACAGAACTGGAAACTCCTTCAAGACTGTTGGAAAACCATTTCAGGTTAATACCCCATGAAGCTCATTGAGAGAATGCAATGAGTGGTCAAAGCAAAGGATCTAAATTTCATATGTGTTCATTCATAGTTTTGATGCCTTCAGTGAAAATCTAAAATCTAAATAGTCATGAAAATAAAGAAAAATCATTAATTGAAAATGTGTGTCCATAACTTTGATTGGTAGTGTACTTGTCCACATATGATCTTAAAACCAAAGCAATGAGTTGAAAGATGTTAGAATGCCTAATAGAGCAGGCGTGTTCTTTGTTGGTGTGTCACATCAAATTAAACCAAATGCTTCTAATATATTGTTATTTTCACTGAGTAACTGCAGATTCAAATTTCTGCTGCTGTTAATTTAAACTTAGTCTGTTTGTTTCATTCCAGGTTGATGAACCATCTCCAGAAATCTTTGGTGACCTAATCAAGATGTCTCAGTCTCCCTGAAACGTCATCCATCCTTCCATCCATACATATTCTGCTTATTCAGGGCCAGTTGATACATAATAAAGACAAGACCTCAATTTATTACATACATTATTTGGCCAGGCATTGGATATTCCTACAACCCATTTTTCTTTGCTTTGGTTTAAAATGTTACTCGTAACTCCACCTTCAGGCTGAGGGACAGTTCATTGTACAGCACTGCCAGAGCCAACCTGAGGCGGAGCATCAAACAAGCCAAGGAGGCCTACTACAACAAATGCCACCATGTGTGGACAGGCATCCAAGCCCTCACCAACTACAATGGCCAGAGCCGATGTGAGCCATCGTCTGAGAAACCCTCATGACTTGGGCCACTTACATACTCAGACCTAGTCCTTTTGCACTGCTTCCAAGCACTTAGCAACTTTTTCTCTAATATGTGCTTTTCTTTTCTTTTTGTATGTATTCCTCTTGATTGCTATGTATTTTCTCTGTCTGCTGTTTATATTTTATTATATTATCCTGGGAACATATGTGTGTGATGCTATTACGGACAAGCAGTTCAGCTACATGGTGTACTTGTACATGATTCTAATTGTGCTCTGGATAACAGCAGAGGAGCCACAACAAGGCCTGAGAAAGAGACAGATTAGAGTGACAGAAAGAGAGAGACATTTCTTCAGCTTACTGTAAAGTTTTGCATAACAAAGCAGCCAGCATCACAGTAGAGTGATTTTCACTAACTTTGTGGCAGTAAAATATAAGTCAGGAATTTTACTCTTTATACTGTTTTTGCTGTGAACTCATTCGCTAACTTAAAAAAAAAATTTATGCCAAGGCAGCCAATCACACTCAAGTGATGTCACAGTTCTACTTCTGTCACCCAAGCCTTTCCATCTAATGGGACTTTCTAGTTTGTTTTCCCCACAGTGAATGTTGCTTGAATATTGTTGTGATAAATATGTATTTTTTATTCACATCTGAAATACATGGTTTTGAAGTAATAATGCTGCTAAAATCACATACTTGCTTTATGCTTCAAACCACAATTCCTTATTTTCTTTGCATTCTTGTTAATTTAATGATATTTGGTGCACAATTCTACAATATTGATAATTAACAAGGATTAACTAGTGAGGTTGTACTGGGGGGGCAGACTTCTTTACATCAGGTTGAGCTTGGTGTGTGATGTTAGATGATCTGGAGCCATTTAAAGCAAAAACAAGCACTAGATCAGGAAGTGGTATAAAAAGAATATTTAATTCAATTGTGAGGGAATGATCAATGAAGATTTGTTCAGCAACTGAGCTTGTAGGTGCGGCACTAAATCTATAGACTTTTGTAGCAGCTTGTTTTGGCCGCACTGAACAGACTGCTACAAAATGGCCTTTTTGGCCACAATAAAGACAGTCCAGCAGCGAAACCCTTCCTCCAGGTCTGGTGAGAAAGCTGGGTCTAATCAAGGTGCATACATCGGATTTTGTTGCCCCCCTCCCCCCCAAAAAACCAAACCAAACAAAAAAAGGCCACATTTGATTAGAAAGCTACCACTTTTCTCCAACTTACCTGTGACTGCTTCTGGTGTTGGTAGCACCAACAGTGAATTTTAAGAACAATTCAGAAAGGTCAAAAACAGTAGTCGCTGTCCCAGTCTCCCCAAGGCTTTTCTTCTCCACATCCGCATAAATCCAGATCAGGCAAAAGACTCCACACAGGAGTCAGCTCACCACTATGTGACAGGAAATACTCCAAGGAGTCTTGGGTGCAAAAATCATTTTTTGCAAACAGGTAATCACCACAGTTTCAGGATTCACAGCTCGTGACCATAGGTGAGGGACGTAAATCAGTCAGTATTTGCTTTTACACTCAGCTCTCTCTTCACCACAACAAACCCAGCTCTTGCAACGGTTGTATAAGGATTGAATAACAATGGGCCAGAGACTCCGTACGGATATTTGATCAAGAAACACTTGAAAGATATTTTTTAAAAATATCTGCTCTAATTAAATTGTATTATGGTTTTTAAAAAAGCTTTGTTATATCTCATCTTGCTAATTCAAGTCTTTGTTTTGCACAGCAAGATTATTTTAATTGACTAAAATTAACTAACTACTAAGGCTACATGTGAAATCAAATACAAACTAAAACTAGATTTCACATTTAAAAAAACAGATTTAATGTTGTGAACTAAATTAACCCTTTAAAACCGGTAGGAGCGGCACGCTCTGTTTTGCGTAACTATTTTTAAATCCCGGTAGCTCTGCAACCACGTGAGCTAGCACAATATTTTTTTTTGCATATGAAACCTGAGGAGTTGTACTTACATCTTATGCCATCAGCTTGTCCTAAGTCACAGTTTCCTTCCACATATAGCTTTGCAAAAACTGCATAAAAAGCGCTTGCAGCAACAAAAACATAATATTCCAGAAACAGGCTTTGCCAATCCGATCAGCTGTTTGTAACACTTCCTACATTGGATTAGACGGCAGCGCGACCTATCGCATGTCCGCCATGACTTGCCCAAAACCGGAAATGACGTCATTTTGCGGAAATGTAGTTTTTTTACGGTCCGGGCCTCAATGAGCCTATACTGGTGTTTTTAAAAGTTATCTTTGACTTTATGACTTTCTGTATCGTTTCTGGGATGCTTAGGACTCATATTGCACTGCTGGAAATAGTTTATTTTGATGCATATGCTGCTTTTTTGCAAATTTGCACTATAATATTTATTTTCGTTTTTCCTGCAGTGTATAAAAATTGGTGTATTTCAAAAATAAAACTATGAAGACACTCAAAATAAATTTCCTGTGGTGGGAAACTATTTTGTGCAACTTTTTTGTATTTACAGTTTTGAGGGATAAGCCTCTTAAATTTCTCTAACTAGAAATATATGTTAAAAAAACAAAAACAATTTTCAATTTTTTTGTAGTTTATTGCACTTTTTTGCAATTTATGTAATCACTATGCACTTAATGCAGACATATTATTAAAATCTAGGCTATAACAGTTGTATTGATGTATAGCAACTTGAAATGCTCCCAAAAATGGCACTACAGCATGTAAAAATATAATATAAGCTCTGGCGGACTTGGTTCTATGGTAGGTCTTAAAGGGTTAAAATGAAAATATGGAGAAAGTGTACTCAGTTTTAGTATTTGTAATCTCAAAGTACTGTAAACCACATTTCTAGGATGTAGCTTGTACTAGTTTAGTATTTTGTTAGTTTTACTCTCACTGTACATGTGTTGTGAGCTGTGTGGAAATTATGGTGTAAATTATGCAATGTGTAGTTACGGGTGTGCTTGATTTACATTCCTGCCTCTGTGCTCATTTGCGAGGTCACCAGCAGGTTCTCAGAGATTGTACTCCAGAATGTATTTTTCAGTGGAAAAACTTGCAATACAAACAATTTGTATTTATTTCAGACTTTTTAAAGATGGAAATTAATTTCAGAGCGTGTGAGACGGACGGAAGATCGTGTGATTTGTTGCATTTTGTGGTTTATTTTGTCAGCATGGTTACATTTGTGTATTTAATTTGGGCGGACTATAATATCAATATAATGTTGATTGGCATACATTTTAGGGCGATGTTTACAGTGACAACCTGATCTGGCTTTGTGCGGTAATTCTCAGACATTATTTTCAGATGTTTTCTTTCCACATGTGGAATATAGTCATTGTTTTTAACCCGTGAAATTTAATTTGCAAATATATAAAAAATGAACTTAAATTTAATGTCCATGTGAGTGTTTTCATGGTGTCAGTTGGAGTTTATGTATTTCATGGAAAAACGCCAAATAAAAAGCTGGAATAGAAACCTCTATATGATTGTATTTCACACGGTGTGGTTTAGGACGTGGAGTGGGTTGTCGACTAATCTATAGGTTGGTAGTTTGATTCCTGGCTCCTCCAGTCTGAATCTGAAGTGTCTTTGAGTGAGATGCCAAATTCTGAATTTTCATTGATTCAGCTATCAAAGTGTTCGGACAGAGCAGTGATACCCGAACGTTCAGTTCCAATTTGTGCATGTATACTGGGAGTTTTCTTTACACAGAGGAGGTAGTGACAGAGTAACACAGGCTTCTGTACTGGGAACAATGCTTTTTACATGACACTGCATACGTTTTCGTTGCTATGCAGATGACACCAAGCTTTATCTATGACATTAGATGACACAAATTCAATAAACTAAAAACATTTTTTTAGATGACCTCTGAATTCTGAAACACTAAGATTATTGTACTCAACCCTAAAAAATCTCAGAAACCATATTTACACTGGATGTCATCACCTTAGTCTCCAGCAAAACTGTGAGGAACCAGGATACATCATACAACATAAACATTAACCAAATATTGAACTGCTTTAAAATTACTTGAAATACACTGAGCATTAAATATTTTCAAGTCTTTGATATGATTTATTTATTTTTGTTGAATTTGATTCTTCACTTGTGACCTCTGTAAACAGGATTCTGGTGAGTTTATAATCTTAATCTGTAGTTTAGAAACTCAGTTAATAACTTAAAAGAGTGTGTATTATTTAATGACTTGTGACTGACAAGTTGTCTTCAGTTTGCCAGTCAGGATTAGACAAACATCTGATGCAAATTTTGTCTCTGCATCCCTATTTGAAAGTAAACTCAGGAATTATTAAAGTTTTCAAAACAAGACCAAGAGGCCATGCGGGTTTTCTCGGCCCTGGAATTCATCCATCCATCAGTTGACTTAACCACTTATTCAATTCAGTGTCAGAGGAGGGCAGTGATGCCAGAGCAGCCACAGAGCAACAGTCGGGGTGCACAGTTATCCAGTCACTTACTTTATTAAAACTAAATATAAAGCAAATATACAGCACAGTAAGAAAAACAGAATGCAAATACAAACTTTGAATTAAAATCTCATACACATTATTTGTTGCCATTTTTACAGTACAGCTTTTCTTTTCCAGCAAAGTGCAGCGTGTGATCAGCAATCCAGCAGATTTTAGCTGAAACTAAACTGATCGACAAAGAGGTTTTCAGGCGATGATGTCTGTAACGAAGCTAAAGTTGGGCACATGTCCAGCTGAGATCCCCAGGACACGACTGGAGCAGGCGAGTCGATAATGAAAGAGAGGAGTTCACTCAAGCTGGCCTGCAGTGAAACACAGAAGGTTTAGTTTAAGTTAGCTGCAGCAGGAAAGGGTTAGGGTTTAAACCTGGAGATACTCAGAAGGTGATGCATGTTATGCATTCGATGTGTTGTGATTTACTCGCAACAGAGAGAGAACATTTAGGCTACGTTCACACTGCAGGAAAGCCGATTTTTTTTTACCCTATGCGACCCATATCCGATCATGGTATGACAGTTTGAACGGCACAAATCCGATATTTTCAAATCCGATCTGGGTCACTTTCGTATGTGGTACTGAATCCGATACATATCTGTTTTAGAAAACAACTGCTGTTTGACTAGTCATGTCGCATTAAATCCGTCTTTTACGTCACTGACACAAGACAGACGCCAATTATCAGCGCTGGAGAAGCGCCCGATAAGACATCACGAACGCTACCTGGCCATCCAGTGTAGATGTCAGTGAAACTGTTGGGAAGACAACGTTGGAGAAAGGTGAACATTTTATTTGTACTGTATAATCTGCAGATTCTGACAGAAATCTGCAACTATCCTTTGAAGCACCGCTCCTCTCTAAAACAGCAATAAGGATAATTATTAGGCCATATGTAAATAACAAAATAACTTTATAACTTAAAGCAAAATTGGGAAATGTAAAGTCCGAAACAAGTCTTTATATTAAGGCCACCAGTCAAACAATACTGTTTGCTCTGGGTCTAAACAGAGCGCATTGTGTGTGACGTCTTCTTTTGCGCCTGTGGCCGCTTTGAGGGCCGTGAATGGTTCACACTAGAGCGTGTTTGCTGTCACATTTTATTTGTAGTGTGAACAACCAGACAAGACAAAAAAAATCGGATTTGATTAAAAAATCGGAATTGAGCATTAAGACCTGCAGTGTGAACGTAGCCATAGTCTCCTTTAAACACATTTTGTTCTTGTGGTCTTTTATGCAAACAAAAGAAACGGCTGTTTAAACACGGCACAAAACGGGCTCATTAAAGACAACCTGTAAGTTTTGAAATTATCACTGGTGGTACAGATACAGTGTTTGTGAAGGGAAAATTACTGTGTGATCGTTGGGATCTTCTGTTGATTTGGTGCAAATTTTTTATGTTTTAAGTTGTCTTTCCATATTAAGATCCAACTTCTGTGCTTCCGTTTTAGTGAGTAAACTGGCACTAACTAGGAAATATGTTGATGCCAATGGACGATAACACAGCACCGAAAACACTCTTTAAAGTTTAAATCCATTTTTTAAATGCAGCCTGTGCACTTCTGTCGTACCTCACTTTTAGTATTCATGTTTTCAACAGGCTACAGCTAAATCGTAAATAAGCTGTTCTTGAACCAGATCTTAAAAAATAAATAAATAAATAAAATTATCCCAACAAATTAAGTCTACTTTAAAGGGCTGCGGGAAAATAAACCTAAAAAGAAATAATAAACCTACACTTGTTTCCGGCTCATTGTCCATTTCCATCATGTGGGTCTCATTGGGTGGAGAAGGAGGTGGCGTAGGATCGCTGTACAAAAACAAACAAACAAAAGAAGATTATAATAATGAATTAAAATTAAATTCAGACACACTGCAGAAGCATTTTTGTTAGTTACTTACTTTGATATAAAAGAAGGTATTCTGCGGTGATATCCATCCCCTAAAGGTTCTGATGTTTCTGTGTGGACAGATAGGATTGAGCTCATTACACAGAAAGTAAACTGGATCATCTCAACATTATTTGAAATGGTAAACACTTTATGACAGAGTTTATCTTTATCTTATGATGGAGTACAAGACAAAATTTATATTCACTGTTTTCTACAGGATTTTTATTTATTTATTTATTTTGTTGTAATTTTCATGGAGGAAGTGATATGAGAGGTGATACCGGGGGATTTGTAGCGTCCGAAGGCGGTGTCTTTGGGGATGTCGGGGTAAAGGTAGACCAGGGGATTTCTGCTTCGCTGGGATGCCAGACTGTAGCGGTAAATGATGTCTGGCAGAGGTAACACCAACAGCTCTTTCTTGGTGTACGGCTGGACCGCATGCACATGAGGCTCTACAGGGGGAGAAAACACATTTCAATACAAACACACTGCAGTCAGCAAACACACAATTTAAGGTAAATATACAATTATGTTTTCACTATAAAGTAACTATTCTATTTCTTCCAGCAGAGTTATTTAAATTGTCCTCAGTGGGCTCAGGAACATACCACCGTTGGAGTGGTCGACCCAGCTGAAGGTGACGGCGCCGTCTCTGCTGCTCTCACTGAACCGGATCAGAAAAGTACCGGCCTGTTTTTCCTGCAGCAGGAGGCGTGTCCTCTCCCTGCTCACGAACCCCATGATGGATCTGAAAGTCGCACACAGGAAACGCCACACTCTTCTACATTAGCACATTTTCCTTATATGACTGTACTACAACTTTAAGAAATGTTGCTAAACTAAGTTTGGATGTCAGTGTGAAGTCGTACCCGTCACGCCAAAGATCCACCAAGTGTTTCTTGATTAAATCGAGGATGCCATCGATCCAAATCCAGGCATTTTCGTTCTGCGCGACAGGAAATCAAAGAGTCAAGCCCCTGTGTGCTCGCTGTCAGACTCAAGGAAACTACAGGAACTTATCTTAAGACCCACCTTGGAGAAGCTGCTCCAGAACACCACGCCATCAGGATCATCTGCAGCAGCACCAACTGTTACATTTAAAAAAACAAAAAAAACAAAACATTACCATAAAGTGTTTTATAGTATTTATAAATTTTAATATTAGATAGTATAGTACATGTGTAATCATTGCACTATTTGTTTGTTTGTTTTTACTTGTGCACATATTTTTTATTCTTCATGTGCACATTCAAATGTTTGCACATCAGGGCTAAGTTACTTTGTATTTTGTGCTAAGCCAACTACGTACTCTGCTTTTTACTGTATGCTACAAGCTAACAATGTAGTTTCCATGCTAATCTATGCTAACAATTTGCTTTGCATGCTAATTGTATCATTTCAGTAAAAATAATAGTGATTTCCAAAATGCAAAAAACTATTTTTGTACTGATTTTGTATAAAATATATATATTTTTAACATGCAAGTAAAAAAAATTTTTTTATTTGATCCTTAGCGATATTGTTGTCAATAACAAAAAATACACAGAAACTTCAGGCTTTTAAGACTACACACAATATGCAAGATATATCTTTATATACACAGCTTTAATAACTAAAATGAGCTCTAAAATCAACTCCCATCAACAACACAAATGAAATATAAATGTCTTTTTAAAAAGTAATTGAAAAAAAATTGGCTTAGATTTTATTTACTTACCCATAATTTTGTCTCTTAGCATGGAGAGCTGCATTTCATCGAGCCCTCGTTTGCCAACGGTCAAAAACTGCCAGCTCAGCACCTGTGACAGCTGCTCCCAGGTGAGAGGAGGAGGATTCAGGAACAGCGACAGGTCCTGCAGTGAAAAGTCACAGAACCACAATGAAGTTTCCTGGCTTGTCTTAACAGATGTTACTAGTGTTTGTTGGCTGTGACAAAATTTTACCCAAGGTTCACTGATGGACACCATGTTCCACCACATGATGGAGGCCCAGGCATTGGGGACTTGATTCGTGCTGGAGATGACGACCACGGGCAGGGAGCTGGCCTGGACCGACAGCAGAGGAGGAAACCAGTCAATAAAAGTACAAACCCTCCACCACAGCAACCAGTTTTAAAGATCAGGACTAGAGAACGCCATCAAAGCTGAAGTTCATGTTGCTTACCTCGATGTTGCACCTTTGTCCTGCGTACTGAAACTCTGTCACAAACTTGATGATGTGCAGCTCTTCAGTGACTACCAGATGGTTCTAAGGAAAAAGAAAGAAAGTAACAGGAGTAAGGCAGCAGCTCACGTCTCTAGCACTCAATTCATAATCAAAAACATGCCCTGAGAGGTATGTGGGATCAATAAAACTTTAAAATACACTTGAGTTTGATGCTTTGTTTACCTTCTTCCCATCCGTCATCTCACCTGTATTTACCTGTTTACCCTCAAGATTTATATAACTACACACTACTGAAATGTGTGCAGTATAGTAATGCTCATAAATGCTCATGTGAAAAAAGACAATTTAAAATAAACTTCTTCTCTTACCGCAGATGAGCTTTTGCTTCTTGATTTTCTTTCCTTGAGCGACTGAAAAAATATATTTTTTTATAAGAAACTACAAGCTGTACTGTATAAAAGAACATATGAATGTATAATAGTTAAACATAAAGCTTTGTTAACTTTGAGGATTTATATACCATGTGCCCAAATTCTGCCATCAAGCCTCCATCTGTGTCCTCGTCCAACACCTTACAGTCGTCTCTGTTGAAATCAAAGAGACGGAACCTGCAAAAAGCACAAAAAGCATCAGTACTCATTTATTGCAGAAATATAAACTTTCATAAATGTATGTTTCAGATTTTAGTCTACCTACCCTTTCACTGTCTCGGCTTCTACAACATCCCTTATTTTGGTGGGGAGAAAAAAGACAAGAAAAGATTTGGAAAACCAAAATTTAAAAAGGTTTTTTTTAAAAAATAAAAGCTCAAAAAATAAATATTTCCATCTGAACTCTATGCCACTCTTTCAGACCAGCTTTTCTTTCACTTACTTGTCAAATACAGGTTTGACTCTCAGCATGCATTTGAATTCAGGGATGTTTGCCAGGAACCTGAAAAGAGAAAAGACATTTCTTTATGTTTTTTAGTTTAGCACTGGTTATTTTGGCCCAGTAAACATGTAAAAAGATCTAAGTAAGTAAGCCTATAAACTGCTTTCAGTCAAAATGCCTCATCTCAAAACCTAGCTGCTAACTCTTGAGCTTGTTAAGAAACAGTTTGTCTGTTGCGTGCGAAAAGATGTTGGGAAAGTTACATCATGTGACAGAAGCTGCGGTGGAACAGTGGGACAATTTTTGCACCTACATGTCTACCTGACTTGGACATTTGAGCTTAATACAACAGATGTTAAAACCTCACTGCTTTTGTTTTGTTTTGTGTTTTGTTTGTTTGCTTCTTGCTTTTGGTTGCTGCATTTTTGTATTTGTTGTTATAAAATGCAAAATCTAATAAATACTTGAATTATAAAAAAAAAGAAACAGTTTGTCTGTATGAATAATTAGCAGGTAAAAGGAAAATATACCTAATGAGGTCCATCTGAGACCTCAGAGAGAAAACTGCAGTCAAAATAGATGAACGTCAGTTTAATAAAGAAATGTTTTAGTTTTGGGGATCAGACCTGACCCTAAACTGTGTAAAGGCCACAGAAAATTGTGGGCAATATAAAGTTTTCACTGATTTTCAGATTTGACCTGGTTTTCCCTCCAACATTAAACTGCTAACAAACAGACAGACAAACAAAAGGAACTGATTACATATTCCCATTATATGGAAGCGCTGAGTGACATGAAGTCCCAGCTGACATTTGGGTTTCTCAAACATACACGTGTATAAAGTCAGTGCATGCTTACCTCACTGTGATACTGAACTGCACTCCGGTCTTCAGTATCAGAGGACGCAGTGGAAATTTCTGCATGATGGGCTGTTTCTCCACCACCAGAGCGCTGCAATGCCAGACCACAACAGAACATGTCACTATGCATACTGTTGGCGCATCAGTGTGTGTGTCTATATATGTAAAAAAAAAGAAAGAGTGACTCACTTTGTGACTAGTTTTATTAACAAGGACAGCCCAAATTTCTCAGTTTCTGGGATTGAAGTAGGGAGGCAGAAGGCAGGGTCAGTGCTGCTGTATTTGCTGTTCTGGTCTTGAAGTTTCTTCAGCTGTTCGCAGACTCCTAGCAGCACTTCGGCGACAGTCGAAAACCTGCACACAGAATAAAACAAGCACAAGTGCTGAGTGTAAAAAGTCAGAGAGGAAAAACAGATTCTCTTAGACATGCAAAGGTGAGCATAACAAATGAGCTCTAACCACTTGTCCAGGTGGTCCAGACTGGTGTCAGCTTGACTTCCAATGCAGGCCAACTGCTGCCTGCGCTTCCACTCCGGCAGCTCCACATCAGTGAGAGTCGCCACGACCTTTTCTGTCTGCTTTAAAATGTTAACCAACTGATGCAGCACAAACTGCAAGACAAAAAAAGAAAAGATTCATATGTTCGCATAAGAGAGGGAAGAGGTTTCACCATCTGACCAGTGCAGACATGATCTCTCACAGCCCGCAATAAAATCTGAACACAGCAAAATAACAGTTAAGGAAAGGTTACCCACCGTAACCCAAGGTTCTATGAGTATAACTCTGAGAGCTGTCATCTATGTTGCTCTTGGCTGTATCAGCTTATATGACTTATTTGCATTTCAATGGCAACGTCTGAAAGGGGAAGACTGCTACGCAAAGCTGACTTAGTCCTACTGCCTGTAGGTTGCTGGTTTGTTCAACCAATCAGTGCAAGGCATTTCCACCTATGTTTTTGCTCAAAAATATTTCCCCAGAAAAACAATGTTGCATTTAATCATGATTTGGCAAGCTTCCAACATCAACATGACACTGTGCTCCGTGGTCACAATGCAGCAGTAACGTTACAGTACGGTGTAAATGCGATGCCACATTTATGCTGTAAAAACATTTACAATAACGGTTTTGTAATGTTACTGCGACCTAGTTTTACATTTCATGCTAGCATTAGGTAATTATGTATATATGTATTATGTAATTTGAAACATGAAGTAGAACAGACCAATAGCAGATAATAGATGTTTCTACTAAACTGCCCCAACCAATTTGTTTCTAGGTTTCTATGCAAACAATCATGAAAGAAATCTATGACATGAACATTTTCTGTGAAGCTTTCATAATAATTGCACAAAATATCAAAATGAATGTGGTTTACCCATTTAGACTAGTTTGCACCACTAATGCCAACATTTCATCAAACATTTACCATATTATTATTATTATTATTATTATTATTATTATTATTATTATTATTATTATTATTTACCATACCTCCTTTCTTTGTGTTATGAAGACTGCATGTTTCTGACATTCCTGATCAACAATATGTTGGGACTGGGCCATATCAGTGTGCTCCTCCACTGGAAAAGGAAGACAAGACACTTGTGTCAAAAACAACTGAGTGACAAACCAGACCTGCCAGGTTTTAATCCTGCCAAGCAACTCCTGGGATGCCAAATGGGACTAAACTAGTGGCCACTTGAGGTTGACTCTGACAGTGAGTCAGAGTCCCCATAGACTCCCATATTAAAATGCCCAAATTTATGCCACAACATCACCTTGTTTTCAGCCTGCTACAAAAAACAGTTTTAATCTTTGCAGATACTTCCCTCCTTCCCTACTTTGAGGGGCATGGCCAGTTTGATTGACAGGTGACAGAGGCATCGGTAGCTGTCAGATGTCTGCTGGGCTTCCGCTCAGCTAACTGGAGTCACTGCAGTGTTTGTGCCTTTTTAAGGATGGGTTACGGCCTCAGTTTTGATTAGTGAAATTTCTAGGATTTTATTACTAATCACACTGCTAAAATTAATGCTTTAATGTCGTCCACACTTCAAAAACCAGTAGGTAATGGCAATATCCATCTTTTATATACAGTATGTGGTCGTGCTATCGTACCTTTATTTTGCCAGGCCATCAGAATATAGTCCAGTTTTTCATTCAGACCCTCCAGTGTCTTGATTTCCTTCTTGGTCTCCTACATTAGAGTAAAAGTGCAGTGGTTTAAAAACAAAGAGGAAAACATTTATCTTTCTTGGAAGGCTGAAAATAAAATCCCAGTAATCTTACCAAAGTCTGTCGCTTCAGTTCATTGACTTTGTCGTCCAACTCTCTCCAGCTGTGTTGCATGCTTGGATTATTGCAACTCTGACAAAAACAAGAAGGTTCTGTCACATGTTTGCAATTATTATCAAATATTTATTTACAATTATAATTTATATTTACTTTTCCTTTCCTCTGGTTGTGATCACAGTTTTGCTCTAACTTGTTGCCATATTTGCTTTGCTGTGACTCACAATGCTACGTTTTCTGTTAGCATGAGCAATTTTTACAGTTCCACCTACTCACTGGTCCGGGAAAATGTATTTCTGCCGTTAATTGTAACTCTCTCTATAAGCAACCCAGGCACATGTTTACAGTTAGTGTGCATCAAAGTTATGATTCTACTAAAATCTTTTCATATCTACTTTTGGTTAACTGCAGTGACCTTGGGACAGACCTGTAAATATGACTTAGGAATGAAACCAGGCTCTTCATTAGAACAGCATTTAACTGACCTGAGGCTCAGAGACTGAAGCCAGAATTTGCTTTTCCTCCTTCAGGCATTCAGACAGAATTAGGGCCAATTTCAGCGGCTCACCCTGGAAATGCCCCTAAGGAGCAGACAGAACCATGCAAATCATTACTGGAAGTGTATTTTCGTATTTTCAAATAATTAAAATTTTTCTGCACAGATCATCATATCTGTTCTACCAGCAGGAGGTCCTTCATCCTGGAAAAATCTGGCCCCTGCAGAATATTGTTCTCCTGAACAGAACGATACCACTGCTCTTGTAGAAACACCAGGAGAGCCTGGAAACAGGTTCTGGCTCTGTGCTCGTCCACAGCTGCCGAATCCCTAATGCAGAGAAACAAAAGATTTAACTGCAGGACTGCATCTGTTTTCACACTATTTCACAATCTTCCTTACATCATATACTGTACACCTTACTATATTAAGTTAAAGCTCTTTAATCTTAGACCATAACTATTTTCCCTGCTCCTTCATCCAGCCCCGTCTTACCAGTCCTGGTTCTCGATCCAGGTGCTCAGATAGTGGCGAATCTCTTTGGGAAATCTTCTCTCGTACAGCTGGCACACCTGGCTCTGGAGTGCAGAGTCCAGCTTCAGAAGGGCCTGCCACTGAGCCATCTGCAGTCACAAAGACATAAACCTCTTTTTACGAGTTCAGGGCCTCTGATTGGTCCACAGATGTGATAGGAGTCTTTACTGTTATTTTCCTCCATTTTATTAACAGAAATATATCTTACGCTAGAGCAGACGTTCCCAAAGTGTGGGGCCCGCCCCCTAGGGGGGGGGGGGGCGCAGAGCCATTGCAGGGGGGGCGCGGCATGAAAAGTGAAAAAAACAACGCTTGGACACTGCTAGCACGGGGCGCCCACACAAACGCAAAGCAGGAGATGAAGCATCGCTGAATATGTTTCCAAACCAACTTCATTCTAAGCCAAAGACTAGAAAATATGGTGAAGCATATCTTCCCTTTGGTTTCACCTGTACAAGTGCCGAGGTAGGTCTTCCTGCAGAACTGGTTTTTCCTTCGTCGGGAGCAGCGCTAGGCTGTTTAAATCACGGACAAACAGGATCCCACATTCTTGATTTTTAGTTCACAAACACTTGTTGTAATGACTAACTACTCCTGACATTTTGGAGATGTTAGCTCTTTATACAGTAAAGTTACAGCTGGATACAAATAACATCAGGCTGATCCTGACACGATTTGTTCCCCCGGTTCAAATCACGGACAAACAGCATCCAACAGCTGTTCATGTTTTTGAAACCATTTTGCAGAGGGATTTTTTGAAAAATGTATTGATAGCAATGTTGAATATTACACAGAAAAAAAAAACAACTACATGTAAAATAATTACACCATGACGCCTCTGCCTTTCTAAATGGAGGGACAGTAACTGCGTGTATATGTAAGCGTGTAAAACCTGCAGATAGTCAGATTAACAGTATTTCGTCTCTATCTGCCATTCTGCAATTCATCTCATGTAAACAATAACGTGGCGCACAGCGTGACGTGAAAAAGGCACATAACTTTGACTTTGCGTGATGAACTCTATATTCCTCGTCCACACATAAACGCACAAGTTTTAAAAAATCTCCGTTCTCGGTGATCCGAAACGCTGTTGTGGACGAAACAGCTGTGTTTTCAAAAATACCCGTGTAGGTGCAGACATAGCGTAAAAGAGTGAGTAGTTTATTTTCTTACTACCTGTAATTTATTGCAGATTACTTGTATTTGCTTAATTGTTTACTAAATGTTTGAGGGGTGAAATAAACCGCAATGGAGCAAAATATGGGCGTGTGTGGTTGGAGGATGTGTTCGTGCGCGCGTGCGCGCGAGGGGGGCGCGAACATTTTTCTTGTAAAAAAAGGGGGGCCCAGCAAAAAAAGTTTGGGAACCACTGCGCTAGAGTAATTTAAGATAAAAGTTTTATATAGATTAAAAATCTGTTTTTAAGTGTGGCCTGGCCAAGAGGGCAGCCATGACTATAACCATATATAATCATACAAATATGACTGACGCTCACTGAAAATGTGTACCGCCAATCGTCAGATCACATGCTGTAACAAGTGAATAACAAGTGCAGTTTCAAAAGTGATCAGACTGACAGTTTTCTTAGTCCTTAAGTCAGCTTTTAAACTCCCACGCAGTTATATTTATCTTATTTATCTTATATATCCAAAGGGAATGTCTGTGGACACAGAGAACGTGGAAATCTCAAAATAATTCGAATAAACACAGCACCAAAGTGAGGTGTGAGTAATTATAAGATGATTCGTTTTATGTGTTTATGTAATAAAAGCGCGTGTGGTGGCGTATTGATGTCGCCAGCTATCGGTAAATAATGTAACTGAGCTCACTGGAAAGTTTTACCCCGCTCTTTAATATAATCGGAGGGGATTTCCAAGAAATGCAACAACACCGCAGCAACGTCAAGAACCGAGGATTTTCATTTATTTACATTTGCCTTTTTAACAGCTTTTATCAGACAATTGCCTACTTTTAAAAATCAGGATCGCGCACATTTTGGAGGAAAGGCGGACCATAAGCTGCGCACAAGGCTTCCCGCAATAGAACTAAAGTTGTTTCTTTGCGCAGAAATCATGACTTACCTCGGTGGGTGGCTCTTTGTCGGACAGGTGAAAGCAGGACAAAAATCACAAGCGACCTCCAGCCTTCAGATCTGGCTGTTAATTCTTGCCTTAAGAACGAGGACGCGAACTTCCGTTGCACACGCCCATTCACACGCACCACGTGATTCTCCAGAAATCGTCCTGCTGGGTGCGCAAAGCTGGAGGCCGCACAGCTCGACATCCGGCAAGTCACAAAGTAAAGAAAAATAACAACAGCCAGATGTTGAATCCCTGAAAACAGCTGTTTTCTGTGCAGGTTTCAGCTCAGTTTGGTGGGCTGTTGCACATCAGCGCTCATGAACCCGTTTTTATCCGGTTTTTTTCCACAATACTTTTTCTTTCTGCACATTTCTATTGCACTGTTGTGTCTGTATCGGTCTGTAGTGTCTGGTGTCTTTGTTTTGGATTTTTGCACATTCTTTTCCCCGCACTGCTAAATCCCTGTAATCTCTTCCCAACAACCTTTTTCCTATTTAGAAACAAAATTACCCTCTACAACATTGCTCTCACACTGGCAGCCCGGGTGCCACTAGATTGACGTGAAGAAATATAATGCAGTTTGGCTCTTGAAGTTACTTTTTTTGTTAGGGAAGATTTGTTTGTTGTTGAGTGCAATGCTAAAATAAGTTATTTAAAAAGCAAAAAATGAGTTAATATGAAGGCAATATGAGCAGAGAGTACAAACATGTTGAGGGATTGGCTGTTAGTTCAGTGAGAGAATTATTTGTAAGGAAAACTATTTTCACTAGCAGTCAAAAACTATGTCTGCATTTCTATTGAGTTAAATACAAAAGAATTTACAGCAGAAGTGCTGCCAGATGTCTGGCCAGAAAGAGAGTCACAATGTGTTTATTTGGGAGTTCAATGAAAAGCTTAGAGGGGGGGGGGGGGGGGGGGGGGGTTGTTCACATTTGCAGTTTCGTCTTGTTGTACAATATTTGAAATTTGAAAAAACAAACAAAACACTGGGAATATTTGTGGGTGTTTTCTCATTTGTTTGTACTACTTGCACATTAAAAGGTCCTCACATGAGATGACAGTGCCAGCAGTGGCCCACAGCTCATTTAAGTTTGAGAACCCTGCTCTACAATGTAGGCAACAAAAAAATAGAGCTATGTTTTATTATCCTTATTTTTTCTGATCATGTTCTATTTAACTGATTTAAGCTGAACACATTTATTAGAATTAAAATTTATACTGAAATAATGTTTATACTACTATGTTATTTTATTATTAATACAGCACAAGATTCTGTTGCCTTTGTACAAAAACAGCTGGTAGAAAAGTCCTCCAAAGAGCTACTTTTACATTCTTACTTTGAGTACATATCAGAGACAGTACTTTTTTACTTTTTTATTTGAGTAAAGAAGTTGAATCAGTACTTGGATTATGTTTTACACACTAGCATCTGTACTTCTAGTCAAGTACAGAATGTCTTACTTTTGGCACATGCGTTACTAATCAGAAGATCCAGGGTTTGATCCCTCGGTCCTTCAGTCTGCATGCAAAAGCATCCCTGGACAAGAACAGGCACTGAACCCCCATCCATTCACTGAAAAATGCTCCACCTACCACCCCCGCTTCCATGTTACTTTTCTTTAAACTAGAAGTGGCCATATTTGGATGAGACGATGGGGAGCTGAGCTTTCAGCTCACAAGTTCCCTCCATTACTCACACAGGTATAACTCACAGAAACAGAGTCCAGAGGTCATATTCTGGGACTCGAAGGAGTGGAAATGCCGAAAAGACATTTAACACCTGCCTGTGTCTGAACACACCTGTCAGTCAAAGCACCAAGATTTGCTTTTTATTTTGGCATTTTTGATCTTCTGTAATGCAAAGTTGTACTTTTTAAGTCAACATATTCTTTAAAAAAAAAAAGTTCAGCCATGCTGTTGCATAATATCCTGACTGTGGTCAGAGGTTCGCACATACAGTAAATCATCTGATTAGGAGTCATGGGGATTCATGAATAACATGGTATAAATAATGATTTATTCTTTATGTTAATAATTTCTGAGCAGCAGCAGCAACACTGGGACATGGGCTCTGAGAGGACACGTTATGGAGACACCTCAGCTGGTGGTTTTTTGTTTTTTTTTTTGCTTTTTTTTTGTTATTGTTTTTAGCTTCCGCAAGAGCCCAAATACAGCCTCACCCTTCAACAATCACCGAGAATCACGTGATTCTCCAGAAACGCCGTAAATAAAAACCGCCAAGCAGCAGCAGCTGCTACATGCCGACGTCTCACTTCCTACTGCTTTCGAAATAAAAGCACAAAACCTGGGTGCTGTTTCAGTGAGGTGGCCAGCAGGGGGCAGGAGAGCTGAGCGACTGTGTGAATGAGTTTAAGACAAAGGGAATCAAAACACTGCATGTATTTAACTTTTTTGCCAATAACAAACAGGTAAAAGAGACAGATGCAGACATAAAGTATCAAAATAATGTCAACTACAAAAAACAAAAACAAACAAAACAATAAACACATGTTCAGATTGATTTATATACAACTCATTTCTTATAGAAAAACATGACTGAACATGCAAAATATTAAAGGCACAAAACCAGCATGATACAAACTTTTCTTTCATGGACAATAAAGCAAAATATGCTTTAAAAACACATTAAACACAAACTCTGTAAAAACAACAGCCTCACGGGAGTCACGATATTGACAAAGGATTTAAAGAAGCTCCAGATGCAAATGTTTTTTTTCCCTCTTTTTACTCTGAATATGGAGAGCTCATCTGTAAAAACAAAAAGAAGAAAAATATTAGCGGCATAACATCGGGACAGATTCAACGAATTCCAAGCTTAACCAAAAAGCAGTCTTCCGTTTCAGCAAGGCTGATCAGAGGCAGTCTTCAATTATTTAATCTCAGCCTGCGATCACAGGTCAACAGGAAATGTAATCTGATTACAGTCAGACTGTCGGCAAACACAAAAAACAATTAAACTCCATTTAATCCAAATTTAAAATCCTAAAACATTGACTTCATGAATATTCACATCATCTCATGTGAGACAACTTTCCATCAGTGTGATTGATTACAACACAACAATTCATCAATCACTGATCAGTGTGCCATGTTTCAACAGTGTTTGCAGTAATGTCTCTGCACTGTTCACAGTCTCAGAGTTAGGAACACAGAGACTACAGATTTTATTCTGAGCTGATAATAAATCTGATGCAACTGTCGTCTCACTCTTTACGCTGAGGAGTTAACGATAATAAAAATGTTTGCTTTAAATACAGAAAATATACAAAACCCAGATTTTTGGCGTTTGGCACTTTGGTCCAAGTCACAGTAATGTGTAATCTCTAACTTCTGATCTTTTATAGACTATGTTGACTTGAAACAAGCAGAATAATGAATTTACTGTTTTTATTATGAGGTTTCCAGAAGTTTTCCACATTTGACCTTTTTCTATTTTAGCTCTACTGCACAGAGCGATAAGAGACACATACAGTGTCTTATTCATTTACAATAATAAAGAGCATATTATTACCAGTATTATCCACTAAGTACAATAATGTAAACTTACGGTGTCGATGTCGAAGCACAGGTGCTCATTGAGCATGTCAAACTCTCCAGGTGTCATCGGGGGCTCCGGAGACTGACACGACCGCGGGGTGGTGCTCGCGTTGGAGCTGAAATACATTAAAATAGACGTTAAAATACATTTAGCCTGTTTTGAAATTCTGTTTAAAGTTAACTGAGCTCGACTTGAGTGAAATATGAACTCACCGCATTTCTGAGATGGGGATCAGGGTTGATGGGATGTAAGGATGCACTGGAAGTTTAACAGAGGTTTATATTAATATTTAATTAGACCCGAGAATTAGCCTGAGAGTTTCCCAGCAAAATTTGAACACTTCACCTCATAATTAGATCTTACCTTTGCTGGGCTGGCTGTTGTAAAGCCGCCCGAAGGCCTCGTCTTTGGGGATGTCGGGGTAGAGGAACTTGAGTGGGTTTTCGGGGACAACCCCGTCTGAGATCACTTTGTAGTCTCGAATGATGTCGGCGAACGGAAGCGCGCTGAGCCGGTTTTTAGTGTAAGGCTCCACAGAGTTAAACTTCACTTCACCTGGTGTGAAAAGTTACTGTTAGCAAACTTTGTTGTCCACTGTCAGCAAAGCAGGTAAAACCACAGATTTTCTATCAACAAAGTTTATTTACGGTCTTATAGTTAAAGGTGACGTATACATTTTATTACTACACGTGATCTGATGATGTTGGTTTATGGGAAATCTCACCGTTATCGCCGTGCTCCACCCAGGTGAAGGTGATTCCGCCGAGGTGGCTCTCGCTGAAGCGTAACAGGAACGTGCCTGGCTCTTTGTCCTTCAACAAGGCTCGCTCCATCTCTTTACTCACAAATCCCATGATGTAGCTGCGGAGGCGGTGAAAGACGAAAGAAATTTAGGTTTTTGGTCTCAGCCTGTAAGATCTGTTGTCCAATTTCACATTTTAGATCTGCCATTCATACGAAGTTTATCCTAATGCATTTTGAAACTGCACATTTCTAAGACAGGGTTGTAGTCTGCAGGTGATATCTGGCACCTGCAGACATCCATTGATGCTATTTTCTGGGATAAAGCCTTTATAAAGGCATCTAAATTTGGCTGACATACACACTTGAACTCATAATAATTTCTGTTGATTCAAACTCTAAAAAGACAAGAAATCCTCCCAAAAAACCTTAAAAATTAAAAAACCTCTAACTGCTAAAGCAGCAGCATTAACAATAAATGAAAGCATTAATTACCTAATAGAAATGTATATTTATGCCACATTTTGTTTTCATTTACTTCTGTATTTATTCATCTGTGTATTTACTTTCCATTTGAGTTTCCATGTATTTCTCCTTTGCATTTCCTTCTATGCAAATGAGGGTTTAAACTTGTCTCTGATTGGTTAACACCAGATGCTGTGCTCACGGCAAGAACGCATATTGATGTTAATAAATTTAATGAAAATTAATTTTATTGTAATGTAATGTTAAATATATTAATATTTTATAAATGTATCTAACTGTTCTGTCTTTCCCAACTGATGTTGGCAGTTTTGGTCCTTCATATATGTTAATGCTAGCGGTTCATGTATCTAATAGCCCTTTCATCTTTTTGTGGAGTTGTTTTTGTTTGTTTTTTTGTTTTTAGAAGTTGTCACATTTTCTGTTTATGATCTTTCAGCCGGGACACGATGACCTACTTCTCATTCCAGACCGGCAGCAGGTGCTTCTTGATGAGCTCCAGGATCGAGTCGAGCCACATCCAGAAGCTAAACGGCTTCCCTGGAATATTCTCCTGTATGATTGGAAGAAAAGAGAGTGAGAACCTTCTCGGACTTTAAATTGAAATTAGATACGATATGGGATAAAAATACATGACCAACATTAACAACACAGCAGGTTTTATGACTGCCACTAGATGGCACAATAATGCAGAAAATAATGGTACTATGCCGCTCATGCTCATATTATCTAAGACTCACCTTGGAAAACTTGGACCAGGACACTTGATAGTCGCTGCAGGAGGCATGCTGACCTACAGAGACAAAGAGAAACTATCATAAATGGCCGTCCCAGGAAAACAAGGTCAGCAGCTTTTTAGTTATTCTCTGAACTTGTTTTAGAAAATTCTTTGAACTCTGTGAGCAGCAGCATCACTGTACTAGTGTGACCTTCCCCGTGTGGGCATAAAGTGGTTTTACTACAGTTTCCGAGACAAACAGCATGTTGTCATGAAGCTTTGAGGCTTTGAGGTACGAGTTCTCATCAACAACAAACCCAGCGAATCAAAACGCAGCGCATGCGCAACGGCCTTTCATGGTGCCTTTTTCATAGGCTTCAATAGTAATCTGGGAAATCTCAATAAAAGGTAATATATCTTTCATCCTGGAGCTTATTTATCTCATACAGCAGAGTCTGTGGCATGATAATGCATATAAAAACCTTGTAAAATGAATCCTGTGAGGTCTGAGTAATCAGCAGTGATTACTCTCCCACTAACTGGATCCTTGATTCTTCTCTCCTGACTCGGGATTCTATTACGTTAACAAGATCCAAAGTCGGGGGACAATTTGGCTCCCGGCTCTTTCTGGGAGTCTCCTCCCAGAAAAGTCTCCTCTGGCAGCGATGAAATGCTCCCAGCACTCCTCCAACAGCTTGGGATACTTTCTCAAAATTAACATCTCATCATCCATCAAGCTCCATCAGCGAGAGATGCCAGCTCTCCAAATTCACACAATGGCCCCAATTTTGATTATTTGTAGAGTTCAGAAGCGAATGCACTTCCTCAAGTGTGACTTCTACCCAGTGGCTGGGAGAAAGAATCATTGGTCACCTGCAGGTTAACCTGTCACCATCTCTTCCTGCATATGTTACATCCCAGTAAAGCAAAATTATTAACCAAACAGGTTAAGGAAAGGAAAAGGATGTTTAGCTACAATAAAGATGAAAGTACAGAACCAGTGTGTGAGAGAGATCTCAGGGTTTGTTTGTTTTTTGCCTTAATTTATTTATATTCATACAATTTGCTATTTTCACACAATGGGATGCTGAGCAGACAGATCAGGAGCAGGCGATATACAGCGGGCTGTAAAACTGTCTGCCCCATTCCTGATGTCCTTGGGTTTTGCATATTTATCACACTTAAATGTTTCAGATTATACAACTAATTTAATATTAGAGAACACAGCACGAGTAAAATATTTAAATGTAAATGATTATTTCATTGATTAAGAGAGAAGTTATCCAAACCCACCTGGCCCTGGTTGAAAAGGTGATCGCCCCTTTTGTTAAATTGTGATTAACCACATCGTTTGGAAAGCAAAGTTTACTCAGGCCTGATTACTGGCAGACCTGCTGAATCAAGAAATCACTTTAACAGAACCTGTTTGACAAACTGAAACTAAATACCTCAAAAAGCAACTTATCATGAGCAAAATGAAGACTGACGTGTTCTGCTCAAAGTCCTGACCTGAATCCAATTAAAGAAGCTGTGGTTTATGCTGGAAAACCCTCCAATGTGGCTGAACTACAACAATTCTACAAAGATGAGACAACTTCCTCCACAGTTATTGGGTTTAGGGGGCAATCACTTTTTCACACAGGGTCATGTAGGTTTGGATCTTTATCCCTTAATAATAAACACCTTCATTTAGAAACTGCATTTTGTGTTTACTTGTGTTATCTTTGTGTATTACTTGAATTTGTTTGATGATCTGAAACATTAAAGTGTTACAAGCATACAGAAAACAGAGCATCAAAGAAGCTTCAGCTTCGTTTTTAGCTTCTTTGATTTGTTGGGATCTGATTGGGTTAAAAACAAAATGCTGTTGTTCATCACCTTTAATGCTACTTTTGGTCTTTTAGAGTGATTTGTTTGACTGATCAAACCAAGCTCCCTGTTGTTTCACGTGAAGTCTGGCTCAGCTTGAAGCAAACATGTTTTCTTTATGCATAAACTTGAGGTTGAGCGAGTAGCGGAAGTGGTCAGCAATATATAGGAAGAGCCACGCTGGAAGGGTGATCCACTGGATTTAAATGAGGTAAGGCTTTTCATTTTTATAGACCTGTTCTCAGAACTTTGTGATCGCCCCTCAGAGTTTCTCTGCTATGCTGACTTTGACTTTATAGCTGGACCAGTCTGATACTTGGCTCGAATAACGTTTCTGGTTCTTTCCCTTTTAAACCGAGCGACTTTCTGGAGTCTCTGCACCACCTACATGCTTGAATATCTCTGCTGGCGTGTGGTTTCACAATGACAGAGGTGTCGCTTCACCCTCCATAAACAAGTAAACACTCTCCCACCTCTCTTTAGATGTTTCTGCCTTCAGCTTTAACTTTCTGTTCTAATTAGCTTGTTAGCTTGCAGTTGTTTTCTTAAGTATAATGTTTTACTGTTTGCTGTGTTGGAAGACTTTTTCCAGGTTAATGACTTTAAAGCCACATTTTTTATTTATTTTTTCTTAATTTTCAACCTTTGCGAAAGAACAAAACTAAAAGACAAACATACCAAAGAGCTTTTCTCCCAGCATGGTGAGCTGCTCTTTGTTGAGGCCTCGCCCCGCAAATGTGGAGAACTGCCAGCTGAGGACCTCAGAGAGCTGGCTCCAGCTGGCCCGAGGAGGGTTCCCAAAGAAAGCCAGGTTCTGTGGAGGAAGATGGAGAAGGTGAGGGAGGCTGTGAAGCATAAAAAATGAAAACAAACATCTCCAAAACAGCTGGAGAACATGAGCTGCAGTTACAGAAGAACCAGAGTAAATGGAACATCAGCAGAATTTGTTGTCACGCTCTGGAAGTCAAAGATTTGGAATTTAAGCCAGTTTTCTTCTTGTTTAGCAGTTTTATGGGGGTGAATTACAAGATTTATTTGTAATTTATGTCATTTTGATGCTGTTAATCGCGCATCTGTTTTGGGAAAACCAATTTTAGAGACTTGAAAAATGCAGAACTGCCCTGTGAAGATCCGTACAACAGAGGTCGACTGAAAAAATAAAATCTGTGTTTCTTTATTTATTATTATATTTTATTTTAAAGATAATAGAAATGAATTTATAAAAACACAGGCTTTTAACAAAGATGTCCAGGTGTGTTCAAATAAGTTGAGCTGAAAGTGAGCTTATGTTTGATTCAGCTCAACTTATTTTATTTTTTACTTTAAATTTTTGTAATTAAACTTTCAAATGAATGAATTTTCTGTTTTTAGAAGAAGTCCAGTATGGCTCACCCTCGGCTCATCAGTCAGGAGGTTGTACCACATGACGGAGGCCCAGCCTCCAGGCAGCTGGCTCACATTGGAAATCACAACGAGCGGCAGGGAACACGTCTGGAAAACAAAAATAAATATTAGTAAATTATTTTGTAAATGAACAGCGACAAAAACAAGTTTGAAATAGATCTGCTCTGCCGCTGACCTCCAGGTCGATGGTGAGACCCTGCACTGTGAAGCAGGCCTCAAAACTGAGAGAGTGAAGTTCTTCTGTCACAGAGAGCAGGCCCTGAAAAATAAAACACTGAAACATCAACTGGAGTTCAAAGGCAGATTAACTGAATATGATGCACAAATCCATCTGAAGCAGCGTTAATGGTCACTGCGGAGGACAGAAACTGCCAAATCAAGAGCAAATGATGCAATACATCAATTAATATGTCATTAAATACATTAAATATTAATTAAACCGATAAATTAAATAATTTACAAACTATGGCACTGATAGTTTTACTTCAATATTTACTTACCTTTGTATTAATTCCCTAATTTATCTACTTTCCCATTCAATGTTTACATTTATTTAAATGTATTAGTTACATGATGTATTTTTGAATCAACCATGAAGCAGGTGAAAAACTGTCCCAGTGAGACACTTTTAGCTGTATTCCTTTAAAATAAAAGTTGAATTAAAAAAGTTTGCAGAAATAAATAGGGTGAAGAGACCAAGGGGAAATAATACATGTATGCTTAAAAAAATAATAATACATGTAGATAGAGACAAATGAGGAATGAGGAATAATGTAGCGCATAATGCATTCTCCTAACAGGAAAAGGATCACTGGGAAAGACACGAATTCTTTTGGGGTTGTGTCATGAAGGGCATCCAAAAGCAGCTGAAAATCAATTTAGGTGATATTTTATAAATGAATAAGACCTATATGGATTTAAAATAATGATTTATTTACTTTAGAAATACAAATACACACAATACATGCAAATAATAAAAATATAATAAATAAAATAGAAAATTTTATGGGAAGAAAATACCACAAATAGTACAAAGAATGCACAAGAATAAAAAAAAAAAAAAATCAATTTACACTATTTTTTTAAATAAAAAAAATCCCTACACTTTTTGTGGACTTCATTAAATATGAACTTATTTTCAGAGTCTCTTTTATTTGGCAGTTTTCGTCCTCCGTAGATCATTATCTACATTTCTTACCTCGTTCCCTTTGGTGCCGTTGATGTATTTCTTCTCTTTCAGCTGCTGTAAAACACAAACTCTGAGTGAGATGACTAAACACCATTTTAAATAAATGGTTAAAGGTTCAATGAAAGAACCAGTTAAACAACTGTCAACATTTGTTAGAGTTTTGTCCTACCAGATGTCTGAACTCCACTGAGAGGCAGCCGTTTGAGTAGTCCTCAATGTCCATAACTTTAGTGTTGTTGGTCAGGATGAAAAACTGACGACTTCTAAGGAGAAAAGGAGAAAAAACTTGATTTTCTTATCAATGTTTACCAGCATCCATTTATAAGATGGACTTAATTCAGAGGATGAAGTGTTTGTGGATTGTTTTAGACAATAACATAAACCATATTTAAAATCTGTATGTCGTTTTCAAAACAAAACACTCCACTTATTTTACTGTAAAGGTTCTTAAATCAGGGCGATTTTAAGAAGGTTCAGCTGCAGACTGTCCTTCCTGCCATGTATAACATCGTATATAATCTGTCAATACATGTATAAATCTAAAACAGAGATTTATAAAAGAAAACCAAGCTGATTAGATTTCGCTGTAAAATGTTTTGTTATAATTTGTGGATGAAATCTTTAAAGCCCACATATCTTTATGGATTTTTGAATAACTGACAAGTCAATAAGTTATAACAAAGTCAAGTACATGTTTCCTGTCTTCCTATTTCCTATTGCTTTTCCTGTCTGTTCCAGTGCGCGGTATCAGGCTAACACCACCAGAAGGTGGCAGTAAACACCAGCTGTTTAAACAGCAAAAATTGAAGAAGTGCTACTTCTATAAAAGTGAAGTCCAGGCAATTGGTTCTTAATGAATATCGAGTATTTTTGCTTTGTATCCTACTGAGAACTGAGGACAAAAGCAAGAGAACAAGTAAATCTATCACGGCATGCTTGTATTCATTCACATCTCAGAAAACATTCTCAATCTGATGTCGTCACTTTTCTTTTCTTTTTTAATCCATTTGCTTTCAGTAAACTCTTATAGCTTTTAAGGTGACTTTAACCCAATAATATGTTTTTTCTGCATCTGGCTTTACAGGAAGTTAGACACAAAGTTCCCCCGAGGTGCATGTTTGGTTTCCAAGTGCTTTTTTAAACCATATTTACACCTGGTAACGACAAACAAATAACACACCAGTGAAGCCATAAAACAGGAAGCTTTAGGGCTGATTTCGCCTTTTAATCTTTAAGTTTTTACCCCCTTACAGACATTTCATTTTTTTTTTCCAGTCTTGAATTTGTATGATGCTAAATCAGAGTGGATATCCCTGTATGAATACCTCAGGCACAGATGCTCCGCCCACCTGCTATTCAAACCTTTTGCTTTCAAGGGGGAGCCTATCAGAAGTTGTCTTAAAGAGGAAGAAGCTAAAACAGGTTATTTCATGTAGAGAATTAAATGAGGGGGTTCTAAGGTCCAGTATTAGATAAAGTAGTATTATTTCACTAAACCATGCCTAACTACTATATTAGAGTCCAGGCATAATAAATTTTGAAGACAGAAGCGAGCAGATTAGGTTGCTTTTAATCTGGTGCTGTTTCCTGTTCTCGGACATTTAGTAGTAGCACGCTTAGACAGTTTGTACTCACACTCTGCCCGGGGGGAGGTCCCTGCAGAAACACACAAGCACAGCACACAACATTTTTACCTTATTTTTATTCAAGCAATGAAGACAGGTTTACTGTGGGGTCCATTTAATAAGAAAATAAATCATCTTACTTGTCAAATGTTGTTTTCACTTTCAGCTGATAATCCACTTCTGGAAGTTTAACCAGGAGTCTGCAAGAAATCAGAATAAACTGAAACAAACTGTAACCCAACAGCAGAAACAAATCCTGAAACAACAAGATGTCACATCCTCATACCTGACTTTGGTGGTGAACTGTACTCCAGTCTTAATGATGAGGGGTTTCTGTGGATGTGTGGGCATACATGGCTGCTTCTCCACCACAAATGAGCTGTGAAAAAAACCCACACCTCGATTTACAATTTCACTTTAACACCCCGAGCTTGAGAGAGAACATTCAAACCACAGCTGGCCGTGTTCCTCCTCCGGTAGTTACCACCTTTCGGTTTATTGTCTAATGTGTTGTCAGAAGCTGAAGTAGAGGAGGAAGTCGTGTTTTTCATTTTTCAGAGCACTGAAAGTTGTTCTGCACAAAGATGAATTGGGCTAGGATCCCTTGCACTGCTTATTACACATCTGCATCTCCTCCTCTCCCGTGTGGCATCCCTCAAGGCTCAATCCTGGGACCACCTCTGGTTTCATTATATAGGTTATCTTTCGGCTAATAACTTAACAGCTTCAGTGGTATCTAGTACCATTTCTTTCTTTCTTATCTCAGTGAATGTGTCACTAATTAATTAATTGTCCTATCTTACTCCTGGCAAAACTGGGGTTTATGTGTTAGGCTCTGACAGTTTCTCTAATGAGACCCAACATTAAATCACTACTCTTATTATTATAGATGAAGCTACACAGCTGTCAACAGGTCATTAAAATCATTTCAAGCTGCAGCAGCAAAGAGATATACACAAAAAAGAATCAATAACTGTGATTCAGCATACTCTAAGTAGATTCTGCTACTCAAACCATTGCACTTTTACTTCAATTTTAGTTTTGTTTAAGAAATTAAAAGCATCTAAATACTTCTTTTCATAACAGGGTTTAATTTTTTGTGCAGCTAATTTCAGAGGTCGGAAATAACGAAGTAAAAATACTTCGTTATTGTACTTAAGTAGAATTTTTAGTTATTTGTACCATACTTGAGTATTTGTTCTTCTAGGCTTTTACTTTTACTCCCTACATTTTAAAACAAATATCTTGACTTTCTATTCTATTTCTGTTACATTTTGAAAACGGGCTTATTACATTTGGTTTGATGCATTTGAGGGGAGTTATTATTTCACATCACCGAGGGGCTTCAAACATCAAACTGATCTGAGCCTAACAAATAATGCGAGAGGCAATCCTGTTCACGTATTAATTATCCGGGGAATTTGCATAAAAATAGGTGAAAAAGGCAAAACCATGTGCCATAGTCAGGGTTAAAGTGGGCCGGTGTTTTGTTTTGGGTTTTTTTGTTTGTTTTTTTGGCACAACGGAACGACTGTATTGTATTCCTGCTGATATTATTTTATTATTATATTAATATAGTACAAGGTTCACTTTACTTTGCATAAAAATAGGTGTTGAGATGTTTTTTAAGGTTCTATAATTTTGCATTTTTTTTTTTTTTACACCGAGTACATTTCTTAGCCAGTACATTTTAAGTTTTACTTGAGTAAAGAAGTTGAATCAGTACTTCAACTTTTACAGGAGTATTTTTAACACTAGTATCTGTACTTCTACTTAAGTACAGAATGTCTATACTTTTGCCAGCTCTGGTCAATTTTCATGTAATCTGCATGAGGGCACAGGACATCCTGCCCCCTTGTATTCATTTCAAATTAAATATTCTTGTTCTATGTCACCACATTTAAAAAAAATTAAAATCATAGAAATACCCCCACATGCAACACAGA
Source organism: Neolamprologus multifasciatus (assembly GCF_963576455.1). Classification (NCBI taxonomy): domain Eukaryota; kingdom Metazoa; phylum Chordata; class Actinopteri; order Cichliformes; family Cichlidae; genus Neolamprologus; species Neolamprologus multifasciatus. Next base: position 28,933,607 of record NC_140454.1, read on the forward strand.
TTTCTTTCACAAATGCTAAAGGAATAAAATGTCTTCTGCTGAGCTGTGTTGGTACCTCTTGATGAGATGGTAGATGAGATATTTCACTCTCTCTTCCATCTGAGGCTTTTGCAGGGGTATTGGATCGCTCTCATAGGTCACCTTCACCACCAGCTCCCCCAGTTTGTCCAGCTGACGCTTGATCTGGAAAAGGCTCTGGGCAGTCAGGGTGAACCTGAGAGAAGCGAAGAATAGGATGAGGGCAGAGAATTTATCTGATCTTTATTTAACAGCATAGAGCCACCTTAAAATCCGTTACCTCTGCCAGTTAGTTACAATATACTCAATTATTTTGCTCGATAGTAAACTACTTAACTGACAACTGATAATTAAAGAAGATCATTTCTGCCACTGAAAAAGAGAAATGGCTGGCAATTAAAAGAAATAAAAAAAACAAACAAAAACAAAGCGTTTTTTCAGTCACAGAAACAAGCTTCCATAGTAATTATACTAATGAGTTAGCTATATAGTCAACCAAGTAATGTTCGTGTCAAGTTGGGTGACATATAGCATAGATTTTACAGTATATATATCACAGGGCGTCATATGTACTGGGAAATTAATATTCAATCTATAAATAAATATTTATTAGAAATAATGTATACATTTATTTTTTGTATAATGAATTTATTTCAGTTGGTGTTGGTCCTCCATATATCTATATACAAGCAGATATACAAATGGTACTTAACTATTACAAATGCAACAGATATACAACCATATGTCCTGTTTACATAATTTATTAATATTATTTTGGCATTTTTGGGCCTCCATACAGAGTACTTCATTAGCATTAACAGTAAGGATTTCTGACTTTTTGTTGGAGGTCATTACCAGCTCTGCAGCTGCTCCAGCCCGGTGAGCAGAGGACCCCCGATGGCAGCAATCTGCTGCCTTCGTTTCCAGTCCTGCAGCTCGGGGTTGAGCTGAGAGGTCATCAGGTCGTCAATCTCTTTGATCACAACGTCCATCTTTGATAAAATCTCCTAACAAAGGCATGAAATACAGTGTTTATGGCTGATCAACACACTGTGAATGAATTTTTTTTTATTTGTACACCTGCATATATTTTTGTCACGTTTCAGAGCTTTGCATGTGCGTACCTTCCTTTTAAAGTCAAGCCGGTTTAGCATTTCCTGTAGTCTTGTTACTTCCTGTTTCATCACGTCAGAGTTTCTATCAGTTGATTCTGACACAACCACAAAAACAGTAGTATGAAATAAGTCTTCTAAAATAGTAAATGACTTTTTATTTTTACACCTTGTAAAATGGCTCACCTCGAGACTGCAGGGTCTTGTAGCGGAAATCAAAGTCATCCTGCATGTCCTCGATGTATTTCACAGCCTGGTCCATCAACTGGAAACAGACATTTTTGGGGTAAAATTCATCAATAAAATTCAGCTTTGTGTTTTCTCCATCTTGTATTGAAGGTGTTTGAGCTACCTGCATGCTGCCCCTGATGATCCCAACTCTGTTGTCCATGTTCTTCTGCCTCTCAAACGCCACAGAGTTCTGCAAAGACTTCTCCAGAGGACCCTGTAAAAAAAATAAATAAACACCCAAAAAACCAAAACCAAACATTTACTTATTTACAACTTTGTATTTCTGAACAGACTGTAATCTGTAATCTTTATTTACTTCTGATTTAACCATATCAACATTAATGACATGACTCTCATATGTCTGTTGGTGCTGCTCCCACAGCATCATAACTAAGAGCTGTTGATATTAATCACACTGTTGAAATGTTCAATTCAATTCAATTGTATTTATATAGCGCCAAATCACAACAAAGGTCGCCTCAAGGCGCTTTATATTGTACAATAGATACAGAGAATGTTGCAAATGTTGTGGCTTTGTGATTCAGGGTCATGTGGGGTTCATGTTCAATACAGTGTGTAATGAATGTTTTTTAAAGTTGCTTTTTTGCCATCTTTAGACAAGAAAACATTATTAACTTTGGGGAAATTCAGGGTGCCAGTGCATAAATAAAAAACATGTTACTCACTGGTTTTGGTCTCTGCAAACTGAAGACTTAATTAAAGACTGGATCTTCATCATGTTTATGCCTTTGAGGCATTTTTTAACCAATCATCTGAGAAATACCACAGTTTATTTTGAGGTAGAGGCTGTCCACAGCTTTGGGGTGAGTGAATATTCACCATAGTATTATAGTATTAGCACGTAGCTGTGTCTGTGTACAGTTCATGGATGCAGCATGGTAATCAAGCTTTCTCAAGTTAGCTGAAAATTTAGTTAATATGTGGACTCCAAAGATGATGGATGAGCACAGTGGCTACATGCATCTTTTCTATACAGTCGATTTATTGGACATATCGTGTACTGGGACGTGTTGAATATTTTTCTGGCACATTAAATTTTAACATTGCGTGGGTAATATTTTGGGAACAAACAGCCTCTGTGCACAGAGACTCTCTAAAAGTTTAAACTCTAGCTATGAGTATCTGCATATAGAAGACCTCTTTCTTCCTCTGAAACCTGAAACCAGACTGAGTTTAAACCTGCAATAACAGATGTGTTGTGCCATCTGATGTGAGCAGAAGCTGCAAAGCATCACTGAAACGTTTTAAGGCGATATAGTAAACTTCTTTATGACTGCTTCAGTTTTTGGTCTTTACAACGTTTTTTTTGCACGGATATTAGAAAGAAAAGGTGTTAATGATGTCTGTGTGCTGTGTAGTGCTGGGGAGGTAGTCCACGGTGAGTTTATTACTCTTTATTGGTTCCAATAACAATAAAGTTATGGTGCATTAAACCCAAACAGTGAGCTAAGTGAAGCAGCAGTCTCTATGGAACAACCCAGCTTAAGAAAACAAACAGTTATCCTGTTCACGGGAATAGAAACACTTTAGTGATTACCGTAAAAAGCCAAACACTGATTGTTGGGAATAAAGTGAACTGGCTGGTTGGGAGGGTGGGGGTGTGAAATATGTTTTACAGTGTAGTCTTCCTGGTAGTGGCCCAGATTTACCAGCAGAGACTGTAATAAAGGGACTTTCCCTTCACTGAGAAAACAATGTGACAAACCTGTTCTTGCATGCAGGCACTGGAGAGAATACGGCGCTCTTCCCTGAGACAGGTGGAGATGACTCTGGCCATTACAGCAGGATTGGTGGCGTATTTCAGCTACAGTGACGCAAACAGAGAAAATTTCAGTTATAAAACCCCCTGAGAAAAAACCTTCGAACCAATGATTTCCTAATGATTTGTGTAAGTAGGCTATAAAACCAACCACAGCATGATCAATACTCCCACAGTGTCTGTTTATCTGTGAAGAAGAGATGAAAAGGAAATCCCTGACAGAGCGGAAGCCCTTTAGTTCAATAACAAAGGAATGAAGTTTAACTGGACACAAAACGAGTATTCTCCGTGAACAGCAGCTGAGTAAATAAAGTCAAATATTTGGAGCTCATCCAGGTTCGACTCTTTAAGGGCAAATAATTTAACCACAACATTTAGTTAAATATTAGAGAACAGATTCCAGCGTGTGAGCCTAATTTATAAACATGTAAAAGTTGCATAATCAAAATTGTAATGATGCAACTTGCACCATGAGGTTAAAAAATAAAATAAAAGAAGCAACATTAAGACAAACCTTGTTAACCTTTAGCAAATAACCCTAACTGAGGATTATTGTCCACTAGAAACCTTAGATTTCTTAAGTAGGGATAGACTTCAGGCCTCAAATTATTATTTTTGTTTCAAATTGCATTCCATATCTATGAGTGCCAAATTTATTTCTTTCTCCATTTCATCTATCTATCTACGTTCATTCACTCAGCATTTTCTCCTTTTCTTCAAAGATGTATTCATTTCATTATTTTCTTAATACATTTCTTTTTTGCTTTTTTATGAGGCAAATCACAGAGTTATACAATGATATTAATCATTAAAATAAGAAATTTAAAGTAAGTAAAACAGTAGAATCAATAGAAACATATTGTATAAATAAATACCCACATTTATTGGTTTTAAAGTCATTAATGGCCTTTTGATGTTTTTTGGTTTGTTTTTTTACATTCTGCGCTTTACGTCTTCCATAAAAGACCTACACCAGTGAAAAAATTATGAAGCTAAAAACATAAATAAATAATATATAAATAATTAAGAAACAAATTAAAAGAGGAGCCAAGTCATTACATTACACTACCAAATCTTTTATTTCTGTTTTTATTGTATTATTCTTTAATGTTTTTGTATTTGCTAAATATTGATAAGTGGGATTATATCTTTTGTTTCTGTGCCTTTAATGACATATTCTTTTTTGTGAATTCAGTAGTCTAATGATGCCTTTAATGGTATATTCATTAATTTTTTTTTTAAATCAACTTATTTTTGATTTTGGCAGTTTGGCGCCTCCATACATTCCTGCCAGATGCCTGTATCTTTAAATCTCTTTATTTTTAGACTATATATGGCTAATATATGCGGCAGAAGCCACAAACTTTCCGAAGCTGCATATCGGCCTCTACATACATTCAAATGCTCACCAAGAAAAGTACAAAAAACTTCTTCTGGAGGAAGAGGGAAAGTTTTTGTCTCGCCTTCAGGTGTGACTAATATTTCATCACTGTAAGACGACAGACTGAGGACGCACAAACGCACACACACACCTACACGCTCAGTCTTATGACAGCAGCAGTGATGCACTGGTATCCTTTCAGAGTTTGTACCGTTCACCAAGCTGACCTACATTATTCAGCAAAAATTCACTATAAATACTTCTCCTGCTGTTATGGGTACTTTACAGTCAAACCCAACACTCCTGACATTTTCCCTCAGCAAGCAGCGAAGGTCACATTAAAAATGTGCGCCTACTACTGCGAGGGATTTCCCCTCAAAGAAAGACCCTGCGTGAACATGAATGGAAGAGATTCAAACATGAGCTAAAAACTCTCCTCTGTTACATGAACACATAACAACAACAACAACAACAAGCCACAAACACCCTCGACTATCGCACAGGAGTAGCTACTTCCTCTAAGAAGTGTTGACACATAACACATATACATATTCACAGGAAGCAGCGGTACGAGCCTCGAGGGTTCATTCTGCAAGAGGTATCTGTCTTTCTTCCAGAATAAAAGCGAGTGACGACCACAACCGAACTTCCTGAGAAGCTCCTCTGGCAGAATAGACATCCTCAAAGGGTTCATCGACAGAGAGAATAACTTAAAGTGTTTATAGACAACAATGAAAGAAAGGAATTCAATGTGCAAAAGCTCTTTACTGACTTCAATTGATTAAAACAGTAGCAGCAAAAACTGGAGCTGCAGCTTTCAGGCAGCACACAAACAGAAAGCTGCACATTTACAGCAATTCCCAACTCGTGAGCACGGCAATTATTTTACTTCCCTTTCACCTCAGGCACATGTACACACCACGAGGCTACTTCTCCAAATTGAGGACACTTTAATGGAGTTCACGGCTGAACACTTTCTCTCAGTGTGTGGATAAAAGTGCACAACAATAACAAGAAGCCACGGGCAGAGCAGCACCATAACCTACAAGTACTGAGCAAAGAATCCAACATGACCTCTTTTCTGAGCTGTACAAACAAAGGAAACTCATGTAGAAACACCACAAATATCAACTTTGAGAATTAATCTGGACTGCCATAAATAAACTGCAGCTAATTACAAACTTTGCATAATTCCCACAACTCCTGAATACTTTTAAGTTTGCAAACTTCAGCTAGAAACTTCTACAGATTTGCAGCTTGGCTCGAGTTGAATCCATGCTCACAGTTGTGGCTTCAACAAAAAAAATAACAAAAAAAAGCCTTTTCTTCAAATGTAATCACACTGCATGAGAAATGATTAACATGCATATACTTCCTCAAAAACATCCTGGAGCTCCACAGCCTGCGCTGAATCGTGTGATTTATGTAAAACTATCAGACTGATCAGGATCATCAGATTTGCTTTAATCAGCACGACACAAACATGAGTCTGATTTTAGATGCTGTGGGGCTCTCTGCTAGCAGCTAGTATTCTTTAGGTCTGATCCGTTGTGCAGAGAGTATAGCTCTGTACACATCACAGTCCATTCTGCTGCTTATATCAGAAGTGACATCATCAGTAAACACAAGTGACACGTTCCTGCAGCCATAAATGCCTGTGCCCACACTACCTCCACCATGTTTAACAGATGTTATACGCTTCAGATCAGATTTCTCTCCTTCTCCAAACTTTTAACTTCCCTTCACTCTTGTAAGACTTTATCTTGGTTTTAAAGATTTTTCTTTCAGGACTCCAGAATCCGGCCAGCCTTAACACAGACCTCACCTGGCCATTAAGTCATCAGTCAACTGTCCAATTACTTTTGAGACTCTAAAAATATAACGTGTGTATAAAAATAGCTGTACCTCCTACACAGTTAATACAGAAATTGTTAAACCCCTTGAATTAAAGCTAAATGTCTGCACTTCAGTCAGTTCTTAAATGTTTAATTTAAAATAGTTATTTTTCAGTAGTTTTGAATTAATATTCATTTATTTAAAAATGTATATTTTTGGCAGTTTTAATCCACTATGGATAACAGTAATATTAATATTAAATAACAAACTCAAATTATAAAAAATGTATTAATTATTTTTGGCAGCCACCATAAATAATATTAACTAGATAAATCACTATTAATTGAATATCAGCATGTATTATTAATATTTTTTGTTTCAGCACATTAATTCATAATTCAAGTCATTTATTTATGTTAACTTTTTGTATTTTTGTCATTTGCAATCTTCCATATAAAAATACCAGTACCTAACTAACCAGCTTTTCCTCCACATGCGATTTGAAACCCATAACTTTGTCATCTTTCTGCCGCTACTGTGTGTCAAACGGTCTCATTCACTGCTGTGTAAACATGTATGTGACGCTTTAAAAGCACGTGTTGAGCTTTTATCTTTCCACATGCAAATCTCACCCGTTTCTTCTGTAATATGTGTCAATAAAACTGTGCGAGTAGAGCATACACACTTCCTCTATTTACACTACATCTGTCTGTCAAGGCTGCTTTCCAGTATGGGGCACATTAGGGTGGCAGTTGTTTTTGCCATCTGTGGAGCACTCAGTAAGTGCATCATGTGAGAAAACAAGCATGTAGCTTCTAGCCTGTCCTAGAAAACAGGAAGTCTAACAAATGTTTGTGTTACAAAGGCAGATCTGAAGTGCTGAGGTCTCGCCTGAGAAATTAGATGTCTGGGGGAGAGGTGGACTCACTTGCAGCTGCTGCTGAATTATTTTCATGTTGTGTCGTTGCAGAAAGTTCTGCTCCTGCGAGCGCACCCTCTCCAGCTGGGTCAGCAGGTTGGTGAAGAGCACGCCAGCCATCGACTCGTCGTTCACCGCGGTGTCCCTAAAAGTATACAGAGTGACACATTCAGGAAATTCAGAGCAACAAACCTGTGAAGAACAAAGAAGATGCTTTACCACCTACCACAGGCCTTCAAGCTGGCAGTAGTTAAACCGTTACTTAAAAAGCCATCTTTTCCACATATCACTGTCTTAGCTAATTATAGGCCAATCTCCTACCTTCCTTTTATCTCTAAAATTCTTGAAAGAGTAGTTGTCAAACAGCTAATAGACTGTTAAATCCAGAATCAAATCTAAAAATCTACTGCTACATACAAGGTCTTGAATAATCAGGCCCCATCTTATCTTAATGACTTTAGAGTACTGTATCACTCCATGAGAGCCCTTCGCTCTTAGACTGCAGTCAGACCAGTTGCAGATGGCCGCCCCTCCCTGTGCCTGGTTTTGCCAGAGTTTTCCTCCTCTTAAAAGGGAGTTTTTCCTTCCCACTGTTGCCAAAGCGCTTGCTCACAGAAGTGAGCAAGTTGTTGGTGTTTACTCTGCACTATTGTAGGGTCTTTACCTTACAATATAAAGTGCCATCGGGGAACTGCTGTTGTGATTTGTTACTATATAAATAAAACTGAATTGAATAGTTCCTTGCTCAAGAGTCAAAAAATAGTGGTACTTTTGTCCATCCATCCATTTTCTCCCAATAAAGTGTTGGAAGACAATGGATAGGCTGCGCTCACCTGCAACCACCATGGACAGGTGCCAGTCTGTCATAGGGCTAACACAGAGAGACAAACAGCCATTTACACCTATGGGAAATCTAGAATCACCTGTTAACTTAACCCCACTAACTGTATGTCTTTGGACTGTGGTGTGGGAGGAAGTCAGAGTACCCAGACAGAACCCTCACAGACACGGGGAGAACATGTCATGCCCCAAAAAACCAAAAACTGCAGTTCCTTGAATGATCACTGAAGTCAGACTTCAAGAGTAAGTTTGTCTCCTTTGTTTTTCTCTTCTCATGCCGATAATGATGCCGCCACAGCTCTGTACCCTTCATTCCAGTACTTAGGGTGCAAATTCCCCCTGCAGTATTCCCGTGAGCAATAGATGTCGCAATTGAGACAAAACTTCCACATTCGCACTGGTATTGTCTCGTCAACCCAGCAGTAGCACAATGGACCATTTTAAAGAAATCGACAGCTGCAGGGCCGGCTGACACGACACCAACATGGTGGCTTGCTACAGCAGATGTGACATCACTTAGGCGTACAGCGCCGTTCGCAAGGGGATGAATGGCGAACATAACAGGATCCTTCTACTCCCAAGTTAAAAATCATAGACTGTATTTAAAAGATAAATGTAGCTACCATTACATAACCTATTTATTTCTGATATATGCATTCCTAGACTGAACTTAACCAATAATCTTTGAGGAGAAAAAGGTCTTTTAAGTTTTGAAAACAACAAGAAACATGTAACTTTTCTTTGTATAAGAAAAAAAAATAAGAAAACTATGAAAAATTATGTCTTCAATACATTTCTTGGACTTTGTAAATTTTATTTTTTGTGGAATAAAACTCAAAGGTTTGTAACCTTATGTACATGTTTTTTAGTGAAGGAATGGAAGAGCCTTCAGGCAGGTTCTCTCAGACCTGCCCAGCACCGTTGAAAAATTTACTTTAACTCAGACCACAATCATTCCTAAATCCTGCTGAAACCCGAAAACTAAAAGCATCCATTTACTCTCCTTTTAGCTAAAAGCAAACACTCTGTGGGTGATAAATGATCACTGTTCTCTGACTTTGTTTGCAGCTCGTTGATAAGGAAGAAGGTGCAGCTACAGCGGGTTTTTCACTGAAAAGAGCTTCCTGTAGGAAATGAGGTCTGTGACGTGAAGTTGTGGGCTGTAAAACCAAGAAGTCATGGTTTTGATCAATCAGCTTCAACTGAACAAAAGTATAAACTCAGCGATTTGAACTCAGCTTTGTCAACATGTTTTTGATGCACAGGTGATCGTTTATGTTTGCACAAACTTTCACTGAGCTTCAGAAGACGTCTGGATCAAAACCTCCTGCTTTTCTGGATTTAAATTTAAAAAGCCCAGACTCATTAAAAATATAATACACTTAAAATATTTGATAGACAATATTTCTGTCTTATTTTGCTTCAGAACTATTACATAGGATTATTTCCTTGAATTATTGCCTCTTCTATTTATTCATCCATTTTAATTTCAAGTTACTCATTTCTAAATTATTATTTTTTCATCATTTTGCCTTGGTCCATTTTTCCTCAAGTATTTTTCTTAAAGAATCTTTATTTAGACATTTATGCTTTATTAAACAAATATAAACGGCTGACATTGTGAGTGTTTATGGAGTTGATTCTTTGCTTGTTTGCCAGCATATTAACACCAGACTCATATCCTAAATATATTTTCACATACTTATTATTTGGTTATCTTTAGTCTTATGTACAAGGTTATTATAGTCGACTAAAACTAAAATAAAATGAATAAAATAAATATTTGAGTTAACTGAAATAAAATAAAAATATGCATTTTATTGACTGAAGATGATAACTCTATGTGACTGAGTCATGGATTTATTTTGTACTTATATGATAAAAAAATAAAACTGATACTAAAACTAAACCATCCCCACCCTTTGGAAGCAAACTACAACTTAGGTTAAAGCACAAATAAAAACTCACTTATATAAACTGCTATATTACAATCATTACAAAGAAAGAAGAAAGAAAAGACAGACATATTTGGTAAATAGTAAATAAATAGTTCACAATACTTTGATAAAAAAGAAAAACATTAATATTACATGTTGTGTACCTAATTGCATAATTATTTATGTACTAAGTCATTAATTTGTGTATTTAGTTAATGTTAATTTTGGCAGCTTCAGTCCTCCATACCATGTGGTCTTTCAGCCTATGAAGACAGCTGCCTTTTTTTGTAATACAGACTTTTTTCTCCACACTTCTTTGCACATAGATGAAGACTCACCAGTCCTGAGACTCGATCCAGCTGGCCAGCCCCTGCCTGATGTCCATGGGGAAGTTATCGTCATACAGGTAATCCACCTGTTCCAGGAGTCTGATCTCCAGCTGTTGAATCTGCTTCCACTGGCTCATGATGCTGTGCCTTCGGACACCACGCGATGCACACACCCGTTATCACCAAAGAGTGCTCTAAAAACATGAATAACATGTTAAATATTATCTAAAATTACGGATTATTTATTGTATGTGATTATTTGATCGTTTAATGTCGCTTCTCCTCGTGTTTGTTACCTGAGATGTTTCCGCGCTGCCTTCCCGTCAGCTTTCATCTACCATGTGCACTTGTTTCCCTTGCGCTGACTTTCGTTTTTTATATGTGCCTCTCAGATCAGGAAGCGACCTCATTTCCCCTCAGTGGCTGTTCTCAGGTACTCAGAAGGCCCCTCCTCCTGCCAATCACACACTCAGACTGATCCTAAACTTTTAGACAGGTAACAGGTGCAACTAGAAAAGTGATACTGTAAGGTTATATCAAGAAACAGACTAAGTTAGAGAAGTAGCTGAAATGAATGCATCATATTTATCTCAGCTGATTACATAAATCTTTAGATAGGTAATTAATGATCAAAAATTACTTTCAGCTAGATCACAAAGTAGTGATAAACAGTCTAAATGACCAACCAAACATAATGGATAAACCATAAACTGATGAAATCAGTGACTGTAAACAAACTTTTATATAGTAATTTATGGAAGTTTGTTTGCACCAGTTCTGAGTTATGTATATTAGAATTTCAAGTTAACAGATAGCAGAAAATATGAATTAATATTAATTTTTTTTTAAATGGTGGGAAAAAGCATCTATAGGCAATTGTTGAATTACACTAGCTAGATTAAATTATGAGTTAAAGGTCATAAATTATTTTTGATAAAAGTATGACTAGCTGATAAACTGCTTGCTAACAGTTTGCTAACATTAAACCATTATGTTGCTTTTTAAGCTAGCAGTTAAATTGGCATTATGACAAAGTATCAAATTAAATTAAATTACTAGAAAGGTTGATAGGTTTTGTTAAAGTTATACCAAGTGGTTAAGCTGTCTAACACTTTTAACTGACAGTTGAAATGGTTAGCTAAACGCAATGGGTGAACCATATACTGTAGCTAACTTTATCTATATTCTTAGGTAACATTTGACATTTAAGATTATTATACCAATAATAAAATAATTTACAAATCTTTTTTTTTAAAAATAATCAAACAGTACAAAACACAATTAATGAGCCATAAAGTGTTGAAATGTGTTTTGATTTTGATTCTGCTGCAAAGGAAACTTTTTAAATACCTTTGTTAGTAGCTAAACTAACAAACTAAGAGTAACACAATCGATTAACACCTGTTATATTAATAGCTGAGACTGTTAACTAAATACAGTATATAAGCCACAGAATGTATATCTTTAAATATATTGCTAATTTAAATCATAAATTAAAATATGTGTACTTTGCTAAAGATACAGTTAGCAGTTGTTCCTGTTAATTTTTCCATATTATGTACTGGGGTATATTTGTCAGGGGCAAAATCTTAGTACATTCATTTTTTTTTATTTTTATCAATTAACACTTATTTTATTTTCTGTCTTTACCTTAATAAGACATTTATTTTGTCACTCTCTACATTATTGGCTTACATACCATTTATTCACTTTTATTCACTTTTAGTCACTTACAGTTATTTATTCACCTTTCAGTCACTTTAATTTTAAAACTGTGTAATTTTAAAACTGTATATTCTGTGTATTTATTATTTCACTCTTATTGCCTGTTCTTATTGTCCTTATCTTCATCGTTATGGTGCCCTGTTGTTTGTTAATTGCCCCTTGGGGATAAATAAAGTCTTCTGATTCTGATTTTAATTTTCCAAATTCTTCCCTAATAAATAAAGTACATCTAATCTTACCTTATAACAAAAAAGCTTATGAAACGTAGAATGACTGATTAAGACAGAACTATACAAAAGAAGTGGCACATTTAAATAGAAAAGTTTAATAAAATTCTTGCTGAATAAAAATATCAATGTAATACAATAAAGAGCAAATAAAAACTCTAACCATTAAATAAACATTTTGTGGTATGAGACTTTTTGCATATGTAACAAAAGGGCAGAGGGTGGGGAACTTTTAAATACAATTAAAACTCCTCATTATTTATTATTTATTAATTTGAAGTCATAAAAGTGCCCCTTTTATCTCTTACTGTAGCCCTCCTATCCAGCAGGGGGCGCGTGTTAAACGGAGTGGTGCTGACCGAGTGAGGAGGAGCGCTCAGAGGTGAGAGTTCACTCCGGTAAAAACATGGTTGAGCACGGGGATATCCGCGTGGTTCACTGCGGCGGCAGTAAAATAAACTTCAGGGATCCTGTGATAACGCACGACTCCAGGTGAGCGAGTGTTTTAACCTGCCGATGTTTCATATTTAGTGGAAAGGTCTCGCGCGGTTCGTGTCGTTTGTGTTAGCCTCAGAGCTGAGGCTGTTAGCATTAGCTTGAGAAGCTGCTGGATATTCCTGCTACTGTTTACAGCATAGTATCAGCAGCTCGTCTCAGCTCCGTGACTCTAACTGAGCCACAGACCAAGACTGAGCTGTGTCCCGGTCCCTACATGTTTGTTTGATGTTTGTTTCCTCATATTTGTATCGCTGCAGGTTCCTTCTGTGCGCCTCCGGAGAGGCTGTGAAGGTGTTCAGCACCTCCACAGAGGAGTGTATCCACGAGCTGCGGGGTCACACCGAGCTGGTGACAGGTGTGCTGCTCAGACCCTCAAACCACTTACAGGTACAGTCACCTCTCCACCTAGAAAAACGAGTTTTTTCAATACGTCTTTATCCAGAAACTCGCTGATATTCATTTAATGTTAGAAAATACAGGAAACAGTAGAATAGCTGCTGAAGCCACTTTTTCTTTATGAGTAACGTGTAAGTATTTATTATTTATTAAGTTTAGGTCAATCCCCCAACTCTGCTCAAACAAGAATCAGATCTCTTTTTATTTTTTATTTATTTACTTACTCATTATTCTCATTACTCACTCTGTTGGTTCAGGCCAGAAAGCAAAGTAAGTAAACTCTTGATTTTCTGTTCCTGAAAGAGCCCTAACTTAAACTCTGAGTCAGTTACCATGCTTGAGTCGTGGCTCAAGCACGTTCATCATAGTTTAAATCCCCTTGTTTTACACAACAGAATACAGCCTCACATCTGCAGCTAAACACTCCAATAGCTTTTGTAATAGCTTTAACCTGGATGGATTGGGCACTAGTTATCATGGAAATGGAGCCTGGGAACCATTCCTGGTACCTGACTCCTTCCCTCCTGCTCCTCATACACTCACCCGCTGCTTTATTAGGTACACCTTTGGGCCACCTTTTGTCTTCAGAGCTACCTTACTTCAAGGCACAGATTCAAAAAGCTGCTGGAAACATGCCTCAGAGATTTTGGTCCATGTTGACACGATAACATACAGATGTGTCTCTTGCAAATCCATGATGGAAATGGCCTGTTCCACCACATCCCTCAGGGATAACTCAGGGGTTCACTGAGCAAATGCTGATCAACGTTTCTGGGTCCAAAAAGTTGGCTTTTAAGACTTTGAGTTTGTTAAACCTCCTTTTCAGCAGGACCCTATTTTTTTCCCTCACTTATTTTTTAATTGTTTTTATTCTCTGTATTTTTCTTTTTTATTATTATTATTGTTTTTGGGTTTATATATATATATATATATATATATATATATATATATATATATATATATATATATATATATATATATATATATATATGCAACGATACTCCTATCGATATTGAACCGTTCGATACAGTGCTTTCGGTTCGGTATGCATATGTATCGAACAATACAAAATTTTTAATTTATTTTATCAACTTTCCTTCTGATGGTGCTGTCTGTGTTGAGCGCTCAGTGGATCTGCGCTCGACAGTGCAGCCTAGGCGGAGTAGTCGAACGCAGATTCACTGAGCACAGCGCAAGCTAGCAGACAGAAGTTAAGCTCTCCTTGCAACATGGCAAATTGAACCTCCCCCACCCTCATTCAGATCTGGCGTTTGGAACTATTTTGGTTTTCATGTGAAGTATGACCCTGAAGGTAAGCGTGTCATGGACTAAAGTAAAACAGTATGTTGGATGTGCCAGCAATGCTCAATTACATGGGTGGGAACTAGTGTGTTAGCGCAGTTAGCTCGTTAACGTGTTGGCCGTCCAGCCCCACGCACGGGGCGATCCGTGGTAGCTCGTTAACGGAGATTTGCCGTGTTGTGGCGTTAACGTCATTTCAATGAGATTTACGCTGACAGCACTAGTGGGAACACAACGAATATGACTGCACATTTATGCTGACATCATCCTAGTGCAAAGACAAGTGGAAGCAGAGAAAAACAACAAGCAGGCATGCTACAAACTTTACCCGAGTCATTTAGACAGCGGTTAGCACATGATTCTCCTTATGGGGACCTGATATGTTTAATATGCTGCTGAGAATATAGCCCAGAAGAAGCGTATAGTATAGCTTTTATTTTGGAAAGAGCCATTTCTCTGTAATAAACTCTCTTTTCCAAAGATGAGTGATTCCTCAATCAGATACAGGGCTCGCAAAATCGCTAGCGATTTTTCCAGTCGGGCTACCAAAATCTCTCTGCCCTGCCCGTCGGCCTATCGTAGGAAGGAAAAATCTATGTCAATGCTTTTGCATTCTTTCAGAAATGTAGCTGGGTAATTATGTCATTGGCATCGGTGAGCCACTGTCAATATGTGACATATTGAAATCGCGTTTGAATTTGCGCTTGTTTTTTGCTTTCACTTTGCAATCGCGTGAACTGTGTATAGAGAGCGACAGTACTGATTGGTGAGTGATGATAATTTGCGCACCAATTCCTCTGACATCGTCTTATCAATCATTAGCTTACTATGCAAACGTGACAAGTGAAATCTCCTGCAGCAAGCTTAAACATGTGAGAAGTTGATCGCACAGAGAATCGCTGAGCATTAAGTGAGTGCGTGTGTCAAAGCAGCAGGATATATATTTTAGTTCTGCTGAGCCAAATAAGACGGGTCAGGGTGAAGAAGTGACAGCCAAAGAAAAGCTTACCACAAAACGGAAAAGTTATGACAAATCAGACTATAAGGCAAAAAGAAAGTGCAGCTTTATGGTTTCATGGACAAAAGAATTTCTGTGGCTGCAATATGACGAGCTAAATAACCAGGGCTGCACATAAGTGGTCTGCAGGTGCGCATTCGCTGTCAAAATAAAAAATGTGCACAAGATAAGAAGTTGCAACTCGTGTTTGCGTACATAAGATTTTCTGGAGGAGGACAGACATTTGTTTAGAACTCTTAAAGATGTCGAAGAAGCTCCTTTAAGCAATTACTGTGATGTACCTCCGCCTCCAAAGAAATGTCAGAAGGAGTCCGAACCACAAAAGAAGCGCGTATTCTCGGAAAAGTGGTTGCAGGAGGTGAGCTGGCTTCAAACAAATGATGAACGCACAGAGATATGGTGCAGAATGTGCCGTGAAAATTTAATAAATGACAAATTAAAAAGGCATGAACTTTTTTTTTTGTATCGAAAAAATATCGAACCGTGACACCAAAGTATCGAACTGAACCGAACCGTGAATTTTGTGTATCGTTGCACCCCATATATATATATATATATATATATATATATATATATATATATATATATATATATATATATATATATATACAGTTCATTGTTATGTCTCACACTGTGCTTGTGTTGTGCTGCAGGTTTACTCTTCATCGCTAGATGGCACTGTCAGACTCTGGGACTTCACAGACGGGATTCTTATTAAGGTTTGTCGTTGAGTCTTGTTGTTTCTCTCCTGTCTTTTCTGTTACTGTGGATCATCTAACTCCAGCTGCAACACACACTTTCCTATTTTATCTCTGTTTATAAAAGTGAAATGAAGGGTTTACTTATTATTAGGCAGCCCTCAAACAGTTAGAGTGAGCAGGGCACCTGTGATCAGTCTGCGAACATACAGATGATGCAGATCCTGGATCGGATAATAAAGGAAATGTGTTCTATCTTCTGTGCTTTGACTGCATAACTGAATTTTCTTGAGCTATCAGCAGTTTTAGTTCTGAAACATTTCCTCTGTATGTCCTTGTGGCTGAATTATTTAACTAATTATATATATTTTTTGTAAATGAACTCTCATATAAATGAATTGTTTCACCTTAAATTAGCCACAAAACATGGAAATTCAGCAGAAAAAGGAGTAGAGGTGTTTATGACGAGGTTTGTGGGTCCGGTTTAAGAGCCCATGTTTCTCAGATGCATGACAGCTGTGTGGTCTCTTCTAGACTTGTGTCATTGGATACCCAATCTACTCCATCTACGCCTCTGCCAAACATGAAAACGTCATCTTTATTGTTGCATCCATCCCGAGTGACAAAAGAGCGGGTAAGTGTGACATCAGAGCGCCATTCAGACTCCATTTGTGAAGTAAAGTTTGTAAAGTTTCTAGAACTCAGTGTGAATCTGTTACACCACCGTCTGAGGGGTAAAGGAAGAGTCCCCAAACAAGGGTTATTAATAAAGTGTGATATTTATTTAATCGCAGGCTACTGCAGGGTGACCCAAGGGGGAAAATAACAGAGTGATGCTTCTAAGGGCAAGAAGTAAAAAAACTAGCCAGGCAGATACCTGTATGTGTCATACCTCTTCATGTTGAATGTTATTGCTTGTTTTGGAATAGTTTTAATGTGTTGGAGTCACCAGGTCGTCCTCGAACCAGCTTTAAGATGTGGGAAGAAGAAAGTTTTTTAGAGGTCACTGAATGGAAATGTGTGAAAAAGGCTGATTTGTGTTTGCAGACCGTTTCCAGCTGGTTGTGGTCCATCTGCCACAGAGTGGAGATCAACTGATGGAGGCTCAAGAACTTTCTGCCGTACTCAGCGGCGTCAGCCCCAACCCAGCAGCCATCGCCTTTGGCAGAGGGGTACGTACATGCCGCCACAGCTCATACCAAGAACTGACTGCGTCGACTTAATCTGTCAGGAACTTTAGTTTGACAACTGAAGTTTCTCGAGGAAATAGTATTTTAGAGGGGAGTATATGAAAGAAAGCTAATGCTTCTTCGCTGCAGATTATTTTAGTGAATAAATTATCAGCTGTTCCCAGTGAGTTCCTCATCCTCCATTAGCTTTCAGCTCCTTCGTCTTGGACTGCAGCCGGTGTTCTTTGCTAGCCCAGCACCACATGAACCAGTTCTTCCTCTGCTACAGGCTCTGATTGGAGTGATTCTCCAGCTAATCACAGAACTATAAAAACAAGGAGAACTGTTGCGAGCTGCATCCCACAGTGTAGAATGATGTTGGAGTCAGTCTGACTGCAGGATTTTTTGGGGGGAAAGGTGCTGGGTGGTACCGAGGCTGGCAGGGAAAGAACAAGGCAGTGAGGAGTGGAGGTTGAGGTAACAGGCTAGCAGTGCTGCAACCTTCAAAATAAGAGCCAGGGATTGTCCACTAGTCCACCTTTTGTGCAATACTTTGTTAATAGTCAACGGTGCAATGGACTTCCATACTTGAAATGTGCAATTCACTTGTATTTTTATTTTTTATTCCTATTTATTCTATTTATCCCCTTTGTATATTTTTGGAAACTCTTGTCTTGTCTTATCTTAGTCAATGTTGTCAGAGAAAATACAAATTATTAAAGGACCAGACTTTGGTGACATGAATGTGCCAAAGAAGTTTGCCTGAGGAAGCAGAAATGTGGAGCTTGTGCACACTTCAGGGTGTTATAAGTCCAAAACTCTTTATCATTGTACTTCACTGTGTTCAGCAGACAACAGTTCAAACGTTACTTCAGACTGAAATGTTTTAAATCTAAATGTGTCTGATGCTTATCGCCTGCTTTAATCTTCACAGGGAGAATTTATTGCTTCAGTGAACGACTTGCAGCTGGAGGTCTATTTCTTCAAGAAGCAGAAGTCGTACAGGTGAGAGTGAAGATGGTCACTGGAGGTGACTTAGATATTTAAAATTCAGGCTCCTATTTATTTCTCCTGTTCCAACGCTGAATGATTATTTTAGAGTTTTGTTTAAGGCTTCAGGCCGCTCTGAATGCTCAGTTTCACACAGGAGAAAAACGTCTCTTATGTGGTCATATCAGTTGTGTTCTGCTTGAGAGGTAGAGCCAATCAGGGGAAAGTACTTCAAGTGTCAGAGATTCTATATTATTTAAAAAACTTTTACAGCTGCTGGGCTAGATGTTAATTTTAAAAGGTTATCGTGTTAGTTTTATATATATATTTTTTTGTCATGGAGAGAAGCAGTGCTGCTGTCACACATGACAAAGGCCATGTTGTGTTGGCTGATGTTCAGTAACACCAAACATCTGTCCTGGTGCTGGTTTTTAGGTTTTTCCTGAAAGAAGACAACAAAAAGGGCGGCTGGAACACATTCACATGCGTCACCTGTCACCCGAAAGATGACTGCATCGCCACGGGACACGAAGACGGGAAGATCCGCCTGTGGTGAGGGACCTCGACAGAAACAAACGCAGATTATCGATGATCCAGCTCTTAAACTTCTGCTGCTCGCTGGTTTTGCGTTGTAAAACTGACATTCCTGCTCATCCTTTTAGGAGAAACTTTAACCACAAGAAGGAGTACACGTACTCCACTCTGCACTGGCACCACAGCACCGTCAGCTCGCTCTGCTTCACTCCAGAAGGTATTCATAGCTGTATTATAGTTATTACCTGGTTCCCACGATCGTTAGGAAGTCCTTAATAATCTGAAATTGAAATAACAATTAAAATGGTATCAAAATATCTTATATTATACCTTTTTGTGGGTATTATATTTGAAGAAGTTGTGAGAGTCAGTAGAATAATTTTTAAAGTTGTTTGCTTAACTTTATTTTGTGCTCCTTTATTTCTTTAGTAACTTGGATCAAAACAGTAGGGGTGATATTTAGATTTATTTATTTATTTTTAAATCAAATTATCAAAAACACAATAAAAAAAAGGACTTTCTAAAAGTAAAAATATTTTCATTTTCTTGAAATCATCCATTTTTGCTACAGTCGTTGCAGTTTTTACAGAAAGTGTAAACCAACTTACTAACACAGCATGAACTTGCACATGTATATATTCTTCCAAGGAACAAGGAAACAAACATAAATCACTCCTCTGTGTGTTACGGTTTTAGTTATGTATTTCTTTTGTATTGTCAGGGACCAACCTGCTGAGTGGAGGTGTGGAGTCTGTGCTCGTCCAGTGGAGGTACAACCAAGAGAGCGAGCGGGACTTCCTGCCCCGCCTGGGTGCCGCCATCACTCACATCATCGTCTCACCTGATGGATCGCTATTCTGTACCTCACACAGTGACAACAGTAAGGAGTCTCAGCCTGCAGGATTTCAATGCAAATACACACAAATTATTGTCAGTGAAATTCGGTGAACTTGGTCCATTCTTTCAAATCAAGTCGTGCACCTCTCAGATTTCACTAAATTGATTTCAGAGCATTTGAGTCACTCAAATAAAATGCAGTTAAACGCCTCAGGCTCCAAACTCATTTTCTGCTTCAGCGATTTTCTTGTTTATTAAAGGTTTTGTTTCCCTTCCTTATAGAGATCACCATCATCCAGAGTTGCGTTAAAGTGTCTGCTGTCATTCAGGGCCTGGTCAAAGGTGAGTACATACTGTAAGGTGACTTTTGAGCATGATGTGTGTATAAATGATAAACACATCATGTAAATGATCTGTGCAGTTCTAGGAAAACATGAAGCCTTTAATGCACTAATGTTATTTTAAGATGTGTTTTATTGATCCCTAAAGTACAGAAGCCAACACATGAAAAACAACAAAATAACTCTGAAAGTTTAAAAAAAAATATACCAAAGGAGCTCATTTAAATAGAAAATAGGTCATGATCTGCACCATAGACTTCATTATAGAATGTAAAAGAAAGGAAGGCAGTCAGACAGTAATTCTTTGCTTATTTTCTAACTAACACAAATTTTTAGCATCAGTAACACTGCTGAGGTGTATGTGACACTAAAAGTGATCCTAAAATGTGCATTTGCAACATGTTTTTGAACCTGCATGAACATTAGCACGACTTTGAAATGCCATTGTTGGAATTTGTCACCAAAATTGAAGCAAAATAAAGAATTGTCACCATAGTGCTGGAAATTTAGCGAAAGAGCTTAGCGAATGACAGTTTCAGAATGATGCCGTAAGGAGCTTAAATATAAAATAAATTCAGGTGTGAAGTGGAAAAGATTTCTGCATCACTCGGGATCAACATGCGGTTACCACAGTAACTGCGTCAGCTAACGGAGGAATCCAAACAGTGTGATTCAAATTGAAAAGTGCAGTGACGAAACGATACCACATTCGAGTCCATTTGCATAGGTGTATTCCCACACAGAGTGGAGGATTATGGGTACACAGCCTACACAGACATTCTCCACCAAACCAGCAGCATGAATCTCAAAGTGGATGACTCATGTAGGTGGAGTGGTTGAAAAGTGGGTTGGAACAGGAAAGCTGAGTGCACAACAGCATAACCAGCAGACAGTGGAGATGACAGTTAGCAACGCTGAACATAGGATCAACACACGATCATCCGTGAGCATCAGTATGAGCACGTTATTCAATATTCACACCACAAAAACATTCCTTCACCACAGCTAGTGCACTCCCAAATTTTTCTCGGTTTAACATCTCATCGTCTGCTGGAAAAGTCCGGAAGCTAGGTACGGACATCAGAGTGTTCCCGACGGTCATAAATAAGGTCACTAAACTCATTAAGCTATTATTTCACATTTCTCACGATGATCGCTGGAACGGTCACACACTCAATGTGGTGGACAGCAGTCAGATAATGTGTGCATGATGTCACATGAGAAACCACCACACTGAAGAAAAACCACAAGTAGATTTGAAAAACAAAGTGCAAACCAACTAACTTTATCTTCACATAAAACGCAAAAAGAAATAGAAATTTGCTTTGTTACCATGATAAAGGTGTTAAAACAAAAGAAGCACCAAAAAAACCCATTTGAACAAATGCACCAAGCAGGGAAAACAAGTAACGGTTATTGACTGGTGATGTGAGAGTGGAGGAAATGTAGTTTAAACAATTAATGACATCATAAGTTTGTATCAGAAAGAAATAAAATAATGTCTGAGTATGTGGGGTTAATCCTCTTTAAACCTGTTTTCTTGTTCAGGCGACAGCATCAGGACAGACATGATGATGGATCCTCGCAGCAAAGCTCTGGTGCTAAACGGGAAACCCGGACATTTGCAGTTTTACTCGCTCCAAAGAGACAAACTGCTGTACAATGTAAGCTCTCAGCAGGTCTCACACACGGATGGATTTGAAAGTGTGGAAACTAGGTTAACATTGTCTGTTTCTCCCACAGCTGGACATCGTGCAGCAGGAGTACATTCATGAATCGGGCCTGCAGCAGTTCGAGGTGGTAAAAGCGGCGTTTGACGCCTCCGGCTCGTGGTTGGCGACGGTGGAGGAAAGACATCAGAAAGCTGCTGAGCTGGAGCTGAACCTGAAGCTGTGGGCTTTCGATGAACAGACGCAGAGGTACAGATGTTACAGCTGTTTGTCTGTGGGCTGCAGGGTCAGTCAAGGTTTCTCTTTCATGTGATGAAAATAGTGTAACAATAACCAGCCACACCCCTGTCACGTGCAGTTTTGTGCTGAACACGACCATCTCGGCCCCCCACGACGCCCAGATTACCGCCATGTGCTTTTGCCAGGCCGCCGACAGCCAGACCACCCTGCTGGTCTCCACCAGCAAAGATGGACACTTCAAAGCCTGGCAGCTCGCCGCTCCGGCCCACACAGAAGGTACAGACGGTAAGCAGTCAACCAGAAAAGCCAACCACCTAAATTCTCATAATATTAACTGTTTAATGGAGGTTTTTAAGTTTCTACCAGTGTGCTTTTCAGAACATCACGCTGAACATGAGGTTTAAGCCAAATTAGGCTTGCTTTTCTTTCCCCTTCACACAGTAATTCAGCTTATGTCTGTCTCTCTCTTTGTTTCCTCTGACTTGCAGATGAAGGTCCTTCCTGGTTATGTGATTTTGTCAGTGCCTATCACGGCCTGGTGCCCGAATGCTGTAGCTTCTCGGCTGACGGCTCTCTGCTAGCCGTCGCCTTTCAGGAGGTGGTGACCGTGTGGAGCCCCTCCACCTGGGAGCTCCTGACAACCCTGTCGCAGCCGCCGGGAGCTGTCAGGTCAGCACGTAGACACACACAGAACAGGTCAAATATCAGCACCGTCACGGTGACCGGTTTAAGCTTGTAGCGTTAGTTAACCCCGTCAAGTCCTCATTCCTCTTCAAAGAGCGTAGACACACACACACACACACACACACACACACAGAACGGGTCAAATATCAGCACCGTCATGGTGAATGGCTTAAGTTTGTTACAAGTTATTATCAAAACTTGCACAAGTAAAAAGCCAATAAGAGGAATTCCCAGACTGTGTAAACCTGTTTATCAGGTTTAACTGGTGAAGATGCATCTCTTCAGCTGCTGCCATCAGACAGGTGTTTCAAACAGACGCGCTAAAGTTAAACGCGCGTTAAAGACAGACCGGTTGTTGAATTTGCCAAAATTTGAATTTTTTTCAGATTTTTTGCATTATTATAGATTAAGCCGTTAAATAATGTGTCGTGGTGTCATAGGTTTAATAAAGTATTTAGAAAAATTAACTGAAGAAATGAGATAACCAAGTTAAAGTCCTAAAATGTTTCCTAAAATGTCAAAACCTCAAACTTCACAAGCAGTGACATCACGCTCTCATTATTTTCCATTAATTTTAAGTTAAAAAATGTCAAATTGAATGTGTGTTGTTTAGTAACGATTCACCAAGATCAGTCACACTCCATGTGGTGTTATAACCACACGTTAAAGATGGAAAAGTGGTCTGCATCACTGGCGGGGCAAATTTCACTGGCTGACCAGCTGTGGTCGCGCCCTCGGGCGAGAGCAGGGGGCTTTATCCTCGTAGCTGAGAGGTTTGCTGGACGAGGATTTGTGTCGTGGTGCTTTATTTTCAGTTCAACCATTAAATGACTTTCTCTGAAAGCAGTTTTAGAGATATTTGCACCATGTGTGCTTGTAACCACGGTGATGACACTTAGGTCAAGGCTTCAAAATCAGGGCTTCACAAATTAGTATGCATCAGCACTTTGGTTGTGTCCATCTTTTATAAACAGTCCAGGTGAGTACGGAGTGTAGAGTTTTTGTTTTAGAATAGAATAGCTCTTTATTGTCACTATACATGTTATTCACAGTGTTTACCGCTTGACAATAAAACCTGTGCAACTCGAGCAACAGTGAACATTTGGCTAAAACGGGGGATGTGCTCCAACGTTCACTGCCAGCAGCTGTTCTGAATGAGTTAAGCAGGTTTTTCCGACAGAAGTTCGGAGCTTTGTTTCTCAGAGCACCGAAGGATTTTTAACCTTCTGTGCAAAAACGAGCGCTGTCCTTTCGTAACACTGCTCAAGTCTTCAAAAATGTTGGCACGTTTCCCCTCAGCTGACAAGAGGCCCACAGAGGTCACTGAGGACGTGAAACTACTGCTGCTGGTTTCTGTACCACTTTTTTGAAATAATCCCTGAAAAACAGAGTCAGCTTTTAGCACGTTTGTAGGAAAAACAAAAAGAGATGACTTGCAGTTTGTCTTAAAATGAAGGAAACAGAATGTTAAAATCACTTGAAGGGTCATTACTGGACATTTATTTGTGTTTCCTCTCACATGAATCTCAGTTTGTCTGAACTTAAAGTGCGTAAAAGCCTCTCTGGCCAAAAAGTCAGTCACCCTCTGACAGCTTTCTTTAAATAAGCACACAGTTTCTGTGTAATTTGAAATTCAGATGTGAAGAGACTGACAGATGTTTAGACAGCTGCCCGTTGCTACCCCTTACATAACCATCACCTATAGATGTCCAGAGCTGAGTCACCAGATCTCAGTCATTAATAATGTTTGCCCTCGCCTGCTGAGGAATAATTATAATTACAACACTTTACCTCATCTGAGTCACTTTAAAAGGAAAACATTTGTTTTTATAATAGGAATGTCTGTTTGTGATTTTCTGTGCTCTTAGCTCTGAGTGGGTCTTTGCATGTTCTCATTTCAAGTTCCCAAGTGCAAAAGCTAATCCTGAGAAGTATGCGTGGTGTGAGGAGCTGGTTGGTTGGGAATTGCACTTCAGATTATTTAACCACGAGATAAATAAAAAGGACCTTTTTTTCCCCTCCATCAGTGATCTTTGTTTTGGGCGACTGAGCTGTTCCAAGTATCTGCTGGGAACCACTGCCAGCAATCTGCTCTGCTGGAACCTCCTCACCTGCTCTTGTAAGACTTCCCCCTATGTACAACTGTGCAACTTAATAAACTATTTTTATCCCAAAAGTCTGAACAGATTCTAACATATCCTTAAAAAAAGCTCTCAGATATGAGAGGTCTGTTGACTGGTTAAAAAAAAATCTGTTTTTCCCCTCCATGTCTTCCTCTGTGTCCGATTTGGCAGTGGAGTGGACCACTTCCATGGATGTCAGGCGGCTGCTGGCCGACCCCCTCTCCGAGAACATGGCTGCCTTTTGCTATCAGAGCGGATCCACTGACCGTAAGCTTCAGACCGTCCACGTTAAAACTGCACAAAAGGCATCTGAGAACTCTAACATGATTGGCTCATAGTGGTGCTGTAACCTTAAGATTGGACCCAACAACGAAATCCAGTTTAATTTGACTCAAATAAAAAGGCCACTCTGGTTTCTCAGAATCAGAATTACCTTTTAATGCAGAGTTTAGACACGAATGAGGAATTTGTCTTTGAGTTGTTGTTCAAAAAACAGGTGTATAGATTGTAATATATGGTATATATAGTGTATGCATTTTCCTCACAACAGACAGACACACACAAAATTAGAATGCATACTATCTACCTGCAGATGTAAGCATGGAAATTAAGAAATCTCGCAGAAAAGAACCAAACTGTGTTTACTCACAGCAGCAAGTCAATGTGGAGGACCGAAAGTGCCAAAATAAAAATAAAATTGTAGTAGTACTTACTTTTCAATAATCCCACCAATGGAAAAAAAAATCAGATATGTTGATTAGTAAATTATTCTGCCACCAAATTCATCAAGAATTGATATTAAAAACTAAATGTTTATGTAAAATGTGACTTAAACATATATTAAACTGAGGGTTCTATTTCATTTTTAATTAATCCCTGATTCATTTTTACTAATTTATTTGGAAGTTCATTAATTTAATTATGTATTTATTCACCAATTAACAATGGGAAACTTAATTAGCAAGTTAATAATTAGCTGTATTTATACAGTCTTAAATAAATGCACAGGCAAAATAAAATTTTAGCCCACATTTAATAAATAAAAAGACTAAATGTGATTTTTATGTTATTTTTGATGTATTTAATGACAGGTTAATACATAAACCTAATTGGTAACTTATCCAATAATGTGGAAGATAAAGGTGCTGTCCACACACAATTTCTTTTGTGACTTTTTGAATCGTTTTATATCGCTGTTTCTCTCTTTCCTGCTTTCAGTGTTTGTGTTCAAGCCCAGCGAGCCTCGGCCACTGTTTTCCCATAAGGCTGTGTGCTCGGGGAAGGTGACTCAGGCCGTCTTCGCTCCCAGGGAGGAGATGCTGGAGAGCTGCGAGGAGAGCAGCCAGTGGCTGAACCGCTCTCAGCTTTACTTCCTCACTCAGCAGATGGTAAACAACATTTCAAGTTCTGCTGAAGAAAAACAGAACGAGAAGTCGACTTAAATGCTGCTTATGTGCCGGGTCGGCCTGTTTTTTATTGGCAGGGAGAGTCCGTTTAAATCATAAACACTGCTTTTTATTACTATAATATAAAATATGCAAGTATATTTAAGGAACTCTGTTGGATTTGAGTCTGAAAGAAAGACTTGTGAGAGTTGTGAGTGCTCTAAAGCAAGTGCTACACCTACAGGATGTTTGGCGCCTTGCTTTGTTGCTGATTATAAGGTCAGTCAGGTCACTAAAGGCATGGCGTGTCTTGCAGGAATGTCATAGCTCAGCTCTTTTAGAGCCCACCCCCCCCGAAGACTGAAGAGTCCCTCTTCTAATTTTAGGACAAAAGATGAGACCTTTACATATGTGACATTCCTACACCTCCATCTGACTGAAGGTACAGGAGCGGCTGTAGATGTGAAAAATTCAGCTTTACAGTCCTCTGAAGGTGCTTTAGAGGTGCTTCCAGTATTTCCAAGGGGGGATAATGAATGTGGCAGGCACAGGTGTTTGTTTGAAAGTTAAAGGACAAAAATGGCTCCAGAATGAGTCCCAGCTTTACCGTCGTGAGTTTTGGTGTCTGCTCAAACAGCTGTTTTTTGTTGTTGTTTTTTTCACTTTCCAAACTGACTGACAATCTGTAATGTATCTGTGTAAAAGCTTTGTCCCTGCAGGACTGAACCTGAACTAGTTTCCACAGCACTGAGAATCACTCTGGACTTAGTGGAGAGATAAGATACTGGCAGATGACCTCGTAACTGATAGTTTTTGTAAACATCCTTATCTAAACTCAAAGTGTCTGCAGTGAAGAATTAGTTTATGCAGTCAAGCCAAAGGAAAATTATTTGATAAATAGTATTAATCTATTACTATTATTACTACTACTATTACTACTACTACTATTATTTCATAATAGTTTATGAAACGCTTTCATCATGATAGAAATAAGTACTTTATGCTGACTGTGGACTCTTCCCTGCAGGATCTCATGACATTCACCACCAAAGCTGAGGAGGACAGGCTGCTGGCATCCAGCAAACAGGTGAGCTCCTCCCATTGGTTTTACATCAAACATTTGGACTTTTATTTGACCTCGTAACACATTTTTCACTTTAAAGTAAGGACCTGCCCACACACTTTGATCTGATTGTGTTTATGTTCAGAGCTTGTGTGAATTAGGGGTCAGTGCAACCACAATAATAGACTTGCTCTTCAGAACTTCCTGTTCCATGTGCTGGGTGGTGTTTATAAAACAGCAGTGGGCTGGAAAGGTACTGCAGAGGGTGTGAGAAGGTTTTTACAGTAAATATATTATTTAGGTAAAGTTTACCTGAAATATTTTCTTATAAAACAAGAAACTGAACCAAGGTGCAAAATTAATCAGTTATTCTTAATTTACTGTTGGAGAAAAGATCAGAAGAATCAGTGAAAACACAAGGAAGGAAATACTTCAGCCTGTGTGCAGCTGGGTTTAAATGCTTGGTTGGGGCACAGAGGAAGATATTGAGATTCTGAAATGAGCCGTGTCTGAAATTTGTGGTTGGTGTGCAGTTTCCCACGCACACATTTTACTTTGGTGGGCTGCCCGAGTTTTTCTGGGGCTAATTTTAGCATTTATTATTTAAGTAGACACTAGAGAAGAGAGGTCTGACCTCTGGCTGTTGAAAGTTCAGTTGCTCTTACTGTCTCCTATTTTAACCACCAGTGATGACAGTCCTCCTTTTGCTGTGAGGAGCTCCTGTGAGCTCCTACTGAGGTGGAGGACTCGGTAGGATTAAACAATGCTAAAAGTGTGTGGGGTAGGATCTAAATCTGTGGGAAACAGCTAATAAAGAGGCCCGTGCAGTTTCTCCATTAATCTCCACGGTTTACCAGGGGGTGACCAGATCCCAACATGTGTGGGGTATGTTAGTAAGACGTGAAGCACGTGTTTGTTTTGAATATGACCGTTACAACTCCCTCCCTGAGTAAATATTGTAAGAGGAAGCCAAAGTTCAGTCTTGTGTCTTCTTAATGTTTTCTCTTTTCATCCTAATAAAGTTTAAAAGTTGTTGAGGAGGACAGAGGATGAATATGCTGAGTAGTTCCACATAAAGCGGGACACCTGGCCTCACAAAGCCTAAACATGATGGAGATTAACCCTAATCTGGTCACTGGCCACCTGGTAGAGGTTAAATTACCCAGGATGCTGCATACTGGGCATGTTTAGTGTTTTTGAGCTGTAGAGAGACCAGAGTTGATACCTGAGGGCGAACAGTGAAGTAAAACATATCAAATAAAAGTCAAACTGTGAGCTGGACTGAGGATTTGTTCTATTTGTTTTCTTCGGAAAGGAACCCGGAGGGTGAAAGAAGTCCATTGTTCTTATCTGAAGTTACAAAACCCTCCAGCGAAAAAGCCATCTGTTGATCCAGCTCCTTTCCCAGCCTCAGCTCTGAGAAATGCTCCTCTGCTCTCAGTTTCTCATTAATAACACATGTTTCTTGTTTTCTCCTCTCAAGCTTGTGATTGACGACAGCGTAGCCATGACGCCTTTCTATCTATTGTTGGGGAAACACAGACCGCAGCAACAGGAGCATCAGGACTCCGACAGCAGCCTGTGGGCGGAGAGAACGGCGCTGCCGCAGACCTCTGCCTCCATCAAAGAGGTTGGTTGGTTGTCCCTCCAGGGATCCCGTCCCTTTTGTGCTGTACGTAACTACAAATGATGGCGTTTTAAGACTTCATTGTTGTTGCTGTTTTTTCCCCTTTTTTCCAGCTCCTGCAGACCCCAGCTCACGTGCTGCCCTCCACCTCATACCTGTGCTCCATGTTTGTTCAGTCTCTGCTCATCTCTGTCTCAGACGCCAGGTCAGTAATCCAGCTTTTCCTGAATAATTGTTGAAGCCGCTGAAGTTGTTTGTTTCCTACTGAGCGTATACACAAGGTGTGATCAGACCTAAAAAAGTCAAAATCCATAACTGGTTTAAATTTGTCCAGTTTTTCACTCAAGATCATCTTCCCAGGTATCTGCAGACAGCTTCTGGCGTGGCTGCTATTTGTAGATCTCTCAGTGAAACAGAAAACACAAAATGCATTCAGCAAGCAGGGAAAAGGTTTTAAAAATGATCCACACATCAGTTTAAAATAAATCAACATCAGACTTAAGTGCAGCACCCAGACTGGAATACAGACTAGAATAGAAATAATGTAAAAGTGTAAATATTTATACGAAAGATTCATAATGAAAACCTCTGTGAAAAAAATGAACATTTTTCCTGGAGAAACTTTAAAATGAGATGCCAGGGCTCGGTCTTAAAAGGCGAGAGACTCTGGGCAATATTAGCATTAAGAGAAGATGATAAAAGATTATTCAAATTAAAGTTTTAGATTTTCAGACTCTTTTAAGCCTCGTTTGGTCTGATAATCTCAGTGTGGATTAAGAAAATATAATTGAAACTGAGGCTTCACATGATTCAGCAGCACATGTGAAACTGAGGTCTGTTTATCTCTAAAAAATATGCTGAGTCACATTGGTGTTGATAATTTTTTTTGGGGGGGGGTTGATGTTCTCGTGGCCTCAGGGAGGAAAAGGCACGTGCAGAAGAAGAAATGGAGAGCGAGAAAGAGGAAGAGGACTCTGAGGAGGAAATGGAATCCAGCAGGTCCAAACCGGAGCTGGCGGCGGCAGCAGCGACAGAGTCGGACACCCCCGCCCTGACGAAGGCTCAGGTGAGAGAACTGAGGAGGGTGAGGAAGCTGGATCACAGCTGGCTCGCAGGCCTCCTGGACTCCTAACCAGAGCCTGTACGAGGTTTCCACCAGCAGCTCGGACGTTTTCTGTTTTATACCATTAAGTCAAAGTGGGCTTCTTCCACTTTGTCTCCCTGACTGGAAACAAATCTCTGTGCAAACACAAAGCACATATTTGATTACACAATCCTCAAGTCATTATTGGACAAGTTTATGACATCCAAACAATGGAACCCCTCCCAGCTTTTCCTCCGCTGTTGTACAGCGAGCGCGAGTTTCCACCAGTTTTCTTGCCAAAACTCTGGACTGAATTTTTGGTCTGGATTCTTTTCAATCCTCAATTGTTTTGTCTTATTCTTTTTTTTCTGTTTTGGAAAATAAATATTTGTACCAAACCAGAGTTCTGCTGCTTCTAGGTTTTTTTTTCACTGAAGCATAAAAATATTTCCTCTTATCTGTTCTCTCAGCATGCTTTCATGTATACAAAAAGCTGCAGTATCTGCTGTTTTTGAGAAATGTGACATTAACACTGTTGATGTTCCAGCTGCAGAGAAGCATCCCCGTCAAGCTCAGCATGGTGGTTTCACAACTTAAGTACTCCATAAGTGACACTATGAATAGGTGTTGAGTTGATCTGATTCTCCTGAACTTATGAAGCGACAAGGCACCAAAAAAGCACAGGATTTTGACCCACGTTTGTGTGCTTCAAAGACCTGTAACTATGAAAATATTCACAGTATGAAAGGAAAGTTTTGGCTCCATTAAATATAATGAAGTTGCTGAGAATCCCGATTTCTCTTTAACCATCCAAACGTCGCTGCTGTTTTAGTTTTCGCTCTCCGTTTACGTCCAAAGTTATAGTAGAGCTGTACGTTTTGTTTTCTTACTTCTAGTGTTTTAGAAGTCGTCTTGTTATAACATGGTTTATCGTCTTCATTATCTAACACACTAATCCAGACGGGTCATTTCATCAGGAAGTAGGATTTTTTTTTTTTTTTTTTGCTTTGTTTTAACTCCATTTTATTTTGGAAAACACTTATCTTTCCGGGGAATCTGGAAATTGTAGCTACAGTAAATAACCTTGGCTACACTGCTCAAGTAAATGATGGATTTGTTTTTTTTTTTGTTTTGGTTTGTTTTGTTTTTTTAATATAGTTTCCAAGTTTACATGACTTTCAGTATCTTCCGAGTTCAAGCTGTTTTCCATTATCAGTATAATGAAGGGTAAAGGTCATATATGGAACTTTGGTTGAACCACATTCAGTTCTGCTTTCATAAAGGGTCACAAGTTATTGTGACCCTTTTAGCAATGTAAAGGTTGAATAGCTTACGCATGGGCACTGCTGCTGTTTTTGATCAATGCCCATATTTTTGTGTGACCTCCAACCTTGAAATGTCTGATTACTGCTGCTATAAGGTTCGTTCGCACTCTTGAGTCCGGAAGTCTTGAACAAGCTGATTTCAGGCAGAGCTGCTGGTGTTTTGTTTTGTGTTTTTTTTCCCCAGGATTAGAGATGACGGTGCAGTTTCACATCAGCATCTTTCAGTTCCTTTCCTGATCAGGTGCTCTGACTGCTGAAAAATCATCTGTTGTTTCTTTTCACAGTAACTGATCAAACCGGGTCATTCTCATCTAGTCGTAAGCTTTATCCGTCACCTTTATTGACTCATTATAATTGAGGGATTGTAAAGCTGAGCTGGTATCTGTAAAAACACATAGGCCGCTGTGACCGTGTCATTATAACTTTG
The DNA here is from genome assembly GCF_963576455.1 of Neolamprologus multifasciatus. Classification (NCBI taxonomy): domain Eukaryota; kingdom Metazoa; phylum Chordata; class Actinopteri; order Cichliformes; family Cichlidae; genus Neolamprologus; species Neolamprologus multifasciatus. The sequence continues at coordinate 28,965,353 of NC_140454.1, forward strand.
ACCTAAACTCCAGTACAGTAATATTAATACCTCTACAGTATTAACCAAATCCAGAAAATCCCATGAAGGCTGTGTAAAATATAAATGAAATATAATTTAAAAATGGAATGAAATGATTTGCAAATCTCATAAATCTACTGGAGTGATTCATAATAAAATACAGAAAAGAATTATACAAATCTAAACTGGTAAAATGTACTATTTAAAAATAAATAAATTAGTTCATTCATTTTATAGTACTGGAGAATCTTTACCTTGACAGTATAAAGTGCCATGAGGAGACAATTGTGATTCATAAATAACATTTCCTGGAGTAGTTCCTGTGCAGGTATAGTGACCGTTAGGAGGAAATCATGGGACATTACCTGGAATCAAATTATGACTTTTTGTTTTTCTGAGCTTAAAAAAATATAGTTGTTTTTGTTTTAGCTCAACAGATTTTTTTTTTTAAATGCTTTAGGAAATAAAACTTTCTGTCTTGCAAAGGCTAATACAAGATACTTGATATTACCCTAATGGCTGTTTGCTAATCACAAAGCTATCAATAGTTGGCGTAACATCAAAGAAGGTTTGGGTGGGAAAATTTTCCTGCAAAACTTCCTGCACAGGTACAGTGATTCTTGGGGGAAAATGTTTTTCTTTTCAACCCATTAACATGAGATCTGGTATCACTCCCATGTCTGTTTGCTAATTACAAGTAGTTGGCATAGCAACTGCCGACAGCTTTCCCGCCCATAAAACAAAATAGCTTTCTGGTGGGAAAACGTTCCCTCTGAGGTCTCTGCCAGTTACAAAAGTATCCACATTTGGAATGCTAACTGCTGACAGCTGTAAAGCGAAATATTTTGAGAGTAGGAAATTTCCTGGAATTGTTCTTGCACAGGTAGTGATTGTTAAAAGGAAGTAATAACATTACCTAGAATCAAATTATATAATCTATTCTGTTTCGTTGTGTACCAGCTATTCTGGAAATGAAGCTGTAACTGTAATAAAGGTGTGCAGTGTATAGGTGGATATAGAGTTAAACACCTGATTACTGACTTGTAAAATTGAGCAATGTGAACCTCTAACACTTGCCTTTTTTATCAGCTGTAGGAGCAGGCACTGATGATTTCTTTGCAGATAGAATAAAAGTTTTATTTCTTTCCTGAAAACTTAGCAAATAGGTGAACACAGGGTTTGAATAAAACACACCTGTTGTTTAAGGCCTTTTCAAGGAGATAATATTTATGCTGTGCACACTTATCTGGAGACCTAGTTCTTGTCTGTAGACATTGGACTTTCACTAAGGTCAGAGGCCGGTTCTCTTCTAATTGTACAGTGATTAGGTATAATGGTACCAAATAGTGAATAGACAAAGTAATTTGACAGTAAAGATAAAAAAAAAAAAAAAAAAAAAAAAAAAAAAAAAAAACCTAAACAAAACATGTTCACATATTACAGTTTAGGCTGGTTCTTAACTCACTGAACACCCTGCACTCCTGGCTCCTGGATCCTGCACTAACATGACTCCTCATGTTCAAATCTATTAACATAAACCTATGTTAAACTGGATCAGACTACTTTTGTTGTTTCATTTAGCATATCATTGACTCTATCTCAAAATTTACCAATGTAGCCATTGTTTCATTCTTAGGAAGCATTAGAGAATTTTTCATTAGAGAATTTGAATCAAAAGATAAATTTCAGGGGAATCGAGGAGGGTCTAATTTACAACTTTTCCGTAGCTTTGTTTCAAGTAAAATCAGAGAGCTTGGATAACTCCAACATGATCCATGCTGCTTTAGTGGTCGAATGACAACTGCAGCTCTGCATAATTCTAGAAAATCTGCTCTCGTATCATCATCAACAAAAGCACAGGGTGTCAGTGGTGGACCTGCCAGTTCTGGTATGATATGGCAAATGGGTTTCAGGCTGCACAGTGCCGAGCAGCGAGGACAGGACCCACTACAGGACGCTGAGTCATGAGGCCACCCTCATTAAAGTTGAAGCTCGCTAATGTGCCTGAGCCTCAAATGCTCATTTGTTGCTCATGTTGTGCAAATCCAGCTCACTCTTTTGTGTTAAAGTTCAGGTCATCTGGCTCAGTTTAGCACCGGCTGCCTGGAGAAAAAGGAAATTAGCTGCTAACTCTGCTTTGGTATGTGACCTCACACAGTGGCAGCCAAGGCCAAGACTGGCACACACACAAACACGACTTTACAGAGAAGTGATTGTAAAGGTTTTCTTTATTTAACACACATCATGCACTACAACCAATACAAACCTCCTGATATTCAGTGGAGTGTGATTATTACACAAAAAGGATTTCTTAATGATTTGGTGCTTTTATTCTATCAAACTACAATAACACTGATATATAGAGTTTTATTTATATGTATATGTTTGTAGAAAGAGATGAAAGCAATAAAATACAGATGTGCTCAAATGAAAAGGAACTACAGCTTACAGAAAATAAAATCACAAAGTGTTGACACTACATATATAAAAATGTAAAAAAAAAAGTTTTCAAACAGCACAACAAGAGTATACACTCTGATTTTCTGTTTTCCAATTAAGTTTGTATCGACTCACAGCTAAATATATTTACATTAGAAAATATAGCATTCATGACCGTGTGGGATATTCCTGAATCAGCAGACCTGTTCTGAGAGCTGCTTTTGTTCCCGTGCGCAGACTGAATGTGAAGCAGGTGGAACATGAAAATAAAGCTCCTCCATCCTGTTTCACGGACCCTACAAAATGGCCCTCTGTTCTCCCACACCTGGTGCGGTTAACTCGCCTTCCAACCCAAACATGGCTACCCTCCGCGGCTGGAATTGTGGTTAACCTTTTCATCTGCGAGCACTGGCCAGTGTGGCGAGTCTGGTTTCCATTAAGGCGTGTGAAATTTCGGAGGTTCAGAGGTGGAAAGGATACAGGTAAAAATGCAAGGTAGGCAGACAACATGTTATTCCACTTACAACTGAAGGGTTGACTCTACGGGGAACAAAATAGACCTTTGGGGTTTTCAATGCTACGCTCTTTATATAGATATTGCTGTATTATAGTGATTCTGTAAAGGTCTGGAAACATTCATTTAAAAATTAAACTTTTTAATTTGTTTAATCACTTCATGGCAAAAACGGCATGCAGAATTGCCAAAAATCCCTAAATGGGTACGTTTTCAACCCCGGCTGAGTAAAAGTTGAGGGTTTTAGTGCCATAAAGTAATTTCAGATAAGACCTGCTGACTCAGATTCCTGGGTAGCTTTTTGAGGAAACGTGGGAGCGCCTGAGGTAAACCGAGGCTGTTTTTCACAGGAACTCGGGTAGGTTTTTTTCCCCTCATGACCATGTGGTAGTAGTGCTGGGTGTTGCAATATGTGCCGTAGTACCCTCCCGCCAAACAACGATATCTGAAGAGAGAACGCATTACTGTGCATGGTGCGGAGGGTTTTGGGTGAAGTCGGGACTTCAGATTTGTGCAAAATCATATTGAACTAATGCCTGATCACGCATTAGGTGTAAGGACAGAAGTCAATCACGTAAAGTGCCTGAGTTATAGACAATCACGACTGGAAAAAAATCACTCCAGAGAACTCAAAAGACTAAGATGTTCATATGAATCCATGCTAGAGCCGTTCAAGATTTACAAAACAACTTGTGGAGGTAAGGGTGGTATTCTGAGGAAAAAAATGAAATAAAATAAATGTAAAACAAATTTGGAAAGAAACTTGGATATATCTTCTTTTTATTAAAGTTGTAAATCTATACAACACTGTATATCTTAATATTCTGTAAGAGTAATTTCTCATTAATTTTAACTCAAAAACATTATAATCAGAATCATTACGACTTTTTCCAGATTTTTTTTCTATCATAAATTTACAACTTCTTTAAGAGAACTAAACTAAACACATTTGAGTCCAATTGTAATCTTCATAAATGTATGACTAAATTCTTGAAAAAGATATTTTTCTAGTACACTTTTGTAATAAATTTATTTTTATTTCAGAGAATATAAAGTATTTTTTCTTTAATGTCAAAATATCTACTGTTTTTTTTTCTGATAAATTTGCAATTTAAGAGTTAAATTAAGAGTTTCTTCTCACAAATTTAAAATGTAAATTTTAGAGACTAAAGAGGTAGTTTTGTAATCTCATAGAATACCTAAATTTCTTTGACTAATTTATTACTTAATCTTAGGAAATCTTTACTTTTCTTCTGCGTTTGTGATTATGCAGAAGATTATTATGCAGTTGTAATTTTTTCACATATATTTATGACCTCTTTTTTTTTCTAGACAACTTTCTCAAAAATTGTATTTCCCATAAATTTACAACTTTTTTTTCTCTCTTTTCCTCATAAATGATGTCCGTTTTCTGGCACTTTTGTGTTTTTGTATATTCATGTTTGTTTTAGTGTGATTTTACAGCTTTTTAGTCTTGGAGTTTCTTTCCACAAAAATTCACCACACTTCCTCCTTCTTCTCAAGTTTTTTTTTTTCAATCCTAGAACGGCCCTAACACATCTTCATATAATTGTTAACTACCAGAAAAAAAAGATTAGATACAATCTACAAGTGGGTTCAGATACAGTAAGATTTTCACTGGATGCAAAATATTGTGTATATTTGGAATGCTTAGACAGCCAAAACTGGTTTCCCTCACTTCCTTTTAAGCCATGTATGGACTTTAACTTTGGTAACTGCGAGCTATTGATAAGGGTGCATAGGATGTTTGTGTTTCATATGGCACAACTGCAAGCACACAACACAATACTGATGATACAGTCATTACAAAAACCACCGCCTGCATTTCCTGAATAAACACAGCTAAATGCTCAACACCACACATTAAAGAGACAAGATCCCAATTTTCTGTTTGGTTAAGTAAAAAGTATCCACAACCTGCTCATCACACACACACATATATATGTAAGCCAGCACAGAAAGCAGTCTATGAGAGAACAGTGAGCGGATGCAGCGACAGCACCAACGAACCCAAACTGAGAGGCAACCCGAGTGGCGTCCTGACTGTCAGGACCTCAGCTTCCTCTATGAGATTTCTCTCTCATTCTGCCCTTTTTTTGCTGAAGCACCTTTTAGAAATCTTTACAGCTACATGCGGGCTGTTAGGTGGAGAGGATTTTACACTGCACTGTCCATGATTTCTCCAACAGCACCTAGAAGCGATGGACCCCTGTTGGACAGCGCATGCATGTGTTAAGGAGCGTGGATCCATAGGTGTAAGGCTGAGGCGCTCATCTGACTCCCAGACTGAAAACGCTACAGAAACCCCTGCATTATCTAAACTTTCACTACTTTCTAACACTTTCTACTCTTCTGCTACTGCTAATGGTTAATGGCTACCGATAGCATGTTGTCTACGCTTTACGTTAGCACTCTGCCAGCTACAAGCTAAGATGTTAGTGAGATAAATAAGATGCAGGGCTAGTGTAAGGTTTGAGATGTATGTACCCAGGACAGAGTCTCTTTAATGGGATTAGACGGTGGTAGGAAGTGAAGGATTGTCAACCGCCTCCACCTTCTGCTCCGGCGAGCAGCAGAGGAAGAGGCGGTTGCCCAGGCTCCTGAAGGCAAACCGAAAGTACATCATATGGCCCATGGCCACAAAGGAGACAGAGATGATGACCAGAAGGCCAAAGGCTTCTGGGTTTGGGGCCAGAATCACCATGATGAAGTGCAGAAGGTCTAAGAGGTAATTCATGGAATTCTGGACGCCGTTGATCACACCTCGCTCTGACTCGATCACATTCTCCTGGATGAGCTGGGTCACTGTCAGGTCAAAAGACCACAGACCTGCAGGGTAGAGGCAGAGATCAACAGTCAGCTCTAATAATCTTTTTATATCCATAATAAAACAGCTTCAGTACGCAACAGTAGCTCTACTAAGAATAATGAGGCAATATTACTGGCATCAAAGGTTGCAGATACTGCAGAGGTCCTGTGGGACATTCTTACAAGTTATATAAAAGTCCAACTTGTCAAGCTGCTTGAGTCACCTGCCTGGAAGTGATAATTTCTAAAATTTGCTATCTGCTCAGAGGAAATGAACATGCCAATAAAGCATGAGCAGTAGTTCCTGAACACTCCAATTTCCTAACGAATAAAATAAACACACCTAAGAAAATGAACATCAGCACTTTGGAGTGCGTGGACCTTTTTTATTATCAGTGTTATGACTATAATGTGCAGTGAGACCTTCCCTGGAGTCCACTTAATAACCGCCTCTGTCCGTACACTGATCATCTCCAGCAGGTGTTTTTATAGAAATTTTGTTTGGAAGAACTATCAAACAACAGTATGACCGACCCTGTTGTTGCACGACTTGAAATACAATAGTGTAGCATAAAAGTACAGTCGAAATAAGAGAGAGATGCAAGTCAAAACTAACAATGTTTTTTAAGCCTTTAAAATTCTCCAACCGTCCACTGACTGCTGATTTCAGATGTATTCTTCTCCATCTGGACTCGGCCACTAATAGCTGGCGTACTAATCCATTTTGGTAAATCTCTGCACCGCATCTAAAATACAGCAAGTATTCCCAGATTGGGAAAAAAAATAAACGACTTCACTCACCAACTCTAGCAGCAATTACGCCAGCAAACAGCAGACTAACAGACATGTAGGACTGCATAGGTGGCAGCTCTTGGGTTGGTGCGGCAGTAGTAGGCATAGTGATGTTTCCACCGGTCAGGCTGTGGACAGCTTCAGGCAGGGTCTTCTCTCCAATCAGATGGGTGTAGAGGTCCTGGAAGGGTGAGACGCTGAGGTCGAAGGGGCTTCCAGGAGTGAAGACTGAGATGACACACAGTATGAGGCAGGAGAGCTGGGCCATGCCGGAGATGAAACCAGTGCGGATCAGGCCACACTTCTTGCGAACCCAAGTGAAGGCGACGGTGCCGCAGATGCCCGAGATGGCCGAGGCTCCCATCAGCAGACTGAGCACCGAGCCATTGAGGCCCTGTGTGTAGGCGTAGCCTGTGGTGATGCAGTCAAAGCCCAGCACCGTCATGTAGAGAAAGGCCAGTGACATGCCGGCGAGGAAGATGTTCTGGTTGTAGTAGGCCACCCAGCCGGCCTTGAAGGTGCGCACGGGTTCAGCCATCTGGTAGCAACAGCTGCGCTGTTTGGGAGAGTCAGACTTGGCAACAACGGAGGTTTCGTTCATAAGTGGCTGAGACGATTCCTCGGGACTTTGGCCATTCTCCAAATCTGTCAAAGGGCAGAATAATGGAGGTTCTCGATTACCAAATCTAAAACACAGTCAGTTTTATTCCCCAACGATACAAACAGATAATGCTGCACTTACCTTTTGCAGGGCTGAGCTGTTTGAGCTCCTGCTGCTGCTCCTTCTGTCCAGCTTTCACAGCCAGCGCGGGCGTTTTCTGGTAGACCTTCCACAGCAGTGCGTACTCCACACACATGGAGCACAGGTTCCAGCCAGAAATGAAGCCACAGCCAACGAAATGAGAGCCAAAGGCCATAATCTGGCCCACTAACATGGGAGCCAGGATGTTGGTCAGCTGGTCGATAATCCGCACTGTGGCATTCATATCTGTTTGACAAGGGAGTAGAAGGAGGAGCTAGTTAGTTTAACAGCTAATTTAACACATTGATATAAAAAAGCCGATTATGGTCTTCAAATTCGTGTTTACAGTAATATAAACTAAGAACCAGCACAAGCGGATTGATATGGGTCAACCAGTTCAAAGTGTTGTGCACCATGTGACCAAATCTTTCTAACAGCTTGTTACAATCAATGGAAAACTGCAGTGACATAAAAAAAAAGAAGAAATGTGAGCGAGTCAGCATCCGGGGTTCAAAGTCCTCCCAGCAGAACATATGACCTGATAACGGATCATATGAGGCCTACATCTGAAGATAAGCCACCAGTCGATAGCATACACCTACCTGCCAACTTGCTGCTGTCCTGACCTGCTACGACAACCACCCAGTCTCTCTGGATGGTAATGGACATGGCCGTGCTGGCAAGGTTGGCAATGTTGGCGATGGTGATGACCAGGATGTAGCAGGTTGTCTGAAAATAATTTTAAAAATGTAACAGTAGTTTTATATTTGGACTGACTTTGTGTGATAAAATGATAAGGCTATTCCCCAAATACTCCCATGAAACATGAAAAACTAAGAATCGGATAGATCTAACTCCCCCATGTCATCGAATTCCATTGTAGTCCAAAAACCTCAGTATTAAGCCACAAAGCTACACAGTTCAGTCCTTTTCGATGAACACATACTTGAGTTATGTTGATTTACACAATCTCCTCAAGACCAACAAACTCAGAGGAAAAAAGGAGACCATTTAGGTTCAACTGGAGCGGCTATCCTTGAACCGAACTGGTGGCCTATGTCACCAGCTATCAGTTACCTGTAAAACAATCTTGAGACCCTTCCTAGGCAACTGAGCTGCCATTCACACCTCCACCACTGTGACCTTAATGACTCACAAATGTCCTCATACGTCTGGGCGTGTCTTGACAATTTCCAAGATCACAGCCCTATAAGAAGATAAACACCTGCAACTCCTCAGCCTTTCAGGTGACATGAAACACCTAAAAGGAGTCCAGCTGCCTTCGACTAAAGCATGATTATTTTATATATTCTAAAATAATATATTTTTATTTTAGATTATGATTTTTATTTAACGTTTAACATTTACATGGTCATTTATAAACCCATCAAGAATTCAGGTTCGAGTTCAGGTTAACATCTTTTTTTGGAACACCCAAAAAGAAAAGCCTGCAGTCCCAAGCTTGATGTGTACCTTGTGGCATGTTCTGGTTTATGAAAATCTGCCTATTTAGCATGTGGTTAAATCTAAATCCAATACCAGGTTTGGTTGGAGTGTCAGAAAAAGACAAAGTATACATGAGTCCACTGTTGCTTTTTAGAGGATAGCTAGAGCCAGCTTTAGCACTGATTCTCCAACTCTTTGGATTTCCAATGAAAGAATTAACACCATTAACTTGATTTCTCGATCTGTTGGACAGCACTGTCTTAACTTTATTTTACCCGTCATCCCTTTAAGTCACTGAATTTCACCGATTTTTTTCTGGGCTATGGTCCCCTTTTCCATGTTTCCCATTTAAAATACTGGGACAAAATCTCCCATCACTGATGGATCTGTATTGATCCATACTGATTTGACCTTTGACTTAAAAAGGAGTTGTTTCTAGGGTGGAGGAGGGGTCCGAAGTAGTCATTCCTGTTCCAGTACAGCTGCACAGTTTAGCCAAGGGAACAGATAAATATATATTTTAAAAAGATTTAAAATGCATATTTTGATTTATCTAGCTTGCCTAATTTTTGTGCCTTTGTGAAATTTTATCACAGGGTTATACTCTCCATTTTGCAGTCATTTATGGTCATGTTTGTTTCTGCTGTGACGGTTTAAGGGGGGAGGGGCAGTACGAAATATGAGACGGGAGAACAAAAGATAGAGGCTAGAGCTGACTGTTAGGGCAGAAAAAGCTTCCCAGCAAGTGTTTAATCATCTAAAAACATACTGAACAGACACCAACTGACCCCAAATGTCTAAGTCTGATGATAGGGAAGCTAGTCCTGACTAACCTGGGGGGGGCATCACCCGGACCCACTAAGCAGTCTACCAATGGGAAACACCACCAGAGTAATTATTAAAGATACGATGAGGCTAAACATAAATTATGTAAGGTTGTGCACTTCGCTACAATCTGCAGTAAATGCCAAAACTTACAAAAACAAACACTAGAAAACACTAGAAAAATGTCAATGTCAATGTCTGCAGTAAATGCCAAAACTTACAAAAACAAACACTAGAAAACACTAGAAAAATGTCAATGTCAATGTCTGCAGTAAATGCCAAAACTTACAAAAACAAACACTAGAAAAATGTCAATGTTGGCTTCACCACAGTGGATAACAGAGAGACGGCAGTGTGACCTGAGTGTCAATTGAGAGTATGAAGCCCAACAAGTTCAGATGGAATCTGTCACAGTGATGAACATCTTCAGGAACTTGTCTTCAAAAAGTGGGTCTTTTTAACTGGCTGCAAAGCATGGACCAGATCCCTCAACAGAAGGTGTCAAGGGTAAAGGGAACATGAGTTTCTCAACTTTTTCTAACTCTAACTAAATCCGACCTGATTAGCTGATAACAATGGCAAAACTCTTTAAGAATGAAATCAAAGGCCAACCCTTCCCACTACGTGTCAAATCAATAACTTCCTGTTGAAAAAAAAAATCTATATCATTAGTTAAAATTAAAAATTTCAGCAGAAACTGCACATTTTTTCTGAAGCAGACTCTGTAGGTCTGTGCATGCATTTTCACACAGCTGCTCTGGTCAGTATAGAAACAATTAAAAAATAGAAATGCTTCAGCAGGCCCAGCCACATTTCTCTCTGTGTCATGTGACTGGCCTTGAACAACCTGCTGACTGCACAGCGTTCAGCAAGACACTAAATCTCCTGTTTCACCAGTCTCTCACCACCGCCACCAGCACTCCGACAACAGCCAGCCCTCTGAACTCTCTGACCGCTAGAGAAATAGCCCCATTTTCCCACAGATACTGCAAACACAAAAGAACAACGCTGGAGGCCTTCTGTGTTTCAACCCGACACCCAAACCCGTCTCCTGTGATGAACGGAAACTTGAACAGTTTGCAGTTCTGGATCTCTGGATCTCTGGATCGCGGAGATCAAAATATTGACAGTGAGGGAGCTCCTGTCTAGTCACATAGCTCAACAAGTGTAAAAAAGAAATAACTGAAACACTTTCCTGGTCCCCAGTAGCTTTCCTGTTGTAGTATGTATGTACTCGTATGTTAAATCTACTGCAGGCTTGAGAATCTACTTGTTTTCTAACCCTCCTTTACTCAAGATTCAAGATTCTTCTTGAAGTGAAGTCAAACTTTAGAGAAAGTAATTACTGACTTTCTCCTGGAAGTGTTTCACTTTTTAACTGTAATGCTTCACATCTGCATGGAGAAAAACTGAAGTCAGGTACAGATTTAGCTACAGAGAAGTTTATGTGGACACTCTTGGATCAATGCATAAATAAATAAATAAATCTGAGTAACCCCCCACATGACTCCTTCAGAATCAGCTAATTATTTCAATCTTAGTTTATTTAATTGCTCCAAAACAAATCTTTACCGGCACACTTTGAATGTTTTCAGAGTTGCTGAACCTGCATTCAAATTTTTTGATTTTTCCAATATTTTGAGCCCTCATACCTTCATAATCAAACGAGATATACATCTGAAATTTTCAGGGCTTTTTGTACAGTACAACTTTTTCAGTAACCATCCTATACTATCAGTATATTAGGATCAACAGGAACAAATGTTTTTGTTCCCTGGATGTTTGATCTGTTTCCTGATCATTTACAAATTACACAGATCTTTAGATTGCAACACTTGTGACACTTGAGACTTGTACTATGAAGCACGACTTGGTCTTGTCTAGGTAACTTAAGGGTTAATCCTGGGTTTTCTGTACTATGAAGGTGATTTACTTCTTAACGTGCCATGGTAACCTGCTCCAGAGCACGTTAAGTTTCAGATGAAAACCAACGGGTATGAAATTAACTCCTACTGACCAATCTTCAGAAAACAGCATCACCATTCCTAAAAGATTTCATTACGAGGAGAGTAGGAGCATTTAATGTCTTTGTGTTTCCCTGATAAATATAGATCGTTTGACGCAACTTTATTTCCTTTTGGGTTTTTTTTATCTGTTGGCAATCAAAACTCTACAACAATTTTATTTTACTTTAATCATTAACATTTGATCCTAACCAGGACACCTCCACTGTAATTGCTGACATCATATCTAATGTGTAAACTACATTTGAATATTGATTTTGTATTTAATCTTTACTCTCAAACCCTTAAATAGTAAAGACTCCACAGCAGGGGAAAAAAAACCCCTCAGCTTCAGCCAGAAAATAATTAAGTGTAATTAAAATGTTTATTTTACTGCTCTGTACACTAAAGATCAGAATAATGGTTTTCTGCATTAACTGTCTTTTTAACAACAATGTTGCGTTTTGCTGTTATATTTTTTAAAAATGTTTTTTAGAGATTTGTGATCACCATTTGATCATAATGGTGATGTCTCTGGCTGGAGTAGGTGACACTCATAGGGATTGCTTTCTCTGGACGAGTCATGTGATCATGTGAACGTGCAGGTCTGAGGTGATAACCAGCTTTGTATGATGAACTCTTTCGTAGTACAAGGTGCTGGATTCACTATGAAACACGTAGCAGCTTATCACCAACGCTTATCAGCTGTCGCTTCTTCAAGTTACATCCTGAAGAAGACAAAAGCTGCTACGTGATGGCGTAATTTACAAGTTCTTCAGTTGTGTAAAATAAAGGCCTTAATTAATTTTTCAAACCTACCTTGTTCCCTTACAGCACCAACGGACATGAGTAGTGCTACCTGATCCAGGTACAGTTTTTAACAGAACTTTAATGTGAATATCATTGGTACTTATAGGAGTTATGAGGGATTAGAAATTTGGGATAAAACTCATTTCACAGAGTGAAAACGGGCCCACTCCTGTGTACTCTGAGGGCCTAGAAAATATTCGTAGTATGAATGTATGAATGTAAGGTTCCCAAGGTTCATTGAACTATGGGAACCTTTCTCGGATTTGACTGATTTTAATCAGAATAAACTTCATGTAAACTCAGTTCAAGTGCCGTGTTTTGAACTAAAACTGCCTCAAGAGCAGCGTTATTTAATTTAAGGAGGAACTGATGACAGTAGAGAGGGACAGATGTTATAAAAACAGATGTTCTGTCTGTTAGAGAGAAATTTGTACTCATCAGCAGTCATGTGTACACCGGATTAGATTTGAAAGAAAAAAAGTTTAAATATCTAAATAATTGATTGCTGTACTACAAACTAATTATGTGTATTACTCATTTTCACTTTCACATTTTACTGTTTTTCCGCTGTTAACTGTGTTTGAATTATTTGATATATTGAAGTGAATGGGTGCTTGTAGTTTGCATTAGAATAAATTATCTGAGAGGCTTTTTATTTTTAAATTTTCTATTTTATTTATTTATTTATTGATGCTTCAGTGAGTATCTGTGGGAATCCACTTCAGGCTGTGTCCTGATAGTCGCTTGATAAGACAGGTTACACCCACAAATATTTTAGAAACAGGCTATTTCTACTGCTTTAAAAAAAACACTAAAGCATTAAATACTCAAGTGTGAATTCTACAGATTTTGTTCATCGATTTGCTTATAATAAGTCTATGATTTCAAGATGATTAACTTGAGTTCAAATGAACATTAAAAAATTCTAGTGGAGCTGTTGCAATCCTCTGTGGATAAGCTGTGCTCACTCCATAAATCACACTGACAGGGGAACTCCCATCAGTGAGTGAAAGTAGGAACATTTCAACCTCAGTTTAAAGAAAGGAGGTAAAAATGCTTTCAGTGCAAATCCCCACCAAAACAGGTTGAAACAGGAGAGGGGATCTTACCAGAATCCATCCATTGTAGAGCTCCGTGAGCTGGTCTTTGAACTGGAAAACAAGCATGAGGAGGACCCCACATGCGATGACACAACTGTTCTGGACCAGCAGCGAAGTCTGGGCCACTGTGGAAAGACCACGACGGGCATTAGGCACAGAGATCTGATCAGACACAACACATTCATTATGGTGCAAAGAAGCTCATTTCATGTCTTTGCCAAATTCATCTGTGTAATTATTTTCCAGTTTAACTGTTAAATGTCTGTGTTCAAGGGAATTCATGTTCACAGTCAAACACCTGGTTTTACATCCCAGACTGCAGTAACTATTCACAGTTTTCTTTGCCCTTGGCTGACGGTGTTGACTCAGGGCAAGCTACAAGTCCTGGCCCTTATATGGGCCAAATGTCAGAGGTGTTGTGACATCTGACCAGCAAAAAGAACTGCCAGAAACCCAATTCAAGCCCACCAAACTGAGCCAAAAAGTGCCACACATAACCCAGATTAAACTTACCTTTAAGCCTGGGGTTTTTGTCCACCCAGTCCCCGATGATGGCTCCCAGCAGGAGCACCGAGCCAGCCACCACCAGCCCATACACGGCAGTGAGCAGCAGGCTGTTCCCATACAGCTCCACCAGGAAAACTGCCACAGCGAAGTTCCACATCCGGTCACCCTGAGGAATTTAAATTCAGATATTCAGATATTTAAAGCTATCTGTAAATAGAGCACTGTGTGGCTAGCTGCAGGTGGAAAAATAAGTGAGTTTGCACAGTTGTAATGACATATAAAGCAGCAATAACAAAACTAATAACGCATTAGGTTTGATTTAACACTGGATGGCCACAAATAAATATAGTCATCAAGGTGAACATGCATACATTTACTGTGTGATGTCAGTTAGATGGACATGAGCATGGTTATATTACAATGCTGGTTATAAACAGTGTGTGCTCACCCATGTTGACAGAGCGTGGCCCATGTAGATGAGAAATTTGGCCGAGGTGAAGAAGTCTCGGGTGGATTCTGTGGAGAAAACATGTTACAGCTGGTGTTCAATACCCATCTGTGACACTCAGGCTCCTTTCCTGGGAAATATTCAGTAATTTCTCCTGCAACAGAAAAACAACTCACCCATGCACGTCTTTTTAGTTCCAGAGTTATCCATTTTAAAGCTCTTCAGACAGAAACAACCGGCTTGATATGTCTAATATATATTCTCTCTTTTCTGCTAGATCCCCTTTTGTAATGCAAAAGGAGGTCGACTCCGACTACCTCTGCACCTAACTGACACAATAACCGGAAAAAACAAAAGAAGACACGGCGTTTCTCCCTTTTTCTCCTCTCCAAACTTAGCTATCACTGTAGCTGAAGTTGGAAAGAAATGATTTTATAGCCCGAAAGGCCGGGTGGGTCGCAGGGATACGAAACCGGGAGACAAGCTCCTGTCAGCTGGGCTCCTGTGGACTGTCTGCTCGGCTCTGCTCTCCGCAGCTGCTGCTGCTCTGTTTACGACCCGCCTCGAATATACCCCCCGCGGTCACGTGACTGCCCTTTCTTTACCCCTGTGTCAAAAACAGACGCGGTCCTGCCTACTTAAAGAAAAAAAAAAGAAGAAAAAGAAAAGAAAAAAAAGCACTATAGGAGCAGAAAATTGTCTCATTGTTACCTTGTTACAGTTAAACCCTCCGGTTCCTCTCACACAGGTGCTCCCCTCCTCCACTTGTTTACCTCCTAGGAACGTGCACGATTATTTACTATTATTATTATTATTATTATTATCATTATTATTATTATTGACAAGAAATTCAAGTTTTATACAGACAAAAAAAAATATATATAAATAAGGAAATTAAACTGTTGGGTAACTATAATGGACACGAAATTGAAATTATTAGCTAATAGCATGCATGACAGTTAAAATTGTTAGCTAAAAAATGCATTAACAATGTTTTAAGCTGAAATATTTTGAAAGACAATTAAAAAAATGTGGGTAGTAATAAATGTGTGTAATATATGGCTTCTCCTCCCTGCCGGGATTCTGCAGTTTTTTTCCTGTTAAAAAGGAGTTTTTCCTTCCCACTGTCGCCAACTGTCTGCCCATAGGGGGTCTGATTGCTGGGGTTTCTGTCTAATATTGTAGGGTCTTTACATTATAAAGCAGATTGAGGCCACTGTTGTTCTAAATTGGTGCTATAAAAATTAAACTCAATTGAATTTATGGATTACATTGAATATAGAACTGGCAAGCAAGGAAGAGGAAGACCACAGAGGAGGTTCAAAGATGCAGGGGGTTTGTGTCACAGAGGAAGGTGCTAGGGATAGGTTAAGATGGAGGCAGATGATCCGCTGTGGTGACCCCTAAAGAGAACAGCCGAAAGGAAAAGCAGGATAATATCAAGGCCAGTTGAAGTTTTAGATTGAAGTGACCACTAACCAATAATCTGCCATTTTTGCTGTGACCATTTGCCAAAACTGGTTGCCAGGGAAAAAATTGTATTCCTCATCCAGTTTCTCTGTGGTTGCTTGAGGTTGCTGAAATTAGTCACAAAGAAGTGCAAATTGCTGCACCACAAACATCTTTGCAATCGCTTTATTCTCTAGCAGATTGCAGCAGTCGACCGTAATTTGCATGGAAGACACCGACTGCAAACACTCACCAAAGTCTCTCCAAGCATCTATGAAACTGTGAAAAATGCAACAAAAGCACAAACAGAGAAAATTCGTCTTCAAAATAAAAGCACCACCTTTTGAAACATGTCTGGAACACAGAGGCACAACTTTTACTTTGAAGATGAATGTTTTTTGCACTTTTAAAAGTTTTATTTCAATTTTACTATTAGTTGGGGGGTGTTGTAGACAATTCTGCATCTTCCAATCAAAGTACAACGAACAGCAACAATCTGCAATCATAAGGATGTTTTTGGAGCAGCACCTTCACTTGACAGCTTCTGATCTAATATGGTAGACAACTCCAAAGCATATTTTAATAGATATTAAAATATAGTTGAAATAATTAGAAATAAAACATACTGGAGAGTTCTGCATCAGCAAAGATGGTGGTGAAAGCGTAAAAGTCAACAAACTGTTTAAGCATGTTTTTTTATATGACTTATATGTCATTATAACAATTTTATGTTCTGGTGACCACAATAAAGTTAATTTAGATAACTGAATGAGTGGCAAGACTTGCTTCTGTAACACAGATTTTATAAGTTGTTCACAGATCCAGAATCCAATGTGGAAGTGCCTTAAACATGATTTTCTGTTAATGGCCAGCAGAGGGCGACTCCTCTGGTTGTATAGTTCAGCAGTCCCACATGAAGTGGGACATGAAGTTCACTTTGTAAATTGTGTTTTTTATTGGTGTCTGAAAGAAGCATAAACCACAGTTTGCTTCAGCATGTGATTAACAATTCTCTGCACGCATGTAGCTCGTGACATCTGGTTTCAAAACGGGAACATAGTGAAGGTGAAAATGTTCACCCTGGACTTTGCTCAACATTATGATGTCACAATTTCTTTGGCCATCTTTGATATGCAGTCTATGGTATTTAAAGTTACATATTGTATATACAAGGCATTTAAATGCTTTAAAACAGTTACATAAATAAATTTTAACTGATGCATTAAAACACCATGACGCATGTGTGACCTACACATTTGTACCTTTTCCAAATATTATTAGTGCTTCAATGAAGTATAAGTATTCTTTTGTGAAAATATGTGACAAACGTGCCAAGAAATGTAACTCCTTTAATATTTTTGTGTAGTTTTGATTCTATTAAATGTACTGTTTCATATGTATAACATGTATAAAAACTACCTGCAAGTCTGTGATGCTGTAGATTCGAAGTTTGAAGTTAAATCTACTTTTTTTTTAAAATTTTCCATCACCAGCTGACTCTGACAGAGCAGAAGCTTTACAATTTGCCAACTACAATGATATATCTAATTCAGCTACAGCTAATATCAGTAAAGACTTAACCTTTCACTTTAAATTAAACACTTTTATTTTTAGATCTAGTATGATTCTTTTGCATGCCATTCTTTCTTTTAAATTGAATCAGAGAAAAGCCAAAGACCGAGGGAGAGCAGAGTTATATCAAAGGTTAAAGATTAATGGAGCGTTTTCTGCCCACGTGATACCACATACAAAAGAAACTTTTGGTTATTGCGCTGACCTAGTGGAGCTGTTTACCTCCTGCTTGCTGCTGCAGGTGAGTTTGGAGGTAAAACTTGTGTACATAGTGCACATTCGGATGACTTGCATTCGTGCACTTTGTCAACAGAACAGTATTACAGCTGTAATTACAGCTTGCATGGATGAAGCCTCCTCGGGCCGCAATAAACACTCAGTGAACACCTGCATGTATGTCTCTTTTAACTGCACATTGTATGAACTGTGATCAGCTGAGCGAGACCCTCACTGAAACATCATGACTGCTCTCCAGTGACACAGTTTAGGTTTTTTGAGGTTTTTTTTTTAGCACACTCCGGTGAATAATACCCACACATACAGCCCTGTATTGTGTTCAGTCCTGTGGGGGCAGGTTCCATGTGGCTTTCATATTATACCACAAAGATTAAGTGCTTTACTTTTGTTGGGTTTGATGCAAATTTAGAGCTGTTGTTTTTATCCATTTGCAACACAAAACTTTGTACAAACTCAACTAAACCTTCCAGTTTTACCACCTCAGCCCTGCGGTGTTACGAAAGCTTAAGTATGAAAACAAAAATGGACTCTGTGAAGCTCCTAATCTGTCTCAAGGTCAAAAACACCCACAAACACACTGAACTCAGTCCATCAAAATGACATGTGACAAAGCAGAGCCTCTTTGCTCTTTGTGGGAGGATCTCATTGCAGTTCTGTTGGTTACTTAAATCCTTGTTGCAAAATTACTCTAAAATCTGACAACCGGTTGCATCACATTCTGGAGTGTAGAAAGAAAAACTGCAGCTTTGTGATACATAAAAACAAATGCATCTCTAGGATTCTTTATAGGCGAGCATTCACGTCTAATTTGGCACTAAAGTATTGTTTACGATGTCCAAAATGCTTGTGATGTGTTTTAATGATCTTCATCTTCTTCCTTTCATAAATATTATTGCACTGGGTAAAGTAGTATAAGCGGGAGATGGTCACTCATTTCCTGCTTATTTATAGGCATGAGAAAAGTTTATTCAAGGCTGGATTTCCAAGAGAAATCAAAGAGCAGATGCCTAAGTTGGATCTGTCCAAAGGTTGCAAAACTGCTCCAAAGCACAATTCTACATTCAATGATAAAGCTTAACCTGAGCAGAAATATAAAACCAGAAATTTACTGTGCCAAGCTAAGATGTAATCTGGTTCATAACCTCTTTAAATCTAATATTTGAGTTGTCTTTGATGCAAACTGTTAATTCGTGGTTTTAAAAGTTGCTAACTAGAAGTGGATTTTTTTTTAACTTTCTGCAAGCTGTGTAATTTGTTAATAATTTTATCATCTTATCCTTGTTAATATGAGCACCTTCCACTTAGAAGAAATGTGAATAAGATATTAATTTACTGGGTTATCGGTGTCCTGCTTAGGATTATATAAATACAATGCTCTCACTGGACTTTTCACCTTTTTGGAACACCCAATGGAAAAGTTAATAATAGATGAACGGTAGTACTAAAATAATAAACATCACAATTTCCAGTTCCTGAAAATTTGCTTACTTAGCATCTGATAAGAGGTTAAAGGTTTTATACATTTTTTGTATGCTCCATTAAAACCATTGACATTGATCTTCTTGTCATGATCCTGATAAGACACCTGACTTTCATTTGGATATTACTTAGACAAGCACTGTCCACCTAAAATTTGTTTCAGACTAACTCTGCACTTGTATGGAAATAGCACCGCTGCATGTCTGTGGTCTCCTCCCACAGGACAATGTGTCCTCCTGCACCTTAAAACAGCTCGAGGAACATAACAAAAACGTCGTACCTACCACCAGTGTCACCAGCAGCCACTCTGACGCCACACTTTAGTTTTGGACTCAGCTTTCATGTTTGCATTTTTTTCCTTCTCCATGTTTGTTTTCTTGAGTTGGAAGTCTATGGAGACCTAAGGTATCAGATAACACTAGTACAGTATTGCACAAAGCTGCTGCAGCTCAATGAACTTTAATTGTGTAAAAATAAAGACTGAATATAGACAAGGGGTTGAAACGAACCCTTGCAAAGACAAGTCAAAGAGTGAGAGGGCTTTGATATTGATGCAATTAATAAACTGCAAACAGGCCATATGATGTAGAGGTATATTTCAGTAGCTCAGATTAGAGAAGATAAAGCAGTTGGCTACGGCTCCTTGTCTCAGCACATTCCTCAATCAAACTGGACAGCTCTAACTTTAAGCCTTATCGAAATCTAGCTGGATGACTTTGAAAAATATTAACCTACTAAAAGCTTATTATGGAGGGTGAAACTAATCAGATACACCAAAACTGTTTTTTGTAGCAGGCTGTAAACTTGTTTATTTCTGCTGTAGAGTTGGGAGCCTATGGGACTTGACTAATTTATGGAGGAAGTCTCAAGTGGCCACTAGAGGAACTACAGTTTTTGGCCCTAGAGCACCACCCTGCATTCCAGAAGACCCAAAGGGGATCCCCCTGAAGACGCCACCCCCCGGGAGGTCCTGTGTTTAAGAATACTTTGGTGGTTTTGATGTTGAGTTTTACCATGATAACTGGTAATTAGTAACAAATCCACTAATTTACAGACACAAAGAGAATCAGTGCAGCTTCTTTTAGCCCAGGTTCCTTCCAGTGGATTAATCCAGCCCTAAATTTAACTCTTAATGTGTGATCCAAGCAGGTTGGAGGTTGAGTTATTTTAGGACGAAGCTCTGTGAATGCACATGAAAACAAATGCAGTGCATATGCATACTGTGCTGTCTCATTGCATGAGGGAGCAAAACTGACAGCGACAGGTAACATAAGCACGTATTTTGAGCCGGGTGATGACAATAGGAGCTTCAGTTCCTTTGTGATCTTTTACAGAGCGCCCAACCGTCTCAAAGCCTGCACACACTGAGCCGCTACAAACAGATTACCAGCTCCACTATTAGTGGGCCGCTGTGTTAGGTAGCTGTCATCAGCGGTCAGGCGGCTGCTCTGTCATTTTGTGGTCATGTGAGCTGCAGGTATGTCTGTCCCTGAAGGGATTCCGGGATGTGCAACAACAAGCTGTGTTTACATCAGCTAAATTTGTACTTCTGGATAAAAATATGAGGATGACCTGCCTCTTGTGGCCCAAAGTTGTCTCACATTTACCAGCCGCAGCTAAAGAAGGGATCCAGGTGCAAAATGGGAAATCTCTTATTCATCTATTCTTTATGCTTCTTCTCTTTTTTGTGCTCTGTTGCAATGAAGGTGTTAAAGAACAGCTCAGTCGTACTTCAATAAAATCTGATAAAATCCAAATACCCGAGGCATTGCTCTTGAGGTCTCAAGGTCACAACACCTGATACAGAAAGATGACCAACCATCTGAGTGACCAAAGAAACAATGGTCATAATCACCATTTTGGGAGCACAACAGGGCTGCGGTCGGTTTAGTTTTTGTGGATATAAGGCCAAAGAGTTTTATATGTGCCTGACAACTCCACCACAGAACAATAAACATCAAGGGTCACAGTCTGGCCGGCTGTGGCAACCTGTGGCCGCCGTTCCTGAAATGACAGCCCTCGCTTTCAGGGAATGAGACTGCAAACATCTGACAGCTGTTTCCGATCAATAAGGCATTGCAGCTGAGTGGACAGTGAAGCAACGTGAGGCTTCAGGCAGGTGTGTTTGTCAAGTTTAAAAGGTGCTTGACCGGCTGCTGGAGCAAAAAAATCAGCACTGATTTTGTTTTTATCAGCAGTGGACTTATGCATGAGCTCAGACTGTTACAGCAGCTTTTCACAGCTCTAAGGAAGGTCGGCCCACTGCTTTGGTTTGATTTCAGATTGGACTGCAGATTCCTAATGGCTTTGATGGTCCGTAACGACAGTAATGAATACTTGACCTAAATGTCATTAGGATGAGTCTAGCTAGCTCAGCAGAGCCACAAGTTCACCTCTTATAGACCGAATGTCAGGTGTGCTGTGGCATCTAGCCCACCCGACATTTGCAGTAACCCAGAGCTTGTGATGTGTGATCTGCATATTTGCTAAGTGAAGACGTCCAGATTAGACCCAAGTGTGTCTGCTGTGTGGGGCAGGTTGACATCTGTGGTTCTAATTGAGAGAAAAGTGACAGTCATACCTAGACCTCACTTTCCCCGGGCACATTCTCCAGCTCTTTTAGGATGGTCCAAGCCTGCTGAGAGACATAATCGCTCCTTTATGACCCGGGTCTATTGAAGGGTCTCCTACCAGTAAAAAGAAATGCCTCACCTAGGAGGAATCCAGGAGGCATCCTGGACATACATCACCTGAACCACCTCAGTAGGCTCCAAACAAGGCTGACTTTGATAAAAGCCTAGTGAGATGAACATAGATAGACAGCCATGTTTAAGTGAATGGACTTCGGCTTATTTTGAAACTGACTGGTTTTGGTGCACATTAAAATAATGTTAATTAGATAATGCTTCAAGGTAAGTGCCAAAACAAATGCCAGGGGTTTCAGGCTGGCTACCTTTGGAGGTTGAAGAAAGTCTTGGAAGCTTGTGGTGATCCAATGATGTATATGGTGCATCCAAGTGCATTGTGGGATGGCAAACGTGGCATGAACAAGCATATAAAAAACATAAATAAATAAAAGAAGGAATCATATCATATTTAAGTGGTTTGCTCTGGTAAAAAAAAAAAAGAAAGAAAGAAAACAAAACAAAAAGAAAAAGTAAAAAAAAAAATAGACCATGCACAAATTAACATCTGTATTTTTTGATACAGATGAATGATTCAGTTGAATGGCTATATCACCGCCCACCAGCAGAAGGCAGTAGAGTTCAAACTGTGTAAACCTTCAGCACCCGGAAAAGCTTCATTCTGGTTAGACGCCTGAGCTTACTCTGTATGAACCGGGTTTGGTTTTATTAATAAAAACTCTGGACAGTTTTTTCTACGTTTCTTCGCACCATCATGTCTTCAAAAAGCTGCAGCAGTGACGAGCAGTTTGAAGGACAGGCCGCAGTAAAAGAAGAACTGAACAAGAAGGTAGCGTTAGCCCAAACATGCTAATACGGCTAACGTGGCTGTTACAGACCACCGGATGTCTCCCAAATACATAGACTTTTGGTTATTTTCGTTATATATAATTATTCTGCCGCTTCTGTTAGCTTTATGTGTCTTAACAGATTCAGATAGTTTAGTTTTTATCGGTGAAATTTTCCGTGTTGCCAATTTACAGATTAAAGAGCAGAAGGTTCTTGTGGACGAGCTCTGCAATCTGAAGAAAAACAGGGTAAGTGGAGGAAGTGGAAAAGTCTCAATGTATTAGATCACATCATTATCTGTGCAGTTATGATGGGAAACACGCAAATCACATCCCTATGTTGTTAGGGTGTAGTCATGTGTTTTGAAAGTGTACATGTGGATTAATGCAGATTGTTTCCCCCCTCAGAAAGTCTACATCCAGCAGAGGAACAGTAACATCTTCTTCGTGGGAGAGAGAAGTCAGACACTCACTTCGTGCAAAAGTAAGATGATAGAAATGTCTCTGGTTGAGAGGTGAAAACTTCCGTGTTGGAAGTAAAGATGAACAAAAATTCTAAAAAAAAAAATTGACTGAGAGTTTATTATTTTTGAAAAATGTGATACATCATGTGTCAAACAGGGTAGAAGCAAAAAACAGATTTATCCCGCTTTGTTTATCTTTTTAACATCCATCCAATTGTTTTCTGCTGCTATGCAGGATAGTGGGAGACTGGGGGCAGTAATCTAAGCAGATAAGGCCAGACCTCCCTTCCCTAAACACCTCCACCTGTGTGACCTGTTTCCAGGCCAGCTGAGAGATGTGATCTATCCATTGTGTCCTGTGTCTATCCCAGGGCCTCCTCTTATTAGGACATGCCCAGAACATCTCGTCCAGTCCAGAGTTGTTCTGAACAAAACTCCATTAGATTTTCAAGAATATGTCAATCAAACTTCAGGCGTCATTATCAAGACAAGCTAAAGATTGAAAAGTCACCAGCATCACTGTGGGATTGTTTCTGAGCTGCATTGTTTATTTTAAGTTTATGCATCAGAAACTGCTCAATAAAGGACTTTATTCAGACGTAGGTTTGAGAAATATTTGCAGTGAGGTAAAAACAAACACTGGAAATGTTGGAAAGTCTTGTTATTCTTGGTTGTGTCAGTGCTTGGCTGTTTTTGTGTGTTCTGTCTTTGCTGGCTTTTCCTGTATTTGCTCATTTTGAATTTGATGCCAGTAAAGTTGGGAACAGGGTCCCCTTTTTTTTTTTTTGTTAAATAATTAAACACTCAGCAGCGTGTTTTATGCTATAATAGGTATACAGTGAAGGCACAATGTTATGGCATCATGTAACTAGTGCATTGTTCTGTTTCCAGAGGAGCTCGATTATATGAAAAAGGAACTTCAGGATATCTGAGGCCACAGCAACGCCGCGATGTGTGGGATCTTCTGTGCGCTGAGTCTGGCATCCGCTCACTCTCAGTGGAATCAAAGAGTTTATGAACATTTAAAAAGGAGAGGGCCCAATTCGAGCCGGGACCTTGCCATCACAGGCTCAGATCTCAGCTATCGCTGTTTATTCTCTGCTCACGTTCTTCACATGAGAGGTCTCCTCACTGCTCAGCCACTTCAAGACGCCGCCGGAAACATACTGCTGTGGAATGGAGAGATTTTCAGTGGCCTGCCGGTGACGCCAGAGGAGAATGACACCACGGTTTTAGCTCAGCGGCTATCATCCTGCAATGCCCCTTCAGAGATTCTCACTGTCCTGTCTGCTATTCGTGGACCATGGGGGTTTGTTTACTACCAGAAGGCAGGAGACTACCTGTGGTTTGGCCGAGATTTCTTTGGTAGGCGGAGCTTATTATGGACATTTGACGCAGAGGCCGGCGAACTGACTCTAACTTCTGTGGCTGCTCACACTTCTGGTCCCAAACAGTGCGTGTGGCAGGAAGTCCCGGCAGCTGGTGTGTTCAGGGTTAACCTCAAGGCGGCAGCAGAAGCTGGCTGTGTGGCATTTGAGGTTTATCCGTGGGCTCATGCAGAAAGTGATGTCAGTAATGACACCATACCTCAGGTGTTGGAGTCCATCCCGAGAGGTTGCAGTGCTGTGATGAACCAGTCGGGTCTTGCACTCTCTTCACCTGTTCCACCTATGAATGTGTCTCTTCCAGAAACATTAAATGATACAGAAATTCACTCAAACTCATGTCTGTCTGTGGAGGATCTGGAGAAGCTGCTGGGCCGTGAGGAAAAAAATGATGAGGTGAATCATCTCATCGACGTTCTCAGCGAGGCAGTGAGGAGACGCGTTCAGTCTCTACCTTTCAGGGCTCTAAACCTCTCTCCTCCTGCTATTGACTGTGCTCGTGTTGCCATACTTTTCTCAGGAGGCATTGATTCAATGATCCTGGCTGCTTTAGCTGACCGTCACGTACCTGCGCACGAGCCTGTAGACCTGTTGAACGTGGCCTTTAAACTACAGGAGCCCAAAAAGCAGAACGAGTCCTCGAGAAAGCCCAAAAATAAGCCCATAGATTTAAAAGCTGATCAGGAAAATTCCCAAGTGTTCAGCCCCTTTGACGTTCCTGACAGAATCACTGGAAGAGCTGGGCTCAGGGAATTACAAGAACTGAACCCTGAGAGGAAGTGGAACTTTGTGGAGATTAATGTAACGCAGGAGGAGCTGCAGGAAAAGCGCCTGGAGCGCATCTGTCACCTGGTGCATCCGCTGAACACGGTGCTGGACGACAGCATCGGCTGTGCTGTTTGGTTCGCTGCAAGAGGAGTGGGATTCATCGCGGAGGGAAACCACCAGAGGCCATTCACGTCGTCAGCAAAGGTGACAAAGAGCAGAGTTTCTTTTGTAGGAAGGAGGGTGTGAGAGCTCAGTATAACTTTTTTTTTAATTTGATGAAACTGTCCTTTGAGGAGGATTCTCAGGAATAAAAGAGTTTGGGTCATAAATGGTGTTAAAGGCCAGTTTAAGATAGATTAGGATTATTGTGAGCTTTGAATCATGTAAAGCTAGAAAAATACAGAGCTGGTGGAAAGCAGAATTATTCCACATTTAACTTAAAAAACTTGTTATCAGAGAAGTTTCTGATTTGTGCAGGTCATTTTGACTGGAATCGGAGCAGATGAGCAGCTGGCTGGTTACTCCAGGCACCGAGTCCGGTTTAAGACCTCTGGACACGAAGGCTTGATCCAGGAGCTGGCCATGGAGCTGGGCCGGATCTCCTCCAGGAATTTGGGCAGAGATGACCGAGTGATCGGGGACCATGGAAAGGAAGCTCGGTAGGTCTGCAAGTGAAGCTTGTTTTGTCTGTTTGGTGGGTAAGATGTTTATTTTAATGAATCTGGGGTCTTTATAACATCCCATGTGTATCCTTGATGTCTAACAGATAGGTGGAGGTTTCCTTCCGGATGTTTAAAAATGAAAAAAGGAGCACAGCTTTTACTAATTTTTTATCATGTTTTTAAAACATTTTACTGCCACCTGCTGTCAGTAAGCGGAACCACTCAGGGAAAAACTGAAATGAAATCAACTTAAAATAATATTTTTGTTCATGTCTGGTTAAAATGTAAGCAGCATGCCGTTTCTGTTTGAAGGATGTGCCGTCCGTTTCTGTGAATTTTCTACAGGCGGAGATTTTAAACTGAGGTGTCTGTACACTGATAATGAAGCTAAATAGCACACTTTCATAGCTTTAATATAAGGTTGTAAACTGGAATGGGTTTTGAAATTCTGGTCGATATACAAATCATATATTTTTTTAAGTCTCAGCTTTTTTTTTCCTCTAAGTTTGAGCTCTTTAAATACCCGAAGTGGAATAAATGTCCTCTTATTTGCAGATCAGCTGGTATAAGTTTTATTTGTCAATAAGTGCAAAGAGCACAACAAATTGTGCTTTTTGGGAATTTTTAGTGTAAATAAACATTTTTGCCAAATTATGATTAATTTTTTCATTTAATTACATAATTGAACTGAGAGTCATGAACAGTTAATACAGCTCCCCTCCACAGCACTCTGTAAGGTGGCTAAAATAAATCACAGTGGGTGTTTTATCTCTTGTTATTCTTAAAAAAATCATGTCATGTATGAAATCATGACTGGTTAAAACTGCAGCTCAGTGTGGAATTTATTTTGAGCACCGCAGATTAAAGGCGCTCTGTGGACTCTGCAGGTTTCCGTACTTGGACGAAGACGTGGTGAGCTACTTGAATTCGCTTCCCGTGTGGCAGAAGGCCGATCTGTCGCTTCCTCGAGGAGTCGGCGAGAAACTCCTCCTGAGGATGACAGCAAGGCGACTGGGCCTTGGTCAATCGGCCGTCCTGCCCAAGAGAGCCATGCAGTTTGGCTCCCGCATCGCAAAGATGGAGAACAGCCGCGAGAAGGCCTCGGACAAATGCACAAGACTCCACATTGTTTAGATTAATAAAATAACATTTATAGAAAAGATTCATCATAAAATTAAAGGTGTATTTACAGTCACATGATAATTTTCTTCTTGGATCAGTTTTAAAAAAAATAAACTTCCTTTTACACCATGTACGACTCAACGTCCTGAAGTTTTTCTTTGAAGTACAGATCACATTCAACATATGATGGCAAGTTTCCAACATCAAAACGCCCAGAAATTTCCTGAATGTAAACAGGTTTCCTGAAAAAAAAGAATACAACAGTCTGCCATCATCTGAGCTTGAGTGTCATTTAAGTATATGAAAAATACAAGAACAGATTCAAAATGAAACCCTGATTCCTTCTAAAACACACAAAAAGCTGAAGTTATTTATTTGGAGTAAAACTCAGATTTCTCTCAGCTGAAATTACCTCGGGATGAGCCAAGACACAAAGTTTCCGGGAGCGTCTTTCTCTGTGATTGGAGCATCCTGTGGAAATATTAAGCTTCTCGTTAATAATAAAAACATAACATAACTGTGGAGTGTCGGCTTATTTCGTTTACCTTCTTTTCCTCGAGGAAAGTGTCCAACAGAGGAAGACTTCGTTTTGAAAACACGTAGAAACAAGGGCACTGAAAACCAAAAATAGTCAGCTCTGTGTTCTGAGTCTGAGTTGTAAAGTTCCATCTTTTATTTACAGTCTTTAACCCTAAGATCCCTGAGTGTATATTTTACCACATTCTGACCATTTGTGTTGAACTTACTGCTCTCCTGGACTTTGTCTCTGAGGGAAGAGGCTTCTCCTTCATACAGAGGACACGAAGATCAGTGTCTGCCTCCAGGATTCCATATTTCTGGGTTTCTGAACACACAAACATAAAATACAGAACTAATTGGGAAGAAGACGCAAAGCCACGGCTGATGTTGGACACGTGAACAGCTTTATTAACCTCACCCTCGTCTCTGCACTGATACGACAGCACAAGGCAGCTGTCTTCACACTTTGACTGGACATCAGAGAACCTCTCTTTAACTTTCCTGAGGCTGAAATCGTCTTTGAAGAGGGTGTCACTGTTCAGGATGGACAGCGAGAGAGCTACATCTCAGAGCTGTTTACACACTCAAAACTACAGTTTACCATGAGCTAAGGAACACAAACTTACCCTCCGATAACTATGACGTGATCTTCTATGTTAAAGTGCTTCACAGCGAGCTGCAGGCAGGCCACGGCGCCCAGTCGTTCCTGGTGAAGGACAAATCAGTCCAGTTAATCAACCAGATCTGAGAAGAAAATCCCTGCCTGACATCGGAATCAACAGCTTAATGTACAAGAGCTTCAGCATATTTAATGAAACTATGCAAAAGTTTACCTTCATGCTCTGACTATTTCAGAATTACAGGCCCTCGAAGTGCACAGAAGTGGGTTGAAAATTATTTTTCCTCTCGCAATTTCACAAGTACAGGAGATATCCACAAGAAGTTTTCAGGACTGAAAACTCATTTTTACATCCACTCCAAATGTCACACTCTAAAGGCACGGGGTGTAAAATCAATCTGGTCGCAGTTGTTATCAGAGCTTAAATGTATTTTGGATAGATTGTGGTCTGTTGAAAACCTGGGCAGTTATTTATAACGCGTTACTGTAGTCCGATTACTTTTTTCGAATAACGAGTAAAGTAAGGGATTCCTATTGCAAAAAAAGGTAATTAGATTACTGTTACTTTCCCGTAAGCACGCTGCGTTACTGCGTTACTAAAACTGTGATTTTTTTTTTTGCGAGAGTGTCTCATGACAATGACGTAAGCGAGTGCGACGTTCGTGGCAACAGCTGTGTGTGGGAGAGAGTATGAGCGTGCAGCGTTTAAAGCATGGAAGTACTGACATTACTTTGAGTTTGATTCCGTAAAAAGTGACAAAAACATTATCGTTCGCTGCTCACTGCGTGGGAAGAAAACTTCTTTTTACAGCGAAAAAAACCCTAAACGTCCGAGCAAGCACCAAATACGCTACCACTGGAATGTGAAATTCACAGAGAAACTGCCCAATTCTTCCACTAACCGCTGCGGCACACCTGCACCAGGGCAAACCTCCGCCTGCCCCACTCCTGCTTTATAGGTGAAAATAGAGCAACAGGACCGCTAGTCTTTGATGTTATTTATTTTCTGCTGTGTTTTACTTGCATCTATTTGAAAGAGTAAGTGTAAACAAAAAACTATTTTATTTTATATGCTGGAATGTGCAGAAAATAGGTTTAAATGTTAAACAAATTTCTTCCAGTCAGTGAATGTTGCATATAATTTAATGTTTGCTTGATGCATAAAGTTAAAAGATTAAAACTGATAAAACAAGTTTTAAAAAGAGACTTTTTCATTTGATTACATTTTATATGATGGATTATGCAGAAAAAGTAGAATTGGGCTGAAAGATCTATGGCTTTATTACGTATTTAGGGGATAAATCATGTTTTAAAAAGTAACTAATTACTTTTGAAAATAAGTAATCAGTAAAGTAGCAGGATTACTTTTTTCAAGTAACTTGACCAACACTGCTCAGCACTGCGGGGCATGTGTAAAAAAAATCTTTTGATTACAGGTCAGAGGACGGTATGGAAGCGGAGTGTAAAGGATTACATCATTGCTTGTCGTCTGGTCGCTGAGGATCTGGACATTTGTGAAATTTGTCGCCCATTCTTCAAACGCCCTGAGGTACAGAGCGTTGGTCTGTGGAGATCAGCAGAGGATAAGAGCGGGTCACAGACCTGCACGTTACTGATGAAGGTAGAAAATATCTTAACTGTAAACAGAACATTTGAAACAAGGACAAGACCAAAGCATTATAAGCAAACTTTAATCATTACATCAGAAGAGAAGGTACTCACTACGTGATTGTTGTCACATTGTCAACTATAAATAGATCAACAATCAACGATAACAGAACAACAGTGAATCAATGTTATTTCTTTAATGTGTGTTTTGTTTGGCTTTCCACGGAATTACCAAAATAGAGGGGATAGCCTAACATATGAAACAGGAAGAGACCGTGTGTAATCCCTTTATTTCAACAAAGTAACTGTATTCTGAATACCACTTTTTTAAACGATAACTGTAACGGAATACAGTTACTCATTTTGTATTTTAAATACGTAACGGCGGTACATGTATTCCGTTACTCCCCAACACTGTTGTCCACACATATTCAAACCTGGTTTATCATTTTAACAGTTATGCAGAGTTGGATCAGATTCCTGCGAAATGGAGTCAGTTATTGGACCTAGTTACTGGTTATTCACCACGACATAGATGGTGTCCACGGAGCCGGACACTGTCAGCGCGTGGATCCAGCGTGAGCTCAAAGGGCACCGACCGACGGGCAGCAGCGGCTTGGCAACGTGCGCCAGGTGGGCGAACCTTCCGGTGGTGTCCGCCAACACATCTCTCTGGAGCCTGGTTCCGTACCCGGCGGCGAGAATCACGGCTTTCATTTGAACTCTGTAATCCGAAGGGCTCCCGGCGAGCTGTCAGGTGCTTTACGGGGAAACTCAACGGCGCATTAGCGGGTATAAACAGAGAGAACTAGGGCAAAGTTTGATAACGGTACACAGATCAACTTCTGAATATTCTCGCGAGGTTAGCGTCCAACTAGTGGCAGGACGCTAGTTCTTTTTTTTTTTTTTTTAAAGAACTTTATTTATAATCAACAGTATAACATACAAGGCACCATCGTTAATCCGAATATGTAATATCCTCGGTTGAGCGTTACAACGACAAAAGAGGAAGAAAAAACAAAACAATAAACGCAAAGCCAAAAGGAGTTAGCACAAAAAGAAAGAACAGTCATTGAAGAATTTAAAACCAAAGGCAAACATTTATATGAACAAAAAAGGGCAATCATGATCATTAAATAGGGAGGTTTCTTTTTTAACATAGATTAAACTTGTTAAATAATACAACAAGTTTATGAGCTTTTTTGTTATTCACAAGTTTCAGCGATTTAGCCCAGAGTTTAAAGTCATTCAGCCATCTGTTTATACATGGTTTAGCTTTAAAATATCTGCATTTGTGAATAAATGTTTTTCCCAATAACAAAAACGTCCTAATCAACAAGTCAAAATCTGCATTCTCAGCAAGTATTCCAAATTTTATTACTGTCACCATCAAATGTGGTAACTGAATTCTCCTGGACTGTAGCCAGCTCCAAATGTCAATCCAGAAGGAGTGCACTGATTCACAGTAGAAAAACAAGTGATCCAGACTTTCAATATCATTGTCACAAAATGTGCAGGGGTTCACATCTAAATTAAATTTCCGTCTTAAGAATTCATTGGTTGGATAAACCTCATTTATGATTTTAAAGTTAACCTCTTTTACTTTAGGGGAAAGAGGAAGTGAGATATACTTTCTTCTTATCGCCTTAACCTCCATGGTGGATCCGTACTGTCTCCTCAAACACGGAGACCATCGCTTCCGGTTGCTACTTTCTAAATTAAAAGTAATTCTCCGAGGAATTTCACTGTAAGTAAAGATTTGTAGGATTTTAGCTGTTAAACAACAAAGCCACAAATAATGGAACCATTTCAATAAAAATAACTCAAAAAGTGCTTGCAGTCATATTATTGAGCTATAGATTGATAGTCAAATTCCATACATAGTCTAATCACACATAAAGGGCACTGTCAGGGGCAGGAGTTCGGTGTAAAATTGTTTATTTGTGAAATACTGCCAACAAGTGCAGTCTAGCTCAGAGATTTATTCAGAACAGAAACCTTTTTTTTCTTTACACCAATGTGCCAGCAAATGTACAGAATATCACTGTATTACTAAACTGCTGCACATACCAGTGTGCACATCTGGAAGTAGTCCCATTAGAAACACAACAAAAAAAGTATGTATGTAATGTGGGATGTAACTGTAGGATCCAGTGATAGCAGGAGGATATTTACAGCCAGTACCATCTTATTTTAATTTACCAGTAATCTGTGGTGATAATTATGGCAAAATGTATTTGTAGTTACTGCAGCAATACACATTTTATTATTAGTTTGTCTGTTGTTTCATATAAAAGGAATGCATTTTAATGCATATTTATTTACTTTCTAAAAAGTAAACGTCAGTTAATTTCGCTGTTAACAGAAATGCAGGAGTGTTACTGTTTTCCTTTTTTCAACCGCAAAATCTCCTACCTAAACATTTCTTTATCAAGCTGTTTCAAGGAAAACATCAGCCTATGTATCATTATTGGATTTTCAAATATTCACAAAAGTCTTGGAAATCCTACAGTCTGGGTTCCTATAAAGAAGATGTGGAAAAATAAATGACCCAAAAGCAAAAATATCTTCTTCCATCATGTTGTTTACTTTTCAGTCTTAGCACCACATGTGACAGAATACAAATTCAAGTCCGTTTGTGTCTCCTGTGAATTCTTCACTGCGGGGCCAGCGGGATGCCCCGGGCGTCGGTCACTTGGCCCTCCTGCAGGTTTTTGACCAGCTGAGCCAGCCAGCGTTTGGTGGTGGTGTCGTCCTTCAGCACCTGGGCGAAGGTGCTGTCCTTCAGCTGGTCGGGTAGACACTGACGGAGTGCCTCTCTGGCTCTGAGGAAGGAACAACACAAAACCTCCTTTTAATATCACTTCAAATTAAATTGAACTTCAAACTTGATGAAAACACTCAATGAAAGTGCTGATATATCTTTCCAAATAATTAATGTCAGGTTAAAAAAAAGATAAGGCAAAAACAAAAAATCATCAGAATAAACAAAAATATAATTGTCCTAAACGATGAACAGCTTCAACATGTAGTGCATTTTTCTGTCTATGTAGTTATTCCCAAGTGTTTCAAGCTGCAGCTATTACATCTAATACAACCTGTTATCATGAACTGTTTTTACACAAATAAACATCTCATGGTGTAAAAACTACCAGTGTATTTTTGCAATAGCTTCTCCTAGTGGCAAGCGGATTGAAGTCTTCAAACAGCGAAGCCAGTGTTATACAGAACTCGCAAGCACACAAACTGCAACAGAGTAAAGATGCTCTACCTGAGATTATCTGAAAGGCGAAGGTAGCAGCGGACGACGTGCTTCAGCAGCCGAGCTGATGGTTCTTTGGAGAGCTGCAGCACCATTTTACCCTGAAGATGCAAAAATGATGGAGACAACAGCTACAGTTACATCCAGCAAACAAAGATCCCGACCCACACGCCACAAATCAGCAAATTATTATTTAAAGAAAGCACTCAACTACATTTGAGTTAAAGGTCAGTGTGAAAGCCTCAGGAAACTCTTGTTAATGTCTCGATTTATTTGACTTTTTTCCCCCCTAATGATTTCACCAGGTTGCCCACACCTCACAGTTTGAGAACCACCAAACTGGATCAATATTTTTATTCTGACTGAAGATTAAAGTTCAGCTGTGAACACGTGACAGGATTTTACAGCGCGCTGTTTACACATCAAAGGTAATGAATGTGACATGGGCGCATTTTCTTCTGTCCTTGGTACATTTATTTGATCAGCTCCCTGTAGATGGATTACATAAATCAAATCAGTGGAGTGCAGTAAATATTGTTACCAAGCTGCTCTCAACTTCTCAAGGGTTTATTTTTTTAAATTTATTTTATAGGCTCAGTCATGTGACGTGAACCATGCTGCATGCCACCGCAGCCTGGGCTAATTTGTGATGTCCGTGCCCAGTTGGGTTTTTAAAACACCAAAAAGAAACAAACAAGAGACTCTAGGGTTCAAACTGCAGTGCAACGAACTGATTCCTTTTGAAAAATCAAGTTTAGTTTTAATATGAAGTTTACGTTCTGAAGTATTTCATTTGCTGATAATGACTGAAAATTAATTGTTAAATTTTTTTTTTTAACTGTGGACCATTTCTGCTTGGACATAATTGACAGCGAAGTAAAGATATGACCTGATGCAGATTTTCTTCTGGTCAGTTTGTAAAAAGCTTTGAACAGACAACTGTTTTTTAAATATCAGTCAGTGTCTGTTTATTCCGAATGGTTATCAAGTTTTTAATTCTGTCTGGACTTTTCAACAAATTACAAACAGAAATCAGTGAGACTAAACCACTCTTCTTGTAATCGATGATGTGTCAACATGGCACAGAAAGTCTATCTGACCATGTCCATGCATATCTTTACAGCAAACACTTACAAGGATCATTGCCACATGGGAGAAACGCTCATAAGTCTGGCATATGTAAGCCAGCCCTGTGTCATCAAGCAGTATCTTCTGCAGTATGAAGGTAGCAACCTGAAAAAACAAACATGCGTATAAAGATTTCTCGCTAGTAGGTGTCAATATTATGCTATGGGCTATCTGTAAAGGTTTAGACTATTTTAAAAACAGAATAGCTCCGTACCGTCTTAGAGAGCTCACTTCCTGATTCCATAATGCGGAGACAAAGCGGGATGATTTCAGTTGTGAGAAGAAAGTTAATCACTTCTTGTTCATCTGTTTTGACCAAGGCACCTGCATTAAGTACAAACAGACATCTTAATACCTGTACACACACACTTTGAATGATAAAAACTCTTTTCATAATACAATGAGAGGAGAGCATACCTATGACTCCAAGGCTGGTGAGGCGCAGGTACTCGAATGGGCGCGTTTTGCTCACAGTGTGCAAAAAGGGATAAAGGAAAAGGGGAATGTGGGCTGCGAGGAAAGCCGACCTGGCAAGATATTAAAAATTTAAAAGAAAAAAGAAAAATACTTTTAAATCACTGTAACCACACTCATATCAAACACATATACCGTATTTTTCGGACCATAAGGCGCACTGTTGATTAACGGGTCTGTTTTCATACATAAGGCACACCAGATTATACGGTGCATCAAGCGAAACAAAACAGTCAGATAAGTCAAACTTTACTCAACTCATTCTTCTTGTTTCCTCCACTTCCATACCATTGATCCATTAATGTTTAATTCTCTCACAGCTGCTCTTTCCCATGTTGTTGCAGTATATTAGTGACTAACCTCATATTGTGGATGGATTATCTCAGTTGTTCTCCTGACTGAAGTTTGGTCTGTTTACAGCATCCTGCCACACGATTGCATTTGTTCTTAACCCTCGGGAACCCTCATGTTAACTTTTATTGAGTTGAAAAAAGTTAGCGTTCATCCTCCAGCTTCACTGTGTTTTTGTTATGCTAACATAGCTGTGTCGCTAACGATCACAGCAGTGATGTTCGTTGGTTTACTTAAGTTGGACAAGCTGGTAAGCTGGAGGTTAAGGCACGATGTGCCTTGTTCCCCCCGGTTGTAGTGGGCCTCGACCTCCTGTTAGCTTCGAGATGGTGGGTAACAGACGTCTCTGAAAACGTCGGAGCACTTTTGCAAATATGTGATGTCTTGATTAACAGAGCAGATATTTGATGTTTACACATCTACATTCACACCTGAAAATATCTTAAAAGTTTATTTTGTGACCCAGAAAAAGTAATATTAAAACTAACTAGCTGGCGCTATTGTTAGAAACGAATTGGCTGGGCCGCGCTATGAATTCTGGGATAGGTTGGGTAACGAAGGATACACTGACTCGGCCTTCAAATGTGACCTGCGAAGGATACCAGTCTATTTTGTAAAATCTTGCAAAACGTTTGTGGGATCTCAGAAAACTTCATCTTAATTTTTTTTCTCCCATGTCCCTTGCAGGGCTCGGTATGGAAGTGATAGCAAAGCTGTACATTTTAATTCTTTCAGAAATCTCTCAGTCAGAACATCCTATATCATGTTTAGATGGAAACTAGCGAGCTAACTTCCTGCTAACATCTAACTCTGTTAAATTTAATAAATTCTGTTTTCATGGATGCCTCGATGTTAAACTTAATTGTTACACCTGGTAAAGCAGCAACACTGATTATTTTTATTAAAGATGAAAGAATTTAGACAGTTTTTAACTCTCAGTGATAACGCAGTGTTCGTTTGACTGTGTGACCTGAAACGGACGGAGTTTTGGACCCAGATACTCCGAGTCTGCGAGGCTCCTATGCTCTGACAATCCATCAAACAGTGGGGCTTCATAACTTCATAACATAACGTCGTACTAAAACATTTTTTGACAGATTTTTGAGCACCGTGTACCACATAAAATCGGTTCGAGGTCAGTAAGCACAACCAGAATTCATACATTAGGTGCACCGGATTATAAGGTGCACTGCTAATATTTGAGAAAATTAAAGCATTTTAAGTGCACCTTATAGTGCAGAAAATTAGGTACTTTCATTTAAGGCTTAAAAGCCTTGTTTGTATCAGTGAAAAGAAAAGATGAGGTAAAACGTAAAAAAAGAAGCATGGTTTCAGTTTAGTTTTCTGAAATTCCTGATTGAAACAGAACAAATGAAGGCAAAGTGGATAAAACTCAATCTGTTCTGTAGTAAAGGTTTTTCTTTAGTATTACACAATTAAAGCTTCTAATTGTCCCCTTACCGTGTCTCTGGGTGTGAGGCAACAC
Source organism: Neolamprologus multifasciatus (assembly GCF_963576455.1). Lineage (NCBI taxonomy): Eukaryota > Metazoa > Chordata > Actinopteri > Cichliformes > Cichlidae > Neolamprologus > Neolamprologus multifasciatus. The sequence continues at coordinate 29,001,865 of NC_140454.1, forward strand.
ACTGCAGGAGTGCCAAGGCGTTGCACACTCGGTTAGACTGATGTGCTGTGAGTGTCGGTGGGTTAATGGATGGATAGATGTTCACTATTTCCTACAAAGAGAAAGGAATGCATCAATGGTGCACAGCAAATGACACTGGGCAAACAGAACTATAGAGATGATGGATTACTCCGTCATCTCTGTGGTATTAACTCACAGGTATTAACTCAACAAGTTAATACCTGCAACTCTACTCTGATGGTAGGTAGAGATAAAAAACGCTTACAACCATTTCAAGACCTAGTGCCCTGGAAGTCTTATAATTCAGGTCAAGTTTTAAAATATACTAAAAGCTCTTAACAACAAGCAACAAGTACCAATGTAACATATTATATAAATAAAAATAAATATAGCAAAACAATTCAGAGTAATGAAGAAGGGTTTAGTAGCTCACTTCATGCGAGTGGTCTGTAAGGCCTAGCTGCTGTGCAAACATGGCATGACTTGTAGTCCCTGACACAAATGGTTGTGCTGAATCTTTGTAAAGCCTATGGCGTAGCTTATGTAAGTAGCCATGTTGTCAACATCATTTATGTGTTTGTGCATTATGTGTTAATTAGTGTGTCTTCTGGTGTTTTATATGTGGAGCCAGCCGACAGGAACAAATAAAATGCTGGTACTTTATTACCTCTATATCTTTCTCCAGTAATTTGTTGAATTTGTGAATTTGTGAATCCTTATATTGAGGAGATTCCTTATATTGAGGAGATTCCTTATATTGAGGACATTCCTTATATTGAGGAGATGATCGTTATTCTGTCACTGAGAAATTCAAAAACTAAGATGAAATTAACAGGGGGAAATCTATAGTACTGGGTAGGCCAATCACAGTACGTGCTGTGGATGCTGTGTGTATTAAATTTCTAGAAGGGTGCATGTCCAGTTATGCCATAGGGTTAAAGACTCAGGTTTGTGGTTCCGATGTAGATTTGAAGCATAAAAAAAAAAACAAGATCCTGATTTCCAACTGGTAGAGAGAGGCAACAGATCTTACCTGCAGGAGAGCAGCGATAGTGCCACAGGAATGCCAAAGCATCGGTGCCAGGTCTGGCACAGATTCGCGTTTCTTGCTGAGCTCCAGCAGGGCATTCTCTCTGGTCTCTGGGCTGGACAACTCATTGATCCACTGGTAGATCTTTTCCCGGTCTACCTGAGCCAGGGCTGTGACATTAGATACAGCCTGTAAAAGGCAAAATGAGTTAAAAAGCATGTCGTCTTGGGTCTGTTTGAGAATGGGTGGTCAATGTTTAATGTAAATCAAACAAAAGGATGAGGAAGCTCCATGTTAAGACGGTTCGAGACTTCAAAGCAAAGTAAGGTGAAATTATACTCACCGCTCCCGTTGCAAGCATTCTCCGAAGTTCTTTGTGGCGTCTTTATGTCGTTATAAACAACTAAATTTGATTAAGTGTGGTGAACGTGGTTGCAATGCAAGTAAGTTGGCGTAACTAGCACAAAGCTAGCCCGAGCTGCCTGCTAAATGTCCTGGCCTATGAAGACAAGTACCCGTGTACATTAACATAACTTCAAATTCGCCGAAATAAGGGGAAAGGGAACACTAGCAGTATAATTGGTGCGCTTTAAACCACACTAATTAGCTCAAAACTAAACGTAATTCATACTAAAACTAAAGCGAGGCTTAGCTTGGCAGACCCGTGAACAGCCTTGATACAAATAAGTGAAATATCGCGAGATGAAGATCTTCGGTCATTACTTCCGTTGTAAATTTTCACATTCCCGCCATCATCGCGCAGCTCAGCGACGCGTCGTGTGCTGCTCTGC